>NC_050466.1:23600227-24200227 GCF_903995425.1 Onychomys torridus
TTACTGAGCAAGCCTCAATGAAACATTTCACTATTAAGATAAGAATTTATACTGTATCAAGCTGATAATAGAAAAATTAATTAATTAATTAATTAAAAAACCCTAGATTTGCCTGAAATGTTACTACTCACTCACTGGATTTTTCCAAACTAAGTGTATCACTAACCTATACAAGAACACCTGTACTGAAAATTTCTGGAATGTCATTATTTAATAAAGCACAGGACATTTTTGGAAAAAAAAAAAAAAAGATCTCTTCTACTTCCACGGTCTCTTTTCTGTTTTCAATACACACACATAAGTCACATAATACACACACTCTTTTTTTTTCTTTTCTTTTTAGGGGCAAGGTGCTTCAAGACAGGGTTTCTCTGTGTAGCCCAAGCTGTCCTGGATCTCACTCTGTAGACCAGGCTGGCCTTGAACTCACTGAGATCTGCCTGCCTCTGCCTCCCAAGTTCTGGGATAAAAAGTATGCACCATCACTGCCAGGCTCACACATACATTCCTGAATCTAGATTCTGTGAATGAGAGAAAACATGTGATAGCTTTTTAAAAAGATTTATTTATTTACTATGTATACAGAAGAGGGTGCCAGATCTCATTACAGATGGTTGTGAACCACCATGTGGTTGCTGGGAATTGAACTCAGGACCTCTGGAAGAGCAGTCGGTGCTCTTAATCTCTGAGCCATCTCTCCAGCCCCAACATGTGATAGTTTGATTTCTCAATTTGGCTTATTTTGTTTAACATAACGATTTCAAGTTCCACCTATTTTCCTGCAAATTACATAATTTCATACTTATGTATGGTTGAGTAAAACTCCATTATGTGAATGTATCACATTTTTTATCCATTTGTCTGTTGATGGACATCTAGGCTGGTTCCATTTCTTAGCCATGGTGAATAGTGTGCAGTAATAAACATGGATATGCAAGTATATCTTTAGTGTGCTGTCTTAGTAATTTGGAAAATGTATGGAACTGGGGATGATTATGCTATACAAAAGGCCCAGAAGTACTATGGCGGGATCATATGGCAGTTCTACTTTTAGCTTTATCAGGAACGTCCATGTTGATTTCCATTGTTGCTGCACCAGATTTTATCCCCACCAAGCAGTGTGTAAAGGTTCCTCTTTCCTAACATCCTCAGTAGCATTTCCAAACTCCCACTTATTTTCTCTGCAAAGTAAAGGAAATAGAACCCTGAACAACAGAGATGTTACTCCATCAGACTTCACTACAAGGGGTGACGAAATTTAGATGAGTAGGGAAGGTACTAAAAACCACCCTAAAGGTTTTCAACTTTGTTCTTCAGGGTTTCACTTCTAAGCCTGAACTACCAGCACAGGTATGTCCTGGACGTTTGCTGGATATGGAGAATCACAAGTTTCACACTAACTCCAGACTTCTCAAAACAAAACTGGCATTTAAGGAAGATCCCTAGTTCTTTTCTTTTAATTTTTATTTTTGAGATAGGGTCTCACATAGCTCAGGCTGGCCTTGAGCTCCTGATCTTCCTGCCTCCACTTTTCCAGTACTTTGGATTACAGGTGTGTGCTACCACACCTGTTCCTCAAGGGATTCCAGATACCTCTAGATGTTATAGAAGCAGGAATGTAAGCAATGTGGGCCAATAAGAAATTACGTAATTGAGCCGGACATGGTGGTGGATGCTTTTAATTCCAGACCTTGGGCCATAGAACCAGAGAGATCTCTATAAATTTGAGGGCCAGTCAGGTTTCCATAGTGAGTTCCAGACCAGCCAGGGCTACATAGTGAGACTTGTCTCAAAAAAAAAAAATTGCTGAGTGGTGGTGGTGCACACCTTTAATCACAGCATTCAGGAGGTAGAGGCAGGTGGATCTCAGTGAGTTCAAGGTCAGCCTGGTCTACTTAGCAAGTTCTAGGACAGCTGGGGCTACATAGAGAGATCTTGTCTCAAGAACCTAGAGAGAGGTGGGGGGGGGAGAGAGAGAGAGAGAGAGAGAGAGAGAGAGAGAGAGAGAGAGAGAGAGAAACACACACACACACACACACACACACACACACACACACACACACAGAGATACACACACAGAGAGCCAGAGACAGACACACACATCCAGAGACACACAGAGAGACACACACACACACAGAGAATAACACAGAAAGGCAGACACACACACACACATAACAGAGAAAGAGAGAGAGATTTAGTCTTTAGTTTGTAGATACACCTTCAGTTCCATTAAGTCACTGGGATGACTGCACAGTCAAAGTCAAAAGAATCAGACAATCCAGTAATATGGTATTTAAGATGTCTTTAAAAAGTGTAATTCGTGCCGGGCGGTGGTGGCACACGCCTTTAATCCCAGCATTCGAGAGGCAGAGGCAGGAGGATCTCTATGAGTTCGAGGCCAGCTTGGTCTACAGAGCGAGATCCAGGACAGGCACCGAAACTACCCAGAGAAACCCTTTCTTGAAAAAATAAAACAAACAAAACAGGTGTAATTTGTTTTAGATCAGGCTGTTTTGTTTTGTTTTAGATACTGTTTGTCTGTGTAGCCCTGGAACTGGTTCTGTGCTGGGATTAAAGGCATGCACCATCACCACCCGTCTTAGATCAGGTTTAAAGGTATGGCTACTTCCTGTTGGTGCTACAGGTCAAAGGTCTACTGTAGTATTGCAGCATCGGCCTCTTAGGCAACACGGAATGATAGGGATCTTGGAAATTAGTCATATCTCTAAGGTCACGAAAATGACTGTAAGCTAGGAATTTGATGCACTTCTCTGATAAAGGGTACTTATCTTTCTACTGACAAGAGGTGTTTTTTTTTCTTTTGTTATCAGTATGATTTTTTTTTTTTCCGAGACAGGGTTTCTCTGTAGCTTTGGAGCCTGTCCCAGACTAGCTCTGTAGACCAGGCTGGCCTTGAACTCACAGAGATCCACCTGCCTCTGCCTCCCGAGTGCTGGGATTACAGGCATGTGCCACAACTGCCCAACTGTATGAATTTTTTTGAGACAAAAGTCTCCCATATGTTGATCAATCTGGACTTGAACTCCTGTGCTCTTATGTCAGGCTCCTGCGTAGACATGTGCACCACTGTGTCTGGCTGAATATTTTTATTATTTCTAAAAAATTTTAAATGAGTTAGTGTTCACAAATCCCTTCAAATATAATACAAAATGCCATGTACTCTTCATACAGCTTTGTTGAACGATAATAGTAACCATAACAACAGTGCCCTGTCAAAGGCAGGAAATTAACTTTGATACAATATTGCCAGCTCGTGTACATATTTGAATTTCCCCAATTTTTCCATGAAGCGGGTGTAGTTACATGAAATTTTATTAAATATTTATTTGAGTGCTCGGCACAATCAGGATATACAGTTGTTCAGTTACCACAAAGAAACTCCTTCAGAACCTCTGAATAGGCATAGCCATTCCCCAAATCTATTCTGTGTCAACTATGACTCTATTGTGAACTGTAATTTTGTCAATTGAAGAACATTTTACAATGGTATCACAGTACATCTTCAGTTTTTGCATGATTTGTGCATCTACGTCTGTCTACTCGGCTCAGCACAGGTGTGCGTGTGAGTCGGAGGACAACTTGTAGGTGCTTCTCTCCTCGGACAGTGTGGGCACTGAGGACTGAACTCAGGTCATTTCAGACTCGGCAGCAAGCCTTTTAACCTGCCGAGCGAGCCATCTTTTCCCACCTGGTAGGCCGTAACTTTATGCAAATGGATTTTATATTTATATTAAGCATAATGCCCATAAGAATTATTTAAACTTCTCTGTGAATCAATGGTTCGTTTTAATTTCGGAGTAACATTCCATATGTGAATGCAGACTTTAACCATTTCACCATTTGATGGCTATCTGGGTTGTTTCTTTGGTTGATCACAAATAAAGCTGCTATGAACATCTGCATATGTTTTCATGTAAACATAACTTCTCATTTTTGTAGGATCAATGCTCAGGAGAGTTTGCTGGTCATATCTAGGTACATAAGAAAGCGAGAACCTGCTGTGTGTGGTGGCGCATACCTATAATCCTGCACTCGGAGAGCTCAGACAACAGGAGTGCGAGTTCAAGCCAGCCTGGGGTACACAGGCTGGAAGGAGGGGCCTGTCTTCGCCAAATTGTCCTCTGACCTCCACATACCCATTGTAGTGTACATATGATTGCACACTCCCCGCCCCCGAGATAATGTAATCACCACAACTTCCCTAGTTAATACTATACTTATTAAAAATAAGAGCAAGACCTGGGGGCACATGCCTTTAATTCTAGCACTTGTTTGTTTTTTGTTTTGTTTGTTTTTTTGAGACAGGGTTTCTCTGTGTAGCTTTGCGCCTTTCCTGGATCTTGCTCTGTAGACCAGGCTGGCCTGGAACTCACGGAGATCTGCCAGGCTCTGCCTCCTGAGTGCTGGGATTAAAGGCGTGCACCACCACCGCCCGGCGGGTTGACACTCTTTGATGCACAAATATTCTGGCCTCTAGAAATGTACAGAGTACGTTGTAACAGATAATCCTCTTGGTTTGTCAAAATCTAAATACAACTTCAATAATTATTCCTGTGTCTCTCTTTCCAAATAGTCTTCTACTCACGGACATATTACATAAAATTATGATTAAGTTGGTTTTAAGTCAGCAGGCCTTCAATCCCAGCCCTTGTGAGGCAGAGGCAGGCGAATCTTTGAGTTCAAGGCCAGCCTGGTCTACAGAGTGAGCTCTAAGATAGCTAGGACCACACAGAGAAACCCTGTCTTGAAAAACAAAAACCAAACCAAACCCCAAATCTCCACAATAACAAAGACAGTTTTGTATCAGTGACACATGCTGTTAAATATTAGTATAAATTTGCTACAATTTATAATATTTCATAATAATAATTTCTGATATTAGACTAGTTACTAATTCTCAGTAGTATTTTTCACAAAATGAAAGCAAATTTGCAAAAGGCACTTTTCAATTTTATTTAAAGCACAGAATTGTTCTTAATACCTCAGTTGCTACACAGACAACTTAGAACCAAATTTCTAAAATTTATGAGAAAGTGTGCCATGTGCTATGTGGAGCAGAATATCATTTCCTGTTCATACTAAAACAGAAAAAATAAAACAGGAAATCACTTACTTTCAACTGACACAAATTGACACAAATGAACTATTAATTACTGTACAATTGTTTTTCTATCAGCTCAGGTGGAATTTTGCTTTAATTGTAACATTTCCCCTGCTCCCTATTTATGTTCTAGTTGCATCATTCAGAAACTCGAGTTTATGAAAAACTGTAAAGTTCTCCCAAAGAAGTCTAGAAAAGAAATGGAAGTTGATTTTGAATGGTATACCAATCCCTGGTGCTGTACGGGGAAGTAAAAATGTTTAAGGCTTCCTCCCTCCCTCCCTCCCTCTTCTTTCTTTTTTTCGAGACAGGGTTTCTCTGTGTAGCTTTATGCCTTTCCTGGAACTCGCTTTGGAGACCAGGCTGGCCTCGAACTCTCAGAGACACCTGCCTCTGCCTCACGAGTGCTGGGATTAAAGGCTTTCTTTCTTTTTATTGGTATTTCGATGTTTCTGTTTAACTTTTATTGTTCATTTGATTAAATATACCATAACTTTTTATTAAGTTGCAGGAAAATAAACAATAAGCTCAGTAGATACAACACTTAAGACACAGGGAAGGAACGTAGTGTAAAGAATACAAGTAATCATCATGTTGCATTCGGAATGCCCTAAGATTCGTGATAGGGTGTGATGTCCACCACTTACAATATTTCTCATTTGTCTTATTACTAAATATGTTTGAAACAACTGAATACTGAGGAAGATATTTCAATCAACATGTAAAAAATGAAACAAACAATTTTAATCTGATGCTATTTTAGGTGGCTAGGATCTTCTGTAATAGCAATGGAGACACTGTAATTAACAGATCTCTTTCTGTCCAAGGAGAGGAGGAGCTTGGCAGGGACAGGCCATTCCAGAGTGTCCCTCACCCCCGCATAGAGAGCTCTAGGCAGTCAAAGGTTCAGTAGGGTGGACTGGACATGAAATGGCAAAAAGGAAAAAAACCCTCATAGTAAACACCCAAGGGTGATAAAGTCAAGGGAGACGGAAAGAGGTCAAACGGTCTTTTTGCACTTCAAAATATTTGTCGGAGGGATAAGAGCAAGGACAAGGAACTTATTTGTTAACAATGTGGCAAGGCCACCTCCACAGAAGGCCAGTGTCTGGTAATCTCCACAGGTCCCTTGCCAACCCTGTCCCTTACATGTGGATTTCATGTCACTTTGGTCCAGTTTGTTTTTCAGCCCCCTAAGTCTCCAATAAATCGGACTCGCCTAGCAGCCTAGTTCCCTAAGTCTCCTAGAATTTGAGGATAGAGACCACAGTTTCTCGGAAGAGGAATTGTCAGTTGAAAATCATATAATCCTCTTCCCCGCCCCCAATCTTCCTGGTAAAGAGAATCAGCACCCTTCCCCCCCATACTCGAAGCCAAAAGGGGGGGGCAGACAAACAAAAATGCGAGCCATTGAGTCTCGTTGGGATCAGGTGGCAGAGTTGGGTTCTTTTGGTGGGAAGTGTAGGAAAGGGCCGGAGGCTCCTTGCTGGGGTGGGTGTGTTGGAGAAGAGAGCTTCGAAGGGTGCTGGCCTGCCACTCTGGGGCTGCGCAGGGGGCGGAGGAGTCGGGCGATCGGGTGGCCAAGCCTCGGAATTCCCAGGGCCCGGCTCAGGCGGCCACTGCTCCTGGCCTCCGGACGACCTCCTCCCTGGCGCCGCAGACACAGCAGCCGTGGCCCCGTCCAGTCCGCGCCCGGAGGAAGCGCGTCCCAACGACTGAGTAAGTGAGGCGCGGGCACGCCACCTTGTTTACCCCACTCGGCGGCGCGCCCCTGCGGGCGCCTAGTTCACAGGAGGCGTCAGAGACGCCGGAGCCGGGAGTCGGTCGCTCGCGATTGGTCGGCGACAAGGGAGGAGGCGGCTGGGAGGGAGGGCTGGGAGGCGCGCGCTGCAATGGCCGCTCGCTGCCGCTAGATGCCGCTCCCCCCCAACAGGAGCTGGGCGCGGGTTGGTGGCCGACAGATGGCGCCTGCGCGTTCCATTCGCCTCCAAGTCGCCGAAGAGCGAACACCCCAAACAATCCCGAAGCGCCACCAAAAAAAAAAAAAAAAGAAAAAAAAGAAAAAAAAAAAAAAAAAAAGAGAAAAGAAAAAAAAAAAAACCCCGCCGGATCCGACCGCCACTTTCAAACCCCCCCCCCTCACCGCTCTAGAACCGCGGGAGCTTCCGTCCCTGAGTAGAATTCAAGGGTGTAAAGAAGAGGAAAGGGAAAAAAATTCTTGTACCAGCCCAGGGGTGAAGAAGCCCCCCGGCCTGAGAAAGAAGGAAGGAGTGGGGGAGGCCAACAGTCTCCTCGCTGCCTCTGTATACGCTGAGGGGGGAGGTAAGTTATAAAATGGCGGAGGCGAAGCTTCTAGAAGTTTGGAGGGGCACCCGGAGGGCGCGCGGCCCACCGGGAGGTGTGTGTGCTTGCAATCGGGCGAAGAGAGCGTGCAGCCGGGAGGGAGGCGCGAGGCCGGCCGCTCCGGGGCCATGTCGCGGCCCTCTCCGTCGGCTTCCTGGGGTTCCGTGCGGGGCAACCATGGAGTGAGCGGCCGTGGCCCGGCGGGCACCGAGTCGTCGCCTCGTTCCCCCCAACCCCCCCCCCCCCGCGGCTCCCCCTGCCTCTCTTCTCCGCCCCCAAGTCGCTACCCCAACACTTCCAAGGAACTTCCAGTTATCTCCCCCCACCCCCTTCCTGCCTACCTCCTCCCAGAGCCGCTTTTTTAGCGCACGCCGCTTCTTTGCGACTGCCCTCGCGGAAGGTTTTCTCTTGCTTCCCTCGCCCAACTCTCCCCCGGGGCCTCGGCGGAGGACCCCCCCCCCCCCGACTCCTATGGGTGGCCCAAAATGGAGAACGCGCAGCGGCGCAAGATGGAGGCTCCGCGCCTCCGTGTAGCGTTCTGTGTGCCTTCCTCTCCTCCAGGGGCCTCTTAAGCAGCCTCGGGGGCAGAGAGCCCCCAAACTGAAGGTGGGGTGGGGGTGCCATCCGTAGTCGGGAGGGTGGTACGGTGGTGGTGGTGGTGGTGGTGGTGGTTGGGGGGAAGGAAAGGCGAGCCCGGGGAGGCCGCGGCCGGGT
Organism: Onychomys torridus; assembly: GCF_903995425.1. NCBI lineage: Eukaryota > Metazoa > Chordata > Mammalia > Rodentia > Cricetidae > Onychomys > Onychomys torridus. Next base: position 23,608,407 of record NC_050466.1, read on the forward strand.
GTGTGTGTTGAGGGGGGGTGGTGGTGGTGGGAGAGCGCGCTGTGGTGGTGCGGGGAAGGAAGCGAGCAAAATGGTGGTGCTGGGAACCCGGGGGGGAGGGGAGGGCGAGCAGGCTTGTCTGTGTCTATTTGGGCCTCGGACCGAGGGAGGCGAGGGAAAAATCTACTCTGCTCACACCCCTCCCTCGTTCCCCCCCCTCTCCCTCCTCCCTTCCCCTCCTTCCTTCCCTCCCCTCCCCTCCCCTCCCTCCCTCCCTCTCTTCCTCCCTTCCTAGAGAGGGAACAACATTCATGTGACGGGCCCCTCGGCTTCTCTCCCCCGCCCCATCATCTCCAGCGCGTGGTGGGGGAACTGCTTGGGCAAAGCGGTTGGCATCGATCTCTCCATCCTTTCCGAGGCCCCGACTTCGGTCAGTTTTCTTAGGGCACCAATTTTCGAGATAGACTGGGGTCCGGCGGCGTCGGTCCCCTGCGTGTAGACCTTGCCCCGAAGGGGGCCCTGCCTGCCTGGCATGGGCGGAGGGGGGGGAAGGGCGGGAGTGGAAGGCTGTTTGTTGGGGGGTTTTGGCGCCACTTTTGTTTTAGTTTAGTGCCTGCTTTTTCGTTCCCACCCCCACCCGCACTGTCTTTTCTCAAGGCACGAACTGAGCTGATCCTTGCCCCAGGTAGGCAGCCTCTGTTTTCCCTCCACACTTTTATTCTTGCTTGAGGGCGACTTTCTCTTTTCTTCTCGCACGTATCCGGAGATCTGTGGACTGCAATTTTAGGAGGAAAAGGGTCGGATGGGCCATGGGAGAGAGAAGGTGTGGGAAACAGCATCAAGTAGTTCCGCAAAACTTTGAGCCCCGTTCCCATTTTCTTCTGGCCTAGAATCGTAAACGTATTGTTGATTTCGGCCTTTTTTCCCCTTTCCCTCCCGCCGCGAGAATGTCTTGTTTTGCCTTTAGCTTTTTCTTTCTTTTTTTTTTTTTTTAATTTTATAAACCGCTGTACTTCGACATTTAGTTTCTGCTCCTCCTCGGTGTTATATGTCATTTTATTTTTAATCTTCAACGGTAATGGGTTATGGTGTGATTTTTCGTGCTTTGGTGCTCGACTTGAATGTTTAATATTGCATTAGTAGTTTCATCCGGTCTGGGAGACTTTCCCCTCCGTGGCCTAGGATGGTTTTTATGTTGTTGCCTCCCCCTCCGCTACCCCTCCTTTCTTGTGGATATAGTTTTTAAATTGAGGGTCGTGTTTTTTTATTAAATGATTATTTCCAGCTTCTGTGCTATGTCTATCAGAAACTTTTGATCTGTGGGGTTAGGTTTAAGTAAAGGAGACGCTTGTGTTGGTTTGCAATGGTTCCTTAAAATGCGCGGGCCGCCTCCTTCTCGACCCCGGTAAAGCCCCATCTTCCCTTCACACTGGAGTGTAAATTCCGTACCCCCTTTCTCCCACGGACGGCCGTATTTCACAGCAGCCACACCCTGTATATATGTCTCTGTGGATTGGACTCATTATCAGCTTAATTTAGTGACTTAAACCACCATGATGGGACTTGCTTAAGCACGAAGCTTCTTTTCCTGTTCAGTCCTGGTGTTTAGTGTCGAAAGAGGAATAATCGAGGTTTCTTAATGAAAGCTGGTGCGGTGCAAGCTTTGCCTTTTTTCTGTTGTCTTTTTTCCTACTCCGGGCTGTTGGCGGTGTCAGCACCGCTGCTGGGGGCGGGGGGTGGAGGGGAGAAAGAGTCGGGTTACCGAAGTGCGTCATTCCTGGCTCGAGCAGGGCCTGCTCGGAGCTTGCTGGTGTTTGTTACTGTCCTCGCAGCACTTTGCTGCCAACCTTCTCTCTCTGCGTATTGGTTAGGAGCAAAAGCAGGAGGCGGTCTCCTAATTCTGTCTGGAGCCCAGTGCGTTGCGTTTAAGGGTATATGTGAACTTATTATATGTGTGTGTGTGTGTGTGTGTGTGTGTGTTTTGATGGCCCTGGAAAGTGGATACATTTCTGTTAACGACGTACAATTCAGGTAGTTTGGTCTTGCTTTTATATATTTCTCAATGAACGGTGGGGGTTAATTTTGAATATTTTAAACCACTTACGTCAAAATGTCTGGTTTTCTTTCTACATTGATATCCATCTATAATTAGGGATCAGAAGGACCAGTTAAGGCATAAGTGTTCAGTGGGTTTTCAAGTGGTTGAATTGTAATTTCATGACATATTATGTGAAATAGTCTCTTTTTTTCGGTTTTGACATCAAGTGCTGCGTGAATTCTAGCTAATTGCAAATGTTTAAGTTCATTTTTCACCTCATATTTCTATTTATCCTTGTAAAATATAATTTAAAATGTACTCATTGGGTCTTAGGGGCATGATTAAAATTCTTAGGTGGTCATGTTTATGTTTTTAACTGAATTTTTAAATTTTACTATCTAGGGTTTGTACAGGATGCTTTTATAGTAACATTGCAAGGTTTTTGACTTTTTAACCTGCTAGTTTGATACTTTTGTTGCCTTGGGAGTTATTCTCAGTGTCCTTACTGAGGACTTGTCTCTTTCTCTTTGAAGATAAGGAGAGTAGGAGGTTTGAGATGAAAGTGGCTGAGTTGATTATTGTAGCTAAATGAGTTCAGAAGGGCTCATTGTTGTTAACTTAGTCTACGTTTGTATGTGCTTGGAAATTTCTGGAGTTGAGGAAGAATTTTGAAGCAAAATTTCCAAGTTTTACATTTTGTGCTGATTTCTTTCTATTTACATATCTAAGTTATTTACACGAAAGTTAGGCTTGTGTGTAGGTAATTACATAATGCCTAGCATACTAACTTTGAAAAAAGATTTAAGCAAGCAGTCTAGGGAAAGCAACATACATTCCTACAAAGTAGACTTTAAATGTAACTTGCTGCAATGTGCTCTACTTTTACTTTCCTTTTGATTCCTTTTTTTTTTGTAGATTTAAAAAAATTCTTCTTGGTGTCTGTTTCATTAAGTTGGAGTTGCGGTGAGTCAGTATGAGAAGGATTTACTATTAATAGGAGGGGCTTTGGCAGTTGGAGTAAGCGACAGTGGAAGGGATTGGGGTGCCATAGGGAGCATCCCCGGTAGGAAGATTGACATGGCTGAATTCAGTTTCAGTGTTTGTTGTTTAATGACTAGGTAGAGAAGTGGATTGGGAAAAAATGTACTTACTAGCCATTCCGTCCCACTGTGAAGTAACAGTGGTATTCTAAGGTATCTGAGACTGACAGGCAGGGTAGAGAGGGTTCTTTTGAAACCAAGAGGAAAAAATTGAATGTTTACATTTAACAGGATGTACCCTCCCCTACAGTCTGCAATTCTAACTACTTAAAAGTTGATATGAAAATTATTTCAATGTTTTCTTTTCAGAACATTTTTAATATTGCCGTCAGCAATAAAAGTGCAATTAAAATTAAGACCCTTGGTTTCCTTTAATTAGGATGTTTGCTCCCAAAGTCCAGGGTATTATTCTGTGTCACTCTTACTTTGTTCTTCTGATAAATGCATTTTTGAATATTGGAATTCTGAAGGGAATCCAAAGCAATGGATATTTTACTTTTTTCTGGTTGGAAAAATTTATGCCCTAATTATTATAGAAAAATTTTCTGCGGGGCGGTGGCAGCGGCAGCACACGCCTTTAATCCCAGCACTCGGGAGGCAGAGCCAGATGGATCTCTGTGAGTTCGAGGCCAGCCTGGTCTATAGAGCGAGATCCAGGAAAGGCGCAAAGCTACACAGAGAAACCCTGTCTCAAAAAACCAACCAAACAAAAAAAAACAAAAAAATTTTCCCCTGGTCTGGGAGCAAACATTTTTTAACTGATATCAAAGATGTTAAGAGAAGGCAGATTCCTGGCAAATATTCTTAAGTAGATGGTGAAGATGTGGCATCAGATTTGGTTTCTTGTGGTGAGGCAGTAGCTAAACTACCAAACCAACAAATTATGAGTTTTGGCAGCCTTGAAGTGGATTTTGGATTTTTAAAGTCCAAATGTGAAAACAATTAATGGAGTTCAACATTTAGTTTTTTATCATTTGTATTAGGTAAAATTGGGGGTTTGGCCTAGGATTAGGCTCAAATCTCTTTTTTGAGGAGTACAGAATCAGAGGTGAAACTATGTCACGGTCACTTTAGTAATGTTTAATATTCTGCATGCTTGACCTAACCACCACAGCCCTCTGGGAATGTTGTAAACAGTGGGTAGACTTTGTTTTGCTTCCAGTTCTTTTATGATGGATGCAACACTCCAGTTTTTGATGTTGAAAGATTATTTGTGAATCTAAGGTTTATATTAAGTGTGCAGTTTGTTACTTAGAGGAGCACTATTTTGGAGCCTGGCTAATAAATAGCAAAGGAAAGGGATAGTCCCAATTAGCAATGCACTGTTAGTGTAGTTCTAGGTAGCTATTAGTGTATATTGAAGTGTGATCGTAGGGGAATAAAAAGAAGCCATAGAATCACACCATTTAAGAGTACTTTGCATTTTTCTTTTTAGTTTTCTACATTTAATATTTATGCTCAGGGATTTTCATGTGTAGTTCCATACTGTGCCTGTATAATAATTCTTTATGTACTTGTCTGCCACAAATGGTAGATTTTGCATGTTCTGGTGGCAAAGATGAAGAAATAAAATTGTCAGTTTGCTTTTTCAGTCTCCTGAAGTGCATTTTTTGCATTTAATTTAACTAAATACTCTATTTTTCTGCATAAGTAATGTGGCTTTGTGGATTGGGCTTTGTGTATATGAACTAAAAAATGGTACATCTTTATTAGCTTTTTTGCTGATCTGTTACCAGAAAATTTTCCTACTGAATAGGGTTTGTTAATACATGTTTACTGTACTTCTTTGCTACTGATTAGTAGACACCAGGATGTTAGTGTTGCCAGGCACAGTGGCTTACACCTGTAATTTGAGCACTTGGGAGGCTGAGGTAGAAGGACTGCTGTAAATTGGAGGCCAATTTGGGATACATAGTGAGTGAGTATCAGAGCAGCCCCCCAACTTTGTAAGATCCTATCTTGAAAGAAGAGAAAGTTAAGAGATTAATCACATTGCTTTGTTCTCCTTCCTCTCTGCAGAGAAGCTGGATCCAATGGTCTCTTTGCTTGTTTATTTTCTGACAGAATCTCCTCCTATAGGCCAGGTAGCCAGCCCTCAGATGTGAGATCCTTCCACTTGAGCCTTTCTAGTACTGGGATTTTGGACATTTACTGCCATGCTTGTGTTATTTTAATTGAAAAGTACATGATTAGACTTGACAAACTAAAGAGATTTCTGTAAGCTCTTAGTAACTTCATGTAAAACTCAAAAATAAAATTCCTTTAAAAATAAGTAAATTTTCATTGAGTGTTTAAGGCTGGAACGTTGAGCTCTCATACTTTTATAAGAATAACTTGGTAATAGAGTGTGATCTGTAATTTTTGAAATCTGAGCTGATCTAAAAAAAAGAATTTCAACATATTTTGGGTTTAGGATTGCTAGTATTTCATTTTATGTGTGTGTTTTACCTGCATGTAAGTTATGTGTACTGCACGTGTGCATGGTGCCTAAGGAGGCCAGTAGAAGATGTTGGATCCCTTGGAACTGGAGTTACAGAAGGTTGTAAGGTGCCATGTGGGTGCTGGGAATTGAACCTGGGTCCTGTACAAGAGCAGCCAGTGCTCTTAACCACTGAGCCATCTCTTTAGCCCCGTGGGTTCCCTTTGAGTGTCAGAAACTCTGTTTTAATATGAATCCTCATAAACTTTGCAATATGTGTTGTAAAGGATATTTTACAGATGAGGAAGTTGAGGTTCTAGATAATAGTAAATGATTTTCCCCAAATCACACCCTGATTAATGTTACCTCAAATCCTTTGTACTTTGTGGTTGTTAAACTCAGGTGTTTCTCTTACTGACTTTAGGTTTGCAATCCTCATTGCTTTAATTTTATTTATAAGATCAAGTTTGTTTGTTTCTTTCTCTCTCTTTCTTTCTTTTTTTTGTTTTTCAAGACAGGGTTTCTCTGTGTAGCTTTGTGCCTTTCCTGGAACTCACTTTGTAGACCAGGATGGCCTCGAACTCACAGAGATCCGCCTGCCTCTGCCTTCTGAGTGCTGGGATCAAAGGAGTGCGCCACCACCGCCCGGCAAGTTGTTTTCATATAGAATACAAGATAATTACAGATCTTTGTTCATGGTCAGGTGAGTTGCTCTAAGGTAAAAGTTCTGTTTTGGGGCCAGTGATGTGGCTGGGTGGGTAAGGACAGCTTGCTCCCAAGGCTGCTGACCTGTGTTCTGTCTCTGCAGCCCACATGGTAGAAGGAGAGAATTGACTTTTGCAAGTTGTCCTCTGAATTTGTACACATGCACCATGGGATGCCCCATGTGCTCCTCCCTCAAACAGATAAAGGTACAAAAAAATTTGAGACAAGGTTTCACTATATAGCTCTGGCTATTTGTGTGTAGACAAGGTTGGCTTTAAACTATAGAGGTCTCCCTGCCTCTGACTCCCATGTACTGCACCATACCTGTTGGTAAAAGTTCAGCTAAAAAGATGAAAGAGGTTCAGTTTTTTTTTTCCAGGCAGAGTTTCTCTGTGTAACGGTCTTGACTGTCCTGGATCTCACTCTGTAGACCAGGCTGGCCTTGAACTCACTGAGATCTACCTGCCTCTGCCTCCTGAGTGCTGGGATTAAAGGCATGTGCCACCACTAACTGGCTTCTATATTTTATTTTAAGCTAATAATCAAAGTAGTTGAAATCTGAGTTTTAATATTGCTTGAGTATAATCACCAAAATTCATGGAATGTTGAAGTCTTGATGTGAGCAAAGGTTTCTATTTTCTATGATACACAGAATAGTTACACATTAAAAAAATTATTTGTCATTTATGCTGTGTATGTCTAAGGATAGTTTCTGAGTCATTTAGCTTATTTAGTGGTTAGATTTTAATTAAAAAATTTAGGCTAGGGGGCTAGAGAAATGGCTCAGAGTACCCATTGCTCTTGCTGAGGACCTGGGTTCCCAGTACCCACAGGGTGCCTCACAACCATTTTTAACTGGGAATTCTGACATTGTCCTCTGACCTCTGAGGGCAGAGGATACACTTGTGGCGTACATACAGGCACAACAGTCAGATACATACAATAAGTAAACAAATAAATAAATAAAATGTAAAAACTAGGATACTCTAATAAGACTCTGCTTTTCGTAAACGAGAATTTTTCTTACCTGAAGAAATTCTAGATGTTGGCTTTAGTGAAGATGAGGCAAAATTAAATCTAAAAATATAATATGTGCTCTGTGTGTGTGCGTGTGTACATGTGTGCGCATGTACTTTTCATGGTCATGAGTCAAATTTATGTTGATAATTCCCTTAAACTTCATCTTCAGAAAATGATTTTTTGAGGTGATGAGCAGTCTTCTTTGACTCAGACTCTTTCAATATTGAGTATTTTCATTCATAATTTCTCTTTTTATTCCATTAATACCAACAACTAATGTTCCATGACAGAATTATAACCCAAGGTGCCAATTGCATGCAAAGTGTTTGTTTCTCCTATTTGTCTGGAAAAAAGATAGGTGCCAGGTTTAATATTCTTCAGTTTTCTGAGTTCTGTAGTTAACTTGAAGAACCTTGGTTACAGTTGTTCCTAGTATATTGAGCCTTGATTGGACTGTAAGCAGAATTTTATTTTCATGTTAAGAATTGTGATATAGCCTCTTAAATTTTGTATGATAAATGTCAGTAGAGTTGATGATATAGCCATTTCTCTGACAAATTGGTTAGTGGTTGGTGGCACACACTTAATTCAAGAATTTGGGAAGCAGAGGCAGGAGGATCTCTGAGTTCATGGCCAGCTTGATGGACAAAAAACAAACAAACAAAAAGTTGAATGTGGAAAGTTAAATGCATAATTTTATTTGTAAGAAGGAATAGTGTAGCAACATTTTTATTACATAATTAAATCTTTTCTAAAAAGACATCGATAGTAACTAATAATGACTGATTTCATTATATGTCAGGTACTATTACAAATACTTCATGTATTACGATACTCAATTTCATAATCCTATGAGGTATTACAACTACATGGTTCATTTTTTTCTTTTTTCCTTCCTTCTTTCCTTTCCTTCCTTTCTTTTCGTTCTTTTTTATTTTTATTTTATTTTTATTTATTTATTTTTTTTGAGACAGGGCCTGAGTTCTGGACCTCACTATGTAGACTGAGGCCTGGAACTCAGAGATCTGCCTGTCCTATGCCTTCCAAGTGTTGGGATTAAAGGTATGTGCTACAATGCTGACCTATAGGGCAAGGTATTTTATGTAAGTCTACACTAGCCTAGAACTCATTGTTGAATCCAGGCTGGCCTTGAACTGAAGTTGTTGTGATCTGCCCTCTTCACTGTGAGTGCTGGAGTTTCAGGCATGAGTTACCAGACCCTGCCAGACTAGGGTACTTGTGAGAGTAAGAGAGGGTGCCGGGGAAGAGCATAAACTAGGGTCCTCCCAGACAAACTGGGGTATATGATGACCCTAGTTAATAGAAGAGGAGACATGAAGGCCTGCCTAGTAACTTGTCCAATTAGTAATTGATAAGAAGGGATTGCAAACCCCATAGAGGTTTGTATGGGTATGAAAGTGATTTAAATTACTTGAAATTGCTGTAATCAGAGAGTTGGCTAATTTTTATTCTTTGGGGTTTTTTATTGTTACAGGGACAGTAGTAAAAGACAAGATAGAGCCAGGTGGTGGCGGCGCACGCCTGTAATCCCAGCACTCGGAAGGCAGAGCCAGGCTGATCTCTGTGAGTTCGAGACCAGCCTGGGCTACAGAGCTAGTCCAGGACAGGCTCCAAAGCTACAGAGAAGAAAGCCTGTCTCGGAAAACCAAAAAAACAAAAAAACAAAAAACAAAACAAAACAAAAACAACCCCCCCCAAAAAACAAAAAAAGACAAGATAGCATTGTTTTTTAAAACCCAGGAGAATTTCTAGTATACTGTTTTGAAGTTATTAGACTAGGATGAGTATATATGTCTTACTTAATGTCAAAAAGCAACTTCCTTGAACTTGACCTAAGTAAAACAAGTCAAAAACACCAACATAACAACTGAGTTTATTTTCCTTATGTATTATTCACATTTCCTTTATCATTTTTGTCTTAGGAAATATTGATGCTGTATTTCATGGAGTCCGTGAGAGGATAGATAAGAGAATGGTAGTGTTTGGGACTAGGGAGAAATGGTATTAAAACCTAAGAAAATGCTCTGGTGTAGAGATTTGCCTGAAGTTCAACGATCCTGTATCATAATGTGAGAGTTAGGTGTCGTGGGTATTGTGTTGCCTGAAATAGTGTGTATTCCCCGAAATAAACTTATCTGGGGTCAGAGGGCAGACAGCCACTAGAACAAAGCCAAAAATGGTGGCTAGAAAATGGGAAGAGTAAGCTATAGCAGAAGTTGGGTGTGGTGGTACACGCCTTTAATCCCAGAAACGCAACCTTTAATCCCAGGGAGTTGGGGCAGAAAGAGAAAGGTATATAAAGCATGAGGACCAGGAACTAAGGAGTATAAAAGCGTGTAGTTAGTTAAGCATTTGGTTGGTTAAGCGTTCAGGCTTTGGAGCAACACAGTTCAGCTGAGATTCATGTGGAGGAGGACTCAGAAGCTTCCAGCCTGAGGAAACAGGATCACATGAGGAACTAGCAAGGTGAGATAGCCGTGGCTTGTTCTGGCTCTGATCTTCCAGCATTCACCCCAATAACTGGCCTCGGGTTTGGGTTTCATTAATAAGACCTTTTAAGATTCCTGTCACAGTTAGGACTTGCAGAGAAGCTTGTGTGATGTCCGCAATGAAATGGTTCTCTTTGGGATGGGGACGCATGATTCTCAGTGGCAGAGCTGCTGCTGTTAGTGTCTGTAAGGCATTCAACTGTCCTCTCCCCACCCCCCCCCCACCGCCCCTTATTTTTGTGATAGTTTTTCTTATTTTGTATTTCTGGATTCTGTGTGTGTGCCAAATTACCAAATGTGAGTTCAGATGTAGAGAACTGGTTTGGGTATAGCTGTGAAAAAGGCATGGTTTTTGCTGAGTGTGGTGAGTGGTAGAGATTTGGTTTTTCTGCTTCAAAGTGATTTTTTGTTTTGTTTTGTTTTGTTTTTGTTTTCTGAGACAGGGTCTCAGTATGTAGTCTAGGCTGACCTTGAACACAGAGGTTCCCCCTGTCTCTGCCTCCCAAGTGCTGAGATTAAAGGCACCACCACTGCATGGCTTAAATTTTTTTTTTTTTATAGATAAGGCACCATAAGAGATCTGATCCTTTTCTCCCTCCTTCCTTTCTGTCTTTTTGTCTTTCGAGATAGGGTTTCTTTGCATAGTCCTGGCTGTCCTGGGACTTGCTCTGTACACCAGGTTGACCTCAACTCAGGTTGACCTCAACTCAGATATCCACCTGCCTCTGCCTCCCCTTCCAAAGTGTAGGGATTAAAGGCGTATGCCATTACGGCTCCTTGAGATTGGATCTTAGAGACCTACCAATTTTGTTTGCATAGTTGGATGTTTAATATTTCATTGACTGTTCTCTTTGTTTGTGGCAGTCACTATCTTAACAATAAGATTGAGTTACCATTAAGTAGTTCTGTACTAATTTGTTTAGTTTGTTAAAATTGTATAAGAAAACAGCTGGAAGGAAGATGACATTTCTGATCAGATAAGAAATTTGTTGACTACATTGTGACATGGGGGCAAAGGTTCATTTGGGGAAGAGGTTTTCTTTTTTGTTTGTTTGTTTTTTTGAGTCAGGGTTTCTCTGTGTAGCTTTGGTGTCCTGGATCTCGCTCTGTAGCCTAGGCTGGCCTGGAACTCACAGAAATCCACCTGACTCTGCCTCCCAAGTGCTGGGATTAAAGGCATGTGCTACCACTGCCCGGTGTAGTGGGTAGCCATCCCAGCCTTGGTCTGGAAGTTCCAACCCCCATTGAGGCTTCGGTAATCGCCCACAAGGTGGGGCCGAGGGAGGACGCTGAAGACCCAGGATCTAGAAGAAAGGCCTCTCTTGCTTGGTTCTGGGACCCTGGACGCTCGGGGTAGACGGAACAGAGTTCTCCAGAGAACACTGCCAGACTGTGCCATACCTTTGTCAGACCCTGCAACCTATCCCTTCATTTGTAAGTTAACCCACAAAATAAACCTCCCTTTTAACTACGTGGAGTGGCCTAAATAATTTCACCAATAGCCCGGGGAGGGGATTTTTGTGGTACTAGGGATTGACTCTAGAGCCTTACACTATATAAGCTAGACAAGTACTTTACTGTTGATTTGAGATCCCCAGCTCTTTATTGTGTTTTGACATAGGCTCTGAGTTGTCCAGGCTAGCCTTGAATCCACTAATTGCTCATGTTGGCCTCCAAGTTGGAATATTCCTACTTTGACATCCTGAGGGAAGGAGTTTGAGGACATTTAGTATATGAAGTTAACGCAATTGTTTTAACCTTAGTGGCAATTATAAAGTTGGAGTTTAAATGAGGTGGAGGTTCATGAACATTCTGAAATGATGTACAGGATTTTTTGTTTGTTTGCTTTTTGAGACAGGGTTTTTCTGTGTAGTCTTGTCTGTCCTGGAACTGGCTCTGTAGATTAGGTCAGCTTCAAACTCACAGAGATCCACCTGCCTCTTCCTCCAAGTGCTGGAATTAAAAGTGTGTACCACCGTGTCCAGCTCAAAATACATGTTTGTTTAAGGTATCTAAAATAATGCAGCTAAAATGTATTTTAGCTTTTTTTTTTTTTTTTTTTGAGCTGAGGACCGAACCCAGGGCCTTGCACTTGCTAGGCAAGAGCTCTACCACTGAGCTATAAATCCCCAACCCCTATTTTAGCTTTTAGAGCTTGGGTGAAGCCAACTGACAGTGGTGCACACCTTTAATCCCAGGACTCTGGCGGATTTCTGAGTTCAAGGTCAGCCTTGTCTAGTAGACAGAGTGAGTTTCAGAATAGCCAGGGCTGTTACACAGATAAACCCTGCCTCAAAACAAAACCCAAACCAAACAAACAAAAGCTTGGGTGTATGTATAGGACAGAGGTTCACTAGTACTGGGACTCAATGTACAATTTTTTTGTGATGTTGGAGATTGAATTCAGGGTCTCATGCATACAACACAAGATATAATGTGTGAATTTCATTTGGTTCTCAGGAATTTGTTATTAAATTGGTGGTGATTTATCCTGTTTCCTTAATAATATTATTAGCTGGACTTTTATCACAATAAAATGTATAAAAATTGTTATTTATTTGAGACAAAGTTTCACTATTTATCCCTGGTTGGCCTGGAACTTGCTACATAGAGCCAGAGATTCATCTTTGTCTCCTTAGTGCTGGGATTGAAGGTGTGTGCCACCATGCCTGACAAAACTCCTTTAACAAATTGTCCTGTACTATAGTTGCTCTTTAGGCCTTTTTCTTTTAAAGATTATATGGTCACATAACCCCTTTGGGCCTTCTGTCTCAGTCTCCCAAGTGCCAATATTGGGATTGCCATTCCTTGCTTTTCTCTTGTTTTGTGGTACCTGAGATAGAACTATGGGCCATGTTTGTGTTAGGCCACCACTCTGCCACTGAACTAACCTTTACCCCCGTATCAGTACAGTTTTGGCAGAATGTCCTTAATTTGAACTAGTGACAGTTAATAACTCGCATTAAAAAAAATACAGTAACAGAGGATGCTAATGTTAACTTGGAATGCTCATGTTTGGTGGTTAATAAACTGAGTTAATAGATTCCATGTTTATTCCTTATAGCATTTACCATTATCCAAAAGCTTGAGGCCTTCAAATTGGCATTATGCTTCTGTGTAAAAGCAATAAGCAATGAAAATTTTGTTAGTGGAGTTCAATGACTCGGGCCTGTATTTGGGAGGCGAGGAAAGGATTTGGGGAGTCTAGAAGTTTGAGGTTAGTTTGGACAACAGAGCACCACTATTTTTTTTTTTCAAGACAGGGTTCTCTGTGTAACTGCGCTGGCTGTTCTGGCACTTTGTAGACCAGACTGGCCTTGAACTCAGAGATCCGCCTACCTCTGCCTCTGCTGGGATTAAAGATGTGAGCCACCATTGCCTGGTTTAATTTTTTTTCAAGATAGGGCATCAGGCTAGAATGGAATTCACAGAGCTACTTGCTTCAGCCTTCTAAGTGCCAGGATTAAGGACATATGCCACCACACTTGGCTTTCTGTTGGGTTCTTACTGTGTGGTTTTAAAATGGAAATTTAATACATGCTTGTTTTGTTTTTTCTTTTCCTTTTTTTTCAAGTTCTGGGAATTGAACATGGGGCTTCATGTGCACTAGACCATTAAATGTTCTACCACAAAAATATATACCCACCCCTGCTCAACTCTTATATTCATTTCATTTTGTTTTTTATAAAAAGTTATTATGATTTTATTTATTTTTTGGGGGGGGTTGATAGGATTTTTTGTGTAGCCCTGGATGTCCTGGAGTTTGCTTTGTAAACCTGGCTGGCCTCGAATTCAGAGATCCTCCTGCCTCTGTCTCCTGAGTGCTGGGATTAAAGGTGTGGGCCACCACCACCTGTCCTGATTTTGTAAAAAATTCTTATTGAGGAATGGAAAAATGGTTCACTGCTTAAGAACACTTGTCTGTCTTGCAGGTTTCTGTTCCCAGCACCAACATGGTGGCTAATAACCATGTTTAACTCCAGTTCCAGGTGATCCAATACCTTCTTCTCACCTCGGTGGGCACCAGACACATGCTGCATATTTATGTATGTAGGCAAAGTATTCATATACATAAAAATAAGTAAATATATGAGTGTTTTGCCTACATGTATGTCTTGCACCATGTACATGATTGGTGCCCATGGAGGCCAGAGAAGAACATTGGATCCTCTGGAACTCTAGTTACAGATGGTTGTGACCATGTGGTCTGGGAATTGAACTTGGATCTTCTGAAAGAACAGTCAGTTTTCTTAACTACTGAGCCATCTCTCTATCTAGGCCCTTGTTCAGTTTTTTGAGACATGGTCTCAGTAACTCAGGCTTGCATTGAAATTGCTATGTAGCTGGATTCCTAGTACTCCTGTGTCTACCTTACAAGTGCTGGGATTACAGGCATGTACCAACTAGCTTTTTAAAGTTAGATGAATGTGTGTGTGTGTGTGTGTGTGTGTGTGTGTGTGTGTGTGTGTGTGTTTGAGACAGGATTTCTCTGTGTAGTTTGGGCCTTTCCTGGAACTAGGAAACCAGGCTAGCCTTGAACTCACAGATCCGCCTGCCTCTGCCTCTAGAGTGCTGGGATTACAGGAATGCACCACCACTGCCCGATGTTTTTAAAAATGGTTTTAAAACCATTAGCACATTCTAGGCAAGTACTTTACTATTGAGAAAAGCCCTCATTCGCGACCCCCCCACCCCCAGATAGGGTTTCTTTGTGTAGCCCCGGCTTTCCTGGAACTAGTGTTGTAGACCAGGCTGGCATCGAACTCACAGAGATGCTGCCTACCTCTGCCTCTTGAGTGCTGGGATTAAAGGCATGTGCCACCAGTACTACCCAGCTAATCATTTTGTATTTTAATTTTTAACTTTGGTTTCTTATAATGTGGTTTCTTATAATGTTAACTTGAAATTTTTAGTAGAGTATATAATACTTGCTTTCAATATTTTATACATACACGTATATGATAATTTCCTAGAATTATTATTTTGTGTATATAGGTGTTTTGCTTGCATGTATGTATGTGTGTGTGAGTGTGTGTGTGTGTGTGTGTGTGTGTGTGTGTGTGTGTGTATGTATGTATGTGTATCACTTGGTGCCTGGTGCCTCAAGGCCAGAAGAGAGTATCAGTTCCCATGTAACTGAAGTTACAAAATATTGTGAGTCACCATGTTGCTGGGAATCAAACCTGTGTCCTCTGGAAGAGCAGCAAGTGCTCTTAACAGCTGAGCCATCTTTCTAGCCCTTTAGATCCTTTCATTTTAGAATAGGGATGTATTATATCTCCCTTTCTTAGATTTCTAAACCCCTCATTTTTTGAAGCAGAGAAATTTTTACATACTAGTGTGCCTCCTGATTTGTAGCTGATTTTCAAACTTCATGGCAGTTTTAGATTTGTTATGGATATCGCTCTGTATAAATAAAATGCTGATTGGCCAGTAGCCAGGGAGAAAGTATAGGCGGGACAAGCAGAGAAGAGAATTCTGGGAACAGGAAGGCGGAGTGGGAGAGATGCCAGCCAGCTGGCCGCCCAGGGAACATCATATAAAGACAACAGGTAAAGCCACAGAACACATGGTGGCATATAGATTAACAAAAATGGGCTAAGAGCTAGTCAGTGGTAGGCCTGAGCTAATGGCCCAACAGTTTAATTAATATAAGTTTCTGAGTGATTATTTTATAAGTGGTTACAGGGTCCATGGTGCTGGGTAGGACTGGAGAAAACTCTAGCTACATAGATTGTTGCTACAAAGAACCCATTTAATATTCCCTTATTTAAACAATGTGTTATGTCCTAAAGAAGTAGTATTAAAGATAGTGAGAACACTCATCGTTGAGAATTTCCATTCTATGGTACAGGAGATAAAACCTAGGAAATATTAGCAAAGCTATAATATTTTTCCACTGGGATATGTTCCTTCCTGCTTCCACCACTCATTCAGGCCAAAAGACATTTCTTTACCCCTGGCAGGAAAACTGAGGAAGTGGTGTTGTAGCCGTGGCTCATGGAGAAGTAGAAATATGCACTTATGTTTTTGAAAAGCAAACTTGTCAGTGACATGGATTTTTCCCACTGGAGAATATGTACTTTTTATTTTGGTTTTTCGAGACAGGGTTTCTCTGTGTACTTTTGGTAGCTGTCCTGGATCTTGCTCTGTAGACCAGGCTGGCCTCAATCAAACTCACGGAGATCCGCCTGGCTCTGCCTCCCAAGTGCTGTGATTAAAGGCGTGAGACACCACCACCCAGCCGAATATGTACTTTCTTGAGTTTAGATTATCAACGCATAAAGTACTTACATTCATGAAAAATATTTAGGAAATTTGGGTATTCAAAATGTCCTTGAAAAATTGCAGAGAAATGATTAAGGTGGGATTTTATTAGAAAAGTTCCTTTAATAGGTAATCAGTTCCTAATCCTTTGAAGTTAGACTGAGGCAATTAACATAGTGCTAGAGAAAAATTCCAAATCTAATGATGTAAGTGTGTGTTGGTAAATATGGCATGTATGGTGAATATCCAAGTTTATTTCTTACAACTAGATTGTTGCCCTTGCTAGTTTAGGAGCTATGTTTTGTTTTTTTTTTTTTAATCTGATTTCAAATACTTGTTTCATTCTATAGGATGTAATATACAGATTCTCATATGGGAACTGAATTAAAACCTTAGCTCTTCTCCAAAACTTAGTCCTCAGTTTTTGTTGTTCATATCCAATAGCTGTATATTGTAAGAGACATACTCAATTATCAGTTTCCTCTAAACTGACTTTGCATTAATGATAATTTTTATCTGACAAGATATCATTCACAGCATTCATTATCTTGGTACATGGGAGTATATAGTAGGCTCCCTAACATTTGAATTTTGGCTTTTTACACTAGCTTGTGAAGTAGTTGATAGTTTTTCACTTAAATTCAGAATGGTTAACATGATTTGCCTAAGATCATTCAACTAATAAGTGCTTACTTTTGAATCCAATTCTGCCTAATTTCAGAACATTTCTTCCTATGGTGATACACTGCCTCCCAGTGGGATGATTTATTTATAGATTTCACAGTGATGCCTTCTTTGGGGGAAAGATAATAAAAGGAGACAAGGATCCTAAATAGAGGAGGGTTAAATACCTCTAAGTAGTTAGACAACTTAGGAGGCTTAGGAAGGAGAAAGGCTTATTTTCTCCTGAGACCTGGTGAGGATAAATTACTCTTTATCTGAAATTGTACATGTATTATATTTTTCATGAAGATGGCTGGCATGTAAATAAGAGTTGACGATAGAAGAGATGGTAAAATTTATATTCTAGTCCCCAGTAAAATAATTGTTGAATTAATTTTAGTAACTAGCTTTTTTTTTTTTTTTTGTTTTTTCCGAGACAGGGTTTCTCTGTGTAGTTTTGCGCCTTTCCTGGAACTCACTTTGTAGCCCAGGCTGGCCTCAAACTCACAGAGATCCACCTGGCTCTGCCTCCCGAGTGCTGGGATTAAAGGCGTGCACCACCACTGTCCTGCTCTAAAGTTTTTTTATAACATAAACTGAAACAAAGGATTGTCGTCATATGTGGCTGCAAAGGTAATGTCACTAAAGGACAATATTTCTTTGGCTTACATGCAAACTAGTAGGTTTCATCATGACATCTTTCTTCATACATGTGTCATCATACTCCATTATCCTTTTTCCCTCTGCTATTGCTTTCCCCAGTACTTCATGTCCTGACTCAGACTGGTTCCTTGAAGGACAATAATTCTGGAATAATCTGTTTAGGTAAGTTGATGTAAATCAGGTTTGGTTTTGTTTTTTTCGTTTTCCCTTAGCCTATCTGCTTCTCCCCTATTTGCTTCTTCTACCCTCTGTCTCAGAACTCAAGGCTTTGAGCATCCTGGACAGGTACTCTCAGCCCTGCCCCCAGCCCCAACCTCTCTTCACTGTCATCATCCAGAATTTTTTACATTTTCTAAAGTCTTCAAGGAATTTGATGGTGCTTTCCCTATTCTATTTTTATGCCATTAACACCAGATAACCTTGTATGTTAGCCACTGAAAGTAGGGGACATGTAATCTTTCCAGCTACCCTCTGATGTAGGTACTGTTATTATTTCCTATTTACTAGTGGCAAAATCAGGTACAGGGCTTAAACTTGTCCAAGGGCATACACCTGTGAAGCCAGCAGTTATGACTGCCATGTCTTTATGTTCTTTATACTGTTATACTGCTGATAAGTGGATATTCATGTGAATACTTTTTCTGGCAGTATATTTTAAATCACATGTTAATTATGAAGTGTGTTTGAATATCCTTTTTTTTCCCCCAGAGCTGAGGACCGAACCTAGGGCCTTGTGTTTGCTAGGCAAGCGCTCTACCACTGAGCTAAATCCCCAACCCTGCATTTGGACATCCTTAAAGGAATTGTCTTCTTTATATGTGGATGGGATTTATTTAGCTTGCCTTGGAGGTTATTATAGCAGTGAGGTAAGAATCATTGACCTGAGTGTTTCCTTTGTGACAGATAATATGTTGAGGGGTTTGTTGGCATGATAAGCCCTGATTATGAATATTAATCTCATCCAGTATATTCCTTGTATCAGATGCTACTTTGATATATGATAGAGTAATATATCCATTTTATAGTTAAGAAAATGGAGCTAAAGAAATTAAGTAATAGGGCTGGAGAGTTGGCTCAATGGTAGGAGCACTTGTCTGTTTTACAGATTACCTGGATTCAATTCCCAGTATCCTCATGGTGGCTCATAAGCATTGATAAATTTTAGTTCCAGGGTATCCAAAGCCCTGTTCTGAACTTAGAAGAGCCTTTAGTCATAGCATAAAAAATAATGTCTTGCTTCTAGCCTTCCATTTTCTCCTTTCTGTAGCTCTTACTAATATCAAACATACATTTACATGGGTTGTCTGGTTTCTCACATTAATGCTAAGCTCAATGAGATAAAAGTTTTTTTTTCTTCTGAGACAGGTTTCTCTGTGTAGCTTTGCCCCTTTCCTGGAACTAACTTGGTAGCCCAGGCTGGCCTCGAACTCACAGAGATCCACCTGGCTCTACTTCCCGAGTGTTGGGATTAAAGGCGTGCGCCACCACTGCCCAGCAAGATAAAAGGTTTTTTGTCAGTCTTGTTTGTTGCCTTAACTCTAACACCTAAAACTGTACTTTGGACAAAGTAAATCTTCAGTATTTGTTGAATGAATGTTTGCTTCATGCAGTATCCGGAGACGCACAGGCTATTTTCAAGCTGATCTTTGAACTAAATTAACTGAGTCTTTAATAGGCAGATACTTGTGCCTCTTGAGATAGAGGTGGGAAGACAGTTAAATCTTTTTTTTTTTTTTTTGGAAAATGTTAGCATTTAATTAACCTCCCTGGGTGGCTTTAAGCCACCAGGACACAGGCACCTCCAACATCCTTTATCTTCTCTTCAGCTCTTCTGCTGAAAAATTTGGATTTCACGATGACAGGCTGCTTAGGGAGTTTTTCCTTCCCCAGAACTTTGTAGTAGCCCGACCGCACAACATCAATGATGGGAGCAGCTCCAGTCTTGTTCTTTGCAGGGTTGACTTGTGTCTGCTCATTGACCAGTGTCTGTAGATGTATCCTGCTTGTTAAATAAGAAACACAGAGCCAGTTGCAGAGTTAAAAACCACGAGGTCAGAGCCAAAGCAGAAAACCTTACCCTTCACTGCTTCTGCGGTTCCTCCTCTCCGCAAGAGACCTACTTCTGTGCGTCCTGTCTATTTAAAGACTTTCTGTTCTCCTCCCTCATTGGTTGTAACTCAGCCACATGACCTCCTCGTCACTGCCTGTTTGTACAGACCTCCAGGTCTTCTATGGTTGGTATTGAAATTAAAGGCGTGTGTCTGCTATGCTGGCTGTGTCCTTGAACACACAGAGATCTGCCTAGCTCTGCCTCCCAAGGGCTGGGATTAAGGGCGTGCCCCACTACTGCTCGGCTTCTGCTCTGGCTTGCTCTGACCTCAAGGCAACTTTATTGACATACAAATAAAATCACATTTCAATACAAATAAAATATCACTATAAGTGTCCACAATTTATCCAGGTTGGCAGTCGGACAGAAGCTCTGGTTCCTCTTTAAGTGATAATGTCTCATACCAACTTTCCCAAAGTAACCTGGATGATATTTGTTGAAGTTGATTCTGTGGTGATGCATGCCTCCAGCATTCCCACGGCCTCCTGGGTGCTTGTGGTGCTTACTGATGTGGCTGTGGCCGTGGCCGCGGCTCACGTGGCACTGGAATTTCCTGGTCTTCCTCAGTCTGGATGGCATGGTGGCGGCAGAACGGAAAGAGCGACAGTTAAATCTTAATACTTTTCCTGTTCTTATGAATTGCCTGGAGTTCCAGGAGGAGGATTTGGCCTCTGCTCAGTTTCTGGGCTCTGTGGAGCCTTTTCCTCTTAGTACAGGTGTGTACTACGTACAGCTGCTTTTCTATACCATCATAACTTTAATTCATTCTTTACATAATCATAGTGTATTTGTGATGTGCCTAGAATGGAGCTAAATGTGTAACAAGTAGGGTTGGCTTTAAATAGCATATTTTAGTAGAAAATAACATATAGACATAGATTCCTAGATAATGTGTACACTATAGAAATAGAATATGCTGAAGTTAAAAAATGTGTTCTGTAACTGGAGTTTTCTCCAGTACCACCCGGGCCTACAGTCGCTCATACCCAAATAAACACACAGAGGCTTACATTAATTAAAACTGTATGGCCTAATGGCTCAGATTTCTTGCTAGCTAGATCTTACATTTTTTAAAAATGTTATCTGGCTAGATGTGGCAGTACAAGACACCTTTTTTAAAGATTTATTTATTATGTATACAGTGTTCTGCCTACATGCATGCTTGCAGTCCAGAAGAGGGCACCAGATCTCATTACGGATGGTTGTGAGCCACAATGTGGTTACTGGGAATTGAACTCAGGACCTCTGGAAGAGTAGTTAATGCTCTTAACCTCTGAGCCATCTCTCCAGCTCCCTAGATCTTACATCTTAAATTACCCATTTCTATAAATCTATACCTGTGGCTTACCAGTATCTTTACAACTTGCTTCTCATGACGGCGGCTGGCACCAGAGGGGAAGAGAGATGGCTCAGTAGTTAAGAACACTGGCTGATGTTCCAGGGGACCCAGGTTCAATTTCTAGGCTATCCGGTGTTTAATCATGCCAGGATTAAAAAAAAAAAAAGGACCCATGTGACCCCTCTCCCTTTCCTTTAAAAACCAGTTAGTGTTCATTAATATTTTGGTAGTACAGTATGCTGATGTCTTTAAAGTTTTTTTTGCGGGGCGGGGGGGAATTTGAGACAAGGTTTCTCTGCCTTGGATGTCCTGGAACTCACTCTGTAGACTAGGCTAACCCTGAACTCAGATATCCGCCTGCCTCTGCCTCCCAAGTGCTGGGATTAAGGGTGTGCACCACTGTTGCCTGGCTTGTCTTTAAAGATGGTATCTCACTATGTAACCAGTTTGGCCTCTTGAGCCTTTGTTGATATACCCATTTCATTTGTGTTCATGCGTCTCAAAACAGTCCTTGTTATAATTTTTAATTTTTGTAGTTGGTACAGCTTAGTAATATTACTGCACTCTGACATCTAAATGCTTACATTTTGGGCTGGGCGGTGGTGGCACACGCCTTTAATCCCAGCACTGGGGAGGCAGAGGCAGGCAGATCTCTGTGAGTTTGAGGCCAGCCTGGTCTACTGAGCAAGATCCAGGAAAGGCACAAAGCTACATAGAGAAACCCTGTCTCAAAAAACCTAAAAAAAAAAAAAAAAAAAAAAAAAGTTTACATTTTGGAGAAAAAATGTTACATACACGAATCCTAAACTGATAGCATGTGGCAGATTTCAATACAGATAAGATCAGGAGATACATATTGGGGGATTCACAAGCCATAGACTACGTTGTCTAATAGAGGAGAGAACTTAAAGAGCAGAGGACCAGGGGTATAAACTTATAAACTTCATAACTGGGCAGAAGAAAGTGAGAAAGTCTAGGATTAATGTAACATACAATCCATAAGCATCTCAGATTTGAACTGAATCCAGATGGCATGTTCTTCTATCTGGGAGATGCTTTTAAAATGTATACAGTATAGACTCTGCTTCAAATTATGTGAAGTTAAAATTACCTTTAAAGTTGATATAATTAACAGTTACCATTATATAGATTGTTTTCTTCGTGGCGTCTAATGGGAGTTGGGCTCTTCTCCCACACTGAATCCCAGGTTACTGCTAAGAATTAAGTTTAAATGTGGTCAGGGATAGGAAGGGAGTGTATATCTGATTTAATGTATTCTAAATGTCAAGTGGAATTTTGTTGGAATTACCTTGTGTGAAACATTTCTATTAGTGTGTATAGTCCAAGAATTGATTGTACTTAAAAATACACGTAGTAGTAGGGCAATGTAATGTTGTAATGTTGTAATTTGATATCTTCAGATTAGCTCTCACAAATATGATTGAACTTTCTGGAGTCTGTTCTGAGAATGAAAGCCGGTTTTCTTTTTTCCCTTTGTAATTCCACATGAAATAAGTGTATAGGGAACCATGTTAGTTTTTTCAGAAGACCTTCCTAGGGTTGAATTAAAGCTAGAGATGAGTGTCTTAGGAAATTTTATTTTTCTGGGGGCTAGAGAGATGGGTAGGAGCCCTTGCTGCTCTTGGATAGCATTTTAATTCAGTCCCCAGCACCCATATCAGGAAGAATATTTCACAACTACATGTAACTCCAGCTCCAAGGAATCACTCAACCTCTTCTGGACTCACTGTACTTACTCTACATAAATATATATATATGCATAATAAAAATGATTTTCTGAAGAAATTACCAGTGTGAAAAGACATTCATAATTCTTCATTCCAATTTTAATAATTTTGTTAAAATATATATAAAATTGCTAGGGATGTAGCTTAGTGGTAGAACACTTGCCTAGAATCACCATAAGCCATTATACTTTCTAACTTTGTGTATGTGTGTGTACATTCATGTACGCACACACATCCTTTACCCACTGACCATCTTACTGGCTTGTTTCAGCCACTTTAAATGTGCAATTCAGTACCATTAAGTACATTCACATTCTTACATAAACTTTACCAGAACATTTTCAGTATCCCATCATAAAACTGTATCTAGCAAGGAGTGATGGTGTATACCTAAAATTCCAGAATTGGGGGGTGGGGGCTGAGCCAGTAGTATAATGACTTTGAGACCAGCCAGCCAGCCTGTCTCAAACATCAGTCCAGAGCTGGAGAGATGGCACAGCCCTTGATCACTTGTTGCTCTGCAGAGGACCCAAGTTTGGTTCCTAGTATTCACATGATGATGCACTGTAACTCCAGTTGCAGGGGGTCTGTTGTCCCTTTCTCCCTTCTTTGGGCACCAGGCGAATGCAGACCAAACACTGAAATCTAAAACCCAAACCTGAGTACTGTGTCACTGTATTAATTAAGCAATAGTTAACTTCCTACTCACTCTCTTACCAGCTGTTCCCCTTCTGTTTGCGTATTTGACTGTTAGGTACTTCTTATTACTGAAGTCATTCAGTATTTGTCAGCTCGTGTGACCATGCCACTTAATGTGTTAAGTTCATTTGTGATGTAGCATGTATACGAATTTTGTTTTAAGGTTGAGTGATACTCCATTGTATGTCTGTACCATAATTTGTTTACTCATTCATCAGTTGATTGATGCTTAGATCGACTAAAGTAAACAATACTTATGGACATTGGTGTATAAATAATCTGTTATATTTCCTGTTTTCATATCCCTTACTCTGTGTGTGTGTGTGTGTGTGTGTGTGTGTGTGTGTGTGTGTGTGTTACTGGGGCTCAAACCCAGAGTCTAGAGTATGCTAGGCTAATCCCTCTACCAAATGAGTTTTCTTTCCAGTCCTTCCCACTGCTGCTTTTATTTCTTTGTGTTTATTTCCAGAAATGTAACTGCTCAACAAATAGTTGATTAGGTAGTGAGAGACACTACAGTAAGTCCGGAGGATTTAGCATGGACAATTGCCTGCCTGTGGGGAATGTACATTGTAGTAGGTAGAAAGATGCTAAGTAAGGGCATCTGAGTGACTAAGTGACGACTAAGTGTTACAAGGAGAAATGAGTATTGTTATGTGCATGTTCAAGTGCTTTTCAGTATTCCAATAATTGCCTACAGTTTGGAAGTTTGCAAATACCTTCTGCCTTTCTTCCTTCTATATTTATTTAAACTTTTACTGCATCCAGAGTTTCCATTTAAAAAAATTTCAGTATTGAGGATTGAACGTGGTAGGCAAGTGCCCTACTACTGAACTATATTCCCAGTATTTTCTTGTATGCCTAGGAGTGAAATTGCACTATTAATCAGCTTGAACACTTTTTTTTGAGGCAGAGTCTCTCTGCATTGCTCTAGCTGCCCCTGGAATTGACTATGTAGCCCAGGCTGGCCTTAAACTAACAGAGATCCACCTGCCTCTGCCTCCTGAATGCTGGGATTAAAGGCGTGCACCACCACCGCCCAGTTTTGAGTATTTTTAAAGCTCTTGGTAATCTAAACTGGGTTTTGTAATAGGTTTTCACCCATTTACCTTTCTACCTAGTGCTTGAAACCACATTATTCCTGCTTTGGATATGGTTTTCCCCCACTTCAAACAGAAAACATTTATTATTATAATTATTAAATATTTTATGTTGAATTGCATGTACGTGTGTGCATCTGGGTATTTTTATTAGTAAATTGCACCCAAAAATGTTAGTAAATTTCTGGCTGAAACTGAAGGGGACAGTTCAGTCCTGGAGGGTGAGGTATCCTGGACACCTCGAGCTGCTCAGAACAGCAGCTCTACCCTGAAGGTGTCCCAGACACCTGGAGCTGTGTAGCACAGCTGTGATGGCTGAAACTGCAAGGAGATGACAGACAGTTCAGCCCCGGAGGGTGAGGTATCCCGGACACCTGGAGCTGCGTAGCACAGCTGTGATGGCTGAAACTGCAAGGAGACAATTCAGCCCTGGAGGGTGATTTTTCTGACTTCTCAGAGAGTCAGGCCTGGAACTGCTTCAGCGGGGAAGGGTATCCTGACTCTTCAGGAAAGTCAAGGTATACCTGGTGTGATGGGGGATGGTCTCCCCACAGGATATAGCAATCCTGCTCCTCTCCTGGAGAGCCTCTACAGATGAGCTTTTCTCAGCCCCCACTTAAAGGGGCTTCCTAGCAGAGCTATGCTTCTCTGGCCTAAGAGGTTGCTTCTTTTGCTTCACTCTGCAAAAGAGGAAACCCCTGCAGAAATGTAGCCATCTTTTCCGGCTCCAGAGAAAAGTGTTAACTTACAGTTCTGTCTACTGAGGGACGTCTCAGCAAAAATCTGTTCAGCTCCTCCTTGCCCTGCTCTTTTAGTTCTCGTTCTCTCTCCCTCTCTCCCTCCCCCCCCCTCTCTCTTTCTCTCTTTCTCTTTCTCTCTCTCTCTCGCACGCTTTTTCCACTGGGGGACATCTCAGCAAGGATCTTCTCTGTGCCAGTGAATGAAGATCTTCACACCCAAAAAACTCTTTTGAGGAAGAGGTTTATTTGGGAAGGAGGAGTCCAGGAGAGTAGCTGCCTCTACCAGGGGGGAGAGAAAACAGCCTTCCTTTCTAACTGACTAGGCAGGGCTGTTTTTACAGGAGGGGTGGAGTCACCCTTCGGCCCAGGGTTCTTCTATCCTGCTCTGTGACTGGTTGGTTTCACAAGTCAGTTGTCCAGGGGCAGAGATGGCTCTGATCTGAGCCAAACTGTGTTTCCTTCTGCCCTGATCTGAGCCATCGTTCCCTAGTTCTGGGCTCCAGAGTCAGGGTGGGTTTCTTTAGACAGCCTCTTTTTTTCTGCAATTTAAACATGAGTAACATGAGTGCAGGTGTCTGCAGAGGCCAGAAGCCTCAGATCCTCCTGTAGGTTGGAGTTACAGGGGTTTTTCATCCATCTGATAGATGTACGTGCTGGGAACCAAATTTGAATCCTCTTCAAGAGTCGTATATATTCTTAATTGCTGAGCCATCTCTTCAGGCCTATTTTTATTATTTTAAACTGTGTGTTGTGTGTGGGGGTTTCGGCGTGGGTTTGTGCACATGAGTGCAGCTAACTGCAGAGGTTAGAAGCATGGGGTCTCTGGAGCCTGGAGTTCCAGGGAGTTCTGAGCCTACCTGGTGTTGGTGCTGGGAAGCAAACATAGGTCCCCTGCAAGAGCAGTACCACACTCTTTAACCTTTGAGCCATTTCTCTAGCCCCTGGGTCTGTTCTTTGTAAACAGTGTTTGTTAGTGTACCTCAAAGTTGTTTATATTTCTTTACTAGCTACAATGATCATTTCCTGTTTTTCAGCAGAATATTTTGAATGTGACTGACAACATTTCAATCTTACCTGAAGGCCTTTTAATTATGAGTAAATAGTAGTTTTCTGGTTAATTACTGGTGTTGATGTGTTAATATTAAGCATATGTATCTAATTATTTTAAATTGGGGTCGCACATCATTTTGTAATATCTGTTCACTTATTTGTGGTTTTCTTAGTCCATTTTCCTTTACAGATAGCAGTCTGTTAGGAAACCTGTAATAATCTACCCATTATTTATTTTGTCTATTCCACGGATGCTAAGTTGCAGTCAGTTAGTGGATGAACTGAATTAAAATGTTTTGTAAATAAAGCTTAACAGAACCAGCGTGAGGGGGGAAACCTCAAGATTCCCCCCCCCCCTTTTATGATATGGTCTTTTTTTGCAATGAAAGCTAAATAGTGAAAGGAGGGTTGCTAGTAATTTAGTCTTTCTTGTTTGTTTGGTTTGGTTTTCGAGACAGGGTTTCTCTGTGTAGCTTTGCGCCTTTCCTGGAACTGGCTGTGTAGACCAGGCTGGCCTGGAACTCACAGAGATCCACTTACACCTTCCTCCCGAGTGCTGGGATTAAAGGTGTGCACCACTGCCACCCGGCTCCAGTATACTTTAAACTTCTTGTGAACGGAATGTTTTTGTTTATTGCATGGTGTCTCAAACAGTGCCGGGTACATAGCAGTTAGTCAGTAACTGTTGATTGAATGACTGAATTGTTTCACCTGTAGATTTATGTGAATATTAATTAAAATACTATGAAATAAATTTAGTTCTAGTTGCGATATAGCCACATTTATGAAGATTTAGAACTTCCCAAGATTTTTAAGCAGAAAAAAAGTTTTGAGATGAGAAACTTGTTACAACTATAAAGTTGTGCTAAGGTTAAAAACAAAACAAAACATCTGTGGTCGGGCAGTGGTGGTGCATTCCTTTAATCCCAGCACTCAGGAGGCAGAGGCAGGCGGATCTCGGTGAGTTCGAGGCCAGCCTGGTCTACAAAGCCAGTTCCAGGAAAGGCGCAAAGCTACACAGAGAAACTCTGTCTCAAAAAACCAAAAAAAAAACCCCAAAACCACAAACAAACAAACAGACAAAACCCATTGGATGAGGTGACCCATACCTCTAATCATAGCATCTGAGAGGAAAAGACAGGAGAAATTCTAATTTAAGGCCAACCTGTGCTACATAGTGAGACTCTTGCAAAATGCTAAGTGCTGGAAATGTAGCATGATGGCAGAGTGCTTTGCAATGTATGTTTAAGGCATTAAGTTTGATCTCCAGTGTGGCATGGTGGGATCAGGTGTTCCAGACCAGCTTTGGCTATATCGTGAACTGAAGTCAGACTGTGGAACATGAGACCCTGTCTCAAAACAAACAAAATACAAAGAAAAAAAATAGCATAAAAATAGCATTACAATCCAGAATTGGTTAAATAAATCTTATTCTTTATTTAGCTATGTCTAAACTCATCTGAACTATGGTGATTAGCATTTTTCCTTATGAAAAGATTTTACGCTTATTTTAAGAAAATGATTTAGTATAGTATTTTCAAACATAGACAAGTTTCTTTTCCAAGTTGAAGAAGTTAGGTTGTTGGAAGGTGGTGAGAAAAGAATAGTTAAAAGTATATTGCTGTTTTTGGCCACTATCTTGCAAGATTGGATGAGATGATGTGTGCTTGCACTGTATTCTCTAGTGTTGAAGGTAATGCATAATTCAGAAATCTGACTATGCTGCTCATTATGTCTTTTAATCAAATGTAATAGATTCTACCGTAGCGGTTAACTTTTTAATTAAATGTGTGTGTGTGTGTGTGTGTGTACCTGTTATGGTGAATTTGCGGAAGTCAGAGGGCAGTTTGTAGGAATTGGTTCTCCCACTACACCATGAGAGCAAGAGTCAAACTCAGGCTGCAGGTGTGGGCATGAATGCCTTTACGCACTGTTCTGTCTCCCTGGCCTTCTACCGTGCTTCCAACACACTATGGACTTCGTGTAGGACTTTTCAATCTGTAGGAATAATAGTCCCTTAGGGAGTGAGGTCTTGAGATATTCAAACTTGGTTCAAGGTTACAGGGTTAGAAATGGCAAAGGGAAAAAAGGAAAAAAAAAAACCTAGACATATATCTGTGGTACTTCCTGATCTGGGCCTATTCTTTGAACTAGAATTTTAGAGCAGGGAAAAAGCCTTACAGACTGTTCCAACCTTCTTATTATGTATATAATACACACATGAATTATGGAAGTTTAACATAGGCTATAATATGCAGGCAGAGCCAGGATTCCATCCTACATCTCACCAGATCAGTCTTGCATTCTTTCTTTCTAACCTTTCATGCCTTGATGCTGGATATGTGCATGCTACTGGGTGAATTAAATGAATGATAACTAAGGTAAGTATGGTTCTTAATGGTTTTCCAGTACATGTTTGTGCCTAAAAATTTGAATAGCTTCCAAGCAGATGAATTTATTTTGAGTAAGTTTGAAATAGTTGAAAGAACTTAAGCTCTTATGTCAACTAAATTTAAGTTAGAATCCTCAGCACCCATCTTTCTTTACTGTATAGCCTCCAGCTGTGACATCTTTATCTGCAAGACCTTGAGGTATAGCGCCTTTTCTGTGACCTTGTGGAGATTACCTAACTTCCTTGTTTTTTCATCTGAAAAATGAGCAGGATATCACCTACTCTGAAATAATTACAGATAGTACATTAAATGTGTGATATATCTATTTTGACATTGTGATTGCAGAGATGAGATGTTTGGTTACAGTATAGAAAGGAATAAGCAATATGAAAACACTTTGGGAAAGCAGTTCTATTTGATATTTTCTTTGCTATTTTCGGTGGAGGCGCACACCTTTAATCCTAGCACTTGGGAGGCAGAACCAGGCAGTCTTCTGTCTCAAAAAACAAACAAACAAACAAAAAAGAAAAGTAATTCATTACAAAATCTATATACAGTATTAGTAATTTTAGTGTTTGACAATAAATGAGTAGATTATCACATTTGGTGAGATTTCATAAAATTTCATTAGACATTTTTAGGAATATTACAGAGATAGTAGAAATTCACATAGATAAAAAATGGTGGGGCAGTGGTGGTGCACGCCTTTAATCCCAGCACTCGGGAGGCAGAGCCAGACGGTTCTCTGTGAGTTCGAGGGCAGCCGGGGCTACCAAGTGAGTTCCAGGAAAGGCACAAAGCTACACAGGGAAACCCTGTCTCGAAAAACCAAAAGAAAAAAAAAAAGAAAAAGAAAAAATAGTGAATACATATTGTATTCACTTTGTAGTTATAGTTTTTATGGCTTTGTGCATTCTAGGCAAGTGCTCTTGCATTGAGCCATATCCTTAGCTTGTGTTTACAGTTATGTAAGGCAGTTATTAGAGACAAATGCATATGCATATATGAGCACAGGCTGGTTGAAAAAAATGAAAATAAGTGATTTATTCAGGTTATTGGAATGTTACGTGATTTGTGTGTGTGTGTGTGTGTGTGTGTGTGTGTGTGTGTGTGTGTGTGTGTTTTGAGAGTTTAACCAATGGCACTGACCTCTACTCCCAGCTTTTTAATTTTTTTCCAAATTGATAGTTATATAGTAAAGAAAGGGAAATTAAATTAGGTTATTTCCATGTAGTATGCACTGAAAAAGATTAAGCGCTAAGCTATTGAGGTTTGATGTAGTTGATATTGTACAATGTGTTATTTCTTATACTTATGGGGCACTTTAACAGTCTCATGCACTGGCTTTTTCTTTATTGATAAACTCTTAGCACACATTCTCATTCCAATCATTCCACTCCTATGGTAATGTGGGATTTTATGGTTATTATTGTTCTTAAAAATTATGACCTTAATAAGTAGACTTATCTATTATGTATTTTTGTGTCAGTATATTTTGTAAAATTTCATTTTTTTCAAAGTCTCTAAAGAAGCATATTTTAAGTCCTAGATATATATGCCCCATTTAATTATTTTGTATACTCTTTCGATGTTCATTCCTTTTTTGTGTAGCCTGTCTTTGCCAATCAGCAAAACAAATTCTTCACTATTATTTTCCTTCCAAATTCCTCCATGTATATTACTGAAATACTTTATAGTTTTTATGTTCTTTTCTATATCATTGCTTGCTTTCTTTCTTGTTTTTTTCTCTGGTGTTTTGGTGCCTGACCTGGATCCACCTGGCTCTGCCTCCCAAGTGCTGGGATTAAAGGCGTGCACCACCACCACCACCACCACCACCACCACCACCACCACCACCACCACCTGGCATTGTTGCTTTCTTAAAAACAAGTGTTAGTTTGATCCCTTCTCTATTCATCTGTGAGTACTATTAGATGTAGGACACACTTGATTTATTCATCTATTTATTTGTATTCTGTTTTGACTTTTATTTGAGACAGGATCTATTTAGCCCTAATTGGCCTGGATTTCCCTTTCAGAGCAGGCTGCCCATGAACTCATGGAGAGTTCTGCCTCTGCCTCCCAAGTACTGTGTGTGCCTCCAAGGTGTGTGTCACTACTCTGCTTTATTTGTATTCTGAATTTGGAAGAAACTTATTAAAAAGAATTTGTCTGGGTTGAAGTGCCATGTTCTCATTATGGTTTGCAAATTATCCTGAATACTTTTTCATTGTCCAGTTGAGTTAACAGTTCAGCATCTTGTTAAACTGATGAGTTTCTTTACCTCTTTGAGTCTCTGTTTGTGTCTGCCCATTCCTTTGCTTTGTCTATTCTCTCTGTCTCATTTGTCTCAAACAAATGTTTTGGGAGTTCTATTGTAGGTGAAATCGTTGAGAGTTCCCGGTAATGGAATTCTTTGAAGTGTTTGCCTTTCTTGGTCTGTGTATTTTAGAAAAGAGAGTATCCAGGAGATGTAATAGCTTCTGAATCATGGTCCTCATGTCTTTAAAAGATGTTCAAATATTAGAGTATGTTACTTTAAAAAAAAGGAATAACTGGCCGGGCGGTGGTGGCACACGCCTTTAATCCCAGCACTTGGAAGGCAGAGGCAGGCGGATCTCTGTGAGTTTGAGGCCAGCCTGGTCTACAGAGCGAGATCCAGGACAGGCACAAAGCTACACAGAGAAACCCTGTCTTGAAAAACTTAAAAAAACAAAAACAAAAAAAACCCACAAACAACAACAACAAAAAACTATTAACTGTAGAAATGTAATGATCCTAGTTCATATTAAGAATTCAGTACAAGGGATTGGGGATTTAGCCCAATGGTAGAGTGCTTGCCCAGCAAGTGCAAGGCCCTGGGCTCGATCCTCAGCTCTATAAAAAAAAAAAAAAAAAAAAAAGCAGTATGGAGAAGTATAAAGATTCCACCTTCCCCATTCCAAGCCTTTTGAGGTAATCACTCTGCTAGAGATGACTGGGCTTATAAATACAAAAGATTTAGCACTCAAATGTGTGGATATCATAAAACCTAAGGTCAAATGTTTGAGTTTCAAGCCCCAGTAACAGTTTTTGCCTTCCCCACAAAGGTAGTATCTCTCATTAATTGAAATATAGCTTCATTTCTATTTATTCTTTTAAACATCTTTTTACCCAAAGGGAAAAAAAGATATTTTTAATAAAATTTAAAATTATAAGATATAAAATAACATAGTAAGGGACAAAACTTAAATTGTTGATTTTGTTTTGTTTTTATAAATGTTTTTGAGATAGTCTTTCACACTGTAGTCCAGACTAGATTAGAACTCATGAGTCTCCTGTGTCAGACATGCTGAGGCTGGGATTACAGGTATCCATTGTCAGCTCAACTTTTTAATTATTTCTTTTAAGTTGTTGTAGATATTTTTTTGTTGTAAGGGAAGCTCATGGGCATGCTATTTAAGGAATGTTTTATGTTAACAGACTACTACTGTGCATGTATTCTTTTTAAGATTTATTTATTTATGCATACAAGGGCTCTTTCTTCCGGTAGGTCTGCACAACAGAAGAGGGCATCGGATCCCATTATAGATGGTTCTGAGCCACTATTTGGTTGCTGGGAATTGAACTCAGGACCTCTTCAAGAGCAACCAGTGCTCTTAACCACTGAGGCACCTCTCCAGCCCATATTTTTCTTTTTCTTTTTCTTTTTTTTTTTTTGAGCTGAGGATCGAGCCCAGGGCCTTGTGCTTGCTAGGCAAGCGCTCTACCACTGAGCTAAATCCCCAACTTTTTTTTTTTTTTAAAGTTTGAGACAGGGTTTCTCTGTATATCTTTGTGCCTTTCCTGGATCTCACTTGGTAGACCAGGCTGTCACAAAGATCCACCTGTCTCTGCCTCCTGAGTGCTGGGATTAATTCTTATAAAATCAAACAACTAGAGGTGTACAAATAGCTAGTTTCCTTTGCGCTTCCACTCCTCTACTTTCTCTTAATTTCTTGCTAGTTTCATGTGTTAACTTCTGGTAATTTTTCCTATTTACCAATTCAATATTTTTGTGTATGTAGAACCAGTATTGCATTCTAAGAGTAAATCCTCACTTATGGTGTTACAATGATCCTTTTGTGTATAATAATCCTGCTGTTCAACTCTGAATTTCTAGTTAGTTATTTTTAATCTTTCACATTGATATTTATTAACGGTGTCCATAGCATTTTCTTGCTTTCTTTCTGGCTTAAGTTATTTAAAAAATTTTATTGTGAGTTGTGGTTAGAGAGGTGGCTCAGTGGTTAATAGCACTTGCTGCTCTTCCAGAGGGCTTGGGTTTGTTCCTAGCACCCATAACTCACAAACATCTCTGACTCTACTTCCAGGCGATCTGATGCTCTCTTCTGACCTTCACAGGCTCCTACATGCATAAAGGCATGCACCACCACCACCCGGCCCATATTTTTCTTTTTTCTCTTTGTTTGAGCTGAGGCTCGAACCCTGGGCTTTGTGAAGAGTCATATTTTTCTTTTAATGAGAGGGTTCACTGTG
Organism: Onychomys torridus; assembly: GCF_903995425.1. Taxonomy (NCBI): domain Eukaryota; kingdom Metazoa; phylum Chordata; class Mammalia; order Rodentia; family Cricetidae; genus Onychomys; species Onychomys torridus. The sequence goes on from NC_050466.1 coordinate 23,641,408, forward strand.
TAGTTCTGGCTGGCCTGGAAATTGCAGTGTAGAGCAGGCTTGCTTCAAACTCAGTTTTCCTCATGAATACTGGGGTTCAATCTGTTTGCCATCATGTCCAGCATCTGAGCATGTATTTTAAGGGTGTCAATTCAGGATTAATTATTAAGGATGAGATTTTTGGCCTCAGATTCCAGAGTCTTCATATAAACACAAAATTATTACTTACTATTGTCTTTATTATTTTGTTTTTTTTTTCAGACAGGGTTTATCTGTGCAGTCCGGCTGTCCTGGACCTGGCTCCGTAGACCAGGCTAACCTCTAACTCACAGATCTGCCTGTCTCTGCCTCCTGGCTTAAACACAAAATTATTGTAACATGGATGTTTGTATAAAGTGTATAAAAAGAGATGATTACCTGACACTTAAGGGTGTGTATTTCACAGAGACAGTGCGTTTATAAGGCCATTTCAAACCAACCATCCCACCTTCTTTTTCCATCCCACTTTCTTTTTCCCTCATAAATTGGGCTTAGATCCAACAATTTTAGTTCTCTGAAAACACCAGGCTGTTTGGTGCCTGTTCCCTCTGCTTGTAGTGTTTATACTGCTTTGACTACTCTTGTGCCCACTTGGCAGCATAACAGGACATGCCCTTCTATTTTTAGATTGGGGTCACCTGGAACCATTTCAGTTACAATGTTATCTCCATCTTTATGCATATTTTAAGATACATTTAATCTTGAATGAATAACTTGCAGCTAGCTTCTTTTTGTTACTGAAAATAGATTTTTCATACAATATATTCTGATTACAGTTTCCCTACCCCTAACTCCTCCCCAAATGCTCCTCACCTCTCCACTCACCCAAATCTTTACCCTTTCTCACTCTCATTAGAAAACAAACAGGCGGCCGGGCAGTGGTGGTGCACGCCTGTCATCCCAGCACTCAGGAGGCAGAGGCAGGTGGATCTCTGTGAGTTCCAGGTCAGCCTGGTCTATAAAGCAAGTTCCAGGACAGCCTCCAAAGCTACAGAGAAACCCAGTCTTTAGAAACCAAAAAAAAAAAAAAAAAAAACCAAACAAACAGACATCTAACATAGTAATAAAATAAGATAAAAAAATTAGACTAGGACAAAACAAACTAATAAAAACAGAAAAAAGAACCAAAGGAAAAAATAATAAGACACACATACAGATGCTGAGACACACACATTTGTACACACAGAAATCCCATAAAAACCAAAAGCAGAAACCATAATATGAAATTAAGACTTGTAATTTTTTCCCTTAAGAGTGGTTTGAATACCCAATGAGATTCTACTGGAGAAAACTAATTTTTCTGTTGGGTGGTTGTCGGTTGGAGATAGCTTCTGGGTTAGGGGTGGTAGCTTGTGCCTACTTCCCCTCTCAGTGCTGGGACCTCATCTGGCATAGAACTGCAGGCCCTATGCATGCTTTCCATGAGTCACTGTGAGTTCATATGTTCACCAGTCCTGTTGTATCTAGAAGACCTTGTTTCCTTGGTGTCCTCCATCCCCCACTGGCTCTTAAGATCTTTCTGCCTCCATTTTTGCAGAGTTCTCTGAGCCCTGAGGGGAGAGAGGGATTTTATGGAGACATTCCATTGAGTACTTAGTGTTCCAAAGTCTCTCACTTTCTGCACATTGTCCAATTGTGGGTTCTGTTTGTTCCCATTTACTGCAAGAGGAAGTATCTGTGAGTATAGTAGAATGTCATTTCATTGCTATGTTCCTTTAGAACAGTAGTATTATTTTGTTTTCCCATAGGTGCATGGCCTATCTGGTCTCAGGTTCTTGGCCACCAAGCATTTTTGGGAATGGGTTTCAACTCATGGGGTGGGCTTTAAATCCAATAAGACAGTGGTTCCAATCACAGATAGAGGTTGGTTAATTCCACAAGCTCTGTGCCACTATTGCAACAGCACATCTGTTCTTAAAGATGATTTATTTTTATTTCGTATGCATTAGTATTTTGCCTGCATGTATGTCTGTATGAGGGCATCAGATAGCCTGGAACTGGAGTTGCAGGCAGTTTTCAGCTGCCAAGAGGGTGCTGGGAATTGAACCCCGGGTCGTCTGGAAGAGCAGTCTGTACTCTTAACCACTGAGCCATCTCACCAGCCCCAGCACTAGCTGTATCTTGCAGGCGGCTCACCACTGTAGATCGAAGGGTGACTGGGTTAGTGTTTACCTGTCTCCTGACAGCATGATGAGTGACTTCTAGTCCCATCAACACTTAGTAGGTGCGAAGGCTCTAGTTAGGCACCAGCTTGACTTGTGTTCAGTGAATTATGTAGATGTTGTGTTCAGCAATAGGGCCTTATCCTTAGCTTGTGGAGAGAATCCAATAGCCTTGGCAATTGCCCGGGTTGTTTGGGGCTTTCCATGGGGCCCCCCTGGTCAATTCCTGGCTCTGGAGGTTTCATTTGGTGAAATGTCAAAATGGGGCTTTGTCTCCCCTGTTATTGGGTAATTCCATTTAGATTTCTTTGCTATAACACACACACACATATATATATGTAGATGAAGACAAGGTGCTCTACTGTAATAGGTGTCTGTATAACCCCTCAAATGGCTCTCAGTTTTAGCTTCTTGTGGTGTTAGGAATTGAATCTATGGGCTTGTATATGCCTTGGAAGCCTTTGATGTCATCTATTGGGAGTAGATAAATTCAATGTTTTTGTTTCTTAATTAGCGTACAGAGTAATGGGCCTCTCATTATGACAGTTTTCTATAGACTTTGTTCTTGGCAATCCATCTCCTCCGACCCCTTATCTGTACCCTTCCACTTTCAGTGCTGCGCTTTCTTTTACCTTTTGTGTTACGTGTTTTCTATTACACCTCCCTCAGTACATGATCTGTCACACCTACATATACACATATGTATGAATTCAAACCATGAAACTGCATATGAGAGAAACTATGTTATTTTCTCTTCCTAATTCTGGATTTTACCTCACTAAATACCATAATTTTCATTCTCTCCTTTATACTGCAAATATTCTGTGAAATCAGAATTTAGATTTTGCTTGAAATCTAGGTAAGACTAGTTTGTCTTCATCTACTTTGCCATCAGATCTGCTGTTGCCTGAAATTTTCTTTTGAACAAGTCGTGTCCATCATGAAATAAGTAGTCTAGCAATGCCGTGTTCTGCTTGAACAATACTGTATATCCTCTATTAGTGTTAACATTTTTTTTCCTAGACAGGGTTTTGAGACACTAAGGTCTGTACCACCTACTTTAGCATCTCCCGCCTTTGATTTTTTGGTTTTTTGAGACAAGATTTTTCTGTGTAGCTTTGAGCCTTTCCTGTATCTTGCTCTGTAGACCAGGCTGGGTTCGAACTCACAGAGATCCGCCTGCCTCTGCCTCCTGAGTGCTGGGATTAAAGGTGTGCGCCACCACCGCCTGGCTGTAGTGGTTTATTTGGAATGTCCTAGCATGTTGGAAATGATGTTAATGTGATACATATTTAAATTAACTAAGTTTAAAAAGCTAAATATAGCTGATGTTTCAGTGAGGTTTCTGACATTATAACAACATGGCCAAGAATTTGACTTCTAAAGAGAAAAATTCCATTTTTGTTAATGGTTTTAGGGTTGTCTATGATGGTTTAGTGTTTTTACTTTTGGCTTGTCCTGATGTAGCACATCATAATGGTAACATGATAGAGTAACCACTTACCTCAACATGAGCCTAAAGGCAGTGCCAGGAGAGTGCCCTTATATAAAGTGGTTTATTTTGCACATTGAATTTATTGTCTTTTAATTTATATCCCCTGTGATGACCACTCCTTCAGTGAACAAAAGACCTGGTAACAGGACTAACTTCTTACTACCAAGTCTTTAGCACTGGACCTTTGGGGGACATTTGAGATCCAGACTATAACAAAAACAGTGATGAATAGGCATTGACTTTTTTTTTCACAATTATTAGCTGTTGATAATTATTCATTCTCTCTCTTCTTTCTCTCTCTTCTTTCTCTTTCTCTTTCTCCTTTTCTTCCTCTTCCTCTTTCTTTTCCTCCCTTCCCCTCCCCTCCCCGCCTCTCCCGTCCTCTTCTCTCTTTCTCTTTGAAGCAGGATTTCAATATGTAGCCCTGGCTGGCATGTAACTTGTTATGTAGACCAAGCTAGCTTTGCACTCACAAAGATCTGCTTGCCTCTACCTTCCTAGTGCTGAAATAAAAGGTATGTGCTACTATGCTTGCCCTGAGAAAGTATTTTAGGGTGGTAATATATGATGAAACTAATTTTGCTTGTGTTTTGTTTTCATTAGAACCATATGATTTCTAGTGCACTGTAGTTTCTTAGAGCAAACTGGGGAATTAACAGACTTATAATTAAATAACAGATTAAAGTTTTTAAGTTTGACCAACTTGAAAGGTACATGGAAACTGTTTTGTGTGGTTCATGTGCAGGGTTCCAGTTTCTGAGATGGGGAGATAAAACAAGTATGTATCAGACAGTGTATTATCCTTGGAGGAATCAGCAACTGTTTACAGTTGAGTATAAACTCAGAGTACTGGGTCTTTAGGAATGAGTTAGACATTTTTTCTTGTTGAACCCGTCTCTTACTCCCTTAGTTAAACACAAACCAAATAGTAAAGTTCACAGTTACATACATGTTTCCAGTTCTGTATGGCTTTACAGCCATACTATGTCTATGTAAATTGCCTCAGTTACTCCTTCCCTTCCTTTTTTTCTTTTCTTCTCTTTTCTTTTTTCTTTTTTCTTTTTTTTTTTTTTTTTTTTTTTTTTTTTTTTTTTTTTTTGGTTTTTCAAGATAGGGTTTCTCTGTGTAGCTTGGGAGCCTGTCCTGGACTAGCTCTGTAGACCAGGCTGGCCTCGAACTCACAGAGATGCCTCAGCCTCTCGAGTGCTGGGATTAAAGGCGTGCGCTACCACTGCCCGGCTAAATATTGTATTTATGTGTGCCATGTGCATGCCTGATTCTGTTGGAGGCCAGAAGGGATCTTGGGGTACATTTAGTTGTGAACTTCCTGACATGGGTTCTGGGAACGAAACCCAGGTCCTTTGCAAAGAGCAAGTTCTCTTAACTGCTGAATAATTTCTCCAGGCCCATAAATGTTGAGTTTTGAAGTCTTTATACCTTTAGTGTGTTTAGTTTATCTACTTAATTATTTTAGAAATGCCTTTTTCTTTTGGAGTCTTAACTTCCTAGTCACTATTTTAAAGATTGTAAGTGTAGATATGGCGTTTATTCTTGAGTTAGGAAATGTCATTGATTCTTTGTGGATTTCTTAAAGTTTACCTTCTCCAGATTACCTGTTTCTGCACTCTGGATCATGAGCTACCCTTATGGATTCATTAGGATTGATCCACTTTGTAGAAAAGAAAGTACATTTGCAAATAATGTATGTGGTAGCTACAGTGTGATATCAAGAAACTTCAAGATCCAGAATTTACTACTGGTCAAATTATATACTATCATTGCATAATTTGCCATTCTTTGCAGTCTTATCTACTCAGAAGAATTTGGCACAAATTAGGGAGCCTGCTAGATGGAAGGAAAATATTTTGAAATGAATAAAATTTAAAGGTCATTAATCATCAAATTGGCAGTACATTTTTTTCTCCTTTTAAAGGTATGCATATATATATATATATATATATATATATATCTATATCTATATCTAATTTAAATGGTTAGCTTTTTCATTTCTTACCCTGTGTATGCAAAGCTGCCATATGACATTTAATACAGAATTGGTGGTAACTTTTCTGTTTTAATCAACATCAGATTAACAGACAGACGTCAGAATATAGCTAGGCCAATATAAAGGAAACCAACCTTTGATCCTCTTCTGTAAGAAAGTTTATGATCTGGACTGGAGATAACAACTCAGTAGAGTGCTTGCCTATCATGTCCAGTGCCCTAGGTTAAATCTCTAGCACCACCACTAGAGAAGTTTCTATACCCTGCTAATCTACACTTGGCAAATTTAAGAAAGAAAAGTTGATGATAGGAATCAGTTTTTATATGCTTAACTTTTTTTTTTTTTTTTAGTTTTTCGAAACAGGGTGTCTCTGTGTAGCTTTGTGCCTTTCCTGGAACTCAGTTGGTAGACCAGGCTGGCCTCGAACTCACAGAGTTCGCTCTGCCTCCCGAGCGCTGGGATTAAAGGTGTGCGCCATCACCGCCCGGCCTATGCTTAACTTTTTATGATTATGGACCTGAAGTTAGAATGAATCAGATTTTAGCAACATAGTCTTGTAATTCTTCAGCTTTAAAAAGTTTCCACTGGCTATATATCCAGATGGCCTTAAACTTGTGTTCTTTCTTCTTTTGCTTTAGTCTCTCTGGTACTAGGATGACAGGATATGCCACTGTGTATGGACCTTGTAGAAATTTTGATAGAGTACAGTTCTCTGTGGGCTCCCTTCAAGGCCAAAAATCAATTCTCTTTCACAATTTAACTTTTCCTGTAGTAACAATAAGATTGTTAAGTTAAAAATTGAAAAACCACTCACACGTTGGTCACTCTGATATGTTAGCTCCTTTTGCCTTTTTTGTTTTCTTTTTCGTATTTTCTGGTTTTGTTTTTTTTTTTTTTTTGTTAGTATAGTTTTTAAATGTATCAAATTCTATCTACATTGATACAGAGTCGTGAGTAGTTTCATTGTGTGAGTGTTTCATTACTTACAGTGATGTACACTAATCCATGGTTGGACATTGAAGTAATTTGTAGGTTTGAGTGCTTGTGTTGTATGCCAGCGACGTTGGAGGAGTGTATGCCTGTCTTAGGTGATGGTACTAGTGAAAGTGTATGCCTGTCTTAGGTGATGGTACTAGTGAGAGTGTGTGCCTGTCTTAGGTGATGGTACTAGTGAGAGTGTATGCCTGTCTTAGGTGATGGTACTAGTGAGAGTGTATGCCTGTCTTAGGTGATGGTACTAGTGAGAGTGTATGCCTGTCTTAGGTGATGGTACTAGTGAGTAGAAGACTGACACTGGGGAGGCGCACTAAGGCAAGAAGATGCCTGAACTTGCCAGTTCCAGCTGCTAAGGAGTTCTCTGATTGAATTCACACATCAGCTGCTGAGGTATTCTTCTTTACCGTGTTTCCCAGGAATCTGTTGGGTCCGAGTGACTGTGGTGTTAGCCCTGTGTCTGGCCACTCTCTTTGTACCACTTGGCATTGAATTAAAAGTCATTTCCAACAATTATTCTACAAGGATCATTAAAGTTACTCTAATTTTTTTAAACAGTACCACACAATAGCAGTTGTTTGTTTTTTGTTTTTGTTTTTGTTTTTGTTTTTGCTTGCTTCAGTTTGGTGGTACAATTTAAGTGAATTTTGCAATCAGTTTCTGTAGTTGAAGATGTAATTATGTAATTCTTTCTATTTATTTGTATTTATTTACTTCAGTAATTAGTTTCTTCATGTGTTCAAACTGGAAGTCATACCTTCTCTCGCCTTGCCATGTGTGTATGTCTGTGTTCCTGCAGATGGAATACAAGTGCATCCCAGCCCCAGAAGATGTTTTCGTTATTAAATTTAACTTATAATCTAAATTGGAATAACAACCCATAGATGGACACTAACTATAGATAACCTTTTAATAAGAAAAAACAGAAGCTAGTTGCTGCTGACGGCAAATAATCACGGAGACATAATGCATGCTTTATGTCTGTGCTCTGTCTCCCCAGTTGTTGGGATAGCATGTCTTTTATAGGGGTTACAGAGAATCTCTATGTCATCAAGACCTCAAACTTTTTCTTTGATATTGGGTGAGAGCTCCACCTTGTGATCTTTGAGCATATATATATTTTAAAATTAATAACCTACATTCCAGAAATGATTGGCCTTTTAATCTTTTATACTCTTATTTAAGTATTACATGTTCTTAATTCTAATGGAATCAAGTATATTTAAAGACATTTTTGGTGGCAGTGTAGTGGGAACTGAGGAGAACGCTGTGTACTTGCTAGGCAAATGCTCTGCTATATCCCCAGCCCTCTTTCTTACTTTGTATTTTAAGACAGGGTCTCACTAAGTTATCAAGTCTGGGGTGTCCTTGAACTTGGGATACTCCTGCCTTGTGCATCTGAGTCCTGGGATTACAGGCCTATGCCACCAGACTTCAATAAAGACATTATTTAGTAAATTTTGTAATGTAAGTCTTTGGGAAAAGCAAGTTGTATTTACATGCAGGCATAGACATTTAAAATAATATAATAATAAAAAAAAACGTTCTCAACTTTTTGCTTTCTGAAACTTTGATTTCTGAAAACATTCCCAGTGTCATCTCTACCCACTGTGTTCTCTTCTAAATCCCAAATTAACTTAGTCATGTTTATTAAGTTAGCTAATAAGTTAACCAGATGATTAAAAATAGCAAAAGCTCATGGGCATGGTGACTCACATCTTTAGTCCCAGCACTTGGGAAATAGGAGCCAGTGCATCTATGAGTTCGAGGCTAGTTTGTTCTCTGTAGTACTTGCAGGACAGCCAAAGATACATAGAGTGAGACCCTGTCTCACATATGTATATCAAAACATTTCCAAAATATATGGAATTTGGCATTTTTAGGTTTAGGTTTAAGAGGTATATGATTTCTTACAGAAATCAATGTTTTCCTATTTCTTGTATAGGTAGTTCCATAAGAAAGATGATTGTTCTGTTCAGTGCTATCATTGAACAGTCGCCCTGGCCCCACAGTGTTTGTTGTGAAGAGCTCAGAGACGTAGTGACAGCATAGATGGCTACTTACTATATATTTTTCAAATCATACTACCCTAATGACTTGAAGTGTTGGTTGAGAATTTGTCTATGCCTTTACAGTTCCCTTACTCTTTCTTTTTAAACAGTATCTAGGATATTAGAAGACAAAGATACATTCTGTATGTGATGACAAACCTCAGAAATACAGACTATTAGACAGTTCTGTAGGGTACAGTAATAAAAGCTGGGTTAACACTTAATTGTCTTGGAGGGGAACAGTAGTTTAGGGCATAAAGGAGACCATACTAATAGTAGGTATAGTTTAAGATTTTACAATATGTCGACCTTTCATTTAGAAGATAGACTCTATGATCTTTGCACTGTGAATTTGTTATATTGCTGTCCACAGAATGTTTTTTTCTTTTCTGTGACAGATTTTCAGGTAGGCAAGTTAATCTTGAACTCTATTTTAGCCAAAGATGGCATTGAACTTCTGATCTTGCCTCTACCCCCAACTTCTGTGGTTACAGGCATACACCACCATTCATGCTACATAAATACCTCTTGTAAAGAATTTTTTTTAATTGTAGCCCGACAATAGTATAAGTTAGGAAATAGTGTTTTGAACACATATTTAGCAATTGATGTTTGTTATGGAGTTGATAAATTGATGGGGAAATTGTTTGCTCCTTTTCTTATGTCTTATTTTCTTTTCTCTGCTTACCCTTTTGCTGTCTATGGACGTAGAACTCACTGTGTAGCCCAGACTATCCTGGAACTACAATGTCTCTTGCCTTTGCCTTTGGCTTACTGGTGTGTAGCATCACACCTACCCTGAGTCTATTTTACAGGAAAAGGTCATTGGAATTTCACCAGTATGGTACATTTGATTGAGCATTTATAAGATATATTTATTTAGCTCTACCTACTTTAAAATTATTTTAATTATTACATGTATTTACAAGTATGTGTGTGTGTAGGAATATGTGGGGGTTGGTGTGGGCATGCATGTCTTGGTGCATATGTGGAGGTCGTTGGACAGTTTGAGGTGGTCAGTTTTATCTTTCTACCACATGTGTCCCAGGGATTAAATTCCGATCATCAGGTTTGATGGGAGGTGCTTTTACCTACTGAATCATCTCACAGGCCCTCATCTACTTTAGGTGACCACCAAGTACTTAGGTTCTCTTTTAAAGACAAAATCCAAACCAAATCCTAAGACTGAAAGATCAAGTGTGGTGTATATATCTATACTCCTAGTACTTGGGAAATGAGTCAGGTGGATCAGGAGTTCATGGTCATCCTCAGCTACTTAGGGAGTTTGAAACTAGTATGGGAAATATGAGGTACTATCTACAATCAAACAAACAAACAATCCAAGCTGTAAACAAAGTATGGTTAGTCTAGATAGCTCAGCAGGTAAAAGCACTTGTTGCTCAAACCTGACAACCTGGGTTTGATCTCTTGAACCTACATAAATATGGGAGGAGTCAGCACCACAGAGAAGTTCTCTGACCTCAACATGTGACACATACATCCTCATATATGCACAGTAATAATAAGTAATAAAGATTTGACATTTTTATAGTAAGACATTCAGATGTTAGCTTTAGCCTGTTGCCCCACCACCCCACCCTTTTGTTATATACCAGTCATTTCATAGCAGGTTATTCTTTCATTTAGGAGATGGACCTGTGGCCTTCAAACCTAGAAAGTATTTCTTTTCTCATGCTCAGACCTATCCTTAATTTGGCTACAAGTGTCATCCTTTTTGTTTGACATGTGTTCTTGCTATGTAGACAAGGCTGGCCTCAAACTCTTGACTGCTGGGGGTATAGGTGAATACCACCATAACTAGCTACAAGTAACATTCTCTCTTTTTTTCTTTTGTTTTTTTTTTTTTGAGACAGGGTTTCTCTGTGTAGCCCTAGCTGTCCTGAAATTCACTCTGTAGCCCAGGCTGTCCTTGAACTCACAGAGATCCACCTGGCTCTGCCTCCTGAGTGCTGGGATTAAAGGCGTGCGCCACTGCCACCTGACATAAATTTGTATGTACATGAGCAGATTAATAGGGGGGGGGGAGCATGAGCACATGAACAAGCCTGAAGCTAGAGAGTCATGAGATATTTGTATGGTACAAACCTCTATTATGTTATTACTGTAGATCTGGTAAGAGTTCTTAACATCAAGCCAAATGGAAGAGAACAAAATACAAAAAAATAACTCATTTACTAAAACACATTAAGAGACACTGGGGAATTTAGCTTTTGACAATGGCTATTTCTTGATGTATGTGGTGTATTTATAATGTATTTTTCTCCTCTTTAAAGGAAACATCTTTCTTAGAGGAAGCACACTGTCATTTTACTCACATAAATATATGAATATATTCTGATATTGGGGTGTTCCAGAAGATGATAAAGAAATGATAGCAGCTCCAGAAATACCAACTGATTTTAATCTACTTCAGTAAGTACATTATATTGTACATTGTAATGTGACATTTAAATATTTGTTTTTCCAAAAAAATTGATATGGTAATTTTGATTAAATTGTTTCTCCTGAGATCTGATAGTTATCATGTATGGTTTGAAATTTTTTTAATTGTTACTCATTGAATTTTTTTAGTATTTCTGTAATATTTTGGATCTATTTTTAAAATTACATATGGTGAAATATACTATTACTTTACAAATATTTATTTTATTTTCACTTCTGTGTATGTGTCTGTATGTGGGTTTGTGCATGTATATGCAGCTGCCTGTCAAAGCCAGAAGAGAGCATTGGATTCCCTGGAGCTGGAGTTACTAGGAAGTGAACACTGCAAGAGCATTGCATGCTTTTAACCCCTGAGCAGTCTCTCCAGCCTCTCCTCTAATTGTTTGATGTACAGTTCTGAGTCCAGTGTTGGGATTGCAGTATGCCTTAGTTATTGTCCTGTGCTCTGGAGACATACCATAACTCTTAGGAAAGAGACACCAAGACTCTTAGGAAAGAAGCATTTAATTGGGGGCTTGCAGTTTAGAGGATAAGTGCATGATCATCATGGTGGGAAGCAGACTGGCATGGTGCTGTAGCGCAGCTGAGAACTTTACATTCTGATCTGCAGGCAGCAGGCAGTGAGAGGAGATACTGCTCCTGATGTGGGCTTTTGAAACCTCAAAGCCCACTCCTCAAATGACACACATCCTTCAATTAAGTTTCCTAACCGAAAATTATGTCAGTAACTGGGCACCGAGCAAATGAGCCTGGGGGCCATTCTCATTCAAACCGCCACAGACTACCAGTTATTTTGAGGGGATATCAAGATGATTAAAGTGTTGTCTCTTTGTTAGTAAGGAATAATACCATATATTCATATTTAGGTTGCTATATCAAGTTTTGCTTTTAAATCAAATGAGGGTAAGACATCTCAATCATTTGTTTGAGAAACAAGTTATATGCATATTGGTCTAAAAAAGATGTTTGAATACCTGACTACTCAGCCACCCACCTCTCCATTTCCCTGTCTTGTCTTTAATGTTACCTACATTCTTGAGGCTGAAGAGATGTCTAGTGAGTAAGAAGACTTGTTGCTTGCAAAGCCTCTAGGTTCCGTTCCCAGCTCTCATATGGTCACTTACAACTATCTAACTCTGGTTCCAGGGACACCTTCTTTGGGCACCAGGCATCCATATGGTGCACAAGCATATAAACATGCACATAAAAGCACCAATATGCTGGACGGTGGTGGCACACACCTTTAGTCCCAGCACTCAGGAGGCAGAGGCAGGTGGATCTCTGTGAGTTCGAGCCCAGCCTGGTCTACAGAACGAGATCCAGGAAAGGCGCAGAGCTATACAGAGAAACCCTGTCTTGAAAAACCAAAAGAAATTAAATAATTAAAAACATTTTGACTATAGTAGGTAGATACCATAGTACATGGGAGCCAGTTTCTACTTTGTTAGTATGTAGCTTTTCATATTTTTAATAATTTTTGTTTGGTGGAGATTATGAGCCTATTGGGGTTTTGCTAATAGTATGACTTTTCTTTGAGGTTCTGGGATTAAACACAGGACCCTATTGTCTACTATTGAGTTATATCTATAGTCTCCAAAATAATGTTTTGTTTAAGACAGAGTCTCATGTAGGGTAGGCTAGCCTCAAATTTACTATGTAGCCTAGGATGACCTCAACTCCTGACTGCTTTCTCAAGTTATTGGGTTGCAGGCATGTACTACCATGCTCATTTTTATGCATTTCTAGGCATTAAACCTAGGGCACGCTAGACAAGTATACTGCTAACTGAGTCACATCTTCAGCCCAAACTGTGATATTTTAATCACAGTGTATACTGGCTATACTTTAAGGTTTCTGTGGAAAAATAGCATCTTTAGTGAGACATATTCCAAGTCTTGAATTCTTTTTTGTTAAAGGAGTTACTGAGCCAGGTTTAGTGCTGCGTACCTGTGATCACAGCACTCATGATGTGGAGGCAAGAAGATTGAGAGTTTGAGATAAGACTGGGCTGCATAATGAAGGCTTGCTTACAAAAATAAAACAATCCCCCAATAGCAAATTCTTGTTAAAGATAATAGGACAGTGTAAGGAATTAAGCTCTTATGTACAATTTCTTATGTACATTAAAATAAAAATCATTAAAAATTTTATAGATTAGAGTATAACTAGAATACTTAATATGGATCTGCAGTAGGATAATGGATAATGATGGGAGTAGAATAAACAGCATTTGCTTGGAGATGTGTGATGCTAGGGTTAGTGAAGGACAGAAGAGTCAGCTCTCTGATATTAGTGGGTAAGTCCTGTTTCCAACCAGTGACGGGTTTTCTCACTAGTTTTTGCCAACATACTAATTATTATGTCTTTTCACCTACGGTAGTTTAGTGTTCACTTGGTATTAAAACATAAGAAAACAATAGAGTTAAGACAGACTTAGGGAGAATTTAATTTTTCTGTTTGGGGGTTACTTTAAATTCTCATTTTGATGACTCAATTTGTTTTTTACTTCTGTGACTTGTTCTTGTGGTTTAGATAGTTCGGAGGAATAAGAATATTATTGGGTCTTTGATTCTGTGACCATTGGATTTTTAGCAGTTACTGAGCCAAGAGTTGGTGTTGCCCAAGTATCTGGGGAGAAAAGAATATAATTTATGTATGAAGATATTTAAAAAGTTTTTAATTTCTTTGGTACTATATGTATTTAGAGAAGAACATCAGTGAGAACTATCTTTTAAATTTCATGGTTAAGATATAGTAGTTATTGAGTTTTTGGTGATCAACTCTCAGAACTGGTGTTTATTACAGGCCATTTCCTTTCAGCATGATATTACATAGTTAGTATTCCCACTGTCTTCAGTACAATGTTTAAATTACTTTGTACGTAAGTGCTATAAATAGTAATTATTCTCTAGATTTATGAAGTATTTCTACCTCAACAGTGTCTGTACAGCTGGTAATATTACAGGAATAAAAATGGAAATAAAAGAAGAAATAGTCAGGGTTACTTTCATAAGGATAGTCTTTCCCTTTGGTACCATTATTTTAAGCAGAACTGACTATACATTTACATTTTCAATGGTCATACCGTTATCTTTCATGGGGGGCTTTATTATAAAACCTAGTGTTATGTAAATACCAATGTATATCTTGCTTTAACTATTTAAATTGGGTAGGGTTAGTTTATACATGATCACAAACATGCACAGCATAACGAACCACACGTTAATTAAATTTTAATTTAATTTAAATCAGTTTCGTTTGTGTGTGTGAGAAAATCCAGCTTATACAAAGTATCCCCATCCCTAATAAAAATAAGGGCCAGGTTTTTAGGACTGTAGTTTTATCTGTTGGAGGTTGAAGAGACTTGGAAGATTTTACTCTTCCTGTATATATAGTAGATTGTGTTATAGATGAGAAGAATGAGATATTATTTCTACAAGATCACTGTTAGAAGTGATACTGCAGATATTGCTAAGATTCTTTAATGATTTAGTATTGAAAGGCAAAATAGCTTTTCTTGTTTGTTTTTTATTTTGTTTTGGTTTGTTTTTGCTTTTTGAGACAGGGCTTCTCTGGGTAGCTGTCCTGGAACTTCTGGCTTCAGACTCGGAGTTCTGTCTGCCTCTGCCTCTGGAGTTCTGGGATTCAAGGTGTGCGCCACCACCTCTTTTCCACAGGACCCTTTCCCACATCCATAACTTTGTTTTATTTGTGAACTACTGATTTGTAATAATTCAATCATGCCTTTTTATTTTAGATAATGTGAAAAAATTGGAAACATCATCTACTTTTCTAAGAAAGGTTTAAAATATTTGCTTATCTTTTTGTCATAGGGAGTCAGAAACACATTTTTCTTCTGACACAGATTTTGAAGACATTGAAGGAAAAAATCAGAAGCAAGGCAAAGGCAAAGTATGTATCATTTATGTCACTGTTTTTTAAAGGTTTGACTTCCCTGTAAATTGATTATAATGTTGTGTTGCCTCAATTATAAACAAAATACATAAACTTCCTTCTTCTGATATACCCTACAGATTTAACATATAACATGTAACATATAGCCAAGCTATATCTAGTCTACTAGTGAAAATCATTGTATCCTTTGTAAATAATGTCAAAGATGAAAACTAACAAAGTAAAGTTTTTGATAGAATGCAAAATTTAGAGTATGACTTAGTATGACTAAGTAACCAGATAGCTGTGGATAACTTGGTAAGTTGTTAAATTATTTTTTATTTTTCTGTAATTTTGTTTTTGTTTTTATTACTGAATTTCACTTATGTAGCCTTGAGCTGGCTATGTAGCCTAGGCTGGAATGAATTTGTAATCTTTCTGGCCTACCTTCTTCCCAAGTGATAAGATGTGTACTACCATGTTTGAGTTCAAAATGAATTTTAGATTGTGATTTTCTAATGACATATTTTGAAAAAGTCTAGGCTGTATATAACTATATAGTGAACTTTCCCCATAATCCTGTGATCGAGAGGTTATTTATAATTTAGACATTTAAAAGAAATTGTATGTATGTGTGAACACCTTGTCTATGGTTTAGACTTCTGTGAAGGAACATTATGACCAAAAGCAGTTTGGTAGGGGAGGCTTTCTGTTTCAGCTTAAGAGTTCCCACATTATACTCCCATCATTGGGGAAAGGCAGGGTAGGAATTCAGATATCGACAGGAACCTGGATGAAGGAGCTTTTGCATACATAGGTCATGGAGGAGTCCTGCTTACTGCTGGAGCTGCTTCCTCACAGCACCCACGCCTAGCAGCCCAGTGGTAGCACTGCCTACACTGAGCTGGGCAATCCTGCATCAATCATCAATGAAGAAAATGCAGCACAGGCTTATTCATAGGTCAGTCTGCTTGGGGCATTTTCTCAGTTGTGCTCCCTTTTCTCTCTCAAATGACAGAAAACTAGGCAGCACAGTGCGCGTGTGCGTGTGTATACTTGCACATGGAATTTTGTTGAAATGGAACCATACAATGCAAACTATAACTCAGTGTTATAACTCAGTGTACCCCAAACTCAATGAGAATTTTCAACAATTTTATCAGTCAATATAACTGTAACTGTAATATTTAGTGACTTTATAACATCACATTTTATACATGGAACAAATTTTTTTAACAAGACCTTGGAATACTTTTTACAGTGTACATAATTAAGTTGTTACTAATTTTGTATGTAATTCCTTTAAAAATAGAGATTTAAGAGAAAAGCACAGGGATATGAATGGAAATGGTAACTTGTAAGTGCTGAAAGCAAACATCTGTAATTCTAGTGAGCAGTAGATGATTATTCATTATGAAGTAGCTTTCATTAGTCTACTTTTGCCTATGATTTCAGTTGCAGGTTGAGGAAAGGGGCCTTCCTCATGGCATCTGAATAGAGTATTCTAATGACTTTTCTGACTTTTCTTTTGTCTTGGGTGTTTGTTTGTTGGTTTGTTTTGGTTGTCTAGGGATTGAGTCAAGGGCTCTCATACACATTAAACATGCTTTCTGTTGTTGTGATGTACCCCTCTAAAGTTTTTCTTTTTGTGATATAGCTTATTTCACTTTCCAGAGCCGGTGCTGTAGGTGAAGTGTTAGTGGCCAGATCGAGGATTTATTATAATAAGAGCAACTACATTTTAACACTGTTCTGTGTATGTTTTAGGTGCTATGCTAAAAATTAGTATACATGAATATATTATATATAATTGTAACCTAATTTAATATCCAATTAAATTACAAGACTTGAGCCTGGAGAAGTGGCTCAGTGGTTACAAGTGTGTACTAGGAATCTTAAAGGTACTTGTTAATGAAACTCAAACCCGAGACCAGTTATTGGGGTGAATGCTGGAAGATCAGAGACAGAACAAGCCACGGCTATCTCACCTTGTTAGCTAGTCCTCCTCCACATGAATCTCAGCTGAGCTGTGTTGCTCCAAAGCCTGAACGCTTAACCAACCAAATGTTTAACTAACTACACGCTTTTATACTCCTTAGTTCCTGGTCCTCACGTCTTATATACCTTTCTCTTTCTGCCCCCACTCCCTGGGATTAAAGGTTGGGTTTCTGGGATTAAAGGCGTGGGTCACCAAGTTTAGCTGTTTCTAAAGTGGCCTTGAACTCAGAGATCTCCACCTGTCTCTGCCTCCCAAGTGCTGGGATTAAAGGTGTGTACCACCTCCGCCCAACTTCTGTTATGGCTTACTCTTCCCATTTTCTAGCCACCATTTTTGGCTTTGTTCTAGTGGCTGTCTGTTCTCTGACCCCCAGATAAATTTATTAGGGTACACAATATTGTTGGGAACACAATACCCACCACACAAGCGTGTGTACTTCTTTTCTGGAGGACCCCAATTTGATTCCCAGAATCAATATCATGTGACTCATAGCTGCCTGTCAATCTGGCTCCAGGGGAATCTGGTGCCTCTGGAGTCTGCAGGCATCCCCATCCATGTACACTTAACCCACTCACAGATAGGCACACAATTTAAAAAGTCTGAATTATAAAACTTGAATTTTTATAGATAGAAACTGAAGTCTAGAGATAGTCAGTGGTTAAATGATCTGAATCTATTTCTTTACTGATAGCCTATGATGCTACCTCCAAAGGACTTATTCATTCATTCATTCATTCATTCATTTATTTATTTATTTATTTATTTATTTATTTATTGGTGTTTTCGAGACAGGGTTTCTCTGTGTAGTTTTGGTGCCTGTCCTGGAGCTCTCTCTGTAGACCAGGCTGGCCTCGAACTCACAGAGATCCGCCTGGCTCTGACTCCCGAGTGCTAGGATTAAAGGCATGAGCCACCATTGCCCAGCCAAATGTCCCTTTTAAAAGGAGTTTTTTTTCTTTATAAAACTATACCCAGGTTAGCATATTAGTATTTTTCTTCTTCCTCCTCTTCTGTCCCTGACCCACCCCTCTTAGAGACAGTCTTAGAGTCATGTACCCCATGGTAGCCTTCAACTTGCTTTGTAGCCAGGGCTGGCCTCTGATCTGCCTTTTCATCAAGTGTTGAAATTACAGGTGTATGTGATTACATCAAGCTATACTTTTCTTGTATTTCTGTTATTTTACCATATGTTTTCCTCAAGCACAGCAGATGCATTGAAGCATTTTAATTGTACTATTTTTTTCATACTGACCAATCAAATTTACACACATGATACACGGTTTGAAAGTATATGGCTTTGTATTAATATTAACTTTTTAAAAACATATTATAGTATACTCATTGTAGTTTTTAGCTTTATCTCTAAAATTCTTTTACTTTGTATAAAAGCCTTTCATTTTAGAATTAGAAATTAATGATTCAGGCTCACAAAGACTGATTCTTTTAACAAAATTAACTAATGGCAACATTTCAAAGTTATGGAAATTATTTATTGAAATAATTTTTAAGCACAGTGTGGTAACATCTGCCTCTAATCTCAGTTACTCAGGAGGCTAAAGCAGGTGGATTGCAAATTCATTACAGGACGGGCTGCTTGTTTACTTCAAGTGCAGCCTAAAAATGACTCAGCAAAATTCCACCTCAAACTAATAATCGAAAGGACTAGAAATGTACCCTGTTGATAAATGCTTACCTTGCATGGATGAGTCTCTGAATATATATCCTCATTACCACAAAACAGCAACACCAAAAAGAAAACAACAGACCAAAACTAGAAAGGACCCTTTGTAAGGTAACATGCAAAGATACAGAATGTCTGGAAATAAATCTGTAGGCTTAACTCTAGATCAGCAGAATTACAGAATATGGCTTGCTTTTAGACTTTTCCATGATATAAGAATATCACTTATTTTTAATGTCTTATACAAGTAAAGAATAGGTAGTATGTGGCTATGTTTTGTTGTTTAGATCTGCCAACTTGATACTTCTTTAAATGACTTGAGAAAAGAGTGGCAATGATGAATTAGATAAGTTGGCCTGTGGGCAGGTTTGGGGGAATTTCCTTGATTGTTAAATGATATAGAGAAACCCAGCCCATTGTGGATGCTACTATTTCCTAAGTGAGAGAAGAGAAAGCCAGCTGAGAGCAAGGATGTGTTGATTTACTTTGCTCTTGACTCTGGTTGGTGACTGCTTGAGTTTTTGTCCTGATTGATGTCTCTGAAATAATGGACTTTAACCTGGAATTGTAAGCCAAATAAAACCTTCCTCCTTTAAGTATTTTATCACAACAATAGAAACAAAAAGTAGCACAGTGGTCCACAAAGCCAAAGATCTTTACTGTGACTTTATAGAAAATTTGCGGACCCTTGCTGTCTAGATCATAGGAATGTATCTCTCTCTCTAAAAGGCACTTTGAAATCATCAAATGCAAGGGTCTGAAAATACTTACTTTAAAGGTTTTATTTTGGCACTGGCACTTTAAAAATGAATTAGAGAGACTGTAAAGATGGCTCAGCAGTAAAGAGCACTTGCCTCCTACTATCACAAAGAACCAAGGTTTGGTGATATACAGCTGTTTGGAACTTCAGAAGCAGGGGTTCTGACACTCTCTTTGGGTCTCCTTGGGTACCAGGCACATACATAGTGCATAGACATACATGTGGGAAAAACACTCATGCACAGAAGTAATTAGGTTGGAGGAATAGAGGAAGCATTAAAGGGTAGGGGGTTGGAGTGAATTTGAACAAAACATATATGTATGAAATTTTCAATTAGTAAAAAGAAATGTACTAGGAATGGTTCTTCTTTTTCTTTCACAAGGTGTAAAAGTTACGGGAGTATTTTTCATAAGTTATACAATGAGCCTTAACATTTTTGTTCATGTACATGTTTATTTATGTGTGGAGGTTAGAGGGCAACTCAGGAGTTGTTCATTCCTGCCATTTGAATCCTGGGGATCAAACTCAGGTCATCAGGCTTGGCAGCAAGTGTTTTACTCTATGAAACATTTCTGTGGCTCTATATAGGGAACCTTTTTACTGATTCAGGAAACTCCTACTCCCAATACTGACAGCTTCCTTGTAAGTGAACTTCATTTTCCTGTAATGATCATTAATTGAATTCTCATGGTGTTTGAGAGTTGACCCAGGACAAGAATTTGATAGCTTTATTTACACTCTTTACAAACACTTGTTTGAGACTGCAGCGATGGGACTGTAGAGCTGACTCAGTGGGGGTTAAGAGCGCTGGCAGCTCTTGGAGAAGACCCGGGTTTGAGTCTTGGCACCTACGTGGTGACTCACGACTGAGAAGATCAATACCCTCTTCTGGCATTTGTGGGCATACATACACATGTGTGGGAAAAATACTTGTACATAAAATAAAGTAAAAATTGAAAGAATATTGCAATGAGTTAGAAAGTTGGCAGCAAGAATTAAGTTGTTAAGTTGTTAAGTTGTTGAACTAGTCTAAATTACCTTACAAGAGGTTACTCTAGCTATCCACTCTATTCTGTACTCTAACATAACATGATAGACTAAGATAAAACTTGAAGAGGTGTTTTTTATTTTTGTGATTTTTTCCCAAACTTTGTTGATATTTTGAGTGCTTTTAATGCTGTGATATGACATTGTTTTTCAAAATTCAAATTCAGTAGATTAATTCTAGTGGATTTAAATCTAAGTAACATTTACTGAATTTCTTCTAAAGCAGAAGTGATAATAATAGCAATTAAGTTTTGACTTTAGTATGTGTTGAGTATATTTGTAATAAATACTTTGTTTCATCATCACAGCAACTCTGTGAGGTAGGCATAGTTTCCTCTCCCCCCTTATGAATTGGAAAATGTTCCTCTTTTCCTTTTCTTTCTCTTCCTTACTCCTCTCCTCCCCCACTCCCTCTGTCCTTTCTTTTCTCCTCGTCCACAACAAGGCCTCATATAGCCCAGTTGAATTTGTTTGTTATATAGCTGGTCTTGAATTCCTGATCCTCCTGCTTCAGCCTCTTGAATGCTGGAATTCTATGGTCAGATGGGAAAGAAACATTTCTGGAGTAATGTGTGGATAAGTAACTTGTTCAAAATTACTTAGCTAATAGGAGTAGAAATTTCGACTTCCAGTTTGTCATCAAAGGCTTTGATCTTCTGTAATATAAAATGAGCTTCTGGGCTGGAGAGTTGGCTCAGCAATTGAGAGCACTTGCTGCTCTTTCAAAAGACCCTGATTCAGGTCCCAGCACCCACATGGTTGCTTATACCTAACTCCAGTCTTCATAGGTGCCAGGACCAAACATGGTACACATGCAAACATGCAGGAAAAACACTCAAAGGCATAAAATAAGTAAATGAATAAACTTAAAAATAATTTGAGCTTCATGGAAAACAAACGCTATAACTGTCATGTAACTTTCTTGTATTTGGATGGCATTCTTCTATATATGTTCAAGTTAAAACATAATCAGCAGCTTTCTTGGTATTTTTGTTTTGAACTCTCAAGGATACTAAGACAGATAAAAGTTAATAAACTTCTGTTTTTGTTTTTGTTTTTTTGTTTGTGTGCAGACTTGTAAAAAAGGCAAAAAAGGTCCAGCAGAAAAGGGTAAAAGTGGAAATGGAGGAGGAAAACCTCCTTCTGGCCCAAACCGAATGAATGGTCATCATCAACAGAATGGAGTGGAAAACATGATGTTGTTTGAAGTTGTTAAAATGGGCAAGAGTGCTATGCAGGTAACATTTATGAGATTCTTTGAAGTAGTGCATTTTAAACTCTAGTAACATATAAAATACTGCCCTGATTTTTGTTTTCTTTGAAATAGTTATTTCTTATGTGTATCCTTCCCCAGGTCTCCTGTGGATGTATGTTTGCCTGTGCCTTGTATGTGTGCATGCGCTCTATGGCGGGTGTGTGGAGTTCACAGAGTAGCTTGGTGAACTCATTTGTTTCCTTTCATCTTTATGGAGGCTTGGGAGAGCAAACCTAACATGGCCAGACTTACTTGGCAAATGCTTCTTACCCACTGAGACATCTTGCTGGTCCTCTTTTTAATTTTACTTATTATTATTATTATATCTAAGTATGGCCTGCTTTGGTGTGTGTATACCATGATCTACATGTGGAAGTCAGAGGAGAACTTTTAGCAAGCAGTTGGGTTTCAGAGATTAAAATCAGGTTAGTATGCTTCCATGGCAAGCACTTTTACTCACTGAACTATTTCACTGACCCTTCCATGATTTTTCTAATTATATTTTAATAAATACAAAACTATGAATGTATTTATAGTACCTTTTATTGGGGGGTGTTTGCTGGGACTCAAACTCAGAGCCATTTATATTCTAGGCAAGTATTCTAACCACTGTACTATGTCTCTAGGCCTTTGTGTCTTTATGTCTTTGTGTGTGTGTGTGTGTGTGTGTGTGTGTGTGTGTGTGTGTGTGTGTGTGTGTGTTTTCTTGGTGCTTGAATGAGCCCTATACCACTCAGTTGCAACCTCAGTGCAAAGCTGTGTCTTGAGCCATTTTCTAAGTTTTAAGGACATAAAGCAAAAAATTAATTGGTTAAAAAAAATGATGATATTGAGTTTGGCTATGAAGGTTCGTGGTTCCCAGGATTTATATAGCTGCCATTAACAAATGAAGTCTTGATGGGTGGAGAGATGCTTAGTGTTTAAGGGCACTTATTACTCTTGCAGAATGTCTTAGTCAATGTTCTATTCCTGTGAAGAGACACCATGACCACAACAACTCTCATAAAGGAAAACATTAATTAATTGGGGCTTGCTTACTGTTTTAGAGGTTTAGTTCATTATCCTCATGTCAGGAAGCATGGAGGCACACAGGCAGGCATGCTAGCTAAGACTTCTACATCTGGATCTGAAGGCACCAGAAATAGACAGCCATTGGGACTGGCTTGAATATTTGAAGCCCCCAAAATCCACCCCCAGTAACACACTTCAACAAGGCTACACAACTGTTAATAGTACCGTTCCTTGGTGACCAAGCATTAAATCTATGAGCCTATGGCAGCTATTCTATTTCAAACAACCACATAGAGGACCTGGGTTCAATTACTAGCACTCACAGGTTGATTTACAAATACTTGTAGCTTCAGTGTCAAGGGATCTGAAGACCTTTTCTGACCCTTGCTGTCACTCTATGCACATAATTCATATACATACATACACAGGCAACACACATAAAATAAAAATAAAAACAGTTACATTTCTACTGCTGTGACAACCATCACCAAGGCTACTCAAAAAACAATTTAATTCAGGGCACATGGTTTTAGAAGGTAGTAGTGTCCATCAGCACCATGACTTGGAGAATGGCAGCAGGGAAGTAGGCATGGCACTGGAGCAGTAGCTGAGAGCTTATTTCTGATCCACTAGCACAAGGCATGTGGGAGGGGGTGGGGAGCAAGTGCGCCAACTTGAAATGGCATGAAGTTTTGAAACCTCAAAGCTTACCTCTGCTGCATACCTCTTCTGCTACACCTCCTATTCCTTCCTAAATAGTTTCACCAACTAAGGACCAAGCACTCAAATATAGGAGCCTATCAGGCCAACTTTCATTAGAATCATGATGGAATTCTTAGTTATAACCTAATGTTATTAGCCATTTAGTTAACTGATTCTTAATAAATATGCAGGAGTATATACTATCTTTTTGCTGTTTTGAGATGGGGTCTCTGTTAGGATGGTCTTTAATTTTATGCTCAAGCAATCCTACTATCTGAGCCTCCTTAATAGCTTGGAATATAGACATATGCCCTCATACCCTATCTGGAATATATGTATTTCATAAAAGTATTAATGTTATAGGGAATTAACTTCATATAATTAACTCTAAACATTATTAGGTGCAAAAGGATAGTTTTTTGAGAAGTAGTTATTTAGGCTTTATGTTATTAATCAACTTAAATGCAAAATTTGCTTATATAATTATATAAGTATTTGACTGTGTAATTAAGACATAAAATAGCCGGATGGTGGTGGTGCACGCCTGTAATCCCAGCACTCGGGAGGCTGAGGCAGGTGGATCTCTGTGAGTTCGAGGCCAGCTTGGTCTACAAAGGGAGTTCCAGGACAGCCTCCAAAGCTACAGAGAAACCCTGTCTCAAAAACAAAACAAAACAAAACAAAAAACAAAACAAAACCATAAAGTATCAGTTGGGACTAGTAAAGATTTTCACATGCAAAAGAACAAAAGAAAAATACTTAACCATTGTGCCTTTAGATCAACTCACAGCATTCTAATTCATAGTCCACAAGTTCATTTTTATGTAATGTTTAGTGCTTAGAAGTTTTGTTGTTTAAAGTTTTATTTGTGTGGGTGTTTTTTGTTTTTGTTTTTGTTTTTGGAGACAGGGTTTCTCTGTTTAGCTTTGTGCCTTTCCTGGATCTTGCTCTGTAGCCCAGGCTGGGCTCGAACTCACAGAGATCCGCCTAGTTCTGCCTCCCGAGTGCTGGGATTATAGGCATGCGACACCACCGCCTGGCTGTTTAATGTTTTAAATTATAATTTGAGTACACTTCTTTTGCTGTGTCTGTTTTATTTTGCTACTCTATTAGTTAAAAAAGTACTTCTCCTTTTGCATTAGTTTTATCAAATGATATATGTTTTTCTCAGCTATATTGTATTCCACTTCATTACTTTCTTTTTTATTTTTTTTAATTTTTATTTATTTTTGTTTTTTCCAGAATTGAGGACCAAACCCAGGGCTAGGCAACCGCTCCACCACTGAGCTAAATCCCCAGCCCCTATTTTTGTTATTTTTTTTATAATGTTTTGTTTTAATTAGTTAAACATCAACACACACACACACACACACACACACACATTTTCTTTGTCAGTGCTGGAAATCATTCCTTAGGCTTTGTGTGTGCTAAGCAAATGGCCTTACCACTGACTAAGCTACAATTCCAGTCTTTTTGTCTAGCATCCTTTATTTTTGTCAATTTCGGTGTTTTAGTTCATTTGTATTACTATAAAATAACATGGACTACATAACATATAAACAACAGAAATTGATTTCTCAAGTTATGGAGTCTAGGAAGTCTGGGATCAAGGCACTGCAAGATTTTCATGTCTATAGGGCCTTCTTTGTGGTTCATAGATCGATCGCATTGTGTCCTTTCTCGGTGGAAGACAGCTCTCTGGGACCTATTTTATAAGACCATTAATCCCATTTGTGAGGGCTGTATGCTCTAATTGCCTTCTACAGCCCTGTCGAACTTTCCTCATACTGTCACACTGGTGCTCAGGTCTCAAGAGCACATGTGGTGTTGCAATGGCTTGCAGTCAGAGCAGAGTCACGCTTCTGGTTTTCTCTAGTCTTCTGGGATTTGTTGACTATCTTAGGTCATCAAATGTTTTTAGACTAACCTGCCTTGTACAGGGACCTGAGTTTGGCCCCCAGCAATGAGATGAAAGTTAAGTAAAAAGCAAAAATAAAAACCTGCTCCAAGGGACATTTCTAGTTAACTCCCCAGGGTTTGCCCTAAAGCTGTTGTCCACCTCTGGGCAGTTATGTGTATTACTCTTGGGTTACTTTCCTAAGGCCAGATTTTATCAAGGAAATCTGCTTTTTAGAAACTGGGTTTTCCCGTACTCAAAAGTTTCAGCCCAGATTTCCTTATGGTATGCCACAGTATGTGCTGTGTGCTCAGGCCTTTGTTTCTTTAGATGCTTGGAATTGTGTCTTTTCTTTCTTCCAAATCAGTAGAACTGACTGAATTAAGAAAATCACTCTTCAAAAAACTTTTTAATTATGTGTATGTGTACATGTGTTTCTGTGTGTGGGTGTGCACACTTGAATACAAGTCCCCAGGGGGAGCAGAGACATTGGATACTTTGGAACTGGAGTAACAGGTAGTTGTCTGCATGATGAGAATGTTAGGCATTAAATTCAGAGATCCTCTATAAGAGCAGCGTGTGTTCTTAACCTCAGACCCATCTCTTCAGCCTCTAAATGTCACTGTTTTGAAAAGCATTCTTAGGTACGGTCTTCACTTTTTCATTGTAACATTTATTCTTACCTTACTCTTGACATTCCATTAGCACATTTACAATATCACATTATTGTAATGTGTGTGTATCTGGCCCCGATTCCCCCTGTTTTGTTCTGTGAGATAGAATGTGCAATTTGGCTGGCCTTGAATTAGGGACTATCTTGCCTTAGCCTCCTGAGTGCTGGTATTTATAGGCTTGTGCCCCCATGCTCTGTTTTGAATACGTTCTTAGTATACTGTCTGGTTAGAAAATTTTGCTGTTTGTGATGGCATACACTTGTAATCCTAGTACTTGAGGGACAATGTCTGAAGGCTCTTTTGTTCCAGGCCAAGTTGGGCTACATAATGAATTCCAATTCAGCCTGTAGTATATAGCAAGCATCCACCTCCAAAGAATTTTTTAAACCACTTTTAGTGTGACAGCCTACATTTGTTTAGGTTGTGAAAGACTTGCATTCCTATTGTAAGTTGTCCTTGAACTTCAAGAACTTCTTATTGCTCTTGGGTGGTCTCTATATTTTTTAGTGTACCCTATTAATATAGTACTACTCAACCACAGCAATGCTTCTAGAATTATTTTGGAAAGACTTGTCTTTGCTCTGTGTGACTTTTATTGGTACTCATTGAATGTCTGGCATTAACACAGTTAGTTGTCCTATTCATCTAGAAGTTTCTTTACTCAGGCATGGTAAAATAGTCTCTGATAACTCAGAGGCTGGAGTCAGCCGGAGCTTTACCTATAAATAACCTTCACATGTGACTTGCACTTATTAGAGTATATTATCTGAGTTTAGAATCTTAAGTAAGTACTATCCTATCCACTAGCACTCCAAGAAACCAGTGCAGCTGTGTGGCTTCCTATGACCTAATTTTGAACATATTACTACACTGTGTTGAATGGAAAAAATGCATAGACTCCTCACCTTTTATTGGGGAACAGGTTTTTAAAACTTTTTTAAGCAGTTGTTTTTTTAAAAACCTTAAACTATTACAGTTGTATAATGTATTCTTTCATTGTTTTCTTGCATTTTGGGAAATGTTTCAGGACTTTTCTCGATTGTGCTGGTTAACATATATAAGCTGTTATATGGAAAATGACTTAAATGCAGGCCTGTTACTGTAATAAATATCTGAGATGATCAGCATAAAAGGAGGAAAAGATTATTTGAACTCAGTTTCAAAGTTTTCAGTGTGGTTATTTGTAGCCTCCTCCTTTTTCTTTGGGGCCATAATCATGTTTCATGTCATGGTGGGGAGAACATGGGATTAACTTGTTTACATTACACCAGTCAGAAAATAGAGGAAGATATTGATGTTACATAATTTCGTTTGAGGGTATGCCTCCAACTGCCTCAGGCTCCCATTAGGTATCCAAATGTTAAAGTTTCAACCACCTTCCAGTAAGTGGAGTTGAGGATTAAGCCTTTAACATTGAACACATGGACTCTTTCAGGGGGAGGAAGCAGAGTTTAGTTTTAGAGCATTTTCAATCTCCCAGAAAGAAAGCTCATGTTCAATAGCAATAGCTTTCCAAGGTCTAGGCTGCCATTCATTGACTTTGTGTATCTTCACTTGTTCTGGACAGTTTATTTAAGAGGAATCATATAACCCAAATTTCACCATGTTGTGGCATGTATTACGACTTTTGGCCAATTTGATATACTGTATGAAATTCACTATTTTGTTATATATTCCTATATTCTTACACATTTGTTTTGTTACTACTTTCTTGGATTTTGAATAGTGCTTTACAAATGTTTGGTTAGACATATATTTTAATTTTTTGAGTAATATATACCCGAGTATCAAATTGCAGTGTCATCTGGTAACTATGTTGAACTTTTTGAGGAGTTTCCAAATGTTTTTCAAAATGACTATCATTTTACATTTCTGATAGCACTGTTTTAGTGTTTCATCTTTCCACAGTTTTGCCAATGTGTGTTATAGTAATTTCTAAATTTATAACCACTTCAGTAAGCAGGAAGCGGTTTCTTTATGATTTTTCTTTGTAGTAAACATCTTTTCATGTGTTTATTGGCCATTTGTTTATTGCCTTTACAGAACTATGTATGTTTGGTCATCTCGCTCTCTGTCTGTCTCTCTCACTCTCTCGCTCTCATTCTCTCTCTTCTTTTCACTCTCTCACCCACCATGTCTGTGGTATGTAAGTGCACCACTTGCATACATGGTGCCCTCTAAGGTTAGAAGAGGGCATTAGATTCCCTGGAGTTACTGATGGTTATGAGCCACCATGTGATTGCTGGGAATCAAACCCAGATCCTCTGGAAGAGCAAAACAATGACTTAGTTGTGAAACTTCTTTATATATTTTGTGTACAGATACATTGTCAGACATGCAATTTAAAAACATTTTCTTCCTTTTGTGGACTACCTTCCCCTTTCTTGATGAAACCTTTGAAATGTAAGCAGTTTTCACTTACTAATATTTTCTTTTGTTTATACTTTTGAACTACTCCATTTTAATGTTTTCTTCTAATAGTTTTATAGTTTTTGCTTTTTAAAAATAGGTATCTGATCAATTTGAGTTAAGTAGTATATGTATGACATAAGGCAGTCTCCAACTTCATTCTTTTCTTTTACATGAAGATATTTGGTTGGTCCTGGGTCATCTGTTGATACTCCTCCCCAAATTGAATTGTCTTGGGATCCTTGTTGATTATTCCTGGGGACTAAATGTTATTTATTATATGACTATGTTTTTCCACTGTAGTCTTTGTAGTAGGTTTGAAATCATGAATCACGAGTCAACCAAATTTTTTCCTTTTTATGCATGTGTATGTGTGTGTGGGTGCACATGATTGCATATTTGTATGTGTGCAGGAACACATATGTAGATATGTTAGTACATGTACACATATATGACATGAGTGTTTGTCGAGCTAGAGGACAGCCTCAGGTCTGTCAGCCTTAGGAATGTTGTACACTTCCTTTGAGGTAGGGTCTCTAATTGGCTTAGAGCTCATCAGTTAGTCTAGACTTGCCTTCTGTTTCTCTGCCTGCCCATCACAGGAGGATAAGTGTATGGCACAAGGCCTGTTAGTTTGTATATTTGTTCTGGGATTGAATTTAGGGCCTCAAGCTTGTGAGCTATCTCCCCATGTCAGGCATTTTCCTGATTTGGATATTTAGTTTCCTTTGTAGTTAGGAATTTCAGGATTAACTTTAATATTTGCAAGTACATCAGCTGGAATTTTGATAGGAATTATAGTGAGATGAGTATTGAGCATCTGATACTATTACCTCTCAAAATCTGTGAATTGTCTTTATTTGTATTTAGCATTTATTTATTTATTTATTTAAAAACGAACACTGTATTATTAGGGCTTTTTTTTTATCTCTTGATTCAGGCTTTTACCTCTTTTTAAAAAAATGAACTTTTTTGTTTCTATTTAAATTTAAAATTTAAACTTGATTAACATATGATATTGAATATATTAGTAGAATTTATTCTGGCATTTGCATGGTAGGTGTCATTCAAATTTGCTTCTCTTTATTGACCCTACCCTACAGTCATTGATCACTTTTGTGCATTTAAATTGACTCTTTTTTTAAAAAAAAAGATTTATTTATCTATTTATTTATTTGTTTATTATATACACAGAAGAGGGCGCCAGATCTCATTACAGATGGTTGTGAGCCACCATGTGGTTGCTGTGAATTGAACTCAGGACCTCTGGAAGAGCAGTCAGTGCTCTTAACCTCTGAGTCATCTCTCCAGCCCTTAAATTGACTCTTAAATTTATTTTATTTATAGTATCTTACTAAACAAAGAAAGAGATGTGGCATTTACTTTTTTTTTGCTCTCCAAACCCTTTAGTACTCAAACAGCTGAGGCACAAGCAATAAACACCATTTTTTGAATGTTAGAAGAAAAAAAATTGTTATGCTCTCAGCATCATATATCAAATTCCCCATCATTTCTTCATTCAGTTCATCAGCACTCTGGTCCATAGGTTGATTCAAGATCTAAAGGCAGCTGGACAATGCTAGAAATAATCTAACTTGATGGAGATGAAAGGATCACAAAACATGGACTTGGCCTAAGTATACACATAGTACACTATTAAGGGCATTTATACTACCTTTTCAGAGAGCTCTACCTAAAATGTCTTCAGTTAAGTAAAAACAGTGGCATCCAACAATACAATACACCTTTGCCTGAGGCAGCATTCCACCATGCACATTCCCTCTCCAGACTGTCCCTGGAGCCTTGCCTTCTGGCATCACTGACCAGCATCAAGGCTTCCTGGTTCCATCTATTTAATTTCATGTGAGAAAAGAGTGTTCAGCATTTGTTTTTATGTAGGAAATAGTTGTCTTTAATCAAATCTAGCTGGTGTTCAAAAGTGACAGTGCTGAAGCCCCACATCTGTCATTTAAGAAATAAACTTGGCTTAATCACCCTCAAGGTAAAGACAGCATCCCCACCCTTTCCACTGCCCGAAACCAGAACACCCAGGGCGCATTGCAGAACACCTCTCCAAGCAGTTCCCTACCACTTACTTTTCTGGGCCTTCTTTCCCCATCACTTTCCCAGCTCCACTCTCCCCGTGGTCTTCTTACCCATATCTGGACTGATGGAGGACTTTCTTAGCACTGCAGTCAATCTCTGACTGCATTAGGATGCCTGGGAATGGAGACCCTTACCAGCAAAATAGGAAAGATCTCATATGTGTGCCTCCAGGTCTAGTATTCCATCAGAAAATACTAGATAGAATAAGGTTCTTACATGAGGGAGGGCAGTTGTCCAAAGCTGTTATCCACATGCCAACCAGAGGCAGAAGCCAGCTAAACCTCATTCCATGTCTATGGCTATACCACCCTGAATGTGCAGAGGCATCTACTTTTTTATATAGAAAATTTTAGGGTGATTTATTCCCTAGGATATTGTTAATGTCACTAACAATTACACTTTATAAAATTAAGTACTATAACTTAGTTTTTGTTGCTTATATTTTTATATATATATTTTTTTGGTCGGAGCTGAGGACCAAACCCAGGGCCTTGAGCTTGCTAGCCAAGCGCTCTACCACTGAGCTAAATCCCCAGCCCCAAATTTTTAGAATTTTAATACTGTGTATATTTGCATTTTCACATGTGTACTAACACAGGCACATAATTTTGTCATCGTAAAAACACAATATACTGCTATGAAACCTGTGAAAAGGAATTTCTTTTTTATATAGAAAATAGAGGTTGATTATGCTTTACGTGTGTGTATGTGTGTGTGTGTGTGTGTGTGTGTGTGTGTGTGTACGCACACGGTTGCGATTGTGCCACATAAGCATGTATGTATGTCATGGCTTGGCTGTGGTGGTTATCATACAACTTGTGGGGGCTGGGCTGGGACTGGTTCCCTCTTTAATATTATTTGGGTCTTGGGGATTGAACTCAGATTCCCAAGCTGAGCACCAAGGGCCATTACCTACTGAGTGATCTCATTGGCCCAGTTTTTTTTTTCCTAATTATGAATGAATAGAAGGTAGGTGATTATTTTGTATTGTCAGCCAGTTAGTTTATTTGATTCTATTAAAATTAAAATCAAAACTTCAATTAAAGCATGCATATGTTAAGGTAATATGGCCTTACAGAATGTTGAATGAAAACGAATGCTTTGTCTCTTTCTCTCTAGTCGGTGGTGGATGACTGGATAGAGTCATACAAGCATGACCGAGATATTGCACTTCTTGACCTTATCAACTTTTTTATTCAGTGTTCGGGCTGTAAAGGTAAGACATATTTAGTTTAGAACCCCAAGTTCTCAAATATCCCTTCTCATGGAAAATAATGGCAAGGTGTAGTGAATTATTTGCATTGTATCTGTGCAAAATGTATAAGGAGAAAAGCAAAGAACGAAGCAAGAGAGAAAGTCTGTTGACAAAGGTATATTCACTGTGAAATTTATCTAAAAACTTAGCAATTTATAATGTTTATGGTATTTTATTAGATTTCCTGTTTTGGGCAACTGGTTTAGGAATGAGGAAATGGAGTAAAAAGGGGAGACAGTAAATAAAGAAGAGATATAGGTTTAGATGTTATGGTATGGAATAATAGAGTGTAGGGATTAAAACTCATAAATAATAGTTGCTAGTGAAATTGCCATTTATTGTATGTTTAAAATTTTGTGGCATTTTACTTAATTTAAAAAATATTTTGAAATAGGATTGGGGAAAGAACAAAATACAGGTATTTCTTACCTAGGGCAAAACTTTTTAGGACAGACTTTTAGCAGTACAACAGAATTATGTGAATTGGTACATCATATGTACAGTCTCATCTGGATATTAAGTAATTGAGTCAGTCAAGATCATGGGCAGCTTCTGCTATCTCCTTTGTCTTTTATACTCACTGAAATTATAAGAGGAAATATTTTTATGCACTTTTAGGTTTATTAGATTTTTAATGAGAATAGCACTACCTTACACTAGCAGTGTGAGTACTAGAAATCTGGAGGGAACTATTGGCTTACAATATGATTAAAAGTTAAGATGTCTCTAGAAATGAGCCACTTGTATGTAGAAAATAAATATAAGTAGTAAGTTTTAATTGTATACTATCTCTTTAAAAATATAGTAGTTTTAGCTGGGTGATGGGTAGTTAGTGATGCATGACTTTAATCCCAGCACTTGGCAGGGAGAGGCAGTTGGATCTCTGAGTTTGAGGCTATCCTGGTCTATCTACAGAGAGAGTTCCAGGACAGCCAGGGATACACAGAGAAATCCTGTCTTGAAAACCAATGTGCGTGTACATACACACACACACACACACACACACACACACACACACACTCATATACACACACACTCATGTAAATTTTAATTAGGAAACAAGTAATACATTTTATTGTGGTTGATCAAAATATGTAGTCTACATATTAAATCTTATTTATTTTTATTTTTATTTTTATTTTGGTTTTTCGAGATAGGGTTTCTCTGTAGCTGTCCTGGACTAGCTCTGTAGACCAGGCTTCCCTCGAACTCACAGAGATCCTCCTGCCTCTCTGCCTCCTGAGTGCTGGGGTTACAGGCGTGTGCCACCACTGCCCAGCCAAATATTACTTATTTGTGATGTTTAAAATATATACACTTAATTCTTAAGACTATGATCTTCATATTGTCATTAACTTGGTTAGTCTTGAGACTAAATTCTTTTTTGAGATGAAGCCTCATTATGCTGTCTAGATTGGCATCAAACTCTGCTCAAATTCTCTTTTTATCTCTGATTCCTGACTTTTGTTGGACTACAGGTTTACAAAAGAGCAGTCTTAAGAAATTTCAAATCCTGTCTTAACAGAGTAGGGAGAGCTGCCTAGTTACTTGACTTAGCTAAAATAAAACTAGCTGCCATTTTGTATTTTAACTGCTTTAATCTAGTTTGAAAATTGTGGTTTAGTAGACTTTTGAAAGTGTTCTTCCTTTATTTGACTCATCCTTTGCGTTACTTTGTCTTCAAATAAGAACTTGAACATTAGGACACTTACTAGAAGGAAACCAGATTGTTAAGATTTTTAAAACTTTTTTTTTTTTCTCCGAGAAAGGGTTTCTCTGTGTAGCTTTGCGCCTTTTCCTGGAACTCACTTGGTAGCCCAGAGATCCGGGCTCTGCCTCCAGAGTGCTGGGATTAAAGGCGTGCCCACCACTGCCCGGCATTTTTTCTTTTTTTGGTTTTTCGAGACAGGGTTTCTCTGTGTAGCTTTGCACCTTTCTTGGAATTCGCTTTGGAGACCAGGCTGGCCTCGAACTCACAGAGATATGCCTGCCTCTGCTTCCCAAGTGCTGGGATTAAAGGCATGTGCCACCACCACCAGGCATGATTTTTAAAAACACTTAAGTTATTGTAGACTTGGGCACTTGTGTAATATTTGTTTGTTTTATATTAAGCATTTTCCATATACTGGAATTCATTCTTTAACTGTTAAAATTATTTTTGGAGAATTAATTAATTTGTAAATGGATTAGAAGTTTTTCTGTGTAATCATTTAGTTTAACCATTATTGTAGAATTAGGGTTATGAGGGCCATTCACTTTTCATTTGGCTGTAATATGATCATTTCTGTAGTTGTCATCCAGTTAGGGATCCTTGGCTGTACAGAGAGTGACTCTAGGCTGTTGTTCTGTTAATTTTGTGGCCAATTCAGATTTTTGCTATTTGCTTGCTTTCTTGTTCCTTTGTGGTTGGCCGGGTTTGGGCAGTTTCACTTCATGTCTTGTACATCTTCAGACTGTGGGCTCTGGCCTTAGATTCTGACGGTGACTTCACATTTGCATCAGAATTCAGGCTCTGCAGTTGGCACCATTTATATTTCTCGACCTTTGCTTTTCTGCTTATTTTTGGATTTCAGACTATCATGGGGTTTGGCGATAGTATACATCAGGATATTTACTGTGTTCTACCTTTAATGATTTATGTCCTTCCCATCTCCCTTTCAAATTTTCAGGCATTCAGTTTCTACCTTTATTTGTTCGGACTATTTATTAGAACTTTGAGAATGTTATAGATTGGGCTTTGCTCACACACCCTCCACTTCCTCCCAGATCCATCTCCTCTTCCTTACCCATCCAACATACTGTTCTTTTTTTTTCTTCCTTTGAAATTCACTGTACTGTGAAAATGTTCTTGAATGTGTGGCCTTCTACTGAAGCCTAATCAGGTTACCAGGGGCTCCAGTCTTAAAGAAAACCAATTTTCCCTCACCACGGTTTTGTGCATACTGCCTGAATCATTGTGAGTGCAGCTATGCTGTCATGTACTAGAAAATTGTAGTTATCCACCACCCTTGTCTCATGTTCTTTCTGCTATTCTTCCACAATGATACCCAGATCTTGGGAGGAGGGAGATCATTATATATGTTCAATTTAGGGCTTAGTGTTCTGTAATCTATTAATGTCTAAACCTAGGCCGGTAGTTCTCTGTGTTGATCACCATCTCCAAATAATAAATCTGTGGTTATAATGGGAAGCCATTGGGTGTAGTTGGATACCTTCTCTCCAGCCCTCTCCAAGCCCTGTTAGTCCAACAACCCACTTATAAAATAACACACATTTATATTATTTAAACTGCTTGGCCATTAGCTCAGGCCTATCATTGTCTAGCTCTTACTCTTATATTAAGCCTATTTCTATTAATCTATACTTTGCCACGTGGCTCACCAGTACCTTACATCTTTCTTGTCATGGCGGTGGTTGGTGGTGTTTCCCCACCCAGCCTTCTACTTCCCACAGTTCTCCTCCTCCTTGTCCTGTCTACCCTATCCTTCCTGCCTGGCTACCAGCCAATCAGCACTTTATTTATTTTAACCAATCAGAGCAACACATTTGACATACAGAACATCCCACAACAATTAGGAGTTACTTTAATACTATGTGCATTTAGCAGAGTGATAGTAATAGGCTCCCCCCTAAGGTCTATGGCCCGTCTAGCCATGAATTCTTTGTACGATAATGGTTTCAGGTATTGGTTTTATATTTTGGATGGTAAGATTATTTTTTCCTTCCATAGCACACATAGCACCTTGTAGCACTATGAAAACTAGCCAGTAGGGGTGAATCTTCCAGGTCAGTACACAGTGGTGTAAAGGTTTAGAAGGGAGTAATGGGATAAAAAGGATTAAATTAGTTGGGGCAGGATAATGGAGGGAGTATAGGGAGGAATAAATGACACTAAATGCTTTTAGAAAAATGAATAATGGAAACCTACTTTGTAGTATCTTATTTTTGCACACACACTCACACGTTCGGTGGGAGAGGGAGGGCAGGAGGAAGAGAGGCAGACAGACAGACAGGCAGGCAGGCTCCTGTTCTCTCACACATACGTATAAAGAGTTAAATGGAGATACTTTACAGTGGGGGCAACAATGCCCTTACCGAACAGCATAGGCTACATAGGCTAAGAAATAAAAGGCTATTGTTAGGAATGGCTTAGTTCTTTTGGTATGGTTGCCTGCCTGGCAGAACCCCCCCCCCCCCCCCCCCCCCGCCCACTTCTACAGTGCCAGGTCTCCCAGTTGTCCCGTTGAACTTAACATCCAGTAACTTCTGACATTTATCTATAGCCTGATTAGAGGATGTCAGTATTTAGTTGGTTTGTGCATAGTATTGTCTAAAGTAGGGGGCATGATTAAAGGGAACTGTGCCTGTCACTTTCCCTTGTCTTCACATTTATCCTCAAAATTTCAAGTGTTATCATCATTGTTTATGTTAAAGAGGCAAAACTAATATAGTCATCCTTTTATAGATAGCGAATAGAACATCTAGACATTTAAAATTCTTAAAATGGTCTGTACCAAATAGGAACAGATTTTTTTCTTGTCTTTATTGCCTATATAATGATTCAGTGTCATAGCTTCGGGATACTATGTATCATATATGACACAATTTTACATAAGGAATGTGAGTACCCAAGAATTGTGGTATCCTTTCCCCCATGGATACAGAGGGACAATTACATTATAGCATATCATGGTCTGAGTAAAGTAACACAGGTAGTAATGTTCAAAATTGAATGTACTAGGAAGAACCATACCTGTCAGCAGTGTGTGGTTAATAAGTAGGCTTTTCTTGTGAATGTAGACTTAGATGTGCTATTTTGTGTTCTCCGTAGTTCTTTTATTAGTCCTATATTAACTTCTGATACTTGGGAATTTCAGGAGTTGTCACAGCAGAGATGTTTAGACATATGCAGAACTCTGAGATAATTCGAAAGATGACTGAAGAATTTGATGAGGTAACATTCTAGATGTTTTAATAATTAAATTCATGCCAATTGTGACTTAGCATTTACATATTTTTAAGTGCTGATATTGTCGATGTCACTTATGGTGTTAATTAGATAGTAGCTATGCGACCTCAGGTGACTTGTCTTAGCATCAGTCTCATTATCTGTGAACAGGGATATTAATAGTTTTGTTGTGTAGCTGCTCTGAAAATGTTTGAAAATTGCATAGCATTTTAAAATTCTATGAATATAGCAAGAACTTAATAACTATTGTTATAACAATAAAAATCAGTGAAGAACATAATTTAGAATATGCCATTCTGAAATATTGGAAAAGGAAGATTTGTTCAAATTTTTGAGTAACCTAGGTAGTTTAGCTAAAGAAATGTATAGATTATTACGTAAAACCCTTATATTTCAACTCTATGACAAAAAAATAGTATATATTGGAGTTGATTACCACAGTGATGTCATCAAAGTATTGCTACCAATAAATCATTGGTAAGTTTACTAAAGTGAAAACTTTTTCAGGACAGAAATTTGTGTCTGTTTTATTCATAGCTGTATTCCAGCACCAGGAGTTTCTAAAATTTTCAAGTAGAAACACTTGTCTCACTTGTTTTATTTGGTCATTTTTTTTTTTCCGTGCTCTGTCTAATGAAAAAGCTTTCAGCTATCATTCTAAGAGATAGATGAGTTGTTAAAATGGTTTGATGCCACTAAGTGCTGTTAATCAGTCCTTTAGTAGCAGGAAGGTATTTATGAGCAATGGTATTTTTTTTAATCTTTTGATAATAAATGTTTTAGTGAGAAGCTTCTTAGTAAAAGAAAACAAGGGTTTGAGTTAATCATCTTGAAATATGATTAGAAAAATCTCAGCAAAGCAATTTGCTTACAACTGTATTTCAATATAGTTGACTTAATGAACTCATCAGTAGTTCAATGTCAAGAGTGTGCATTTAACAAGATCGAGACCCTGGATTTAATCCCCCTCAGTCCAAAAAAAAAAATAAATAAACAGAAGGGAATCCTTTCATGGAGTGTACCAGGACCTTATTCTCAACCATACTTGAACTTGTAATAAATTAAGAAGTTAAACATTAAAAACATTAAACTGCATGATCAAATTGATTTTAAATCATTTTGTTTCTCCTGTTAGAGACTCTTTTGCAGTTTCTATATACTATTGGTCCCTGCTTTAAGTATTTATTTAAATATATTTATGTATGCATGCATGCTATGGATGAAACCTCTAGGACCTTAATCAAGGCACATTCTCTACTACTGAGCTAAACCATCAGCCTAGGACTTAACTTTTAATGATTTCTGGAGACTTTCAGTTTAAGTTCTGAATGATGTCTTCCCCAATTTTTATACAAAGGAAAACCTGAGTGCTGCCTTTGGACAACTGTAATAGCTGCATTTCCTTTCCTCTTATTTATTTAATTGTGTTTTATTGTTTGGTGCTTGGGGTCAAATTTAAGCCCTACTCATGCTACCAAGTGTTCTACTGCTGAGCTATATCCCCAGCTTTCATTTGTTCAATTAAGTAGTTGTTTATGCCTATTGACTATCTAGTGTCTTAAAATTAGCAAAACAAATTTAACTGCTTTTTGATTTATGTATTATTCTATTTAACTGGCTGAGAGTACAATTTTTTTAATTCAAAACTGAAGATATAATTTTAGTTTTTTGTTCTAAGGAAATTTAGTAGGTATATTTGTGCTTTTCAGATGAATGTTTTACTTTGAGTAAATATCAGTAATTGATATTTAATTTTATTGATTAAAGTGAAGTCTATTAAAATGTCTACTTTGATCTTAAATAAAAGTGAGTGTTCAAAGAGGAATGCATCTATCTTTGCATATTCTTTTGCTTTCTTTGAGAATTTATTATTGAAAAAGAAGGTAAGATAAAGTAGTATTTTCATGCTTTTGCCTGGGGTACGTTAAAAGGCAATGAACGAAGTCCTGAACTTGAAATGAATTGCTGTTTAAAAACGTTTTTTAGGACAGTGGAGATTATCCACTCACCATGGCTGGCCCTCAGTGGAAGAAGTTCAAGTCCAGTTTTTGTGAGTTCATTGGTGTATTAGTACGGCAATGTCAATATAGTATCATATATGATGAGTACATGATGGATACCGTCATTTCACTTCTTACTGGATTGTCTGATTCACAAGTCAGAGCATTTCGACACACAAGTACCCTGGCAGGTTGGTATTTTGAAATATTTTATGGACATTCCTTTCAGTTAGAGACAAGAAAGATTATCATCAAAGAGGAAACAAGTAATAATACTGTGAATTCCCTTTTCTTTTAAGTATTATTGAGACAACATCTCGCTGTATAGTTCTGACTGGCCTGGAATTCACTATCCAGACCATGCTGGCCTCGAACTCAAAGATAGCTCTCCTGCCTCTGTGTCCTGAGTGCTAATATTTTTTTTAAATATAGTGACCAGTAAGTTAATATTCCCTGTTTTCTGAACTATTGGGAATTCATTGGTGATTTTACTATTGATTCTTTTCTCCAGCTGTTAAATAGCTTATAGAAGAAAAATGCCCAATAGCCACAAATAAAGGTGTGCTGTATGTGCTCAATGTAATGTATGGCAGGTGCTCTGGAATATGGTAAAAAAAAAGTCAGAGTTAGCAGATTTCTATATTAAAGATTTATGCATTAAAAATGCCAGACAACACTAGTCTTGTCCCAGGTTTAGTTACAAAAAGTATAGAGAACTTTCTATGAAAAATCTTTTCGTTAATTGTCATTTCATTGTGTACAATGTGTGCATATGTACATATCTATGCCCCTTTACAGTGATAAACAGCAGGAAAACTAAAAATGGATACTTAGGAAACTATTTTTTTTAAGATTTATTTGTTTATTATGTATACAGTATTCTGCCGGCATGTTTCCCTACATGTAGTAAGAATCTTAATAAGATCAAACCCGAGGCCAGTAATTGGGGTGAATGCTGGAAGATCTGAGAAGCAGAACAAGCCATAGTTTCCTCACCTTGCCAGTTCCTCAGCTGGTCTTGTTTCCTCAGACTGTGAGCTTCTGTGTCCTCATCCCAATGACTATCAGCTCAACTGTGCTGCTCCAAAGCCTGAATGCTAAACCAGCCAAATGCTTAACTAATTCTGGTGCCTGGTTTTCACTCCTTTCTACTTTCTGAGTCACTCCCTGGGATTAAAGGCTGGATTTCTGGGATTAAAGGCATCACCATGCCTTGCTGTTTCTAAAGTGGCCTCGAAATCACAGAGATCCACCTGCCTCTGCCTCCCAAGTGCTGGGATTAAAGGCGTGTACCACCACTGCCCAACTTCTGCTATGGCTTACTCTTCCCATTTTCTAGCCACCATTTGTGGCTTTGTTCTAGTGGCTGTCTGTTCTCTGACCCCCAGATAAATTTATTAGGGTGCACAATATTGGTGGGAACACAATACCACCACACCTACAGGCCAGAAGAGGGCACCAGATCTCATTACAAGTGGTTATAAGTCACCATGTGGTTTCTGGGAATTGAACTCAGGACCTATGGAAGAGAAGTTGGTGCTCTTAACCATTGAGCCATCTCTCCAGCCCAGGGAACTCTTTTAAACCAAAATAATTTGATGTGAGAAAGTTACATTTGGATATGGTGGCTTGTGTCTATAATCTTTGTACCTAGGAGGCTGAAACAGGAGGATTGTCATGAATTAGAGGCCAGTCTGGACTATATAGTCAATCCTAGGCTAGCATGGACAACAGTGTAAGACCCCGTCTCAAAAATTCTTTTAAAAATAGTATTTTTACTACTTTATGTAGAAGGATGATAAAAATAAATATTATATAAACTCTAATTTACTTAGAAGAAAAATCACAATCTTTAAAGATCATCATAAGAAACATTTTCTAGAATAGTGGCAGGTAAACATATTGTGGACTCAGTTTCCATTGTTTTGAATTCCAGTTGAACCTGAAATATGTAATGTGGGATAGATTTCTTTATATATATATTTCTTTTTATATGTTTGCATGTTTTTTCTGCATGTATGTCTATATACCATGTGTGCCTGTTGCCTGGGGAGGACAG
This sequence comes from Onychomys torridus, assembly GCF_903995425.1. Lineage (NCBI taxonomy): Eukaryota > Metazoa > Chordata > Mammalia > Rodentia > Cricetidae > Onychomys > Onychomys torridus. The sequence goes on from NC_050466.1 coordinate 23,682,313, forward strand.
AGGAGGGCTTTGGATTCCCTAGAACTGGAGTTCCAAATGGCTGTGAGCTGCCATATAAATGCTGGTAATTCAATTTGGGTCCAGTGGAAGAGTGTCCAGTGCTCTAAACTGCTGAGCCATTTCTCCAGCTCAAAGAAAAATTTCTTAATGTTTTTTGAGTTTCAATTTCCTTAGCTCTTGTTTAGATAATCCAATTTATGATAACTCCTAAGCTAGGCAGTTTACTGACAGATATTCCATACATTAAGTGCTGTTGTCAAGTTTGTGGCAGTTATATGCTTTATTTCGGACAAAATGCAGAATAGCTGTTTTTTGCTAAATTTTTTGTAATTTGATCTTGTAAATACTATTTTGCACCTATTATACTAATTTCAACATTTTCTCCTTTAAAATCTAGCTATGAAGTTGATGACCGCTTTGGTAAATGTGGCACTAAATCTTAGCATTAATATGGATAACACACAAAGACAGTATGAGGCAGAACGGAATAAAATGATTGGAAAACGAGCCAATGAGAGGCTCGAACTCCTGCTACAAAAGCGTAAAGAGGTAAACTCTAGTATTAAATGTTTAGGCTATTAATATGTAAGCAACCATTAATTCTAACTTGTTAGGCTCAGATAATCTTTAAAGTTTTATTTATTTTATTGGTGGTGAGGATTGAATCTAGAACCTTATGAATACCACATATATGCTCTACCACTGAGCTACAGCACCCCAGTTCCAAGGAAGATTTAAACATTGTTTTATGCACCTGATGCCAAGTTTTATTAAATAGCCATGCTAACAATACATCATTGTACATTTTATGTGTAGGCTACTATTGAGTATTGTTCTCGAGTAAGATGACTTGGACCGGTCTGGAAAGTTATCTAAGCCTTAGTGTTATTCATGTTACTGACAGACTTTGTCCTGACTGTCTTCCTTAGCTTATTGATAAGATGAAATGAGAGTTCATAGTTAATATGAATTCCATTTGGAAAATGACTTCAAACTTTTTATTGGAACTTTAAGTCATTCATTTCAGAACAGTAGGAACTGCTTGGTTTTCTGTTCATCAAATTCAGTTTCAAATGAGAAAATTCAGTTTTATACTAAACAATGATAAATAAAATCTTTTGATACTGCATTTGTAACAAATTCTTTCCTCATTGTTGAAACAATGTTTTTCTATTTCACAATGAAATTTAAAATTTTGCATTATCTAGAAAAATGTAGTGTAGTTGAATTCAGATAGCTTTCTTGATAATCTACCTACTATTTTTTGACCCTAGAATTTTTTTTTTCTTTTTTTGTTTTTTTGTTTTTTGTTTTTTGTTTTTTTTGAGACAGAATTTCTCTGTAGCTTTGGAGCCAGTCCTAGACTAGCTCTGTAGACCAGGCTGGCCTCAAACTCACAGAGATCCTCCTGGCTCTGCCTCCCATGTGCTGGGATTACAGGCGTGCGCACTGCCTGACAAACCTAGAATTTTTTTTGAAGAAATAGAAGCTAAATTTTTAAATTGGTTCTTTTGGGATTAGTAAAAAAAAAATTAGCTCAATAAAGCTAAGAAAAGCCAGGCAGTAGTAGTTGATGCCCTTAATCCCAGCACTCGGGAGGCAGAAGCAGACAGATCTCTGTGAGTTTAGGCTAACCTGGTCTACAGACTGAGTTTCAGGGTGATACAGAGAAAGCCCTTTTTCCAGGGCAGTAGGGAGAAGAAAAAGAAAGAAGAGACACCTAATTATTTAAATGTTTCTGTTGGTGTATGCATATAGTTAAGTCGTGAAACTGGAAAGTGATGAGGTTAATGGAGAACACGTGAATGAAAGGGGAACTACTGGGGTGAAAATGTCTAAGTCCCGGGATAAATTGAGGGGTTAGAGTGGGGAGAAAAACAACAGAAAGAAGTTATGAATAAAAATTCCATAATTAAACCCATTACTTAGTATGAGGATTTCAAAAAAGTAACAAAAGATTTATGGAGGACAAATTGGTTTTTATGTCCCTTTTTTTTTTGTTGTTTGTTTGTTTGTTTGTTTGTTTTTTTACTGTACTTTGAAATGAAGAATTAATGTATCTGAATCTTAATTTACTTAATACAATTTATTGATAGGTTCATTCTAAACACAAAGTATATTTTATGCCCATAGTCTTGGATAAATTGTTAACATGGAATGAACAGAAAATTTTATAAGTACTTGAAATTAACATTTCCGTACAAATAAGCCATGTATACAAATATAGCTCAGTGATGAGTGTCTTTGTAACATGTGGGAAGCCTCGGACTCAGTTGTAAATGACCCCTTTTTCTAGATTTGGGTTATGTAAATTTTATTTCATCTCTTTGCTGTCTTCTCTTTGCTTCCGTCCCTCTCCTTCCTCTCCCCCTTTTCCGTACAGGCCTGACCTCCTTCCCTTTCTTTCCTTTGTCATGGAAGAGCTGCTGTGCTAGGCAAATATTCTGTTGCTGATATACATCCTTGGTCTATGGCTAAGATTTGAAACAAATTCAAAATTACAGCCTGACTATATTAATGAATGTAAATTAATAAATAGAAATACCAGCCCATCTTACCAACATTTGGAAATTTAAGATATTACTCATACAGAGAAGAAATATGTTCTAGAAAATCATATGAAGTAATATAAAACTTAATTTTATATTATGACTGTAAAACAATATAACTTAATTATAAATTTATATTTTAAATTTAATTTTACATTATGATGAAACAATATTCCTTAGATTGTAAAATGTTCAATTAATTGTCAAACTACAAAATGAATGTATGTGAGTAAATATGTATATTTGGAATAAATTAATCAAGATTTAATTTGTTACTTATTATTTCAGGTCAGTATTTCTTTCCTATAAACAATTTAGTAACAATACAATATTTATTTTACCATTTTTAATGTTTTGAGCAGGCACTAGTTCATATGATACTTCTTTTTCATAAGATTTAGAATGAAAAATTCTTACATGTTTTTGATGCAAATACTCATGTAGTGGAAATACATGAGCCTTTATTATACAATGAAAATTCATAAGCAGATGAAAAAATAATATACTAGCCAAATTTTAGATGTTAGATCATATATTTCAGGAATTAAGGAATGTTACTGGCTGGATATTTAACTTTTTTTTTTTCTCTGTGGTTACTATTGTCCAGTAGAATAAAAAGATGTAGTCACCAAATTCTGGTAAAATCTATATTTATTGTTACTTATAACTACCTTTAAGTATTCTTTTGATTGTGCTGCTTTGCAATTCAAAAGAAATGGTATGTTCTTCTTTATAGCTTCAGGAAAATCAAGATGAAATAGAAAACATGATGAATGCAATATTTAAAGGAGTGTTTGTACATAGATACCGGTAAGTCAAGACTGTTTGTTTGTGGTTTAGACAGTACAAATTAAGGGAAAGAGTGTTATAGTACTGCTCTGACATCGATATTTCCTATCTGAATAAAGGGCAATGCTCTGCCTGACTTATATAGTCCAGCAAATGGAAAGTACTCATTATTTAGTAAAATGCTGTAGGATATATTGTGTTGCTAGATTGCATGTGCTAATTCCTCTCTCTTCTATTTAATTTCACTGAGAAGATTTGCATTAGATAAAAGTAAGATGCTTCATTTTGTTATTTGGTATTAGCAGATGAGAAAGGTAATCTTAGCATAGTTTGTAACATTTACAAATACTAGAACCATTTTTATTGAGTCTGATTTCCTCAACTTGGTACTTACGGAATCCATGTAGTATTTGTTTTATAATAATCCCATATTAACTCTTGTATTTTTGTTTCTTTGGCCACTATTCTCTTAGCTTATTCTCTTATCATATTCATGTTTATTGATTATTTCAGTTTCCTAAAACATTTGTCCTGTGTGTTAATCCTTTGCCTTCAATGACTCACCATTATAAAAAATGAACTCAATGGTTTAGTAAAAGTCGAGTAGGGTGACACATACTTATGTTCCAAGAGTAGGACGTAATAGGATCACTTGAGCCCAGGATTTGGAAACCAGCCTGGGCATCATAGTGAGACTTTATCTTAAAGAAAATAAAAATAAAAAATCATGGGCTAAAATGTGTTAGTCCTGACCTAAGTGTTATTGGTATAAAGTAATTATCCTTGGAAGAGTATGATCTTGCTGTGTACTTGTTTCCCAGTTATCTTCTGAAATCAAAATACAGATATTTACGTTGTGATTCATGCCAGTGGCAAAATTACAGTTTTGAAGTAGCAATGAGATAATGTTATGGTTGGGGTCACCACAACACGAGGAGCTGTTTTAAAGGGTCACAGCATTAGGAAGGTTGAGAACCACTAGTCTAGTGAAGGTAGTATTTTGTTTATGAAACAGGTTTTTAACGAAGTCAGTGCTGAAAAAAATTTTGCTTAATTTTAAATATTTATGTTTATTATTCTTTGCCAGTTAGATTATAAGCATGTTAACATTTATAGCCATGATTCTTTTTGATCCTCAAGAGTAGTTAACATGATGGGATATAATAATAGATGAGAAATACTTGACATCTTTTGAATAGACTATATCCCCAATAGTATATTAGCACTGATCATATAATTTGCATTTCCTTCATTTAGGGATGCAATAGCTGAAATAAGAGCTATATGCATTGAAGAGATTGGCATTTGGATGAAGATGTATAGTGATGCCTTCCTTAATGACAGCTATTTAAAATACGTTGGTTGGACTATGCATGATAAGGTAAGATGTGCTCCATCGAGTCTTCCATCTATACATAGGTATCATTGTCTTCAGATCTCCCTTATTCCCAGCACTATGCAGGCAACAGGCAGGTGGCTGTCTCTGAGTTGGAGGCCAGCATGATCTACAAAGTGAGTACCAGTACTGCCAGGACCATCTAGAGAGCTCCTGTCTGAAATAGCTATCTGTGCATGTATACTTTAGGCTCAGCCCTTGAAACCCCTCTTTTCATTCTTTTCTATCTGATGTGTCAAAATTTGCTCTCTAGCCCAAAGTGCCTGGGCACTGCTTTAATCCTTATTTTTGTGCTGAAATAATTAGGATCTTTAGGTGGTGAAGGTGAAACATTCTATAGAGCACTAAGAAAATCTCTTTGTTAAGTGAGTCTTACATATTACAGCTTTCCTTTAGTGTTTTTTTTAATACAGTACTGATGATAAAACTCAAGGCTTTGTATAAGCTAACCAAGTATTCTGCCACAGCCTTAGAATTAAAGTTCAGTTTCTTGATAAACATGTATCTTAGTCAAATTAGGCCTTACAATTTGTCTTTTGACGTTTAATACATATTCTTCCCTTAAACTAAATTTATAAGCTACCTCATTAGCCTTGGAGAAGTTCCTTGTATGTAATACTTTATTTATTATGTAATCAGTGTTCTGCCTGCATGTATCTCTGTAGGCCAGAAGAGGGCACCAGTTCTTATTAGAGATGGTTGTAAGCTACCATGTGCTTGCTGGGAATTGAACTCTGGACCTCTGGAAGAGCATCCAGTACTCTTAACCCCTGAGCCATCTCTCCAGTCCATTACTTCTAAATATTACTTGCTGTGAAATATACTGCTTATTTTGCTCTGATAAATTTTTGATAAATATTATCAACTGACTTATAGAAACAGTAGTTTTGTTGTTGCTTAATGTTTTGGACTGCTTTCTATTTTTCATTATCAAATATTTCAGTTTTTGAATAAATGCTGCTTAAATCTTAAAGCAGAAAATATGTCCTTCCATTTTGAACTTGGAAATACATGGTTTGAATATATTGTCTCCTTATTTCTTTTAGCAAGGTGAAGTAAGACTCAAATGTCTTACTGCTCTACAAGGGCTTTATTATAACAAAGAGCTTAATTCCAAACTGGAACTATTTACCAGTCGATTCAAGGTTAGTATGCATTAAAGTTTTTTAAAAAATTTGTAGTTTGAAATACTTTTCTTGTTTTCCTTTAAAAATACTTTATGTTTTTGTTCTTAGGATAGAATTGTGTCTATGACCCTTGACAAAGAATATGATGTTGCTGTCCAAGCAATAAAGTTGCTCACTCTTGTTTTACAGTAAGTATATATTCGTTGTATATTACTAATGTTCAAATATTTAGGTAACACATTGACATATATACTTGGTTTGCATATATTTAGGCCTAAATTCTAATAGCTTCAGCCATAACATTTTAGGCTAGAAATTTTATCCACCCACCTACCCACCCACCCATCCATCATACATCGTTCCATCTAAAGTTCTTGGTCTCTTGGGTTCAAATGTGTCTTCTGCTTTCAATCTTAAGTAGCAGAGACTACAGGTATGAACTACTCTAAACTCAACCACAGCTAGAAATTTAATTTCTTCTTGTAAAGTTCAGAAAACACAGGAAGCTAGAACTATTGAGCCTGTGAAATGGTAACTGAGCTAAGAATTCATGTCTTCCAAGACTCTTGGTAGTCTTCTCTTTTTAGCTTGTCTTGATGCTGTAGAAATAAAGCTAAATATTTTAGTGCATGGAAAGAAGTATGTATTATACTTTGTTACATTTTCAGAGTATGAACATTTACTGAAATTTATTATGCTTCTTTACTACTGATAAATAAGTCTTAATCTAATATTTATTCTATAAATATGTGATAGTAGTGCTACAAATGTTTTCTATTTTTCAAAACAATTGCAATAAAATGTAGAGCATAAAAGCTACCATTTTGACTATTTTAAACATAAGGATCCGTGGCATTGGGTATTTTATTAGTCCACTGTTAACCTGTGTCTGTCTGTAGAACTTTTTTATCATGTATATTGGAACTATACTCACTAAATATATAATTCCTCATTCTTCTGCCATATTCTCAAAACAACTCTTCTGTTTTCCACTTGAATAAATTTTCCTGTCATTGACCTTCATGGAAGTACAGCAGTAATATTTGTCCATTTATTATGTCACACACTAGCATGTATCAGGAATTGCTTCCCCTGTTTTTGTTGGATACTATTTTACTGTATGCATGCAGCATATTGCATTTTTTCCATTCCTCTGTTGGTGGAACCATGAACTGTTTCCAACTTTTGGTTGTTAAAAGAACTATGTTCATAGATAATATTTGTAAGTATCTGGGACCTTGCTTTTAGTTCTTGTGCATGTACCCAGAAAAGAATTTGCTAAATAGTATAGTAATTTTCTAGGACTTTTGCAGTAGGTAGGGATGAGGTTGCTGGGAATTGAACCATGTACCTTTCACATGGTAAGCCATATACTGTATTACCGGGCTATATTTTCCATCCATTGTTTAATTTTCTGGGGAAACACCATAGTGTTTAGTCTACATTCCCACCAGCTCCAGTTCCTCCACATCTTCTTCACCAGTGATTGTGCTTTGCTTTCTGAAATATTTATAATGTCCTATATCTTAGCAACCTGGATATTAGGTTAGGAATGCTCAAAAATCAGTATGTTCACTTTTAAAATAATACAAATATTTTATAAAAATACCTAGGAATGAAGAAGAAACTCACTATACATACACATAGCATATGTATAAAATAAAAAGTGTGCACCAATAGTTGCAGGTATTTCCTAGGCTGAAGTAGGAAGGATTTCTTGAACCTGATTAGATTATCTTAATAAGAATGGCAAAGAAGGATCTTTAGAAAATCACTATAACCTAGTTGATACTCATTTTGAAAATATATTGTTCAAGAGTAGCCATTGGTGCTGGAATGAGTCCATTGCAGGAGCTCAAGCACTTCCCTAGTGTATCCAAGGCTCTGAGTTCCATTCTAAGCTCTGCAGGACACGGATGGGGAGTAAGCAGAATTCTGATACAAAGAAATAAATAGGGATTTGTTGCTTGAATAAACTAAATCAAAATAGAGACAATATGTATGCATCAGGATTCTATTGTAGGATGAGGGTTCCTTGGTTAAAAAAAAAATACAGCCAGTAAATGTTTTTTTTCCTGTGACAAGGTGGCTGTATTGAGGGATTGGGGCAACCTGATCAGCCAGGTGTGCTGATCCAGACCTCTCATCCCAGCAGTTGGGATGTTGCAACAGACTGAGGGTGGAACAACTGTGTAACGTCTATGTCTGTAAGTAGAAAGAGGCCTCAGTGAGAGTGTAGCTCCATAGTATATGCAAGTACTTCGTTCAGTTCTCAAGACAGTTAATTCAATCATTTAGCTTATTAAAACCAACAACTTAAAATATTTGTGTCAGGAAACCATAAAGCACGAATTTCCATGTATCAATTACAGGTACAGGAATTTAATAGGAAATTATTCAAGAGTTATAGATCAGATCTTTGGCCCCAAAGAAAATAGTAATTTAACCTTATGAAAACATAGTTAGCCATTTGCAGAGACATTACATTTCCATAAGATTTCCCTACATCACTGGGGAAGATTTAAAAAATGTCCATCATATGTAGAAAAGCCCATATACAGTGTTGGAAGAGAATATATTGGTCTGTGGTGGTTAGTTTTTTGTCAACTTGACACAAACCACAGTCACTTGGGAAGAGGGAACCTCAATTGAGAAATTAAGTCTGTCAAATTGGCTAGTGGGCATGTCTGTGAAACATTTCCTTAATTGCTTATCGATGTAGCAGGGCTTACTGCACTGTGGGCACTGCCATTCCTAGGCAGGAGGGCCTGGGCCTTATAACAAGAGTAGCTGAGTAAGCTAGAGGAACACGTGGTAAGCAGCCTTCCATCATGGTCTATGCTTCTGTTTCGACTGCATGTTCCTGCACTAAGTTCCTGCCTTAGCTTTCCTCTTTGATGGGTTAGAAGCTGTAAGATGCTTTCCTTCCCTAAGTTGTTTTTGGTCGATGTTTTATCACAGCAATAGAGATCAAACTAGAACAGGTATAAAAATTCCTCAAAGAATATCTGGCAAAAATCTGTCAAAATTTAAAATGCCCAAATTCTGTGATATATATTGTTTGAGATACAGTTTAAGTATTAATAGAAGAAAGATTAAATTAGCATATTAAAAGTGGCCATCATTAGTATTTTACTTAGATTATGTCATTGACTATATAGTAGTTTGTGAAATGGTGATGGTTATTACCCCTGTTTATTTGAAATGTACCATACTGCAGTAATTATAAAGAAGGTAGTTTTAGATATAGTTACAAAAATCTTACCAAGATGTCATATTCATTTACATTCTTTTTTTTAAAATAAAAAGGAACAAAATCTTAATAAATCTTGGGCCAAGAGTTTGTGCCATGGGGAAAAGCATAACTGACAACCCAGTTTCGGTGTCCAGCATTCACATACAAAGCTGCATGTATGTGGTGTGTGTCTTCTTCTGGTGACATGGGAAGCAGAGACCGGAAAAACAGCCAGATCTTACAGCCCAGCTAGCCTTGAATATGTAGTACAGCAGTAGAAACAAGAGACCTCGTGTAAAGACACAGAACTGACTCCCACAAGCTGGTCTCTGATGGCTACACATGTATGGGGGAAAGAGAAACAGAGACAGACAGAGACAGCGCAGTAGTCTCTTAAGCATTTAAATTTTCATTTCCTGTATTCAATCTTCTTTTGCTTTGTGTGCTTGTTGTCTTCTTTCCTCTCTTCCTCCTTCCCCACCTCTGCTCATGTAACAAAGGCTGACCTTGAACTTCCTGTATAGCTGTGGATGTTCTTTCCTCTTGCCCTTACTTCTCAAGTGCTGGGATAGCAAGCAAGGACCAACATGCCTAGCCTATATTCATTCTTAATTGTTTGTCATGACAGTTATGTTTGATCGTAATGACACACTCAGCATTTTTGTTGGGGCAAAGTTTTACCAAATGATTATACTCAAATAAATTCTGTTTATTTTTAACATAAATTTGTGAAATTAAGTTCATGAAATTTTGATAGTCACATCACTAAAATCTCCATCATTGCTTCTTTCTTCTTAGGAGTAGCGAAGAAGTTCTTACTGCAGAAGATTGTGAAAATGTCTATCATCTGGTTTATTCCGCTCACCGGCCAGTAGCGGTAGCAGCTGGCGAATTTCTCTACAAAAAGTAAATTTATATTCTGGTTACTCTTTTAGTTTATGGTGTTATTTACCATTTCAGATACAGCAAGTATTATATAGTGACTTTTAAATAGAACATGTTTAATCACAAGTACTAGTCTATTAAAAGGTTTATTTGGGGTGTACTAATTATTAGGATAGTTATTTGGTATGAAGTAAGCACATTTAGTTCTCCTTTGTTGTTTCTGAAGAAAAAGAACCACACTATCTGTAGGGACATGGTTGTTGTGTTAAAATAATGTTCAAGGAAGAAATGGAAATGATATATTCCATTTTAGAGAATAATACTTATATTTGTTCATAAATATTTTAAGTCATTATATTACTTCCATGAAAGAAAGAAGTTGTATAAAATAATGTAAGGCTTCCAAAAATTTATAACTCAATATAACTAACTTGAGGAGTCAAAGGACTTAGAAGGACTATCAAAACTGAAATGAAAAGTTTTTGTGAATTATTTTCTTGATAGTTTAATGCTTACCTTCCTAGTTTTACTGTATTCTGTTATTAGGTGCTTAACTATGGAATACCCGTTCATTTTGGTGATAAGCAAATACAGTTTTAAAATAAGTATTTTTCTTTATCCATAGGCTCTTCAGCCGTAGAGATCCAGAAGAAGATGGAATAATGAAAAGAAGGGGAAGACAAGGTCCAAATGCCAACCTTGTTAAGACTTTGGTTTTTTTCTTCTTGGAAAGTGAGGTTAGTTCTATTGTTTATTTTATACTTAATTTCAAACTTTTGAAAGGTATTAAAATGATGTATATCTAAAATCCTTCAGATAACCAAATACTAAATGCAGCAGAGATCTGTTTGTTTCAATTTTTTAAAGTGCTTTCTTTCTTTCTTTTTTTTTTTTTTGTTTGTTTTTTGTTTTTTGTTTTTCGACACAGAGTTTCTCAGTGTAGCTTTACTCCCTTTTCCTGAAACTCCTTCAGTAGCCCAGGCTGGCCTCGAACTCACAGAGATCCTCCTAGCTCTGTTTCTCCAGTGCTGGGATTAAAGGTGTGCGCCACCACTGCCCGGCCGTTAAAGCGCTTTCTAATTTAATGAGATCATGATTTGTGTATATTTTTGGAAATTATTACAACTGTTATCCTCTCATTAGTGATTGTGTAATATTGGTTAAGTTACTCAATCTTTTTAAGCCTTCCTTTCCTATTTAAAATAGTAGGTAAAATTTTTGTAATGAATGCTAAGATACTCCCTATAAAAGAAAAGCTTAGAACATTCTAAGTTTTCAAATATTCATGTTTATTATTTTTGTTTGAGACAAGATCTCACTAACCCAGACAGACCGCAATCTTGTGCAAATCCTTAGCCTCAAGTAGGATTTTTTTTCCTGAGACAGTGTTTCTCTGTGTAACAGTCCTGGCTGTCCTGGAACTCACTCTGTAGACCAGGCTGGCCTCAAGCCCACAGAGATCCACTTGCATCTGCCTCCCAAGTGCTGGGTTTAAAGGTGTGCACCACCACCACCACCCAGCTGTGCCTCAGCCGCCTGAGTGTTGAGATCACACATGTGAACTATAACACCCAGTTTCATGTCTTATATTAATATTAGTGTAGAAACAGATTTACATTAGTTTCACTAACTTAGAATTCTGTCTGTTAAATGTTTTACGAGGGCTCAAAATTCAGTTTTATTTAGGGTTCGTATTATGTTTGTTTGGTCTTTCAAAAATGTGTTTAATTGTATTTTTTAAAATAATAAATCTTGTTATCCTGTGATCCTTTTTGTGTATTGCTAAATCCAGTTTGATAATTATTAACAATATTTCCTCAGAAAGATGCTTGTATTTAAAGTTTGAGAAATGAATAATGTTCTCCAAAACTTTGTTTACATGATTAACCTCAACTCTTAAAACAAGTTGGAAAACTATAGTCTTTTACTTTCAGAATGAAGAGAATGATCCATATAAATTGACTCAAGAAGCTAAATTTATTTATTGCTTTAATTAACAACTATTACTTTTACTCAGTTAAAATAAAAATCATAGTATAGCTAAGAATTAAGAAAGTTAACTGATGTAATATTAGTTCCAAATAAGCAATAAGTATATATTTAACCTTTTTGTAAAATAATGTTGATGTTAATATGCTAAGACATTAACAAGGCTTACTTGATGCAGCAAACTACAGCAGTTCTTTGTTCTTTCATTCATTTGATGTCAAGAACTACATTGCTTTTTAAGAATTTTAACATGGTGTCGACAAAGCATCTGTTCTTTTGTCCTAAGGCTAGTGTGCTATTTGTCTAAGAGCATGATGTTTTTAAATTTTAGTTACATGAGCATGCAGCATACCTTGTGGATAGCATGTGGGACTGTGCTACTGATCTACTGAAAGACTGGGAATGTATGAACAGTTTGTTGTTAGAAGAGCCACTTAGTGGAGAGGAAGGTAAGGATATTTAACTACATCGTTGATTGTTCATACTGTTTGGAAATAGATTTGCTCATTCTGTTAGCTTTTGTTAGTGCTAGAACTTTGCATAACTGTTTTTGGCAGTGTTGGGAATCAAACTCAAGGTCTTGTGTATGGGTAAATAACTATTAACTTTAAAACACATTCCCTGTCTCCTATTCATGTATATGAATATTATGTGATGTACAAAGATGTAATTGATATCAAAATTTAGTATTTTTAGCCTGGCATGGCACATGCCTATCATATCAGTACTTGGCAGGATGAGACAGGAGGATTATGAATTCTCTTCCAGCCTGGAATTCTAGGCTAGCTTGAGCTATATTTTGACCCTGTCTCAATATATTTATATATAGAAAATCTATATTAAAAATTGTATGTGTATGTCAGTTGGATAGATACTTTCTGTTGCCTATGTATATAAACTGAATTTACTCAGAATTCTGAAATTTAGAAAAGTAACATTTAACTTGTTCCGATCTTTTCTGTAATAATAATGGGATTTTCTTTAGTACATTAGGTCGGTTCCTGTTCATGGGCAGAAGAAACTTACATAATAGTCACAAGAGGCATATATGGAAAAGAATTAGGTTAACTCTTTCTGATTTTTCTTTTTTAGCTCTAACAGACAGACAAGAGAGTGCTTTGATTGAAATAATGCTTTGTACTATTAGACAAGCAGCTGAATGTCATCCTCCTGTGGGAAGAGGGACAGGAAAAAGGGTATGCCGATATGTTTTTGTTATGCTTAACTTTGTTTCTCTATTTTTGATATCTGTTTTTTTTAGTCCATTTTGACCACAGAACAAAAATATTTGATGCTCTGTTTTATACTTTTCTAATTACTTTTGCGTGTACACATACATGCATATACATACATGCATATATATACACATACATACATATATGTTATAAATAAATTCTAAAGTAGTAGCAGTTTGGGAAATTAGAGTTTTCACAACATCTTTTGTTGATACATGGGATGGCAGTGAATGACACTATCTTCTAGACCACATGTAGTGTGTATGTGTAGAGTTCTGCATTCGTATATTTTGGTGTATTTATAAATTCATATTTTTATTATGATATGAAATCAGAGGTTATTAATTACGATGGTAAAGTAATTCTTATTTCCAAGCATCAGAATTTAATCCTTTATTTAGAGGTTCACAAATACCTGCAAATCCATAGACATAGACTTTCAAATGTTTTATTGCAAACTCCCAAAATGCATTTTTTATATCATGGCATGCAAACATATGTGTATCTATCTGTTTAAATTTTCAGGAAATAATACTGGACCAGTTTGTGAAGCAGTCTGTATATTTTTGTTTTATTTCTGTTTTCGTTACTCATAGTTTAGTTATTTAATCTTTTTTTTTTTTTCCCAGTGCCGTGGAATGAACCCAGGGCATTGTGTATGCTAGGCACGTGCTCTACACTGAGCTACATTCTAGCCCCTTTTTCTATTTTTTTCTTCATTTTGTCTTATTTTTATGTTTTATTTCTGTTTTTCTACTTATGGGTAGCAAATTAGAATGCTGAACTGATAACCTGTTTCTAATGGCTCACAGTCTGGAATAAGTTTAAATAGTGTTTAATAGCATTATTACATAAGTTCCAAAAACCACGTTTCATTTTCCTATTTCTTTCTACCTGAAGGTAGATTTGAGTGATTGTATTGAATTTTTAAAAATAAATTAACTGGTGTTTATTATTTTGCACTGATCTTTTTATAAAGATTTTTCATACAAGTATATAAACTTCTTTGGCATATCTCTGTACCTCGTTTCATCTGCTATTATTCCCATTAGTTCCCTAAGATATTGTTGCTAATTTTTTTTATAATGAAAGCTATTTTGACTAGGATGAGATAGAATCTCTGTCTTGCTTTAATTTGTCTTACTTTGATGGCCAAAGGTGCTGAACATTTTTTCATGTTTATTGGCTATTTTTATTTCATAATTTGAAAACTGTCAGTTCATCAAGGTAGCCCATTTATTGCTCGTACTTTTAAAGTAATCTTTTGAATTAGTTACGTATTTTAGCTATTAGTCTTATGCTAAATTTATAGCTTGTAAAGCTTTTCTCCAATTCTGCAGGTTGTCACTTCACTCAGTTGTTCTTTGCATTGAAATTTTTAATTTTATATGGTTCCATTTTTCATTTCTTGAATTTATATCCTAAGCTCTTGGAATCTTTTTCAGAAAATCCTTGCCATACCTTGAACTGCTTTCTCTGTCTTCCTTTAATAGCATCAGATGTTTTAAATTAATGGCTTTGATTCATTTTGAACTTGTTTTTTCACTGAGAAATACAGATATAGTTTCAGTCATTTACATGTGGATATCCAGTTCTCTCAGAACCATTTATTGAAGATGCTGTCTTTTCTCCATTGTATTTTCCAGGCATCTTTATTTAAAAAAAAAAAAAAAAACAGGTGGTTATGGATCTATCTATCTCGAGTCCTCAATTCCACACCATTGTCTGTTTTTGTTCTAATGCTGTGCTGTCTTTTGCTGCTGTGCCTCATTAGTATATCTTGAAATTAGATGTGTTAATTCTGCCATTGTTCTCTTTGCTCAGAGTTGCTTTAGCTATTAGATGTCATTTGTGCTTTCATATGAACTTTAAATTTGTTTTCTTCAGTTTCTGTGAAGAATGTCATTGTAATCTTTGGATTACAGTTTAATTAAATTTGTAGACTACTTTTGCCAATGAAACCATTATCACTGGCTATTCATGAACATGGGAAGTCTTTCCATCTTGTGTC
The DNA here is from genome assembly GCF_903995425.1 of Onychomys torridus. Classification (NCBI taxonomy): domain Eukaryota; kingdom Metazoa; phylum Chordata; class Mammalia; order Rodentia; family Cricetidae; genus Onychomys; species Onychomys torridus. The sequence continues at coordinate 23,697,529 of NC_050466.1, forward strand.
TTTTTCAGTACCCTCGATCCCTTCCTTTCTTGAGACAGAGTCTCACTGGGCAGCCCCTGTTTGGTCTGGAACTTGCTTTGTAGACTGAGGTGTCCTCTATTTCACAGAGATCTACTTGCCTCTGACTCCTAATGCTAAAATTAAACATGTCCAGTTCAATATCTTTTTGTCAACTATAAATTTATGTTTAATTTATTAGAATAATAATTCATACACATTGAGGAAAAGTAATACATACAAATATTAAGAGAAAAACATAGGTCATGTAAAAAAAAAAAGTTGACCATTTTCACATTGGATATATTTCCTTCTAGTGAGTTTGCTATATGCTTTCTGGGCATTTTTTTCACCATTACATCCTAGTATTCTTGAAATATATCCATATGTGTTTTATTTAAAATTAATGGACAGTTTCTGCCATTTGACTTGTATCTATAAATATTTGTCATTGCATTGTGAATAGTTATATTCTGATTGATCATTTAAATGCTACTAAATGCTATCTTTTTATAAAATTATTCCTTCTCATTTTCATGCACATATGATGGCTATCATCTCTTATACTCATCCCAGTTCCTCTTTTGCTCAACTCCTTTTCAATAAACCCCCCTTCCTCTTTCATGTCTTTTTTATTCTTTTTTTTTTGGGGGGGGGTCACTATTCATTAGGGTTTCCTGTATAAATATGAGTAGGGAGGTTATTTGTCTGAGCTGAGACCACTTGACCAAGTGGCTGGTTATATCGCTAAGCAATATGAGTCCCTCTTCTCTAGCAACTCTTGACCCCTAGTAGTTCCCCTGGGAGGAGTGAGGCTTTATGAACCCTTCTTCAATCCGGCAGGACCAAGAAACTTCAGTCTCCGGTTCCCTGAGCCTTGGAGGGAATGATAGAGACACGCTTTTTTCAGGCTGACTATTCAACAGTTACTTATTCTTAGCACTTTTTAATTTCTTTCTGTCTAAACAAATTCATTGTAGAGGTCTCTGACATCCTTTGCTAGGTTTATTACAAGGGACCTTATTTTTTTGTAGCTATTAAGAATGGGATTGTTGCCTGGCAGCAAGTGGCCTCATGCCTTTGATCCCCAGCACTTGGGAGGCAGAGCCAGGCAGATCCCTTGAGTTCAAGGCCAGCTTGGTGAGAGCGAGATCCAGGACACACACCAAAGCTACACAAAGAAAACCTGTCTCAAAAAACAAACAAACAAAAAGAATGGGATTGTTTTATTTCTTTTCTCTTGTTTTTTGTTTTTTTTTGTATTTTGAGACAGGGTTTCTCTGTGTAGCCCTATCTGTCCAAGAACTTGGCTCTGTAGACCAAACTGTCCTAGAACTTACAGAGATCCATCTATGTCTGCCTCCAAGTGCTGGGATTCAAGACATGCACCCACTGTCTGGTGGTGATTGTGTTCTTGATTTCTTTCTCAGGTGTGTTTGTTACTGGTATGTATGAAGGCTATTGAGTTTTTTTTTTTTGAGACAGGTTTCTCTGTGTACTTTTGGTGCCTGTAGACTAGGCTGGCTTCGAACTCACAGAGATCCATCTGCATCCTGAGTGCTGGGATTAAAAAGCGTGCGCCACCTCTGCCCAGTGACTATTGAGTTTTATATTTTTTTATTCTGCTGTATTGTTGCAAGTATCAATTCTAAGAGGTGTTTTGGTGAAGTATAGGGTTTTTTACATATAGATCACATCATATGCAAATACAGATTATGGACTACCTCCTTTTTTTTCTGTTTGTATCCTCTTCATTTCTTCCTCTCTTTTATTGCTGTAAGACTTCAATAAGAGTAGAGGATGTGGACACCCTTGTTTCATTGCTTATTTAACTGGAAATACTTTGTGGTTTTCCCAGTTTAATACATTGTTGGCTGTCACTTTTCAAATTTTATTTTATTATTGCTCTTGTGTATGGTTTGGTGGATATGCCATGATGATTGTTTGGAGCTCAGAGGACAGCTTTGTAGAAATCAGTTATATTCTTCTACCTTTATGTGGATTTCAGAGAATGAACTCAGGTTTTGTGGTTTTGTGTGACAGGCCCAAACTGTAGGCTTGTTGTATTTTCCTTTATTATCTTGACGTATGGTTGTTCCTTATAGTCTTAGTTTCTTTAGAGTTTTTATCATGAAGGTATTTGGGGCTTTGTCAAAAGTCATTTCTGCATCTGTTTATACAGTCATGTAATTTATTTCTTTGAGTCCATTTTTGTGATAGATTGTTACATTTATTTGTACATATCAAATTATCCTTGCACCTGTGAAATGAATCCTATTCATCTTTACAAGTGTGTTCGTCAGTGTGATGACTTACAGTTTTCCTTTTAGGTAGGTATCTTTCCCTCCTTTTGATATTAGAATAAGAGTGGCTTTATAAAATGAGGTTAGTGTGTTCTTTTTTATTATATGGAATAGTTTTAGAAGCATTGTGCTCATTTTACTTGGGAGACTTATTACAACTTCAGCCTCATTGTTTGTCACAGGTCTGTTTAAGTTGTTTATCTCCCCTTGGTTTAATTCTTGTAGTCATATATGTCCAGAAAGTTTCTCAGTCTGTTGGATATTTTCAAATTCAATGGGATCTGTTTTTAAATATTCTCCAATGAGTCTTTTAATTTCATTAGTATCTGTGATGTTATCTCCCCTTTTATCTCTAATTTTATTAGTAACATTTTTCTGTCTTTGTTTTGGTTAGTTTAGTTAAAGGCTTGTCAACTTTATTTTTTTAATGAACTAAGTCTTTAGCGTTGATTCTTTCTTTGCGTTGTTCTTTACATTTCCATTTCACTGATTCCTGCCTGCTCTTTTTTAAGATGTTTATTTATGTGTGTATGTATATAGGCTTAGGAGTCATATGTGCCATAGGTTTATATGTGTCATCTGTGTGAATTCCTGCAGTCTAGAAGGTGGTGTCAGATTTCCTACAACTAGAATTAAAGGCAGTTGTGACTCACCTAATATGATGCTTGGAACTGAACTTGGTTCCTCTGCACTCACATCACAGTTAACTGCTGAGACATCTCTACAGTCCCAGTCCTGATCTGTAGTTGGAGAACTTCTCTCTGGCCCCCGCCAAGTCCTGTTAGTCCAACAACCCACTTGTAAAATAAACACACAGACATTTATATTATTTAAACTGCTTTGCCATTAGCTCAGGCCTACCATTGTCTAGCTCTTATTCTTATATTTATCACCTTTCTATAAATCTATACTTTACCAAGTGGCTCGTGGCTTACCAGTACCTTACATCTTTCTTGTCATGGCAGCAGCTGGCAGTGTCTCTCTGTCCCAGCCTTCCACCTCCCAGAATTCTCTTCTTTCTTGTCCCGCCTATATATACTTCCTGCCTACATTTTATTTATATAGCATTTTATTCATACAGAGCGATATCCACAGCATTCCCCCCCTTTTTTTTTAAAGGAAGGTTTTAACTTTTACATAGTAAAATTACATATAACAAAACAATTATCAAGCAAGAATTATAGTTACAATATCTAGTCTATTTGTTTTGGCAAAATTAAACAAAATATTCTATCGAGCCTATATTTATGAGTCTAAGGTTTTATACTAACTTATCTTTTATCATAACTAAGGAAAATTATAACTATCTAGTCTTCAACTACATCAAAGACTTCAGAAGGATATAATATTACCTGAGAACCGGGAGAAGGATGCAAGCAACTTTCAGGAGTCTTGCAGGGTAGACAGAGACAGCTGGCAGCCTGGACAGTGACCTAATGTTCCTTTGTAAATTAGGGGCAACTGTCTTCAGCCCACAGGGCTAGAGTCTCTTGATCACTTCTCTCAGTGTCCTGTAGAATGTCTGGCAGTTTCCTCTGCAAAGCAGGAACCTGAAGGACCATTTTGTCAAGCAAAGTTTAGTGGTCACCTTTCTATGGGTCCTGCATGTCCAGTCGATCAAGCAGTCCAGGCAAGAACAGTTTCTTGCCCACGTGGCTATTTTTGCCAAGGTGAAGATAAGATATGAAGTGTCTTCAATGCCCATCCTCCTCTCTGAAGTAAATTGGCATTGCCAGGAGCAGACATGTCTCACTGTCCAGAAAGTCTAAATTTTAAAAATATTTTAAATGCCATATTCTGAAGGTCTTTGAAGTATTTGAAGATTACCTATCTATATGAAATATCTCTATGAATACCTAGAAGACTTAAGTAACATGGCTACGAGTATGATTATCATAGATGACTAATTATTAGTCTATTTTTAATTATCCATTACAATTTTAAATGAGCTATATAAACATAATACCTTAAACAAGGGTAGAAATATACACACAGTATAACAAAATTAACTTTAAGTTTGTATCAATAGACTAAATTTTATACCAGTGTAAAACACTTTAAACAAGTTGTTGCTCTTTAGAAGTAAGTTCATTAATCTGCCCTTTTATACTATTATATCTTATCATATCTAAACTATCCCCCTTTCTTCCTTAGAAAGAGATTGCATTTATAATCAACCCAATTTAAATAAAAATATTGTTTTTTTCTTTGTCCCACACCAGAGGGCTCTTTTGATTTGGGACATAAGAATCTCTTAACCTTTTCTTTTAACAATATGTCTGGGTTTAGAGAAGGGGTGAGCCAATTCCATCTCCAAAGCCATTTGGGAATGTGGGCGTAGTTTCTCTTACTACTTCCTGCTGGATGGGGGCGCTGCATCTTATGGGGACACAAAGAAAATTTTAGGATTATGGAGTAGTCCGTGAGGGTAAACCTCTGAGCCAGTTGCCTTGAAACCTTTCTGGATGTTGGATCATCTGTGCCATGGTGTCATTGGAGACCTTTCAGGTGGCCTTGGCTGATCAAACCTGATGTATCTTAATCTGGAACAAATCCACAGCCTCTGGCTTTCTGTGGAAACAAAAGCAGAGACTCTTTTCCAAAGCAACATATCCTTATATCCAAATTTTGAAGTCAAAGTACCTTTAAAATTTACATATTTGTTTAACTCAACAGCTTTTACGGTCAAATCTTTTTCTGCAGTTAAAAATCCCAAAGACAACACAAACCAGATTCTCTGTGTAATATCCATCTTTGTAAGACTGAAATGCCGCTGTGGCTGCTGGCTCCGCCCACCTCAGCTTCCCAACATGGTGGTGGTACAGTTTACCACCAGCTCTGTGTCTGGAGCCATGTGCACTATCAACTATCAGAAGCAGTTCTATCAAAGCAGTGCATAGCCCAGAAACCTTTTTTTTTAAACTAGCAACTAAATCCACCATGCAGCAGAGTAAAGTGCTGCTTGTAGACTCCTCATTCCCACCATAGTAGCTCAAACCAGCAGGCTGCCGCTAACTTGAGAGAGACAACTAGGAAGCTGGTTTTAGCTCCATTTTAGAATCTTTTTTCTCAGGTTTTAGGTGGAAACTCTTGCCAACATGTTGGGCACCAGATATTGGTGAAATTATTAAGGCCACTCCACGTAGTTAAAAGGGTGGTTTATTTTGTGGGGTAACTTACAAATGAAGGGATAGGTTGCTGGGTCTGGGAAAGGTATGGCACAGTCCGGCCGTGTTCTCTGGAGAACTCTGTTTGGTCTACCTCCAGTGTCCAGGGTCCCAGAACCAAGACAGACCTCTCCTCTTGATCCTGGGACTTCAGCATCCTCTCTCAGCCCCGCCTTGTAGGTGTGACCATTACCAATGCCTCAATGGGGGTTGGAACTTCCAGGCCAAGGCTGGAATGGCTATCCACTACACTGGTCTATTACTATTTCTTTCCATCTACTGATTTTTGGTTTGGCATGTTCTTCTTTTTCTGTGTCCCTGGTTATTTTTTAAAATGTTTGTTGTAGAATATTACTTTAACTGTGTTAGGTTGTGTTACATTTGTTTATGTTGCAGAATATGACTTACCTATGTAAAGGTGTGTTGCATGTGTTTAACTAGGCAAAGATTGTTACATTTGTTTATATGCTTCATTTGTATAATTATGTGTTTAATTATTTGTTTAATTAATTAAAGATGTGTTGCTGTTTCACCTTGCCTGCCTAAGGTGCCTGATTGGTCTAATAAAAAGCTGAATGGCCAATAGGTAGGCAGTAGATGGATGGATAGGCAGGGCTAGTGGGCAGAAATCTAGTGGAGAGAGTTGATAGAGAGATGGAGAGAAAAAAAGAGGGAGACACCTGGGGCCAGCCAACCAGATATTGAAGAAGCAGGAAAAGTAGGGCATACAGAATGAAAGAAAGGTTAAAAAAAGCCCAGAGGCAAAAAAGGAGAGGAGAAATGGCTTAATTTTAGTTTAAAAAGCTGCCAGGTGGTGGTGGCGGCGGCGGCGGCACACGCCTTTAATCCCAGCATTTGGGAGGCAGAGGCAGGCGGATCTCTGTGAATTCGAGGCCAGCCTGGTCTACCAAGTGAGTTTCAGGAAAGGCGCAAAGCTACACACAGAAACCCTGTCTTTTTTTTTTTTTTAAAAAAAAAAGCCTAAACGTAGGCTGAGCATTCATAACTCAGACTTATTATTGGGAGCTGATTGTTGGCCCAAAAGAAAGCCTGCTACAAATGTTAGGCATATAAACTTCTCCCCTAGAACTATTTTCTTTGTGTCTCTGGTTACGGTATGATCTGTTTTCATTTTCATTAAATTCTGTGAATTTAAAATTTTCCCTTCTTTGAAACAAGCAAAATGAATCTAACTTCTCTGATTGATTCATCATTCAGTAATTTCCTGTTTAGTAATCATAAGTTTGTATTTTTTCTGTAGTTTCTCTGGCTGTTAATTTCCAGTTTTAGTCCATTGTTAATTTAATCTGTTTCAGAGAATGTTTCATGGACTGCTATGAAGGATGTAGTTTGTAGATTGAATATTTGTCAGGTACCTGTTGAGTCTATTTAATTAATACTGTCATTTTGTCTCTGATATATGTTTCTTGTTTCTTTTTTCTTCCTTTCTTTTTGAATGGCCTGTTGGTGAGAGTGGGCTTTTGAGTTCTCCATTTTTACTGTGTTGACTTTAGTCTTTTCCTCTACATCCAGTTGTGTTGGCTTTATGAAATTGAGTGTACCAATCTTGTATATTTATGTTTACAATTCTTACATCCTTTTGGTAGATTGTTTCCTTAATCCCAAGTGAGTTATTGTTGTAACTACTGTCAGTTTCAACTTTGATTTGTGTGATATTAATGTGGCTAGCTAAATCTCTTTTTCCTTAGTTCCATTTCTATCTTATAACCCTGGGTATGTTTGTCTTCACCAGTTCCCTGGGTTAGAAAGCAGTGTTTTTTGGAAGCAGCAAATAAATGGGTCTTATTTTAATCAAATCTGGTAGTATGTATTTTGTTTGGAAAATCTAGGTTATTAACATTCAGAATTATTTTTTAGAGGTTCTATTAATCCTATAATCTCATTTTTGCAATGTTGGTTCATTCTCTATCTCTTTTGCTTATTCAATGCGTTTTATTCTTTGCTGAGGTAATTAATATGTGTTCATTTCTTTCTCAAATTCTCTTTTGTAGTACTCCTGAGATGTCTTTATTTCTTTACTTTGTGTTTCTCATGGAATAGTTTTCATTCTCTTTCAGTTATGTAGGCTTTCACTGCTAGATATTGTATTTGGGTTGGGAGTTGTTTCATTCAGAGTTTCAAATACGTTACTCCATGCCCTCCTGGCTTTTACAGACCTTGTTGTCAGAGCTGTTGGCCTTATTACCTTTAAATAGGATTTCATGATGCAGGCTTGCAGCTTTTGTTGTTTTTTCCCTTTGTTTTATATACTAAGTGTTTTAATTATAATATATGGGAAGATGCTTTTCTGTTCTTGTCTGGGATTCTAAATACTTCTTGTATCTGCATGACAATCTCTTCCTCTAAACTTTTCTGCTATGATTTTATTAGCTTACTGTTCCCTGAGCTTGTTTGTACATGTGTGCCCCACATTCACAAATCTGATCTTTTAACGATGTCCCTCACACCTTACATGTTCTTCTTGTGCTTTCTTATTAGTTAATGATTTTGTTGTGTGAATATTCCGATTCAGTTACCTTGTCTTCACACTCTGATCTGTCTTCCGCTTGATCCACTTCATATATAGTGATGCTTTCCACTGAGTTTTCTACTTCAAGGTTTTCATTTCCAACACTGTAATTTAATGTTTTCATTGTTTCTATCTTTATTGGATTTTTCTTATTCTCTCTTGTCTTTATTTCATTCATTTGCTTATTCTCTTTGAATTGATTGCAGAATTGATTTTTGTCCTCTTTGATTTTTCTGAACATTTTTATAATCATTTTAAAATCATTTGGTTTTTCATCTAATTCACTGTATTTGGAAGCCATTGTTGTGGGATTGGTGACTTCGGGGAGTCATGTTCCCTGAATTTTCATGTATACTGTGTTTCTGCATTGAATTGAGTTGTTGGTGTGAGAGCATCTTTATTCTTGCAGTTCTAGTAGGAGTACATAGATTGTAGTATGCTCAGGACACAGGACATGAATGACCTGAAGCACCACTCCAAGAGAACATTAACTGCAATAGCCACCCAATCTAATGATGTACTGGCCTGGTGTGAACATAAAGTAAGAGTTAAAAGTAATTGCTTTTTCAAATCCAATAACTTTTTAAGACTAAAGGAACACTGATAGAATAGTGTGCAGTTGGTTATTAGTTACTGGGGATAGGAATGTAAGAAAAGAAGCTTTGTAAAGCCAGGAATTAGTTTCACAGAAACAAAAGTACACTTGAGGTGGGACAAGTAACCAGAAGCAGGGAGATGAGAAATTGTTAGTGTAAGCGAATTTTAAAGATCATTAAAAGTACAAGAAAATAGAATTAAATATATGCCAGTGTGAGAGTAATCAGCCTGTGTGTGTTGTCCAGCTGAACCTGCTCAACCTGATAGATCTGTTTGCATGTGTCTCAGTGGGTTTCAACAGGTTGCCTATAGGGTTTGAACTTCTACCTTGAGCAGGGCTTCACCTCAGAGTCTGAGCCTCCCACTTCCTTTCGTATCTTGAGGTTACCATTGCAGTTGGAAATTTCTTCTTAACAAGACTTGAGCTGTCTTTGTCTGCAGACTTACACTGACTTTGCATTCTGCACTGAGTTTCAGTTAAAATCAGTTTCCGTGGGGTGTTTATCGTTTTCTGGTCTGTTCTTGTCTGTTAGAGTGTGGTGTGACTTTGGACTTTGGAGACATGGTTGTGCAGTGTTTTCTACTCTTCTAGCCCAGCAGCTTAACTGCAGAGATTGGTACCTGCTCCTTCATTGTCCAGTTGCATAGGTACTATTGCAGAAGAATGGCGCTTGGTAATTTCTGCAGCCTTCAGCAAGCAACTTGTTGGCTTTTCATCTAAACATTTGTGGGTTTTCTTCCCTCCCTGTTGCTGGAGCTTTCTTTTCTCTTGTTTATTGGATCTGATGGTGGTTTATAGGGATGGATTTCTCCATTCCCTGCTATTCATGTTCAGAACTCTCTCTGTTATACTCTCTCTGTAATATTCTTTATGAATGTAGTGCTCATAAATTCTGTATTTTATCTAGTCTCTTATAACTCTGCTGTTCACAGATAGCCTCCCTTCCTTCTATACTTCTCAACTTTTTTAAAAGTCACAGATTTAAAATTCCAGATTTGTGAGGGATTTTGGAGAGTGCTGCTTACCCTTATAACACCAATCTTTCCTTTAATTGGATTTTTATCTTTATTCTAGGACTGTTCAATTTTTTGTGGTTGTTGTTACTTATTTTATGTGGCTTTCCCCTACATATATTTAATTTTCTTTTTGGCTACAGTGTCTTGGATGTAGCCCTGGCTAGCTGGCTTGATATTTACTAACTAGCCTAAAATAGCCTTGAACTCACTATTGTCCTCCTGCCTCAGCCTCCTGAGTACTGTGCACCACTGCACCCAATTGTTTTTCTCTCCCCCCACCACCGTTAATTATGATTAAGTTGATCTGTATTACTTTTAGGGCAAAAGTTTTATATTTGGGAAGTTTTGACTGGGGATGTTGGCCCTTCCTGATAATTCCACCACGTGAGAGGTGTGTGATGATGCAAGATTCTGTCTCAAAATTTGTGTATCCATCATTGAAAATATTGTTGTCATTTGTCTTCATTACAATGTGAGCTTTGATGTTTACAGAAATCTTTGTGTTGTTACCTTAGGTGCTGACAGCAAAGGAGAAGAAAACACAGCTGGATGACAGGACAAAAATCACGGAACTTTTTGCTGTGGCCCTCCCACAGTTGTTAGCAAAAGTAAGATTGTGTTGATGAGAAAGCCTTTCAAAATGGCATAGCATAGTCTTACTTAGCATTACTCCAATGTATTTAACATGATCTCCCCCTCCCCCCAAAAGTACTCTGTAGATGCAGAAAAGGTGACCAATTTGCTGCAGTTACCTCAGTACTTTGATTTGGAGATATATACCACTGGACGATTAGAAAAGGTAAGATGTTTTCTGTGTATAAAATCTTAGAGGAGAAAATGCTATTTCAGTCTACTCTATTATATAGCTTACTTATATATTTTTGTAGTATTTAGAGTGAACCTGTATCTACTAAGTCTTTCAGTATTTTAGACCAATGGGATTTAGAGAAGGGTATAAATGGGCTACCCTTTTGCTTTATACCCATTACTACTTTCATTCTCTTATACATTGCAGGACTATATTTCACTGATCATTTATGGATATTTGTCATGAGTTATTAGACAGTAACAATTGCAAATCAAAATTATCTAGTATTTATATAATACTTTTTGTATGTTCCTATAACTATTGAAAGTTCTTTACAATTATTAGCAATCTTGTCAAACCCCTGTGAGATAGGTTATTTTATTTCCATTAAAGTTGAAAAAATAAGTATGGACCAATCAGTGTATTTGTTTACCAAAACTGTAAAAGTGTCTGAAAATACATGTCTTATACTTTACAATTAGTATATTTGAAAACTGTCCCAGTAGGTTACCATATTATGCCTACTGTATATTCCTTAATAGGGCTTGCCCACAGTGGGCATCCATCTACCACTAAGTTATATTCTTAGCCCTGTACCTTATTAGTTTAATAAAATAAATTTTATTTTGCAGCATTTGGATGCCTTATTGCGCCAGATCCGAAATATTGTAGAGAAGCACACAGACACAGATGTTTTAGAAGCGTGTTCTAAAACTTACCATGCATTATGTAATGAAGAGTTCACGATCTTCAACAGAGTAGATATATCAAGAAGTCAGCTGATAGATGAATTGGCAGATAAATTTAACCGGCTTCTTGAAGATTTTCTGCAAGAGGTATATATTACAAGTATTTTGTCTGTTGGACCCTTCCCTTCCAGGAAATGAGTCACTCAGTATTAACCCTGATGATAGTCTAGTGGTGTGTTGGTGAGTCTTTTTAGTTGTATGAATCATCAAACTGCTATTACTCTTCCAGTAAAATATGAATATGGCAATGATATGCAACTGAGAAAAGATGAAAACAAAACTAGTATTTTTTGCCTTTTGTTCTAAGGAAATTCACTGGGTAGTTGCCTGATTTAGTTGAACTATTGGCTATTAAAGTATAGATAATAGAGTTAGACTGAAGGGAGAGCACTGTACTTTCAAAGAAGCTTATTCCATTGGCACTCAAATACACATATATTTTTGGTGTGATATTTTTCTAGAAATACATGTGTATTTTAATTTACATGAATCAGATCAAGTCATAATTGTCCAACTATTTCCTTTGTAGTCTTGTTTGCTTTGTTTTTTTGAGACAGGGTTTCTTCCTGTAGCCTTGACTACCCTGGAACTACTGTTGTAGACCAGGCTTGCCTTGAACTCACAAAGATCACCTGCCTCTGCCTCTCAAGTGATGGGATTAAAGGCAGGTGCCAGTACGACCGGCTTCCTTTAGCCATTTTTATTAAGACAGGCTCTCACCATGTAGGAACTGGCGTCTAACTCACAAAGATCTCCTTACTTTTGCCTCTGGGCTGCTAAGATTAAAGGTATATGCCACCATGACCAGCGGACATTCACTATTGATATTGTGAACTTTTTTATGTCCAGCAACAATGGTGGATGGAGTGGCTAACAATTATAATCCAGCACTTTGAACCTGAGACAGAAGGGTTGTTTTTAGTTTGAGGCCAGTTCAAACTTCATAGTGAATATCAGGCCAGCCTGAGCTTAGTTCAAAGACCCTTTACATACCACCATTTTTATTTCTTTTGTTTGTTTGTTTTATTTTATTTTATTTTTTTCTGAGACAGAGTTTCGCTGTGTAGCATTGGATCCTGTCTCAGAATTTGCTCTGTAGACCAGGCTGGCCTCGAATTCACAGAGATCCTCCTGCCTCTTGTCTCCTAAGTGCTGGGATTAAAGGTGTGTGCCACCACCGCCTGGCACTTCCATTTTTATTAATGGCCTCCAAATCATTTAGATGTATTTTCCAGGCTTCCTGTTTTATAAAATTATTTAATATTTCATGTATCACATTATTCTTGGTTTAATGTTTACTAATTGGAGGATTGTGTAAATATGTTCATATACAGTTCTCACTTTTGTAAAGATTTTGTTGGTTCCGCCCCTGACTGAGTAGACTACAGTTAAAACAATTTAGTTTTAAATTGACAATAGTTTGTTAACTAAGTTCTGCTACTTTAAAAAATTAAAGTATAAAATTGTATATTTGTGAGGAAAATGGATGTCAGTGCCATAGATAATAGGGCTCATAAAATTTATTTAAAATGTGAACAATTAGGACTAATATATTTCATAGAGTTTCTCCCATTTTTATGTGATTGGTTTGTTATTTTCTCTTGAACACTATTTTTTCATTTACTTAGCTTTTTTGTTTTTAGTTGTTGTATGGGCTCTCGCTTGTCATCTAACATGTGCTCCTTTATTGGCTGTGCATCTAGTACTGGGAAACAGGAAAATTCTAAAATGGTTTTATGTCTGTATTACATAACGGGAGAAGGGAGAACAATACCCTGTTTTTGTCTCTTGTTCATTATGTGCCTCTCTTGACAGTCTTAGGTTGACTCAGCCATATTGTATTAAATTTGGCAGAAATGGGTCTTGAATGATGAAGCTTGTTTGTGGGTTTTATTGTGATTTTTTTTTTTCCTGAGGTTTTGTCACCATTTCAATAGCCTAGGATTTATTACTTGGTTGTTCTTCACTTGATCTGTTCCAAAATGACTGAGAAACAATTTTACTTTGGTATTTATCTTTGTGTGCATGCACACATGAGGGTGCATGTGTTTGAGACAGTCTCACTATATATGGTCTTGAACTCAGTGATCTGCCTATTTCTGTCTTCCTAATGCTGGAATTCAAGGCAGCACCATGCCCAGCATATTGGTCAGTCGGTCAGTTAGTCTATCTAATCTGTCTTCCTTTCTTCCTTTCATTACCCTCTGCTCCCCTCTCTTTTTCTTTCTTTCTATCTTTTCGGTTTATTAAGACAAGATTTTGCTGTGTAGCCGTTGCTGTTCTGGAACTCTATGTAGACCAGGCTGGCCTGGAACTCACAGAGATCCACCTGCCTCTGCTTCCTGAGTGCTGGGATTAAAGGCATGCACCACTGCCACTGGGCTTATTGTTTTGGTCTTTTTTAACGTGTGGTTAATATTCATAGGGAGAAGAACCTGATGAAGATGACGCATATCAGGTATTATCAACATTGAAGAGGATCACTGCTTTTCATAAGTAAGTTGAATCTTTGAGTTTCTGATTTTTTTAAAACCATAATAAATAACCTTGCATCATTTATGGGTTATTATGTTTTCAGAGTTTTTGTTTTTTCTTCCTCTTTAAAAGAAATTACTTGATAGGGGCATGTTATAATATTCTGAAAAAATTATGACAGTCTTGTTTTTTTAAATATAGCTTAATTTGTTTCTTTGTTTTGTTTTTAACAGTGCCCATGATCTTTCAAAGTGGGATTTGTTTGCTTGTAATTACAAACTCTTGAAAACCGGAATTGAAAATGGAGATATGCCTGAGCAGGTCTTTATTTATTTTATGTTCCATAGTGAACTTTGAAAAGTAGAAATTGGTGAGACAAATTTTCCCTCTGATATTCTATTTCTTTATTCTAGATTGTTATTCATGCACTGCAGTGTACTCACTATGTAATCCTTTGGCAGCTTGCTAAGATATCTGAAAGCAGTTCCACAAAGGTATGTGCTAGTTCCTCAGTGTTCTCACTGAATATTATTCACTATTGTAGTTAGCGTTTTTCTGCCTGGCCCAGTCAGGACAAATCTCTCTTACCCGCCAGTCCCACAGTCGCTCAGACCCAACCAAGAAAGCACACAGAAACTTACATTGTTTACAAACTGTTTGGCCGTGGCAGGCTTCTTGTTATCTGCTTCTTCTATCTTAAATTAACCCATTTCTGCTTATCTATACTTTGCCACATGGCTTGTGGCTTACCAGTGTCTTTACATGTTGCTTCTCGTGGCGGCGGCTGGCGGTGTCTCTCCAGCCTTCTACTTCCCAGGATTCTCTTCTCTCTTGTCATGCCTATACTTCCTGCCTGGCCACTGGCCAATCAGAACTTTATTTACACAGAGCAATATCCACAGCACACTATTTTCAGCACATTTGAACTGTTAGTAAGAGCAAATAAATTCAGTCATGTCATACTTATTTCTAGTCTATGTGTAGTCGTGTTTCTAGTTTGTATGTTCAATGAAAAAGAACATTATGTGATTTTTAATTAAAAATTATTCTCTTGTAAAAATGGCATAATTTGACTTTACATTCTCAAATTGTTTACTAGATATAGGAAGGTGGTTTTTTTTAAGATTTATTTATAAATGTATATGGATATTTTGTTTGTATGTATGTCTGTACAGCAGGAGAGGGCATCAGATCCCATGAGACTATAGTTATAAATGTCTGTAAGCTGCCATGTGGGTGCTGAGAATTGAACTCAGAGCCTCTGGAAGAGCAGCCAGTGCTCTTTACTGCTATTTCATCTCATTAGCCCTAGGGAGATAAATTTTGCAAAACAGGATTGAGTACCTTCACCCAAGAACCTTTAAAATAATTGTACACAATGATTGGATTACATAAACCGAAGATGATGTACCAACTTTCTCTGTAGTATCTTGTGCTCTGATTACATCATGAGATCACTTTATTAGTAGTCTTCAAGGTTTCTCAAACTCATTTTTAAGGTTTATTTATTTATTAAGTTATGTGTATACCCATCATTTGCTTGCCTGTTGTGAGAAACTGTGGGAATCAAATCATGGTCTTCTGCAAGAGCAACAAGTGCTTTTAGCTACGTTGCCATCAGTCTATCCCCCAAGATCATGTATCATGTTTTAATTGATGATAATAATATTAATTGGGCTCATTTTTCTAAATCTTAAGTTTATGGAAGGTATAGTTATAGATTAGGCTGTACATAAGTATTTTCCTGAAGAAAAATTTCTCCTATTTGTTGGTTTAGTATGTGTATATTTAAGGAACATTTTAAAGTTTGTTAACACCACAAAATTGAGTTTTCAGGATCTATAACCATTATCTTTCAAATAAGAAAATAAGGTATCATTCCATTTATTTTATTTTCTTCCATGAATTGGCCATTTCAAATAATAAAGTGAACGTGAATCATAAGTATTGGCTCTAAGCATTCTGAGCTGGTGTTTTCATTCAAGTTAGCCATATATAATAAAGTAAGGTTCCCCAGATCATTTAGAATATCAGTTAATATACACATTAATTTTTAAGTTTTATGTTGCTTAACCTTTCTTCTATGTAATGGACTAGATATTGGGTTTCCTCCTGATGTTTTCATTCATGTCTGTCGTTGTTGTAGTTTGTTTCTGTTTCTTTGGTAATTACCCAAACCAAAAGCTACTTGAGGGAGGAAAGGGTTTATTTTATCTTATACAACCAGGTCACAATGCATCATTGAAAGAAGTCTGTAACTAAAAGTGTTTCTGTGTCCTGCCTGGTCCTGCAGCTGCTTAGACCCAAGTAAACACACAAAGGCTTGCATTAATTAAAACTGCTCGGCCATTAATTAGCTCAGGCTTACTGCTGACCAGCTCTTACATTTAAACTCAGCCCATTTCTGTTAATCTATATGTCACCACATTTTCCATGGCTTTACCTGTGTGCCATTACATGCTGCTCCCTGGACAGAGGGCTTGCGTCTCCTGACTCAGCCTTCCTCTTCACAGAATTCTCCTCTCTGCTTGCCTGGCCTATACTTCCTCCCTGGCTACTGGCCAATCAGCATTTTTTAATCAACCAATCAGAGCAACACATTACAGCTTACAGAGTGACATCACCATCAGAAGTCAGGGCAGGGAGCTGAGGTAGAAACCATGGAGGAATAATGCTCACTAGCTTATTTATTACTCCCTGGTTCTCTGCTCAACTGGCATTTTTTTATACAGCTCTGGACCACCTGCCCAAGGCTAGCACTACCTACAGTGCTGGGCTGGGCCCTCCCATATCAGTTATTAAGACAGTTCTTCACAGACATGCCTGCATGCCATTTTCATTTGGGCAGTTCCCCAGTTGTGTCAAGTTGATATCTATAGCAAACTAGGACAATTGTACTTAGCTTATACCCCCACTCCCAAGCTCATCATCTTGTTTCCTCTCCCGACTCTATCTGGTTCCCTTTCTTCCCCAAATAGTCCTCATTCTCTTTTCATGTCATTGTGTGTACATATGTGCACATTTGCATGTATGAGTGTGTGGGTTGAATCTGTATATTAAAAAGCACATAAAATTTTCTCGTTCCTTTTCCCTTTCATTATCTTTTCTTATTCCCTCTTCCTTTCTTTAGAACTATTCCTCCGTCAACTGAATTACATATTTATTTCAGTATGGAGTTTATAATTTCATTATAGACTGCCTTCATGTTGTAGTTCTATGTCACTGTTACTTTTTGATACTCATAATAAATTCATTTATACAAATTATATATGCATAAAATTATAGAAGTAGTTATCAAAAGCAACATGTATGTTGAGAGTATAACTGTTGCATATAAGAGAAAACTAGAATATTTGTCTTTCTGAGTCTGACGTATTTCCTTTAACACAATGATCTCCAGTTCCCTCCCCTTTTCCTATATACTACATTTTCCTTACCTATTCATCTAGACTGATTCATGGGACTAGTGCAGCAGTAAACATGAATGTGCAATTTTCTTTGTAGTATGCTAACTTCGAGTCCTTAGAAGTTTGAATTAGATACTTTGAAGTGTACCTTGTGGAGATTTGACAAAAAAAAAAGAGAGAAGTGATTTTTTTTGTCTTCCTTTGTAATAAATCATGAAGAATAAATTTAAGTTAAAATTTCACATAGAGCTAGCTAATGCAGTTAGCTCTATGGTAATGTTTATGTTATCAAGCATTTTAACGAAGTACTGAGTTGTTTATACAGTAGTTTAAATAATTCCTCTTAATTTTCTTAAAGGAGGACTTACTGCGCTTAAAGAAACAAATGAGGGTCTTTTGTCAGATATGTCAACATTACTTGACCAACGTGAATACTACTGTTAAGGAGCAGGTTAGTAATTGCTACATTTTGTTTGCCAAGCAACTTAGCTAACATAAAAACCTGTGTGAAAATATTTAATAGTAAGAACCATCTAGTATATGTGTATGTATGCTGTAGTTTAAACACAATAAATTAAGCTTATACATAATAAGATGGGTATATTCATTTAATAAGGGTTTATATTTTGCATTGTATGTGCCCATGTGTTTACATCTCTACACACACACACACACACACACACACACATCTATAGCCAATTAATGTTGCTAAAAATAAAGAACATGTGAAATTGTTGCTTGTATTAGTAGTCATTATTTAAGAAATAAAGCTTTCCAGCTTTAATTTTATTTTTTTGAGACAGAGTTTCTCTGTGTAGCCCCTTCTCCTGGATCTCTCTCTGTAAACTAGGCTGGTCTTGAACTCACAGAGATTCTTCTGTCTCTGCCTCCTGAGTGCTGGGATTAAAGGCGTTCATCACCACCGCCCAGCTTAGCTTTAAAATCTTGAGAAAACAATTACCTGAATTAATAATTTCAAATACAGAAAATTAGATTTCCCCCTAAGCTAAATATATTATGTATTTATGACATTTGCTAAGAATCTTGTTGACATTTTTTCCTTTTCTTTTTTAACAGGCATTCACTATACTGTGTGATATTTTGATGATCTTCAGTCATCAGATTATGTCTGGAGGGCGAGACATGTTAGAACCATTAGTTTATACTCCTGATTCTTCATTGCAGTCTGAGTTGCTCAGCTTTATTTTGGATCATGTCTTCATTGAACAGGATGATGATAGTAATAGTGCAGGTAATTTTATTCTCATCATCTCATTGTATGTGTATACAAACACTATTAGTCAAACTCAATATGAAAATAGGTTTGTGTTCTTTAATAAATATCAGTGTACTATAAAGATGATATGGTGTTACAGAGGATATGCTTCCAAGATATGTGCTTCTCATTAGCACTAACTCTTTTCTACTTTGAATCTCCTTAACAATTGTGAGAGTGGATTAAAATTCATAAGGCCCATATTCAGATAATTTGAGGAGAATAAGACATTTATATGACTTTTTGTTGTGTATTTTTATATCATATTTTGTGATCATGTGTGAAAATTGTTATACACTTGTACACATCCACCCATCTTTCTCAAATTTTGCTGTATTTTTAGTTTATTTTGGAAAGAAGACATAACTTAATTCATGACCCTTCACCAATAAATTTTTTTCCTTTTACCAAGTAATAGCCACTGTCATAAATTTGTTGTTTCTCAGATATTTCCATTTTACTTGGAAGTTTTTTGTTCAATAATTTTGTTGTTAATTTCCATATGAATGTTGTTATACAAACTTTTTACAACATATTTTTTAATTTTTAGGTTGTTTTTCAGTATTGACATGTAACCACAATTGATTCATCTCAACCACTGAGCATCTTAAGAATTGACCACTATACATTTACATTTCCTAATTTTAGGCATTTTGATGGTTTCAAATTTCCCACAGTTATAGATTATTACAACACATATACTTATTTACTTAAAAATAGTATAAGTTCTTTTATTATATATAAATTTAAGACTGAAGTTGGATTGTATACTATTTTGTTTTTATAATTTAGCCACTGGTTGTCACAAAGTTGAATTGCTCAATCAGCCCACCACCAGCATACCATTTCCATTACTACACAGTTGTCATCTATATCCAGGGTTGCTCCACTGACAATATGCACCAATAATGGTGGCTGACACTTGTGAAAATCCTATGTTAGGTATTCCTCTTCATTTTTTAATCTTCATAATAAAAGAGAATACTTTTTCACATGAAATAGAGAAAAAATATCAGAGTTTAAAAACTCCCCTCTCCCTCTTGTATTAGGTATTGTTTTGGTCCGTCCTCTGTCCGTCCCTGTGTGTCCCCCCCCCCCACACACACAGAGTTTACTCACTCTGTAGGCCATTCTGGCCCCAAACTCAGAGATCTACCTGCCTTTGCCTCCCAAGTGCTAGGATTGAAGGTGTGTGCCACCATGGCCTAGTCAAAATTCTTTTCTTTTCTTTTTCTTTTCTTTCTTTTTTTTTTTTTTTTGCCAATTTGGTCTGTAGGAGGAAGTCCATGCTTCAAGTTCTTGTCAATATCACTAACTAATAACTGAAAATTATATTACATAAAAGTGAGCCATTATAATGATAGCAATTAAGTTAATTTATAACATTCAGTATAATCTTCTTACCATGTAAATGATGCATGTTTTAAGTTGCTGGGTAAATGGCTTTGACATATTGGAGCATATACTTTATAATGTTTGCTGATGTTCTATCTTAAATTAAAGCTTGATGTTAAGGTTTTCAGGTGTAACTCAGTGATAGAATGTGGGTTTAGCATTCTTTATGCTCTGCTTTAAGTCATTAGCACCGAAAATAATTGAGATGGATAATTTCCTACTGGGTGTCAGGATTACTAGAGGGGATTTTCTTTTTTTGTTTGTTTGTTTTTCGTGACAGGGTTTCTCTGTGTGGCTTTGTGCCTTTCCTGGATCTCACTCTGTAGACCAGGCTGGCCTCAAACTCACAAAAATCCTCCTGGCTCTGCCTCCCGAGTGCTGGGATTAAAGGCTTGCACCACCACCGCCTGGCTACAGGGGATTTTCAAATATTAAGAATCTTTTATTGAAAGGCTAACAGGATATGGACTAACCAGTTGTTCACTGAATAGAAATGGCTAATAAAGATATAGAAAAGATGAATTTCTCTATAAAGAATAACCAAACAAAACTGAAATAGTAGGGTTCTTTTAGTTTCCTTTTGTGTGCCATAGTTTTTTATAATTAATTTCTGATATGAAATGTGTTCATAGGGAAATTCTTTGTGTGTGATGAATATTGTATTACTGTATCTGTATTAATTTGGGCATCTACACGCATACTTTACATGTCAGTCCTCACATCTTGAAACAAGGTATCCATCCATGTTCACCTTCACAGTATCAGGCCAGCTGGGACTCTGAACTTCATCTGTTCTCTTGTCTCTTCCTCCAGTCTCTGTGTAGAGATGTAATTGAGGAAGTGGGTGGCAATTCTCTTGAGTTTCAGGCCCGCCTGGGCTATTTAGGAAGTTGTAGAGCAGTCACGGCTATATAGTAAAATCCTGTCTAAATAAATAAGAAAAATGTACAAGAACAAACCAGAGGTAAAGTGGAGTGAGATCATCTTTGGAAATGATGAGTTTTTCTGAAATTAGTTTGTCTTCAATGAAGGAGACTTTACCAACAGATTCTGAATATGCATGTCTTTTTTGACAAGTCATTCTGTTGGTCAAGTATAAGAATGAATTAGATGAGCTTAAGGTGACTAACCATCAATTCCTTTTATTTGTTGTCTCTGTTCCTTTGCAATGATGGTCATTTGGTGTCTAAAAAAATGTAGTATATTTGAACTTTTGAGTAGTTGTAACATTTAATTTTGGTTTTAATGCTTCCTTTCCCCTGTTCAAATTTTCCAATAAGAGGGTTAGTGTATGGTATATGTTAAAATATATGATTGAAATAAAACACAAAATAGATTGATTATTGGGAATCTCTCCCCCACAGATGGTCAGCAAGAGGATGAAGCCAGTAAAATTGAAGCTTTGCACAAGAGGAGAAATTTACTTGCAGCATTTTGTAAGCTAATTGTATATACTGTGGTGGAGATGAATACAGCTGCAGATATCTTCAAGCAGTATATGAAGGTGAGTTTGAAAATGTACTTTCAATAGTTATTTCATGCTTAAAAAAATTCTAATAATGGCTTGACTGTGCAGGCACCAATGCACATTTTTAAATACTAAAAATACTAAAAGAATATGGTCCATGTTGAGGGATGCTCTAAGTATTTTCTCAAGTAAAAATATTTTGAATATAAAAAAATTTATTTTTGAAGGCTTTACTTTCTTCTCTCTCCCTCTTTTGAGAAAGGGTTTCACTACGTAGCTCTGTCTGTCCTGAACTCACTATGTAGACCATTTTTGCTTGGAACCCACATGCCTCTTGACTGTGGGATTTAAGGCCCGAGCCACTACACCCAGTGTCTTTACTCTCTACAAGTAAAAGTACATGTAATTTTTTAAATCCAATTTAATTTTCTATTTTAAATAGTTTACTATATGAAAGAGGTTTAGCATCATTTAAAAGTAGTTTGGAAGTTACATCTTTTGGCAGGATGAATTTTATTTTATGAGGCACATCAAATTTTTTTTAACAAATTTGAATGTTTTAGATTTAGATATTCTAAATTGTGGTCATTTTTTCCCATCATGGAAAATATTTATTATTTATATAATATTTGTCCTTTCCTTGCTTTATTAAAAGGTAGAGCTGATATATATATTTGGGTGTGGTGTTAGATCTCTGTGAGTTTGAGGCCAGCTTTGTCTACATAGTGAGTTCCACGCTAGCCAGAGTTACTTAGTGAGTTGTCTCAAAAAAAAAAATACATTTTTCCTGTATATTCTTCTGTTATCATTGATAGCTATTTTTATAGGTATTAAAACCATTGTTTTAAATGAGAAAAATGCACCTGTAATATGCAAATTTTAGTCACAGTAATTTCTTTAAATGTTGTTCATAGGCTATTTGTTCTTTAAACCAAATGAATAAGTTGGCCTACATCTCATTAACAATGAGAATAACTGATTATATTTATTGTGCTTAAAGAAAACTTATGTTATCTCTGAAACTCAGTATAACCTAGTTACTACTTTATTTCATGCCCTCTTTGTTTAAACAGTTTGGGTTTAAGTTAAAGATGACTTCTTAGAAGTGACCTGAAATCTTTAGTACTGTTATAAGTTTCCTGTCTTCAAAAGTACAAATGCATACTTTGTATTATGATTATAGAATTAAAATAAACTTAGTCTTATTTTCCAAAAATTTCAGAGAGTAAACTCTAATTCGCATCAATTTCTTTTTCTAGTATTATAATGATTATGGCGATATCATCAAAGAAACAATGAGTAAAACGAGGCAAATTGACAAAATTCAGTGTGCTAAGACCCTTATTCTCAGTTTGCAACAGGTAAGACTGAGTATCAGGTTTCTTAACATAAGTTACTGTCAGTTATCAAAACTGTAATTATGGAAACTGGGCAGAGGACATGACAGACAATTTGTGAAAGTAGCAATATAAAATATTCAACCTCACTTAGTAGTAGACAAAAAATAGTGTACTAGAAGTTTATACATACATGTGAAATGATTGAGTCTGCCTAATGGACTCACTCCTTAACTCATAACTTGAAGTAAGATCATTTTAATCCACTCTGAGAAATTTTCTTTTTCTTTTTTCTTATTGGTGTATGTTTGTGTGGAGTGTGTGTGTGTGTGTGCATGAATGTATATTCATGTATATACCTGTATGCAGTTATAAGTGTGGAGGCCAGAGATTGATTCTTGTGTACTGTCTTTGATTGTGTTCCTTTACTGAGGTGGGGTCTCTCTCTGAACCTGGCTTTCCCTAGGATGTTAGGCAGGCTTCTACATCATCTTGGATTTTATGTGGATGCTAGGATTTGAACTTTGATGCTTGTGTTTGCATCGTAAGCGCTTTATCCACTAAGCCATCTTCTCAGCCTCCTTCCCCTTTAAACTGTGTGTGTGTGTGTGTGTGTATGTGTGTGTGTGTGCACACCTTTGTGTGGTTCTTTTTGAGTGGGACACAGGACCTTTTGCATGTTAGGTAGATGCTTTACAACTCAGCTACATCCTTATTCCTATAGTATCTATCTCATTGTTAACTATACTCACTATTGTAGTTAGTTTTCCTACCTGGCCCACAGTCAGGACAAATCTCTCTCACCCACCAGGCCCATAGATGGTCAGAACCAACCAAGTAAACACACAGAAACTTATATTGTTTACAGACTGTATGGCGTGGCAGGCTTCTTGTTATCTACTTCTATCTTAAATTAACCCATTTCTATTATTAATCTATACTTTGCCACGTGGCTCATGGCTTACCATTACCTTACATCTTCCTTGTCCTGTACGTGACTGGTAGAATCTCTGCCCCAGCCTTTCACCTCCCAGAATTCTCTTCTCTCTTGTCCCACCTATACTTCCTGCCTGGCCACTGGCCAATCAGAATTTTATTTACACAGAGCGATATCCACAGCACACTATATTGTAAAGTTCATCTGGAACCTAATCATCCTAATTGATGAGTCCTATTCCACTGCCCTAGTTTGTGGCAGTAATTATTTTATTCTGTCTTTGGCTTCATTTTTGTTAGGTTCTATTAAGTGTGACCATATGGTATTTGGTTTTCTATGCCTGTCTTATTTCACTTAATGGATTATCTTCTGGATTCTTCCATTCTTTTGCAAATGCCACATAATTTCGCCTTTTAAAGGCTAAATAATACTTGCTTTTGTGTGTTTGCTTGCATATATATGTTGTACATGACATTCCTTAATGTGTGGACAATTAAGTTAATCTATCTCGTGGTTGTTGTTAATGGTATTATACAGTGAACATAGTAGTGTTGATATCTCTTTGAAATAATGATGTTATTCTTCCTGGTATGTAGACATCTTTGTCATTTTCATAGTTGTATAATACTTCATCTTATAGATGGATTATAATTTTTAAGCAGATGTTGAGGCCTTTTATAACTTATGTTATTATAAATATTGCTAAAATATTTTGTGCATAGTATTGTACATAAATACTTCTTTCGGATCAAGTCTTAGAACTACTAAGTTATAAGATATCAAAACTCAATAGCTTTTGCTACTTTATGATTAAAATTCATGATGTGAAGATTCACCTCTTGGAGATAAATAATATAGTGACTAACATCCATGAGACCCTGGATTTCATCACCATCACCACAAAAGCAGAGCATAGTTGTCTAATAGCTTACAATGGGTTTCCCTTTCCTTATATTGTTGTATGTGTTTGTACCCAAGTAATATGCACTGATTGGAATTTTGATAGATTTTACCTAAAGAGTTTGGAACACCAATAATGATATCTTCTTGTATCATGATTTTTAAAAATCTGTGGTTATTATCAATGCAGTATATCATTTGTCTAACTTTTATATTTTAACTGGAAAATATGCTTAAATATGTTAATACATATATATCAAGAATAATGGCATTGTCTTCTTTTTTCCAAACAGCTTTTTAATGAGATGATACAAGAGAATGGCTATAATTTTGATAGATCATCGACAACATTTAGTGGCATCAAAGAACTCGCTCGACGTTTTGCTTTAACTTTTGGACTTGACCAACTGAAAACAAGAG
The DNA here is from genome assembly GCF_903995425.1 of Onychomys torridus. Lineage (NCBI taxonomy): Eukaryota > Metazoa > Chordata > Mammalia > Rodentia > Cricetidae > Onychomys > Onychomys torridus. Next base: position 23,722,312 of record NC_050466.1, read on the forward strand.
AAGCTATTGCCATGCTGCACAAGTAATCAATCTCCTAATACTTTATTCATTGCTTGGATTTTCATGAATCTTACTTTGGGTCTATTCCTTTGTTTGTTGTATTATTGGTTTTTTAAACCATTGCAGTAAGGTCCCCCTCTCTTTTATAAATACACATGTGTTTGTGCATGGGCATCCTTCATAAGAAAGTCAGAACAAACTCAGCTCAAGTGTCATCCTTCAGAATGCTACCTACCTCTTTTTTTTTTTTTTTTTTTTTTTTTTGGTTTTTTGAGGTAGGTTTTCTCTGTGTAGCTTTGCGCCTTTCCTGGAACTCGCTTTGTAGACCAGGCTGGCCTTGAACTCACAGAGATCCACCTGCCTCTGCCTCCTGAGTGCTGGGATTACAGGTGTGTGCCACCACTGCCCGGCTACCTACCTCCTTTGAAACAAAGTCTGTGCTTGGCCTGTAGTTCACTGTAACTGGAGGGTTTTTTTTTTTTTTTTAGGTCCCGCCAAGTCCGGCAGTCTGACAGTTCACTTATAAAATAATCATTTAGACGCTTATATTATTTAAACTGTTTGGCCTAATGGCTCAGGCTTTTTGTTATCTAGTTTTTATATCTTAATTAACCCTTTTTATTAGTCTATTAGTTGCCATGTGGCTCGTGGCTTACTGGAACCTTACAACTCTCTTGTCATGGTGGCGGCTGGCAGTGTCTCTCTGCCTCAGCCTTTCATTTTTCCCAATTTTTTGTTTGTTTGTTTGTTTCAATCCGTTGGGTGCCATTTGTAGCCGGAATTTTTTCTCCAGGTCCCGCCAAGCCCGGCAGTTTGACAGTCCACTTATGGAATAATCATTTAGACGCTTATATTATTTAAAGTGTTTGGCCTAATGGCTCAGACTTTTTGTTATCTAGTTCTTACATCTTAAATTAACCCATTTCTATTAATCTATAAGTTGCCACGTGGCTTGTGGCTTACTGGTACCTTACATCTCGCTTGTCATGGTGGGGGCTGGCAGTGTCTCTCTGCCTCAGCCTTCCACTTCCCCCAATTCTCTTTTCTGTTTGTCTCACCTGTAATTTTTGTATCTCTACTGGCCAATCAATGTTTTATTTATTAACTAATCAGAGCAACACATTTGACATACAGAACATCCCACAGCAGTTCACCAATTGATTGGCCAGTAAGCCCTGGGATTGCTTGTGCACTGTCGCATGAATTGCACACAACTTACTGTTCTTATTCATTTTATCTATCCCTCTCCAACTTTAATTTACTCTCTTACTTCACCTTGTTATATGCCTTTTAATACATTGGTAATAATTTTCGGTAAAAATTAAGAAACATAAATTGAATAATGATAAGAAATAATTTTTTTCATGTGATACATAGCTTTCCTGCCTTTTTTTTTTTAATTTTGTTTTAAGCCAGCCATGGAGGCACACACCTGTAATCCCAGCACTGGGGAGGCAGAGGCAGGTGGATCTCTGTGAGTTCGAGGCCAGCCTGGTCTACAGAGTGAGTTCCAGGAAAGGCGCAAAGCTACACAGAGAAACCCTGTCTCGAAAAAAAAAATTCTTTTTTGTTTTACTACATCCCAACCTGATTTTCCTGACCTCATTTTCCACTCCTTCCACTCCTCCCAACCTCCCCTCTCCCCAGTATCCACTCTTCTTTCATTTTCCTTCAGAAAAGACCAGCCCTCCAGGAATATGCACTGAACATGGCATAACAAGATACAATAAGACCAGGCATAAACTCATATCAAGGCTGGGTGAGGCAACACAATAGGAGGAAAAGGGTCCCATGAGCAAATGAAAGAGTCACAGACGCCCCCACTCCCAATGTTAGTAGTCCTACAAAAACATTAATAAAAACCACCAACCATAACACATATGTAGAGGACCTAGTGCAGACCCATGCATAGCCTACTTTCTTTCCCAATGTCACATTGTGTTTCTACCCTGTTACATTTTGATAGAGCTCAAAGGTGGTTGTTATCTTGATCAGTTGTGGTATTTGAGTTGTGACATTAATGTGGTTAAAATGGTCCTTGATTAGAGTTTATTCGGATTTTTTAATAGGACATGATTAGAGTTTATTCTATAAAAAGAAGCTTTAAGCAAGTCATTATAAGTAGGCATTATTCACTTTTAAGGTAGTCCTTTGTGCTAGAGTATGACTTTCATATTATGAAAAACATAGACAATATGTTGTTTTAGTACATGCAATAATTTGGGCTATTTTTGTGGGAAAGAATATTTGAGTATTTTTTACTCATGTAATCCCAGAATTTGAGAAGTCTAAGTAGAAGAATATAGACTAGCCTGTGTTAGAAAAAGAGACCATGTCAAAAAATCAGAAAAGAATGTAGATTAAACCAAACCACATTAGCTGATGGCTAACTGGTGTGTGTATGTTTGTGTGTGTTATTTTGTGTTAGAATGACATGATCATATTCTCTTTGACTTTTAAATTTTTATTTTTAAAATATTTGGAATAAAAGTAAACATAATATTTATTTCATTCTTTTATTTTCTTTACAGAGATGGCATAGAGTTTGCTTTTAAGGAGCCTAATCCACAAGGGGAGAGCCATCCACCTTTAAATTTGGCATTTCTTGATATTCTCAGTGAATTTTCTTCTAAACTGCTCCGACAAGATAAAAGAACAGTGTATGTATTTTATTTTTCTTTCCGACACACATGTGTAGCAGCATTATATTAATTTATAAAAACTTTCTATTCCACTTCATGAGTTTTATAACTTTCAGTATATTCTGTGCACAGTACTGCGCTTTTGTATTGTGATTTCCTCTCTCAGTATTTCTGTGACTTTTGAGGTGTGACTTGAGTTCTTTGTGAATTCTTTGCTGAGTACTTGCTATAGTCCAACTAAGAAGGCAGCATTTAAAGGGCAGTGATATTGAAAATTCATCAGGCTTATCCTGATTAGTCTGTATCTTAAAATGTGGCTGTTCTGCAAAGCAAAACAAATTCTGTACGATAATTACGTAATATGGAGAATTATGAGAGACACCTTCTAGTGCCCGCCCTCTCCCTAGCTCCTTAAGATATAAGCTGGTAGAAAATTAGAAATACCAGTTCTGCAAACTCATGATAGATTGTTTTTTATGCAGTTCCAAAGCAGAGAAAACTTGTGGTAAGTTGGATTCAAGTGTAAATACGTATTTCCCACTAAACTGAAGTTTTGTAGATCGAGAATTTACCAAGGACATGGCACATGTTCCACAACTGTTAAGCTGGAATACTCTCAAGTATTTCATTTAATTTGAGATTTCTGATAGACATTTTCTTTCTTTATACTGCTGGGGTTGAGATTAAGTAATGAAATACTAAGCTCAGGTTCTTACAAGGAAAGGTTGTTTGAACTAGCAGATCTGTGCATCAAAGTTAATGGTTTCTGCTTCTTTTGAAGGTATGTTTATTTGGAAAAGTTCATGACCTTCCAGATGTCACTCCGAAGAGAAGATGTATGGCTTCCTCTGATGTCTTACCGAAATTCTTTGCTAGCTGGTGGTGATGATGATACCATGTCAGTCATTAGTGGGATGAGCAGTCGGGGATCAACTGTACGGAGTAAAAAATCAAAACCATCTACAGGAAAACGGAAAGTGGTTGAAGGCATGCAACTTGCACTCCGTAAGGACATAATTAATACTGTTGAAATTTATTCTTCCTGTTGATCAGCTGAATTTTCATTAAGAGTCACCTTACTTTTCATGTGATATATGATACTCAGTAGTAGCTTGTGCTGTTTTAACCATTTTACATACATGGCAGTCAGTTCTGTCAACTCTAGGAGGCACATTCTCCCTTTTCAGGTGTGAAGTAATGCAGACAGGTTGTTACTTTTCAATCCTTATTCTGTGCTCTATGCATGTGAAAATGGTTCCAGTATGAGATCAGATCATTTCATTGCAGCAAAACATTTCAAAAAAACTGTATAATGTAATTGTGAAGAGCATGATAGAAATTAAAAGTAATATTTGTCATAGGTAGGAATACATTATGCTTTGAGGTGATGGGCTCTTAGCATCCCAAAAGTGGCTCAGTATGGGCCTTGGGAAATTTTTCCTCTTTTCTCATTGGCTTTTAACAACTTAGTACAGTCGTCAAGATCTGTTATAGTTATTGTTGCTGAGAAACTGTCTTAAGACTTGGCATAGAAAGGATATAGTGCCTAAGCTAGACAGGCCTAAAGGCTGGTGGATGCATTTGTATGGAAGCATCTTCACTTACATATCTGACTTCATCTGGATTGTCTCTCAACACTCTTTTATAATGTCTCCATATCAGCATCTCACTAAGCTCCAAGAGCTATTATTCAAAAAGAGGATATGGAAGCTACCAGTGTAAGGCCTCAGCCTGGAAACTGGTGTGGTATAACCCCTTTAATATTCTATTGGCCAGGAAATCAATAGAAATTCCATGAAAAGGACATACTCCTTCACCTTATTTTTTGTTTTGTTTTCATGAGACAGAGCTTCATTATATATCTCCAGCTGGTCTTGAATTCATGAATCTCTTGTCTACTTTCCCCCAGGTATGGGGCTAGAGAAGTGTACCACTGTAAAACGTGCCGTACTGAAACTAGATTGCTAGGTGGTTTCAGTGTTCTTTTGTCTAATCATAACATATAACTCATCCAATTGTAGGCTTAGCTATAAAGTGCCAGCATCATTGCAGTTGAGGAAAGAGTCCTGAAATTGGAATGTGATGCTTTATAAGAAACTCTTAAGAAGTATTTTTAGTAGTTAAGTTAGCAGATTGAAAGGATTTTTCTTGAATACGATTATAAATCATAAAGAGCTTTTCTTTGCATAATGAACAATTTGTGCTGATTTGCCAGTCACTCCTTTATATTCTGTGCAACACATTTGTACATGGGCACTCATATGACATCTTTAGATTATTAAGTTAGATGAAATTTTTATAATCATTTTAGGTATTTGGATAGCTATATCTAAATTGGCATTAATAAATGAATGAAAGAGCCGGGTGATGGTGGTGCATGCTTTTAATGCCAGCATTTGGGAGGCAGAAGCAGACGGATCTCTGAGTTTGAGATTGGCACGCTCTACAAAGCAAGTTTCAGGACAGCCAGAGCTGTTACACAGAGAAACTCTGTCTTGAAAAACAAAACAAAATGTAAATAAATAAATTAGTGGAAGGAAGGATAAATGTCAGGTCAGTGGAAAATGATCCTGAACATAGAAGAAGTCAAAATAATCTTACTATATTATATAATGTGCAGTTTATGCCTAATCCATTGGTTATCCTCAAAACTCTTTTCTTTCAAATAACATGCATGTACACAAAGTATACATATAAACACTTAGTCTTGTAGTAAAATAGCTTTCCTCCAAGTTCATAGTAAACTTGTTTTACCTTACTATTAAGTCAATGACACTGACATGGGAATTTGACATTTGTTTGTTTATTTGTTTGTTTATTTGGGTTTTTGGAGACAGGGTTTCTCTGTGTAGCTTTGTGCCTTTCCTGGATCTCACTCTGTAGACCAGGCTGGCCTTGAATTCACAGAGATCCACCTGCCTCTTCCTCCTGAGTGCTGAGATTAAAGGCATGTGCCACCACCGCCCAGCTGAATTTGACATGTGGACACATATATGTTTGGGGGGGGTAGATCTTACAGGTGTGACTTTTTAATAGTCCACTACTTAATGTACATAGAGTCTTGTATTTTCTTTGCCATTCAAGTCTTAAGACCCGCTCAGCCATCCACATCGTATAGACTGAAATTCACCTTTCCTCCTAATCCCCATCAATAGTGCCAAATTGGATTTCCCTGAGCCCACATACTTACTCTCCAATCTGGCCTGTTACTTATTAATCTTCCTATTCTTAAGTCTACCATTCATACCACTCCCACATTGACTCAATCATGTAACTCACCAAATTGCTTCTCTTTTTTCAAACTGTTAGCAACAGTTTCTTGTCACCTGAACTCAGATCACAGTATGTTCGTTCCACACATTAATTTCTCTTTTGTTTGGTTGCATTTGGTTTTTGAAACAGAATCTCACTTTCAACTTGTACTCTTCCTTCTTGTCCTGAGTGCTGGTATTGCACTCTGCCTACCATGTACTTGGCTACATATTGAATCCTGCTTCTTTATCCAGTCTCACCTTTTCTTCCTCTATTAATCTTCACATCCCTATAGTAGCAAGGTATTAGTTTGAACCACAAGAAATTGACATTTTTGTAGGTCAGATATCAGCAGATTAATATGATTCAGTCATTACTGTTTCATGCCTCAGTGCCCTTATAGTCTACCTAGAGAATCCTTTCTAGTATAGATGCTCCCTGCTCTTATTAACCATTATTTCTGAGCAGCTGTCTCTAATCTGTCACTATCCCATGCCCTCTGTATTCCTTTTCTCCTAGCATTCACCATACTATGTTGTAATTTGCTCACCTGTTCTTTCTTCACAAACAGACTGTAGGGCAAGGGTGTAATATATACCTTTGTGTGACCCTGTGTCCTAATCTACCATATGGAAAGCAACCAGATGTTTGTTGTTTTAAGTGAGTTATATTACTCCACAAAAGTGACAATGAGTAGCCAAACTTGATTGCTGTAAATTTTCTCTTTCAGCTGAAGAAAGCAGTAGTAGTGACAGTATGTGGTTAAGCAGAGAGCAAACACTGCATACCCCTGTTATGATGCAGACACCACAGCTCACCTCCACTATTATGAGAGAACCGAAAAGATTACGGCCTGAGGATAGCTTCATGAGTGTCTATCCAATGCAGACAGAGCACCATCAAACTCCTCTTGATTATAAGTAAGTGTACTTGATCATTTTCTTTACTAGAACTTTATTAATTACATAGAAAAAAGTTAAGTTAAAAGAAGAATAAAATTCTCCTTGAAGCACGCAGGTAACATGGATGTTAGCTCAAAGACAACAAGAGGAAGCAAGGCAACAGCAGGAGAGAGCAGCAATGAGCTATGTTAAACTGCGAACTAATCTTCAGCATGCCATGTAAGTGAGAGTGCCTTATTGTCTGAGTCTAGGAAGTTCACTAATTCATTTTAACATACTTTAATGTGTGCCGTATCTCCAATTTCAGCAACTCTCTAGAGTAACTAAGCTGAAATAATCAAGGAACTAGATTTTGGTCTTTCCAACAGAAAAATAAAATGTTTTAAGTCAAATATCAACTAGTTAGCCAAAGGACCAATCATATGTAAATTGATCTGTTGGAAAAATATAACTATGAATCCTTGTTTATTTTGGTACACAGAATTAAAAATACATTTGTGTTACATCTTAATTATATACCCACCTTAGTTCGGGTCCTCATCTTTCACCTGAACTATTGTAATTAGCTTTCTAACTGGTTTTCTTCCTTTAAACCCCCCATTTATCTGCTCACCAAACCTCTCCCTTCACACTTTCCACCGCTCCATCATTCACACTACCATCAAGAATTAGAATTTTAGAATAAAAATCTTACCATGTAACTTTCTACTTAGAGCTTTTCCATGGCTTCCCATTGCCTGCTGGATAAAGTTCAGTTTCTTTACTTAGTTCATGGCATGCAAGATCTTTCAAAATATGCCTCCTGCTTCCATTTTAGTATTTCATATCTCATTACCTGGAAACTGATAAAATCATGGTGAAAACAGGCTTAAGTGTCACCTTAAGCGAAACTATAATCATCTATGATCCCATAACACTGTATATTTGTATTTCTTACAGCGTTTACCATATTGTATTGTAATGATTTGTGTATTGCAATTTTGTCCATTTCTCTAGACTGTGAGCTCCTCAAGAGCAGGGACCTTATTTATTGCTTGTTAGAGCTTGCACATACAAAACACTAAGCAAATGTTCATGGAATGAGTAAAAATTGTTCTTGCTTTGTTTTTACTGGATTCTGTATGGGAACTTGATAAATACTTCAGAAATTTTGATTAGAAATTTTCATGAAGTTGCTGACAAGTAGACTTGAGGTCATGCTTTATATACATGGCAAAAATGTTATTCTAATTATTTTAAGTTTGAAAGCATTGTAACATATGTATTTTTTTAAACTTGGGGAGATAGTGATTGTTACCCCTTAAAATTTGTATTTTGTTTTATTTTGTTGACTTTAAAATAAGATTTCACCACATGTATGGTGGCATGTAAATATTCACTCTAGCTATTGCTGTAGTGGTTTTAAGAACCTCTATGGACGCACTAAATATGCGCCATTATGGCTCGTCTCCTGTGGTCATCATCTACACTAAAACTTGGTTTTGTACTGTTTCTCTTGCTGTATTGTCCCTATTTTGTATTTTCCTTCATGTTTGATTGATCCTACAACCAGTCAGTTCCTTAGTTCTGGTTAAACACCATCCAAACAGTTCAGAATTCTGCCATTTAATTATTTGGTTTATTTTTGTCCTCTAAAAACTTGGCACCAGGTCCCAAGATCTTGGAGGTCTAGAACATCTCATTTCTCAGTACCATTTTCATTATTCTTTTTGTTTGCAGTTTGGTTTGGTTCTTGATTGTAGGCAATCTCCAGACAACTAAAAGGGATTATCTGAGTTAAACTGCTATCACCAGAGGATGATATTGGTGGTTGTACCATAAATGGTTGATTGCCTGAAACATTAAAATACTTTTGCTTTACAACGCTTTTTCTTTCATTAATGATACCTACTCTGTAACTAAAATAATTTCTGAATTACATTTTCCTCCATAGTTTATATCAACATATTTCTTCAGTGTACTATAAAGGAAATACAGAATGGATTTCTGGTTTTTGATTATATGATCTGCAAAACACAGATTGCCTTTGCTTTCATTTTCACAAAAGTATAATAAAATTGTCTTTTACTATCCAGAATTATTATGCCTGACATTATCATATTTGTTCAGAAAGCCTGAATCAGATACTGTGATCCACTGTAGTATTGTATACATTGAAACTGCTTAATTAAATAATTTAGGTTTTGGTGAGTTGTTTTGGGTATCTGAGGGATCTTTGGAAAAGAAAAGACAGTAATGTCAGCCAAACTGGAAAGCAAGAAGTCACATGCAAATTCACCAATGGGCTGCGTACTTTATGCTGATCTGACCTAACTTGTGAACTTAGTTTATTTTCCCTGTGATTGTTTGAAAAAACACAACTTTTGATCTTGATGTTATTTTTCATTTTTATGTAAATTCTTGGCTGAGTTTCATAGTATGGAGGAATTCAGTTTTGAGCATCAAGTGTTCATTTTTATACTAAGCAGAATTAATTCTCTTAGTGTGTACCCTTATAGCATTTGATGCATATATTGTAAAGTGTATCATGCTGTCAAGATTATCTGTTTTCCCCTAGTATATTGTAAGCTCCTTGAGAGCAGGAATCATGTTTTACTCACGTTTTTCATCCATAGGACACAATAGAAGCCTGTCATGGAGTAGGCATCATGTGAATGTGTGAGTGAATGTATGGCTGGTGTACACATTTGACACTGAATGGATGAATGACTAATGATTAACACAGCCTTATGTATAATCAGAATATATGCATTCTGAAAATGACACTTCTTTGGACTGTTATGTTTGTTTATTAATTTGTACCCTGCCTACTTTCAAAAAGGATTTGAGGTATCTGCTATGTTCACATGTGGAAAATTCTCATTGAACATTGTATATGGCATATCAGAAGTAATGAACTAAATGTATTGAAGTAATGTAGAATAAACATAAATTCTTAGTGTTTTTAAACATTGAAATTTTGACGCCACTGATAACATGATCGATGCCTAATCATTCTCCCTGGCCTTTAATTCCATCATTTGCCATTATACTCGAATATAGAAAGCTACATACTTGCTGCCTATATACCAAGAGCCATGCCATTGGTTCAGATCTTTACCTTGTTTTATATTTCTCTAGTCGGCGTGGTACAAGCCTAATGGAAGATGATGAAGAGCCAATTGTTGAAGATGTTATGATGTCCTCAGAAGGAAGAATTGAGGATCTTAATGAGGGAATGGACTTTGACACCATGGATATAGACTTGGTAAGAAATACACAGAAGTAAGATTTTTTTTTTCTTGTTTAAATCCTTTGAAAATAAAATTGATATTTCTTAGAGAAAGATTTAAAAAAATAGGTTCTACAAAAACCATTAAAGTCCTTTTCAGGGATTTAAGTGTATGAGAAAGGGTTGTGTTTGCTTGGTGAGGGTGTTAAGATCTTAGTTGGATGCACACCATAAGAAAAAAGATTCTTCCTATACCCAACATTTATAGTGTATATTTGTTTTCTTTAAGGTTGCTTTCAATCCATTGGCTGTTTTCAGAAAATGATTACCGAATCTCTCTCTCTCTCTCTCTCTCTCTCTCTCTCTCTCTCTCTCTCTCTCTCTCTCTCTCTCTCACACACACACACACACACACACACACACACACACACACACACACAAACACACAATTTATTCTGGGTCAGGCAGAGTACATAATTTAAGATTAAAGTTATGTGTTTTAGATTAGCTTATTAAATGCTGATTACATGGGAAGTCTAAGGCACAATGATATTGGTTATATTCTTTTTTTAAAGGCAAGTTAAACTTAAACAGGCTGAATACACAGTAGGGGAATAGATTGAGTAAACAGATTTCAGTAGTCTCAGCTGAGCGGTGGTGGCACATACTTTTTTAGTCCCAGCACTCAGGAGACAGAGGAAGGAAGATCTTGGACTTCAAAGCCAGCTTGGTCTGCAAAGCAAGTGTCAGGACAGCTAGGGCTACACAGAGAAACAAACAAAAATATGCTTATTTTGAATTATCTTAAGGCATATTATTAACTTGGTTATAAGGTTGAGCAAAAGTTTAATTTCTGAAGGTAAGTATTTTTAAAACATTCTTACATTTTGAAATAATAAAAATCATGCATTTATATTTGAAGTTAATTTAATAATGTATAGGATTATAAAGGACTTTATTTTGCTTATTGTAATTTGACTATAAAAGCCAAATAACACTCAATGTTTACATACTAAGTTTTAGAAAGAATTATGAGTATATTATCATCACTTTCTAATTTTTCATTGTTAAATATAGTATATTACATTCTTGGTAGAAACCTTTTGTTGAGGCAAACTTTCATGTTAAAAATAAAGTAAAATTGCTTGAAATATGGTTAGAGTGTATGCACTATGCTTATATATTTCATTTTGCCAACAATCTCATTAAACTTTGTGAGATATATTGAGATGATGAAAGACATTAAAGCTTAAAAAGTTAACCTACTCACGGAGAAGAGATCTTATAATTGGTAAAGCTGAACTTATAGCAAGCTAAGTCTCTGTAGTTGTGGTATTTAATGTACTACTGAATATTCTTGAAAGAAAGAAGTGCTATTTACCTTTAGAGTAATATTATATGGTTTCGTCCAAGGAAAATGATATTAGAAGAGAGGGGCGGGGAAGAGGTGTGTGTGTGTTTGGGTTTTTTTTTTTTTGTTTTTGTTTTTTGTTTGTTTTTTTTTGAGACAGGGCTTCACTGTGTAACAGCCCTGGCTGTCCTGGAACTTGCTTTGTAGTCCAATCTGGTCTTGAATTCAAAGAGAACCATCTGCCTCTGCCTCCGGAGGGATGGGATTAAAGGCGTGTATCACCACACCTGGCTGATTTTTTTTTTTTAAGTAAAGTGAAAAATATATTTCTGTTTTTACTTTAATAAGACTATTTTTCTAATGAAGGCCTTTGTGCTTACAACCATTCTGGTTTTTTGGTGCATGGGAGATTGGCAAGCAATGATTGAAGTATTTTGAGGTACACTTGAAAATCACCTAGACCAGAGAACTAATAACATATATATGGATATTTTTATTTACTGTCTGGTTTCTAGGTATAAAAAAAAAATCAGCTTTCTCTTTTCTTTCCTTAGCCACCATCAAAGAATAGACGGGAGAGAACTGAACTGAAGCCTGATTTCTTTGATCCAGCCTCAATTATGGATGAATCAGTAGGTTTGATTTAAATATGCGCCAGGATTTTTAAATCAAAACTTTAGGCAATGATCTGATGTAGTAGTGATAAAAGTTTAAAAGTACTTTGGAATTCTTGACCAACTGGGATTTGAATGTTAAGCATTTAGGCCTTTCTTAGAGGTTTGGATTGCCTGTTGATGGTTTTACAAATGAGGGAATGATATGAATCAGAATTGTATCTCAGCAAGAAATCTTTGGCAGAATAAGGGGAATAATTATAATATAAAGGTATGGTGAAAACTGATAACATAACTGAGAGTAATAGCACACACCTGTTATTACTGCACTTTGGATGCTGAAAGAAGATCATGAGTTCAAGGCCACTGTTGACCACACTGTCTCAAAAAGAAAAATAGCCAAACCTGGGTTTTGCTAATGAATAGTGCAGTTGAGATTCAAATAATATATTTTTTGCTGATCTCCCCAGATAGGTATTTTATTCTCTGTTCCTCATGCATACTTTCATTAGGATAATTACCACACTGGAATAGTGAGATAGGTTGGAGCAGTGGCAGTTCTCTTCATTTGGATAATTGGTTTTGTCAAATAATTTGCATGTTTTTGTTCTCACTTACCATTCCTACTGCTTCCTCCCTGTACCTAACATGGGTAACTAACTATTGCTCTATCCTCTGAGGTAGGATTATTTTCTACTTACCTTACATTTCCTGGCCCTGGTTGACCTTATAAAATGCTTTCAGACAGATCTTGGAAATGTTTTGACAAACCAAGTCATATGCTATCGTAATGGAAGCTTTACAGAGAAGCACATATACATCCCTTGGAACAGAGCATCTTATTTAGTATGTGGTGCTGGGGGTTGAAGTTGGGCCTCACACATTCTAGGCAAATGCCTTACCACTGAGCTACATTCTCAGCCTTTTGGAGAAGAGATCTTTTTAAAATCATTCATTCTCAATTTCTGATGTAGTTGAGTCATCCAGAGATCTTGTAAAAATACAACTAGGTTTTCATTTTGAAGGTCTGGAGTGTGGCCTGAGGTTATGCATCTTTAGCAAGTGCACTAGCATGCTTCATGACTGCGGACATTCTTTGAGTACATGGCTCTATAATAAGAGGCAACCTGACCTACCCATAATTCTATAGTTTAAATGTATATTGAATTATATGGCATTTAGGTGTATTTAAAAGTATTGATATTAATTTGATAGTAATTAATTATTGCCATCTCACCTAAAACTAAAATTAGTTCTAATTTGTGTCAAATACCAAGAAATTGTGATTAGGAAGTTGAAAAGATAAAGTATAGTCAAAATTGTTGTGGTAGCTAGAGATTTTCATTTTTTTCCATGTATTTATATAGTGCCATTTGTTTCCTTCATAACATACTATGGGTACAAATAGCTGTTTGTCACAGTACTAAAAGAATGAAACAGCCATAGAAACTGTACCCATTTTAACATTGAACATGTAGAGAAAACTACAACTTGATGATGTAAAAAGAAATAGGGAACCAATATGTGTATTACAAAACTTTATCACATGCCAATGAATATGGGAAATGAGTAGTAGACTTGATTAATTTGATAATGTTTTAGATGCCTGTGATAATGAAATAAGGAAATGAGCACAGATGCCCATATATATGTAATTTTATACCATTACCACATGATGGCAGCAGTCACATAACAGTGCTTAAGTTAGGTTTAAAGTTTTGTGTACCTTTAGAAGTCTTCAACGCTTTATTTTAAATTTCCATGACTTTAAAAGAGATCTTAATCATAACATAAGAAGCAGCATTAATTGAAAATACTAAATTAAAAAAAATCTGTCTTCTTACAGTAAATATAGAATAATCTAACCTATGATAAATGTCATCAAAATAGTAAAACTGGAATTTGAATCCCTTAATGCCAGTTGTAAGATTCTCTAATTCTAAGTGAAGTAACTCAAAGCACTTAATAGATAGATACATTACATCATGCTACCTCTAAACAAATCCTAACTATAAGTTGGGAGATGATTTTCGCATTATCGAGGAATAGTAGTATACAAATTATGAGACTATCATTTTAGAGTCGCATACACATAGGGTTCTAGTTTAAGACTATGGCTGGTTTCATACCTACAAACAAACAAACTTGGATTATCTCCTATGACGTGGTCATTTTCCTGCCAGTATTTTTGCATGGCACTTCAAAGTTTAGTATCTGTATTTTGAAATACATGCTCAAGTGTTTATTAATGCTGACATCAGAAGTAGATATTATGTGTTAACTCAGAAAACAGTGTCACTTGTGTTCAGTTTCTCTTACTACAATTATCTGTAAGCATAAAATTCACAAAGGAGAGCTCAATATAATGAAGCTAATTTAATATTCTAATTAGGAAATCTGGGTGTGAGTCAGTGTGTACAAAACAAAATGAATGTCAGCTGTTTGGGGGCTACTATTAGCTACTATGTTTGAAAAATACCTGAGATCATACATTAAAATTTGAATACTGGAGTTAGAGAGATGGCTCAGTGGTTAAGAGCACTTGCTGTTCTTCCAGAGGACCTGGGTTCAATTGCCAGCACATGGATGGTGGTCCACAACTGCCTATAAGTCTGGTTCCATGGAATTTGATGCCTTTTATGGGTCTTCACAGACATGGCATTCATGTGATACACATATATACATGCAGGCAAAATACATAGACAAATATTTTACCCTTTCTTCAGTAATTGGAACTCTACTAACTCAAACTCATAGAGTATTTTGGCTAGAAGGAACTTGTAAACATCATCTACGCCTCTTTAATGGAAACATTCTAACCACGAAAGTCTTGACTAACCAAATAAGAAAATCCTGAGACTTCTTAGAGAAGCAGGAAGGAAAAGGAATGAAAAGTTGTGATTAATGGAGAATGTGTGGCTCGTTTTTGTTTTCATTACTGGAGAGTCCACACACTTTACTTGATAATTTGCTACAAGACATTGGTTTCTTTTGTTTAAAAAAATAAACAGGAGAACAGTCATGAGGAGTCTGAACCCTTAGTGCTTTTACTCTCAGTTAGTTCCTTCTGGGCTTGCTAGCTGCTCTTGTTTGCTCATTTACAGTAGTCTTAAGTTTTGCTTAATTGGTTTCTTAAGTGGTAGAATTTTAATGGGAACATTTAACATAATATATTCAGTAAACGTTATGTGCTGCTTTAATTTAAAGGGTGGAGTTATTCCATTTTAGTGACAAATTATTATCAGTTTTTGCCTATTAATCTTTTTCTAATTGGAATGCATAAGAAATAAAAGTACCAGTATAGCCGGGTGGTGGTGCACACCTTTAATCCCAGCACTCGGGAGGCAGAGGCAGTGCAATCTGTGAGTTTGAGGCCAGCCTGGTCTATAAAGTTAGTTCCAGGACAGCCAGGGCAACACAGAGAAACCATGTCTTGGGGGGGCGGGGAAGAAGAAGTACCAGTATAACTCAGTTTGCTCAGATTTCACCTTAGTTGATTTCTTAAAATTTATACTTCTGTTCATTAACACAGAACAGATTTTCCTAAAGAAAATTTTTTTAGTTTTTATGTAACTGTACTGTTCTTGTACTGTCATTATTTATTTATTTATCTATCTATTTATTTATTTATTTATTTGGTCTTCATGTTCAGATAGATGCTTGTTTAAAAAAAACCAAACACTACCCACTTGAGGTTACAAATGGCTAAGTTCATAAGACTTTCTTAAATTCTTTCCAGTGAACCCTTGCTAGAAGGATATTTGTTCATTCCATAGGTGCTGAGTTCAGGTTTTAGGGGATTATATAACAATCATGAGTTAATTGAGATCTGAATGAATACTAGTGTTATTATTTATTAATGATCACTTTATTTTTGTAATTATATATCTGAAGAGATGTTTTCAGAGTGGTTTTATTAGTATTTTATTTAATATAAATGATAAAGTGTTGTAATATTTACAGATTTTTATTAAGAGATGAATGACTATTTTAACGAGATTTTTTTTCCCTCTCTCATTAGGTTCTTGGGGTGTCAATGTTTTAATACCAGTACACATTTAAATCTGTGGTGAAGTCATTTTCTAAGTGGAAGAGGAAATTTTAAAATAAAGTGTGGTAGATACAGTGAAATTCTGTACAGATTTTTCTCTAAGGAGAATATAACATGCTTATGCTTACCAAGATGAAGTGCATTGAGGGGCAGTTTTGTTTGCCTGAAAAAAGTAAAGGACAAGTAAACAATTTGATGATAAGCTACAGTTTTTCTTAGAAAGTAAATATTTTATTTATGCGCTGTTAGTTGGCTTTTAAATGAATTATTTCATGCTTTTTTAAAAAAATATAACAATCTGAAGAAGTATTTGGTACAGATAAGAATCTTCTCACATTTATTTACTGGTTGTACTAAATAATGATGACCTCTGCTGGATTTCTGTTTACATCCATGAAACAAAAGTTAAGGATGGATTTATTCCCTGACCCCGAAATTGTAGGATAGAATTGTTTTTAGCATTCAAAATTTAAATGCTTAAAACATCAATCAACAAAACTTTGTTTTAAATGTTGTAATTGTGGAAAAAAGTTAAACTTATAAGCAGAACTTTTACAATTTTTTCATCTAAAATGTATTTTAAGATATTTTTAAAATCCAAGAGCTTCTGTATACTTTTCAGAAATATCCAGATGCAGTGAACTGCCAGAAGGTAGCCAGTCTCAAACATGCTTATCCCATATCAGCCCTGAAAGTTTGCTTGTCCTTTAAGATAAAAATGTAATGTTGTGATATTCCTTCCAGTAGTGCCACTGTATTTTGTCTCCAAATAAAAGAAGCTTATTGTAGTATGTTTGCAGAAAAATTCTAAACAAATTATACAGCTTATTAGAGTGTGGGAATAGGGATCTAAATTTTAAATAAAATTATATATATATATAAATTGGTGCTGATTTTATAATTGCGCAGTTTGTTTAGTTTTTTCTTACTTTTAAATTCCAACTTAAAATTATGAGGTTTCAGAAATATATTGAAAGTTTAACAATGTTTAAAAATAGAAAAGCATGACTGTTCATGCTTTAAAATGATTTTTAAATTTGTATTTTATATTGTTTTATCTATCTGTCTTTGCAAGCAGTCTTCAGGTTAAAGATACTTCTAACAGGTTACAGTACATTTCCTCTGTATGTAAATTAGATGGGATAATAGAATTCATAACCCATAATATTCTTTGAAAGCTAAGCTTTAAACTTCATTTTATGTCCTTTCACAAATGAATTAGTTTAAAACAGAAAGTGGCCACTTGCCATTTTGACATCAACTCATTTTGCGAGGCTTAGGCAGCTAGACATCGTTTAAAAGAAAATATTAACTTATATTACATGTATATCTATCTTTTGTCAGTCGTCTCTCAGTTCTTGAGGTATATTATTTTAATCATTCCATGCCTTAATATGCTTGCAATACAAGAATATCTTCAGATGTGTGGATACCAAAAGGCTTCTGGTTTTTCGAGTCAGGAAATCAACAGGCATTGGGCTGTGGTAGCCAAAAAACCATAGGTTAGCTGAAAGACCACAAAATACACTTATTTTATTAATTCATGGTTAACGAATTAAACCAGACTTGTCTAACATACTTCCCATGAACAAACATTGTTATGTGCAAACGTATTGCATATGTTCTTTCACACACACTGCATTTCCTAGAGCTGCTGAGAGGACTGTATATATGACTTCAAACCTAAGGTGATTTGTTCCTCACTCTTGAAAGGAGTACTTCTTTGTGAAAGCAGTTCTTACAGCTTTGTTTTCAACCAGCTAAAAATGTTTTATATATTACTCTAACCTGTTGTCCTCCACATTCTATTGTCCTAATTGTACTGTTTTCTGATTTGTATTTATGTCTTGAGACAGTAACTTTTTGAATAAAAATAAACCTACAGTATGTTGTATGCTTTATCTCTTGTAATCAAAGGGGGAGGGTAATTCAAAATGCTTTACAAAGTATATCTATTATCACACTTTAATTTGTTTGAGTGGGATTATTTATAGAACACATCAACAGATCATATTTTTAGTAAATCAGCATATATTTTTAAATGTGACCAGATCCCTAGTTGGGTTGTTTGCAGTAGAAACCTGTCACTATCATTGCTTTCATTTTTATCTGCTATAGATAGGATAAACAGACTTTGAAGTGTCTGCATTGTTCATTCAGGATATATTTGAATACCCACTGTGCCAGATGTGTGAAAAAGTTTTCCCCTCACAGTTAAATGTAAGAAATAAAATCATTAAGTTGGAAATAAGTGCTAGGACAAAATCCAGGAAGGAGTCCTGTTTTAATGAAATCTATTTTGGATAATGGGCTCATGGTGTGGCAGTAAATGCCAGCATTTGAAGAGGAATTTATTACTGAAAAGTGTGTCTTCTGTGTGATAAAATTTGCATTGCACTCCTCACTGTCAGTGTACATTGTTCATTGATTTGTAAATCATCCAAGGAGTCTTTTGTCATCAGTGGTCCTGAACTAAACTTATAAAATGGTAGGTAATATTGCTGGCCCTTGTTTTAAGGACTTTATAAGACTCACAAACCTTCATGACATGAGACATGTTATTATCCCCCACTTCCTTATTTTTACAGATCCAGAGGAGGTGAAGAAAATGCATCACAGCAAAGTTAGCAAATCCTATACCAGGATGAATGGGTAATAAGTGATGGGGGTGGTATGTCTCACAAACTATTGAAACTGGTACTGGCTCATGCTTGCCTCTAATCCAAGCTTTCCAGATGCTGAGGCAGGAGGATAACTGAAAGTTCAAGAACATCCTGGCCTACATACTTAGCAGATTCCCGGCTTAAACGAGAAAACATACACACACAAAAATTCCACAAAGGTAAAATAGCATACAATACATTGTACCATGCATGACGGTTCTTTAAGGAATCTACATGGCTATAAAATTGAGTAGTGTGAATAGACTGCCTTTATTTACTCTGCTATTCCACTGGCTTCTGTAACAGCTAGAGGTTAAACATGGGCTCTGAACCCTTCAAAAGTTACTTAGAATAGTTTTAAAAGTTGGGGTACTGGAATAAAAAGGATAATTTACGAGAGGTTTCTTCAGTGTCCTTCCACAAAGGGAAACTGGAAAAAATTCATAGGATGGGCCAGCAAGATGGCTTAGTGAGTAAAGGCCATTGCTGCCAAGCTTGATGACCTAGGTTTGATCTGAACCCACATGGTAGATGGAGAGAATGACTCTGCAAGTGTTCTCTGATTGTCACATGTACATGGATGCATGCATGCTTACACATACTAAACAAATTTAAATTTTTTAAAGAATTTTTATGGATGGGTACCTGGTCAGATAAATTATTGTGGTAGCTGTAATGATTCAGCAAAATGGAATCAATAAAGCATTTGATTATGAGGAAACTACATGGTAAATTTCATTCAATATCTCTTGAAATCATTTTGACTACCCTCTGCTGCCAGGGTAGACACCCAAAAACAAAGTTGACTTTGTTTTTGCCATTAAGTTCCTAGGAGTTAGGATGCAGATGTAATGCTTTTTATAAATCTGATCATGTATATCATACAGGGTGTTATTGGAGGCTCTCATAGTCAGTGTGCTCAAGCCTTCTTGTAAGACAGTTGACTAACATTTTATCATGAGAAATTTAGCACACACAACAAAGTTGAAAAAAGTTAATGATTAGCACATTTTGTACTTTGTATTAGTACGGATCCACCTACGGAAGCTGTCTCTGTGTATTTCAAAGCAAATGGCAAACATGGACATATCCTTAGATACTGCAGCCTACATGTCACTAAGTACTCAATACTTGATTTTTATTTGGCACAAAATTATATGTAAATATGCAAACTAGGTTCATATTTGCTATTTTGACAAATACAGTTAAGAATTTATTCTTAGCTGGGCGGTGGTGGTACATGCCTTTAATCCCAGCACTCAGGAGGCAGAGCCAGGTGGATCTCTGTTTGAGGCCAGCCTGGTCTTCAGAGCCAGATCCAGGACAGGCACCAAAACTACAAAGAGAAACACTGTCTCGAAAAACAAACAAAAAATGTTTGTCCTAAGTCTCTACTAAATTGAGCATCACTATCAATTCAGAAGGTGTCATGGTATTTAGTCAGTCTGTGCTTCCATCCTTCTATACAGATAGCATCTGTTAGATTTCTCTCCATCATAGATTAAATACATTTCTCTGTCATAGACTCATATCAATGAAGTCATCCAGTGTTGTTTTTATGTATAAAAGTGTTAGCTTGGAACATTTCTGATATTTATGCATGTTTTTTTCTGTGAACAGTTCATTCTATTCTGGATGATATCCCATTACAGAACAGTTTATCAGTACACTAGACAGCATTTGTGTCTACTTTTTGCCAATTATGAACAAGAAAAACTGCCATTTAAGTTGCATCTCGAAAGCTGACAGGTGGGACAGATAAAATAGGAGTAAAGTTACTAAGGCTGAGAGTTTCAGGTCAGGAGGACAGCATAAATGACCCTCTTGTATGTAGCAGCTACTTGTGGGTTGGACAAGATGGGGGAAAAATAGTTGCCTAGCTAATACCTTCTAAGATTTAAAAATAAAAGCAACTGATTAATTGAATCTTACAGCTTTTTACTATTCAAATCTTTAAAAATATGGTGGGGGCTGGAGAGATGGCTCAGAGGTTAAGAGCACTGACTGCTCTTCCAGAGGTCCTGAGTTCAATTCCCAGCAACCACATGGTGGCTCACAACCATGTGTAACGAGATCTGGTGCCCTCTTCTGGCCTGCATGCATACATGCTGTATATATAATAAATAAATAAATCTTTTTAAAAAATTGAGTCTAAAATTAGCTTTGTGGGTTGGGGATTTAGCTCAGTGGTAGAGCGCTTGCCTAGCAAGCGCAAGGCCCTGGGTTTGGTCCTCAGCTCTGGAAAAAAAAAGAGAGAGAAAATGGTGGTAGATGCTTTTTAATCACATGACTTGGAAGGTGAAAGGTTGACTTCTGAGTTCGAGAACAGCCTATATCTAATAATTTAGATGTCAAGCACTTAATCATAACATCTTGATGTTTCAAAGTGTTCACACATTGACCAAACTAACAGGCTTATTATTATTTTTTTTGTGGTAAAAATACTTAAAAGTCTCTTAGTGCTTTTTTCAGTAATACACATTGTCTATTTAAATAGACAATGTGTTATATATGCAACAGATATTTCAAACTACTGCTAATTAAAATTTTGCGTTCTTTACCAATCTTCCTCAGACTGTTCCTCCCCAGCCTCTGGGAATTACCTTGCCTTGTCCCAGTTTGATTTTTAGACTCCACATACAAGTGGATTGGGTCTATTCTGTGCCTGGCTCATGTCTCTTGAGATAATGTTCTTGTGTATGCTGTCACTAATCACAGGAGTGATGAATCATAATGGTAGGTCTAATTTTTAGGGCCATCCACACCATGTTCCATGGATTTAGTAATGATAAGTGATATTGAACACTGTCTAGTATACTTCTTGGCCACTGTGTGTTATTTGAGAGAGATCTATTAAGACTTTTTAAATCTGGTTATTTGGTTTTCTACTGTCCACTTGTATGAATTCCTTGTATATTTACATATTATTCCTTCCATGGGCTTTTGATAATAGCCTTGTTTTTCTGTTTCACATTTTTGTTTTTCAAGACAGGGTTTCTCTGTGTAGCTCTGGCTGTCCTGGAACTCACTCTGTGTGCTGGGCTTAAAGGCCTGTATCACCACCACCTCTGGGCTTAAAGGTATGTGCTACCACTGCCTGGCTCACTTTTGTTTCTTGTATTCTTCACGTCAGATGCAATAATTGCCCAGACTGGTGTCCTGGAGAATTTCTCCTATGCTTTTAGGTCTTTAAATTTTAATCCATTGTAAATGTCCTTATTTATTTAAAATTTATTTCTTTAACTTTATTTATTTATGTGTGCATGGGTGTTTTGCCTGCATGTCTGTGCACCACTTGCATTGTGGAAGCCAGAAAAAGGTAATTCCCTGGGATAGGAATTACAGACAATTGTGAGCTGCCATGTATGTGTGTTAGAAATTGAACTGGAGTTGTCTTAACATTTTTCATTTATTTTACATACCGACCACAGTTTCTCCTCCCTCCTCTCCTCCCATTCCCTCCCCACCTCCCATCTACCCTATCCCCACCCACCCACTCCTCTTCAGTCTCCTTTCAGAAAGGGGCAGACCTCCCATGAGCTTGAACATAGCATGACACATCAAGTTGAGGTAGGACCGACCGAGCTCCCCCCCCTGTATAAATGTTGGGCAAGGTATTCCAGCATGTGGAACAGGTTATCAAAAGCCAGCTAAGCTCCAGGGACAGGTCCTGATCTCATTGCTAGGAGCGTTAGGAACAGGCCAAGCTACACAACTGTCACACATGTAAGGGGCTTAAGTTGGTCCCATGTAGTCTCCCTAACTGTTGGTCCAGAGTCCATGTGTTCCCATGAGCTCAGGTCAGCTGTTTCTGGGTTTCTCCATCATGACCTTGATTGCCCCCCCCCCACGGGTGTGGGGACACTCATACAGTCCTTCCTCCCTTTTATCAGGAGGATTTCTGGAGCTCAGCCCAGTGCTTGGCTGTGAATTTCTGCATATGCTTCCATCGGTTACTGGATAAAGGCTCTAGGATGACAATTAGGGTATTCACCAATCTAATTACTGTACCCTCTCCACTGTTTCTAGGGGTCTTAGCTGAGGTTATCCTTGTGGTTTTCTGGGAGTTTCCCTGGTACCAGATTTCTCCCTAGCCCTCCCTCCTGCCCCCAGTTTGGCCTCCTGCACCCAGCCCACCCAACAGGCTTCCTCAAGTTCTCAACCCTCCCCCCACCCCTCCCCCTAGTTTACCCAGGAGATCTCTTCTATTTCCCCTTCTCAGGGAAACCCAGGCATCCCTCTCTGGGCCTTCTTTGTTATCTAGCCTCTCTGTGGCCATGGATTATAGGTTGGTTATCCTGTACTTTACTTCTAGTATCCACTTATGAGTGAGTACATACTGTGTTTATTTTTCTGGGTCTTTACCTCACTCACAATGATTTTTTTTTTTTTTAGTCCCATCCATTCACCTGCAAATTTCTTTATGTCATTGTTTTTAACAGCTGAGCAATTCTAGGTTGTTTCCAGGTTCTGGCTATTATGAATAATGCTGCTATGAACATGGTTGAGCAAGTGTCCTTGTGGTACGATTGAGCATCTTTTGGGTATATGTCCAAGAGTGGTATAGCTGAGTTTTGAGGTAGATTGATTCCCATTGTTCTGAGAAACCACCATATTAATTTCAAAAATGGCTGTATTGAACTGGCATCTTCTAGAAGAACAGCCAGAGCTCTTGACCCACCGATTCATCTCTCTGGCCCAAGTTTGTAAATTTATTTTATATAAATAGTGTATGAGGTAGGGGTTTAGTTTCATCTTCAAGTGAATATCCAGTTTTTCCAACGTTGTTTACTAAAATGACTGTCTTTTCTCCATTGTGAACTTGGCAACTAACAACAGATGTGTGCATTTATTTCTGGGCAAGCTTTCCATTGTATTCCATTGGTCTTTATGTTTGTTTTTATGCTTGTATTATGTTATTTTTAATATTATAGTTCATTGTTTTTTAATCAACTAGCGTACTATTTTTTGCTTAAGGTTGTATTTGGAGTCTCTTGTTTTTTATGCAAATGCGAGGGTTACTTCCTTTACCCATGGGTCAGCCTGGGCTACTAGAGACTCTGTCTCAGAAACAATTTTTTTTTTTTTTTTTTTTGCCGGAGCTGAGGACCGAACCCAGGGCCTTGTGCTTGCTAGGCAAGCGCTCCACCACTGAGCTAAATCACCAACCCCTAAAAATCTGGGGTTTTTTTCCAAAGACTTATTTATTTATTATGTATATAGCATGTATCCCTGCAGGCCAGAAGAGGGTGCCATATCTCATTACAAGTAGTTATAAGCCACCATGTGGTTGCTGGGAATTGAACTCAGGACCTCTGGAAGAGCAGTCAGTGCTCTTAACCTCTGAGCCATCTCTCCAGCCCCTAAAAGTCTGTTTTGAAGAAGTATTTCCTGTTAGTTTTTTTTTAAAGACTTTGAAAAGGATGTTTTTTTGTTTTGTTTTGTTTTTGGTAAAATTTGCAACAGTGAAACTATCAAGTTCTAGATTCTCCTTGATGGGAAGATTTTTTTTTTTTTAAACAATCATGTACATTTTTCGTGTCTTCAGCTTTTATTTTCTTGATATGTTGTATGGTTCTAGAAATGTATCTATTTACTTCTGATTATCAGTTTTCTTGGCATGTAGTCTTTTTAAACATAGGTCTTTATTTCTTTCTATTCCTTCAACTGTTTTTAATGTATACCAGAATCTTTGGTATTATCAGTTTTTGTTTATTTTAATTAATCAGCTAATTAAGGATTTCAGATCTAGGTATTGAGCCTATGGCCTGTGTATGCTAGGTAATCATCCTACTACTGAACTATAGATACATATTTTAAATGGTTGTACCCTTTTGATGACTGGACCACTTTTAAAAAACTGATGTTTATGTGCACATGTGAGGAGGGGAGGTCAGAGGAAAATTAACAGAAGTTTATTATCTCCACAGTGTGTCTGAGTTGATCAAATGCAGTCAGAATTTTAGGTTTGGCAGTAAACCAAACCAGACCACTATTAGACCTTTATCTAAAATACTGATGCCATTATCTAAAATACTGATAAAATCCTAATAATCATAGCTATTGAAAGAATGACAAGGTTGACTTACTTGAAACACGGCTCCCACAGACCTTCAATTTGTGTTAACAATATTTGTGAAGTGTGATAGGACTGCTTACATGTCTCTTTGTCTTGTGACTACAATGAGGTCTACATAAAGTAGATGTGTAACATAGACTGGTACCATTTACTTTGGATTAGATAAAGTTTTATTCTACCCTCTATTGTGTTTGTTGTTACAATTTACATGTTTTATATTGTGTCTCAGAAGTATAGCATGAATCCTAATTGGTCTTAATAATAACCCAGAGCCAGAAGATTATTACTACTACTATTTTAAATTACTTTTCTTGGGCTGGTGTGATGACTCAGTTAGTAAAGACACCTTCTGCTAAGCTTGGTGATAAGATTTTGAATTTTGGGACCAACATGGTATAAGGAGAGGACTGATTTCTGCAAATTGTCCTGTGACCTCCACATGTACAGTATGACACTCATGTTCACACAGCATACAGAGAATAATTAAATGCAATAAAAATTTTATTTTGGGGGGCTAGAGAGATGGCACTGACTGATCTTCTAGAGGTCCTGAGTTCAATTCCCAGCAACCACATGGTGGCTAATAACCATCTGTAATGAGATCTGTTGCCCTCTTCTGGCCTGCAGGCATACAAGCAGACAGAACACTGTATACTTAATAAATAAAAAAAAATAATTAAAAAAAAATTGTATACTGAGGATCAAACTCATGGCTTCAGATCACATGTTATGCTATGCAAAGAGCTACATCTTTTGTAGCCTAATTTCTTTTAACTTTAATATTAAATATGTGAGGATTACACATCATCATTTTAGTTTTAGAGATTCTGTACTAGACTGTACTTAGTGAGTTAAAGAGAAAACATACCTTAATATGTTTTCATGTTAATAAATAGTATCATTTTCTTCACGTGGAACATTTCTTTTTTTTTTTTTTTTTTTTTTTTGGTCTTTGCTGAAGATGGAACCCAGGGCCTTGCGCTTGCTAGGCAAGTGCTCTACCAAGGAGCTAAGTCCCCAACCCGGAACATTTCTTATAGTTCTGGTGATAATGCCCTCATTCTTTGGGAAGTCTTACCCTTCCGTTTCTGAAAGACAGCTTTGTGGGTACAGGTTTTGGTTGACAGTTTTTTTTGTTTGTTTAATTCATTCCTATGTCCCTGGATTTTTAAAAAATATATAATCACATTGTTTCCCCCTTCTCCCTCTAGCCTCTTCCATGTCTTACACTCCCTTGCTCTCTCTCCAATTCATATGTATATATGTATGTGTGTATACAACATACATATATACAACATGTAAATACAACATGGCCTGATTAGTGTTGCTTATATGTATATGATTTTAGGGATGATTATTTGGTATTGGGTAACCAATTAAGGATCTCATCCTTAGGAATGACTTACTGTACCATTCTCAGTGTTCCTTAATTCCTGCAGTTTTTTGTCTATGCCTGGGGCCCCGTGAGATTTCCCTCTACTCCTGTTGTCTTTATTCAGGTCTTGTTTAAGGCATCCATATTGATAAGATTTCATGGGTGTAGTTTCTCTGACATTTCTAGGAGACATAATCTCACAGCAGACTTCCTGGTTCTCTGGCTCTGAAGATCTGTCTGCCCTTTCTTCCTTGATGTTCTCTGAGCCTTAGGTACAGGAGCTGTGCTGTAGATGGATCTTTTGGGGTTAGGCACCCCATGGTCAGTTGTTCTCTACATTTTGACCACTTGTGATTTTCCTTTGATGCTCTCCATCTGTTGGAAAAGAAATAGATGTCTTTGATGAAGAGGAGAGTTACACTTACTTGTGGATAAAGGAGAAGTATCTATTTTAGTAACAGCTAGGGAGAAAAGAAGGCTGTGCCATAAGATACAGATGTAGGGAAGGACTTTCTGCATAGAACTCCCATTTGCCTAGGACTTCAGGCCAACATCTGATAATTCATACCTCATAAAACTAAAAAACAAAATTGCATAGCTAAGGAAACACTCAGTTGATGCCAATGGAGTAGAGAGAATCTTTGTCACCTTTATACTTTACAGAGAATATCTAAAATATATAAAGAATTTTAAAACAGTAAAAGGGGCTGCTGGTGGCGCACGCCTTAAATCCCAGCACTCAGGAGTCAGAGGCAGGTGGATCTCTGTGAGTTCGAGGCCAGCCTGGTCTACAGAGTGAGTTCTAGAATAGCCAAGGCTGTTCCTCAGAGAAACCCTGTCTCGGAAAAATAAATAGATGAATAAAAATAAAGACACGTTTGACAATGTTTGAACAGTGAGTTCTCAAAGGAAGGAAAAAAGATATTTTAAAAATGTACATCATACTTAGCAATTGGGGAAAGGCATATCAAAACAGCTTTTAAATTTCATTTATGTTTTAGCAGTCAGAACGAGTAAGATAACAAGTAACAACAGATGATGGGGAGGAAGTGGATAAAGGTATCTTCAGCACTTTGAATAAGCCATCCAGTTTCTTTTGAATCCCTATATGACATGCTGTCTTTTTTTTCTGCTTTCAAGGTACTCTCTGTCTTTAATTTTTAACAGTTTGACATGGCCAGGCAGTTGTTTTGTTTTTTTTTTTATAGACAGTTTCCAAAGTTGATCATCTCCATATTAGCCCATAAGAAGTGGGGAAACACTGTATTAGGGAAGTCTTTCTGGCTTATTCATGTGAGTGGCAGTAAACAGCACTCCTTCATGCCCAGTACTGCTTTTTGTGACTCTGGCTTCCTCCTTCAATTCCTTCCCTGCCTGACTTCCCTTCATGAGGGACTGTAAACTTTTAGTCCTAGTGTTTATCACAACAATAGAAAGCAAACTAGTTGAGAAATTGGTTCCAGAATTATTGGGTATTGCTATCACAGACTTGAACATGTTGTTTTAGGGAATATTTGGAACTTTGGGCTATCAACACTCAAAGCTTAGTGGTCTGTTCTGTAGGAGCGTAGAAGGTTAAGAATGCTTAAAACAGTACAGATGATGTAGATCTAGCTTGTAAAGTTTCAGGAGGTTTGAGAATCTCTCAAAGATTCTATTAGGCTGTTCATATAACACACTGTCTTAAGTATCTGTAGTTTCAATAAACTGGGGCTGAAGAATCAGTTGTGATTAACAAAAGAACAGCACCATTAAAATTTAACCTTTACTGGGACAATCATTGCTGGTTAGCTGGGGCTGAAAATCATCAGTGATTAACAAGGGAACAGCATAACTAAGTTGAAATCTTCCAGGAAATATTTCTTCAGGGTCAGCACACGGAGCTATAATCCACAGGGGGATAAGGCTGAGTCTCAAGCTGACAGCTGGACTTGGTAATGTTTAAATGTCTACTGGTTGTGTTGACATGAGAGCTGCAGAATTTAAGTGATCATGAATAGAAGCTGAGGCCTTGACACCATATAGCTGGGTTAGAATTCCTGAAGAGGGACCAGGAGAGGCTACTGGTGAAGATACAACTTCAGTTATGGTTGAGATACCAGGACTGTTGGACTTTAAAGTTATGCTATGTTTTATTTTATTAACATGAGAGCGTGAGGATAAATCAGAAAGGTTTAATAATGATGAATTTGTGTCTCAAGTTGATAGGGGAGTCAGATGTGCTTTTTTTTGTTTGGTTGTTTTGTCAACTTGGTACAAGGAAGAATCATTTTCAAAGAGGAAATGTCAATTGAGTTGCCTTCGTCAAACTGGCCTGTAAGCAACCCTGTGGTGCATCTTCTTGATTGGTCTATAGTGCCTTCTCTGGGCAGCTGGTCCTGGTTTTCTCAGAAAGCAGGGCAGTAAGCCAAGAAGCAGCTTCCCTCCATGGCTTCTTCAGTTCTTTGCTCCAGGTTCCTGCCTTGAGTTTCTGCCCTGAGTTCTTGCCATGATTTCCCTCAGTGATGGAATAAGGTGTAAGGTGAAATAAATCATTTTCCCCCAAGTTGTTTTTGGTTATGGTCTTTGTCACACCAGTAGAAAGCAAACTAGGGCACCTGGCATCTCCTTATTACATTAGCTAGAAGCACCTAAAGGAAGAATGCTATAATTCTTAGTCTATCTTTCTCAGTACACCATTATCAGTAGGCATAGAATGTTTTGTTCTATTATTAATGATTTTGACTTTGGTTACTTGATAGAGCCAATGATAGGTTTCTTCACCATGAAATTACTATATGTTTTGCTTATAATTAAGTGGGGCTGAAGAGATGGCTCAGCAGAGTACTGTCTGCTCTTCTAAAGGGTCTGGGTTCAATTTCTAGCACCCAGCATACCTTGCAGCTCATAACCATTGGTAACACCAGTTTGAGGGGATATGATACTCTCCTCTGGCCTCCGTGGGCACCAGGCACATTTTATTACTTAATGGCACTGCAAGATAGTCTAGATTCATCTTGTGTTTTCCTTCACCCCGCCCTTTAAACCAGACATTTCTCCATAAACCCTCAATTCTTGAGAATGGTGCTTAGAAACCAGAATTTGGAGCCTTCACATGTTCATTGGTGCTGTGTTATTACTGTTTCTAGAAACCTCCTTAGAGGACAGAGCTGGAAATACATCCACGCATGTGTGTATCTATCCATGTATCTACTTACCCACCTCCCACAGTGTTGCCTTCTCACTGCCACTATCAACACTGTGGAATAAGACTTCTTTAGCCATTTGAAATACATTTCAGATCTTCCTTCATCCTTGTTGATTTTAATTTTTGCATATTTGAAATAATCACAGATGATTCTAAAAGGTAAAACTACACAGAAGTACATACCTAGAGAATTCTCACCTCTTATTCCTTCTGTCCCATTGTTAGACTCCATTCTTTTCCTATATATCCCATTGAGTAAGCAGACCTAGTTTCTTGTTAATGTTTTGTGTATTTCTTTCTACACAGGAGGCAAATTGCATGTGTGTTATGTGTTTTTGGTGTTTATACATTTTTATTATTAAGGGTATATTTTCAGTGCAAATTTTTAGAAACAGTTGCTATCTCAAATGAAAAATACCTGTGTATTTCTGTTGTATATTGTCAAATTCCTTTCTGTAGAGATTGAAACTGTATTACCTGTTTGCATATAGTGCTAAATATACAAGTGACTATTTTTCCACAGCCCAACAGCCAGAATATGTCATCTTTTTAAACCTTTGCAATCCAATAATTGAAAAAAAACTATCTCTGTAAAGTCAACTGTAGTTAGAGTTTTCCTGCCTGGCCCACAGTCAGGACAAATCTCTCTTACCCACCAGTCCCACAGTCACTCAGACCCAACCAAGTAAGCACACAGAAACTTACATTGTTTAGAAACTGTATGGCCGTGGCAGGCTTCTTGTTATCTACTTCTTCTATCTTAAATTAACCCATTTCTGTTAGTCTATACTTTGCCACATGGCTTGTGGCTTACCCGTGTCTTTACATGTTGCTTTTCATGGCGGCAGCTGGTGGTGTCTCTCTCCAGCCTTTTACTTCCCAGAATTCTCTTTTCTCTTGTCCCGCCTATACTTCCTGCCTGGCCACTGGCCAATCAGAACTTTATTTACACAGAGTGATATCCACAGCAGTCAACCCTTATTTTTGCTGCTGTAAGTGAGGCTGAACATTTTTACATTGTTCAAGGCTTAATTTATTTTTCATGAATTCTACATATTTTGCCTTTTTAAAAAAATTAGGCTTTGTAATGTCTACCTCAACTTAATTTGGGTTCTCATTTCTTCTAGGCTGGTTTTAAACTATATAGCTAATAATGGCCTTGGTTCTCCTGCCCCTGGCTCCTAAGTATTAAGAGTATAGACATGAGTCCCTACCCCAGTCTCTCCCCAACTTCTTAGAGCTTTTCCTTTTAGATATTGTCCTTTGTCTGAGATACAGGTTGAAAATCTTTTCTCCAGTTTATCACCTGTGTTTATTCTGTCTTATTTTACTTTGTAAACATTTTTAGAAACTACACACAGAGAGGGAGAGGGAGAGGGAGGAGTAAGTCATAAAAGGCTACTGTTGTTATTTATAGGAAATAGGAACTAGTGCTCTTTGTGTTAATCAAGATAAATCAGGCTCAGACAAATAGTCTATGTTTTCTTACATACATGAAGTGCTGGGAAGAGGGACATGAAAATAGAAAGCTAAGATTTTGAAAAATTCTTTGTCGTCAAAGATACCAATCTCTAATTAAACCTAGTTTTTGAGGAATGATTTGAAAGTTTTTCCTACTCTCAGGTTACACAGGAATTTCTGAGTTGTCTTTGGGGATTTAAGTGGTTTAACTTGATTCAAGTCTATGTTCCATTTGAAATTTATGCTTGTATATGGTGTGACCTACAAGTATAATTTTATCTTTTTTCCAAATGACTACTCAATACTATTAAAAAGGTCATCTTTACCCATTGATCATAAATGTCATATCTATTACTCACTAATGTTCCCTATGTACTTGCTGTGTGTGTTTGGAGACTCTGCTGTTTCACAAGTTTCTTTGTTTATGGAGTACCACACTACATAAACTTCAACAAACACTTTAACTGAAAGGTTAGGGAAATAAGTGAAGAGTTGCTTCAGTAGATAGCTTTTCACCCATGCGAATACTGGCAGTACTAAGTGGACTCGATGGGTTAAAGAAACCACTTAAGTTGACATTGTGAAAGGGGTGTTAGAGGCAACAGAATAGGGTGGGTTTGATCAAAATACATTATGTATGTTATTGAAATTCTCAAACAAAAAAGCCTCCAACTGGCAACGAGGATCTACAACTCAGTTGCCTGGTTTACTAGAAGAATCCCACACTTGTGAGACGTACAAAGAAAACAGAACTGTCTTGGCATAGTATGTGCTATGCTGAAACAAAGTGACCAAAACCTACTACAGAATCCAATTGGAATTGTATCATGTCATGACAACCTGGTGTCTTGGGAGTAACCAATTTCAAAGGCAGTGTGCAGAGGGACCTATATTGGACCCATACAGGCTCCCTGATTGTCACTTCAGTCTCTGAGCCCTATGAGCCCTGGTTAGTTGATTCTGTGGGCTGTTTTCTTGTGGTGTCCTTGACCCTCTGGCTCCTACAATCCTTTCTCACCTTCTGTAGGATTCCCCAAGATCTGCCTAATGTTTGGCTGTGGGTCTCTGTATCTGCTTCTGTCTATGAGTATAGCAGAATATCATTAGGAATGATTGCACTGACTTTTTTTTTCTAGTTGTATTTGGTTCTGTCCTAGGTCTGCTCTGTCCATGCAGTGTCTGTCATGGACTCCCTCTTCATGGTGTACATCTCAAATTGGACCAGTCACTGATTGGCCACCTTACTATATCTTGCATGCAGAACAAATTGTAGGTCGAAGGTTTTGTGGCTGGGTTGGTGTCCCAATCCCTCCACTGGACGTCTTGCCTGGTTACAGAAGATGGCCAATTTAGACTCCTTATTAAGAGTCTTCACACCTGGTGGTGTTGGCACACACCTTTAATCCCAGTACTCGGGAGGCAGAGCCAGGCGGATCTCTGTGAGTTCGAAGACAGCCTGGGCTACCAAGTGAGTTCCAGGAAAGGCGCAAAGCTACACAGAGAAACCCTGTCTCAAAAAACAAAAACAAAAAACAAACAAACAAACAAACAACAAAGATAGTCTTCGCTAGGGTCACCCTCATAGATTCCAAGGAGTTTCCATTGCACTGGGTTTCTACCTAGTCCCCCAAATGTGCCTTAGTTCCAGTTGTCTCTCCCAGTACTCTCCCCTACACACACCTGATCCCTCCTGTTCCCATTCCCACCTGGCCCTAATCCACCTGCAAAATCTATTTTATGTTCCCTTCTCATGGAGATCTATGCATTCCCCCTTAACCCCTCATTAATCTCATTACTAGGTAGAGTCAGGATTAGTAGTTCAAGGTCAATTTCTGCTATATAGTTGAGTTTAGGGCCAATTTAAGCTATTTGAGACTGTCTCAAAAATCCATCCTCTGAATTTCATAGTAATGATTTCTTTCAAAGATCAATTAATTCCAAGATAATACAGTAAAACAATTGGGCAAGTTAAAGAAGACAGTAAAGGTTGTGATTGAGAAAGACAGTAAGGACACAGACATTTTCAAAGTAACCAGTTGTAAGTCTTAGAAATGCAAAACTCAAACAGTCAAATAAGCTTCATGGAAAGTTTTGCAATGGACTACATCAAGCAGAAGAAGGTTGGAAGACAAGGTGTGTGAATTAGAACGTATTCTGTATTAGTCAGGGTGTTCTATGGAAGTAATGGGTGGCTGGGGAGATGGCTCAGTACAAGCATTAGGACCTCCCTGAGTTTTGATCCCAGCATCACATAAAAAATTGTCCATGCCTGTAATCCTAGATGGATTCCAGGAGTTAGCTGGCTAGCCAACCTAGCCAGAACAGTAAGATTTCTGTTCAGAGACCTTGTCTTAAAGGCATGAGGCAGAGTGGTGCAGAAAGATAGTAACAATTTCCCCTCGTCCCTTCTTGTGCAGGAGTGCATACCACATATACACATACCAAAACAAAAAGTAATAGTAACAGGACATGAATATGATCAAAATATATTACAAGTATGTATGAAAATGTTGAAAACAGATCCATGGTATTATATAAATAAAAGATGCAAAAGTAAAATTTGACCTATAAAACCATGAAAAGATATAAAAGAATTTTAATTGCACATAAATAAGAGATAAAAGTCAGTCTTCCCGAATATGCAAAAGGACTGCTGCATGGTTGCCAACTATGTGACACTCGGGGAAAAGCAAAACTATAAAGACAGAATGATCACTTGATACCAAGGGATAGGTAGAAGAAAGAGTGATAAGATAGAGAGAGCACTGGAGACTTTGAAAGCAAGACTAGTTTATATAATATCCTGATGGTGGATATGTGTCACCATTCATTTATTGGAAATCATGTGGTAGCCCTTTTGCAATGGGCTTACTCCAGAAGACTGACTTAGAATGCACAATCCCCAAAATGGACTCTATATAATTATAGGCTTTGGATGATAAGGTTACATAGTACTAGGTTCGTAATTGCAACAGATATACCATCTGGTGAGGAATACTGATAGGTTTTGTGCAGGCAACCATAGTGTCTGTGAGCTTGTGAATACAATGCTCATGTTATGTATTCAGAAGATAGGAGTTCATAACACTCTTCCTCTGACTCTTCAATTCATTTTACCCCTCTTTCAAAATGCTCCCTGAATCTTTGGTGTTTGTGTGTGATACAGATGTGCCATATCACTTTATAGTCACATGTTCTCAGCATTTTGACCAGTTAGGAGTCTCTGTATTTACTGCTGTCACACCAAAAAGAAGCTTCTCTGACCAGAGTTGGAACCAACACTAATCTATGGGTATAAACAAATATTTTGAAGGCAATCTCACAACATATCCATGTAGCAAGAACTCAATATTATGTTCTGCTTTAGGGCCTGCCTATGGCCTCCCCAGTCATTGACTTTTGAGAAGATTTGCAGTATTAGGCATAAATATTCTGTGGAGCATGCCTCAAAGCCAGTCAGAAAGTGGTTGATTACCCCATAATAGTCATGCCACTGTTGCAGGAGTGGGTACACCTTACCTGGTGAGTGATATTGTAGCATGCATGTTGATGTTTTTTTTCCCAGCAGCTTTCCATCACCATGAAAACCAGTAGACTGTGTTTTTTTTTTAATTTAAAAATTTCTTTTTAGAATTCCATACATGAGAAATGTATTTACATAATTTTTCACCCTTTGCTCCCTGTCCAACTCCTCCTGTTTTCTCCCCACTCCTCAAATTCACAATTTCTTCTTTAACTACTATTGTTACACACTCATGCACACATATACACACAACTGCTGAGTCTAATTAATATTTAGGGCTGCTTGTGATCGGATAACCTATCAGGGCTGATACCTAGAGAAGACTGATTTTACTTCTCTGATTAGTCATTTAACTGCCTGTAGCTCTTCATCTAGAAGTTGGGTCTTGTGAGATTTGCTGTTGATGTTAACATATACACTGGTGGTAAGCAGGCCTTGTTTATGCAGCCATATTGTTCCGATCTCATGGGTGCATCTTCCCTGTTATTCATATATAGATGATACAATCAATCACACAGCAGACTTCTTGGGTCTCTGACTTTCAAAATCTTTCTACCCCATCTTCTTCAGTGTTCTCTGTGCCTTAGGTGTAAGGTTGTGTTGTAGATAGCTCATCTAGGGCTGGACCCCCCCCCCCCCATGGTCATCTGTTCTTTGCATTTTTACCAGTTGGGGATTTCCACAATGGTCTCTGCTGCAAAAAGAAGCTTCTTTGATGAAGGGTAAGAGCTACATTTATCAGTCAAGACTGGTGCATGAGATAGATTTCTCTGCAAATTTTTTTAAAGCAGTAACCAAATGTGAGCCACACACACTGTCAGGAAAAGTGTGGCTCTGAACAATGATTATTTCTTGTTGAGCTAGCCATGAATTAGAAACTAGGTGTAAATGTTATGTCTTTTTAAACACACGAACTGACTTACTGAATAGAATTGTTACTACAGAACTTGACAGATGTGTGAGAATGTGTACACAGATTGGTAAATTTGATGTTTTAAAACATTTGTATGTGGAGGTGCACATGTGTAATGATGTGCATGTAGAGGTCAGAGGGCACTGCTAGAGTTAGTAAGTTCTGGGGATAAAACTTGCTTACAGATTTGGCAGTGAGCATTTTGCCCACTGAGCCATCTATCTCACGGCCTTGTGACTTTGAAGTTTTAAAGACGGGTTTGAAGCCCTTCTTTTAGGTGTCACTCATTGATTGCCAGAAACAGTGCGTGTATGTGAGTGTGTATGTGTGTGTGTGTGTGTGTGTATGTGTGTGTCTATGTGTGTGTGAGTGTGTGTATGTGTGTGTGAGTGTGTGTATGTGTGTGTATGTGTGTGTATGTGTCTCTCTGTGTGTGAGTGTGTGTGTATGTGTCTCTCTGTGTGTGAGTGTGTGTGTAAGTGTGTGTGTGTGTGTGTGTGTGTGTGTGTGTATGTGTGTGTCTTTGTACTTCAAAATAGTATTAAATTATGAAAACACTGGTGTAATTTAGGAAGAGCCAAAATGCATGGCTATTGAAAGACCAAGAACATTGCAGAAATTTCAGTGGATTCTGCTCTTCTTTAATGTCTAGAAATGACAGCAAACATATATAGGCAAGACATTAAATGTCCAAGTACTAAATTCAGAATTTACTAGGAGCTAAAGTCAAGACTAAATGATGCAATCACAGAGCAATTTTCTGAGATAGGAAAATAAATCTAAATTTTCATTGAAATAATAAAATGTATTCTAAAAAATGAGGCTTCACATTTAAAATCTTGTGAATATTATTCTAATTGATAAATCATAATATATACATTTTAAGATGAAATGTCATTTTGCTGTGTATGCCATGAATATAGAATTATTAGATCTAGTTAATCAACATTGCCTTGCAGAAACATACACTGCTTAGCACTCTGAATTTTGTGTACTGTTTTAAGAAAATAATTTTTTTAATACTTTAAGAGGAACTTTTAAGATTGTGTCTGCCTGTACAGGGTTGTTTATAAAAGCTAGTTTTGTGATACTTGGAAATACTTTTGACTATTTTCTTCAAGCTTTTGTGTATGTGTTGTGTGAAACACATTATATTCTGAGCATTATCTCCCTCATACTCTCAATCCTCCTTTTTCTTGCCCCTTTCCTCTCTCATTTGTCTAGTTTATCTTCCTAGGTTGTTTTATTCCTATTTGGGGGACATGACATGAGTGTATACTCACATGATTTTATGTATTTATATAAAATCTGAGAGCCATAAATGAGACAAAATCTGGTATTTGTCATCTGTGACTCGCTTAATTTGACTAATACAGTTATCTTCAGTTACATCTATTTTCTTGTAAACAACATAACTTTCTTCTTTTTGGCTGAAAGAAATTCCAATGTGTATATTTTTCTATTTTGCTATTATATAAGGATCATTGAATCTTTGTCTCTCCCCTCTGCCCCGAGATGTTTGCTACCACTAAATTATAGAGTCCTCAAATATCCGTTTCAATCATTGTATCTAGATCTTACAGTTGCCTTCAGTGGGAGAGACAGGGTAGAGTATGTTTCTACATCATTACCAAAACAAAGTCTTAAGAAAAATTTATCTTTAAATTATAATCAAAGAAGCTGTGATAATATAGTAAATTGATAGATGCTTTTTCAAAATACAATAGGCTCCATGTTGTTTCCTGTGACATCGCCTCAAGTAGCCCAGGCTGGCCTTGAGCTAGCTATGTAACTGCCTCAGGCCTTGAACTCCTGATCTTCTTGTCTTCATTTTCAAAGTTCTAGAATTACAGACATTTGGCAATAAACTTAAAATGCAATAGACTCCTAAATACAAAAGCCTTCTGTGAGTTTCCAACTGCAATTTAATATTCATTGCATGTATGTATTTAGTTAATCATCAAAAGCACACTTGCCTAGATGACCCATGGTTCAGTAGAGACACATGAGGTATCACAGATGAACCCAGAAGAATCTCCAACTTGCAGAATTATGAGCTAAATGAATGATTGATCCTTTGCACTGCTGTAAAAGTACTTTTCAACATAGCAATAGATAACTATAAGCAGCTAAAACCAAAGCATTAATCCACTGTACTGTGTAATATTTTTAAAGTTTTCTGGTTGTTTCTGTGTGTCAAACTGTCTGATTCACAATTTTTTGAAGTAGCATATCTTATAGTACAACTAATGAAAACTTTTAAATATCAGACACAATGTGTTCCAGTAATTTAATTTTTAATTTTTAAAAGGAGCTCTACCTGGGATCCCTAGCTTGGGTAAATCTATAGACCTCCATCACTTCAACTGCTTGAAATGGTTTGTGTCTGGTTTGTGGTCTCTAAGAATCAGTTCAACTTTTGTTTCCATCTTTAGACTCAGAACAATAAAGGCCGTTGTTTTGATGTGTGCTTAGATGACAAGCACACACACACTTGGACTCCCCCGCTTGTCTTTTGGTTCTGTATAGTCAGTTACCTTTGCTGTTAACTGAATTCAGATGGAACATGATTTATTATGGTTGCTGTGGCTGCTTTAGGAGTTTTTACTCCTCACGAAATTCCGTAGTGGAAAAGTTGACATTTATATATTATTTCATTTTTCTAAGCTACAAAAGATATCCAAGTGAGACGTTTTTCCCTTAGAACACTCCTGGTGCTATAATTAAATAATTAAAAATTAAACACAGTTACTAAAGCTTATTCATTTTTACAAATGGAAACTCAAAAACAATTGTAAGGAAATTAATAAAAGAAACTTTTAATAATTTATTTTTACTTTATTTGCATTGGTGCTTCACCTGCATGTATGTCTGTGTGAGGGTGTCAGATCTTGGAGTTATGGGCAATTATGAACTGCCATGTGGGCACTGGAAATTGAACCTGGGACCTCTGGAAGAGCAGTCACTGAGTGCTCTTAACCTCTGAGCCTTACCTCCAGCCTAAGGATACCAATTTTTAATTTTATTTTTCACTTCATTGAAAAAACTCATTTCCTCAGCCATACATGGTGGGCATTTGTATAATCTCACCCAGGAGGTTGAGGACTATGAATTATAGAACAGTCTAGGCTATATTACATGATCCTGTTTCCAAAATCAAGAATTCAATTAATAAAGAATTATGATGATCAATTTATCTGGTCACTGAACATTGGCTGTATATTTATATTAATCATTTATTTCTTAGTTGACTTTTAAAAATTCTGAATAATTATGTTTATACATAAAATTCAAAGCTGTCATAATCTTTGAAGATTATACCATACTTCTTCCACAAAATATGCTTTCGGTTGTTTGCTGTAGATGAAAAGGAAGGCTAACTGTATTAGTTACTTTTAGTTGCTGTGGAAAAACACCATAAGCAAAAGCGACTTCCGGAAGAAAGAGACCGTTTTAGCTCTTGGTTCCAGAGGGGAGTGCATAATGGTGGGGAAGGGATGGCAACAGGTGGCTGGAGCCCGAAGCTGGGAGATGGGGTCTTTTTGTGGTATTGTGTTCCCCACAATATTATGCACCCTAATAAATTTATCTGGGGTCAGAGAATAGACAGCCACTAGAACAGAGCCAGAAATGGTGGCTAAAAACTGGGTCAGAGCAAGCCATAGTAGAAGGTGCACGCCTTAATCCCAGCACTTGGGAGTCAGAGCTAGGCAGATCTCTGTGTGTTCAAGGATACAGCCAGCATGGCTACACAGCATTTAATCCCAGAAATCCAGCCTTTAATCCCAGGGAGTGGGGGCAGAAAGAGAAAGATATATAAGCGTGAAAACCAGGCACCAGAGTTAGTTAAGCATTTGGTTGGTTTAGCAGTCAGGCTTTGGAGCAGCACAGTTCAGTTGAGATTCATGTGGAGGAAGACTCAGAAGCTTCCAGCCTGAGGAAACAGGATCACCTGAGGAACTAGCAAGGTGAGTAGCTGTGGCTTGTTCTGCTTCTCTGATCTTCCAGCATTCACCCCAATAACTGGCCTCAGGTTTGATTTTATTAATAAGAACCTTTAAGATTCATGCAACATCTTTTGTTATTTTTGTTTTGTTTTTTTGAGACAGGGTTTCTCTGTGTAGCTTTGAAGCCTTTTCTGGATCTCATTCTGTAGCCCAGGCTGGCCTCGAACTCACAGAGATTTACCTGGCTCTGACATACATGCCACCATCACTATCAGGCTTGGGAGATGGGGTCTTTATCCACATTCAGGAAGCAGAGAGTGAACTGAAAATGGGCTGAGGCTATGAAATGGCAAAGCCTACTGCCAGTGACATGTTCCACCTTCTAAAGTTTCCATAGCCTTCCCTAACAGTGCTACCACCTGAGGACCATGTGTTTAAAGATGTGTGCCTATTGGGACATTTCTCATTTAAACTACCAGGACCAGCCAAATGCAATATAGTGTCCTGGCTTAGATTCTAAAATAAAGACAACACACTTGTGGGAAAACTGATGAAATCTAAGTCTGTATTTGCCTTCATAGTGTATCAGCAATGTTGGGTTCTTAGTTTTAACAAATATTGCCATGTAACCAGAAATTGTTAAATTTGGGCAAAACTGTGCAAAGGTATATGAGAATTCTCTATAGTACCTTACAGGTTTTTTGTTTGTTTTGTTCATTGGTTTTTGTTTTGTTTTGTTTTGTGGAAATCTAAAGTCATTCGAAATAAACAAATACAAAACACTGCACCCAAACTGAAGAAAAATTAAAGCATGCCTGAATTTGAAGGCAGGCTTGTAAGCATTTGTAGTGAAGCATTGTTTTCAGGACAAGGTGGAACCAAAAAAAGAAGATGATGGGCTGTGTACAAGGACTGTTAGGAACATGCACTGGAAAGGAAGATGATGGAGTGTAACTGAAGGCACAGGAACAGCATGGGATGAATCACTTCAGGATACTAAATTTGAGAAATGACCTTAGTACACACACATATTATAGTGAAATAGCGCAAACTCATTCTCTAACAGCTTATCCTTAGTCTATAGCCATTGTTGGTTTAGTTCACATGGAGTTCATGCCTGCCATCTATGATAGGAGTTACAATGAACCTTATGTGTCTTTCTCTATGCAGACATGAGCTATGGCTAAACCATACTTTTTGAATGAGATGGCACAAACTCTTCACTGACATATTTCATAGTTTCAAAATCAGCATTTAAAAATTAAATAGCTTCAAAAATAAACAAGCTCTCTTGTGTCCAATTATATAGCTTATGCACAGCAAAGGAAGCAACCAACAAAATTTTTAAAAATCAGCACAACGGGAAGGAGAACACTTATAAATAAAATATCTTATAAGGTATGCTATGATCTGAATGCTTGCATTCCCTCCCCAGCCAGTTTCATATTGAAACACACCCCCAGGGTGATAGTGTGAGGTCAGATGTTTTGGAGGAAGTGATTAAGTAATGAAGGAAGAGTCATAATAAAAAATAGAGGCTGGGCAGCAGTGGCGCACACCTTTAATCCCAGCACTCAGACGAGATCGGGCGCGTTCAGGGTGGTATGGCCATAGACTAATCCCAGCACTCAGTAGGCAGAGGCAGGCGGATCTCTGTGAGTTCGAGGCCAGCCTGGTCAACAGAGGGAGATCCAGGACAGGCACCAAAAGTACGCAGAGAAACCCTGTCTCAAAAAAAAAAAAATAAATTAAATGTCCATATGAAAGGTACCAACAGGAGTTTGTTTGCCCATGTGAGCATACAATGCAGCATGTGTCACTTATAAGAAATAAACCCTCACTAGACACATCTGTCAGTGCCTTGATCTTGGACCAGTAGCTCTAGAACTATGACAAATACATTTCTATTGCTCAGAAATCATGCAGTCTAATGTATTTTATTTTGATGCTCAGAATTGACTAAAATAATATTCCAAAATACACAAGTGTGACCAGATGTGGTGGTGCAGGCCTTTAATCCCAGCACTGGAGAGGCAGAGGCAGGCAGATCTCTGAGTTCAAAGCCAGCCTGGTCTACAGAGTGAGTTCCTGGCAAGTCAGGGATACATATACATAAAAAGACCTCATTTCAAAACAAAACAAAACAAGAAGTGTGCAGAGCCAACTTAACCATGAGTTGTGACTGCCATGTTTTCTCTTGATTAATTCTGGCCTGTCTGTAGATAAATAAAACAGACTAGCATGTGGAGTTTTACGATTGGACTTTAGAACCTGGGATATGTCTTATGTCTTGGTGTTTTAGCTTGGCATAAAACCAAGTTTTCAAGTTGAATTCAAACCACCTTTGTTCCAGTCATTATACAACCACCCTTCCTCTGACCTGAGTTTTAAGAATCCAGCCGTCTTGCTGCTGTTCTGGATGGTGGTTCTGTCAGTAAGTCTCCAGTACACTGAATTCTCTGCAATCCTGGATCTATGTGAATCTTCTGCTGGTCAAATTGTATCTGATAGTCAGCCCTTTTATACCTTATTTTTTTCCATGTACAATCAAGTAATAGAAAAATAAACAATATCACTTAAATATAGGCAAAGGAACTAAATAGATACTCCTAAGAAAAAGAAAAATGACCAAGAAGTCTATGAAAAAAAAGATGCACATTGTCTCTAAATAAGGAAAATACAAATAAAAAACACAAGGCATTTCCT
Source organism: Onychomys torridus (assembly GCF_903995425.1). NCBI lineage: Eukaryota > Metazoa > Chordata > Mammalia > Rodentia > Cricetidae > Onychomys > Onychomys torridus. The sequence continues at coordinate 23,764,189 of NC_050466.1, forward strand.
CACACACACTAATGTGGCTCTTATTTTTAGGACAAGAGATAGCAAGCATTGGAGACGATATGGAGGAAAGAATATCCTTGTAAACTGTTGAAGGGGATGTACATTAGTATGTCCATGGTAGAACACATTGCAGAGGGGTCTCAAAAATTAAAAATAGAGGGGGCTGGAGAGATGGCTCAGTGGTTAAGAGCACCGACTGCTCTTCCAGAGGTCCTGAGTTCAATTCCCAGCAACCACACGGTGGCTCACAACCACTTGTAATGAGATCTGGTGCCCTCTTCTGGCCTGCAGGGACACATGCAGGCAGAATACTGTATACATAATAAATAAAATAAATCTAAAAAAATTAAAAATTTAAATAACATATGATCCAGCCACACTCTTGTCTCAGCATGTATCCAGACAAACTTGAACCAGGATTTTTAAGAGATATGTGTGTCTTGTATTCATTGAAGCATTTCTCATAATAACCAAGACATGGGAAGAATACAAATGTACACTAAAGGATGACTAAGAAAAATAATTTATGATACATATATACAATGGAAGAAGGAAGTCCTGACACTGGTAACAGCATGGATAATTGTGGGGGGACATTACATTAAATAAGCCAGACAAAGAAAGGCAAATACATACTTTTTAATCTCATATATGCGGTGAGATCTTTTAAAAATTTAACTCGGGGTTGGGGATTTAGCCCAGTGGTAGATCGCTTGCCTAGCAAGCACAAGGCCCTGGGTTTGGTCCTCAGCTCTGAAAATAAAAAATTAACTCAGAGAAGCAGACACAATGGTGGTAAAACACAAACAAGTGGTAGTTAAAGGGTACAGAGATTTAGTTTTGCAGTATAAATAAATATTGGCGTTCTACTATACAATATAGTGTCTATAGCTCTGTTACATATATACAATGTATCATATAATTTAAAGTTTCTAAGAATAGAATTTAGTGTTCTATAGAATTTAGTGTTCTATTGCTATGAAGAGACACACACCATGACCATGGCAACTCTTTCTTTTTTTTTTTTTTTAAGTTGGTGGTTTGCTTTTTTTTAAAAATTTTTTGTTTGCTTTTGTATGAAGCACAAACCCTCATATTAAGGATGGTTGAAAAGGGTCCCAAGAGCAGGCAAAAGAGTTAGGCAAAAGAGACATCCCGACTCCCACTACTAGGAGTCCCACAAAAACACCAAGCTAACAACCATAACATATATGGAGAGGACCTAGCTCAGACCTATACCGGCTTCCTGATTGTCACTTCAGTCTCTGTGAGGCCCTATGAGTCCTGCTTAGTTGGTTCTGTGGGCTGTGTTCTCCTGGTATCCTTGGCCTCTCTGGCTCCTACAATCCTTCCTCCTCTTCTGCGGAGTTCCTGGAGCTCTAAGGGGAGGGACTCGATGGAGATCTCCAATTTAGGCTCTCTCTTCTTAATGTGTGGCTGTGAGTCTCTTCATGTGCTCCCATCAGCTGCCCACAGAAACATCTCTGGTGACGATTGAGCTAGTCACTGATCTATGAGTATATAAGGATACCATTAAGAATGGTTTTTATTGATTTTTTAAATATATTTATTTATTAACATTTTTTTTCATTTTACATACCAACCCCAGTTCCCCCTCCCCCCCTTCTGGTTTTAATGATTTTTTTTTTCTATGATCGGTCTCTGGCCTATCTAGCCTCTGGTTCCCACTTGTCCTGGCAGTGCCAAATATAGGCTTCCTCTCGTGGAGTGGGCTTCAAATTAAACCAGTCACAGTTGGCCACTCCCACAAGTTCTGTGCCTGCATTACCCCAGCACATCTTGCAAGCAGGATAGATTGTAGGTCGAAGGTTTTGTGGATGGGTTAGTGTCCTAATCCCACCAGTGGGAGCCTTGCCTGGTTACAGATGATGTCTGGTTCAGGGTCCGAATCCTCCATTAGTAGGAGACCTTGTTAAAGTCGCTCTCGTAGAATCCTGGGAGTTTCCACTGCACTAGGTTTCCACATTGTCCACCCACCATGTACTCTATCTAATCTAGTCATTTCTCTTTATTTTCTCTCCCTCCATTCCTCCCTGCCTTCCCACCTTCTGCCACCTAATCCCTCCTGTTCTCATCCCTACCTGCCCCCAGTCTACTTGCAAAATCTATTCTATTTTCCCTTCCCAAGGAGATCCACACATCTCCTTTAGAGCCCTCCTTATTACTTAGCCTTTCTGAGTGTGTGGATTGTAACATAATTATGGTTTGCTTAACAGCTAATATCCACTTATAAGTGAGGAAATAACATGTTTGTCTTTCTGTGTCTGGGTTACATCACTCAATATGATTTTTTTCTAGTTCCATCCATTTGCCTGCAAATTTCATGATGTCATTGTTTTTTTACAGCTGAGAAATACTCCATTCTTCCATTGAGGAACATCTAGGTTGTTTCCAGTTTCTAGCTATTATGAATAAAACCACAATGGACATGGTTGAGCAAGTGTCCTTATGGTAGGATGGAGTGTCCTTTGGGTATATGCCATAGAGTGATATAGCTGGATCTCAAGATAGATGATTCCCAACTTTCTGAGGAACCATAGTAACTCTTTTTTTTTAAGTTGGTGTTTTTGTTTTGTTTTTAATACATCCCAACTGCAGTTTCCCCTCCCTTCACACCTCCATTTAATTGGGGTGGCTTATAGTTTCAGAGGTTTAGTCCATTATTGTCATGGCAGGAAGCAAGGAAGCGTGCAGGCAGACATGGAGAAGGAGCTGAGAGTTCTACATCCAGATCTGCAGGCAGCAGGAAGAGAGACTCAGCTTGGCATGGGCTTTTGAAACCTCAAAGTCCACCCCCAGGGACACATCTCCAGCAAGGCCACACCTCCTAATCCTTTCAAGAAGTGCCATTCCCTGGTGACTAAGCTTTCAAATCTATGAGCCTATGGGAGCCATTCTTATTCAAACCACCACAGAATTTTTATTCATTGTTCTTAGCACATGTACATACACATGCACACATCTCAAGATGAATCATAATAATAAAAGGTATAATAAAGCTTTAAAAGGTGATAGAAATGTATATGATCTTGATAATCATGTTTTTTGTGGATGTATACTGATCTTCAAATACATCAAGGTATAAATATTAAATATGTATATGAGAATCATATCACAATAAAGTACCTTAGAAAATATTTCAAAAAATGGTTATAAATCATATCTACTTGGTGATTTTTGTTTTTGTTTTGAAATGCTCAAGATGACCAAGGCCATCATGGATATTAGACAATCTTTCTATCCTAAGCTACTCCCACAGCCTATATTTTGAAAACTATATAATATGAAAAGTATGCTTTGGTTATGGGACTAGGCCTTCATTCCTCTGAGTCTGTAAATGATGACAGGACCTTAGACACAACTTGGATGTCTGAATGATTACTAATGTGTAACTAATCATAGACCATTCCATTGCCTTGACTACTTTCCAATTCCAGGAATGTACACTGCATCAGCCCATCAGCCTTGTTAACTCACTTCCTCTTTGGTGGATGTTGGTATAGTGGGAGGTAGATTAGTAAGATTCTGCTTTTAAGTAGCAAATGGTACCTGGATAAGCTTAAGGAAAAGCAAACAGCAACAACAAGAAAATCCAACAACACAAGGGCAGTTCACAAAAAGGAAATGTTAAAGGTTGAATGGTATCTAAAAGGAGGAATATAGCCCAACCTCAGAATAAACTGAGTCAGAATTAGAAAGCTAAAACAGAATCTAGAGCAGTGGTTCTCAACCTTCCTAATGCTCTGACCATTTAATACAATTCCTTATGTTGTGGTAACCCCCAACCATAACATTATTTTCATTGCTACTTTGTAATTTTGCTACTATTATGAATTGTAATATAGATATCTGATATACAGGATATCTGATATGCAACCGCAAAGAGGTCATGACCCACAGGTTGAGAACCACTAACCTAGGGACTATTCTCTCTTTTAACTTTTAAAAATCATTTTTGCATTTCCTTTTCTGTGGAATGACTTCCTTTGCTTTTCTTTGAATAAAGAGACCAATGATCATATTCCATGACCTAATGAAAAATTTCTAGAACAGTACATTGAATTGGCTACAGTCCTGTAGGTTCTCCATCAACTACAAAGGTGGGGTCAGAGTCACATAGTACACATGTGACTCTTATCTAGAAAAGAAGAGGGGTAGGACTGAGAAGAGCAAGAAATACTATGTAGACATCTTAAAGGCATCTTTAGAAGAAAGGGGTAAGAGTTCATTACCATCACAGCAGGGAAATATGGCAGCTGGGAAGCATGGAAGCTGGAGCTAATAGCTAAGAGCTTACATCTTGAACTACAAGCAGGAAGCAGGGAGAGAAAACTGGTAATATCATTTGGCTTTCAAACATCAATGCCCATCAAGAGAGAGCCCTCCTCTTGATCCTCGGTCTTCCACTCCCTCCTCTGCCCCGCCTTGTGGGCGTGATCATTACCGAAGCCTCAATGGGGGTTGGAACTTCCAGGCCAATGCTGGGATGGCTATCCACTACACATGTTGATGTTTGTTTTACTTCATATAGTATGAAGACAGATAATAGTGATATTTTCATGGAACTGGTCTCAAAATGATCGTGATGTATGTACTAAATATATACACTCTTTGTTTTAATCATATCCCAGAAAAGTAGTTTAACTACTGTTTCAAATTTGATAATTCATATCTACAAGGAGGATTTTGTTTCCTTTGTTTTCTGGTATTGAGTGTGGAACCCAGGGCATCATACATGGTAGTTACATTTTCTTGGGTGATTGCTTAAAATGCCAGCAGATGGGTATTGACCAGGAAGTTGCTTGAAGAAACTCATACTGTGACAATGACACATAAAAGGGACCAGACTCCTGGAGTCGTTTAACCATGAATGAGCCTGAACCTCGAAAATGAAGCATGGTTTGGGAGATGACTTTATCTTAATCTTTTACCAGAATTTTACAAGGAAGTTGTATTGTTTTCAACATTTATTGTTAGTTACACATTGTTTTCAATATGGTTGCTCTCAGCAGTGATATCAAGCTTAATTACTATAAAACACAGACAGACACACAGACAGACAGATACACACACAGTATTCTGGATCAGGAACATAGATGGGTTACAAGGGAGATATAGGGACTATAATTTAAGATTAAAGCACTGCATACAACTTAGTGTGTAAAAGTTGATTACAAGGTGAGTCCAAGGTATAATAAAAGATTACATTGTTTTTCTTAAAGGTAAGTTTAAGTTAGACAAGCTGAGTACACGGTGCATTAAGATTAACTTGGTTACAAGGTTAGGTAAAAGTTTAATTTGTGAAGGTGGAGTACAAGAGGCACTTCCCAGAAAATCATTAGCACATCGTACAATATTTACCTAATTAAGACCAGTGTTGTCAGAGCCTCTTCTACCTGTAATTGGACTGAGATATACAATCTCATTGTCCCTGGTCATTTTTGTGTAATTTATTACACAGATACCTTTTGCTCATGCCCCTATATGCTTTCTGCAATTGAGAATGTGCTGAAGAAAACTCATAATTCTTTAGCTCTAGCTCAGTCAGAAAAGCCAGTCATCTGTTTAGCCTCACCCTCCCACCCACAAAATAGCACTCTGGCTAGAACAGAGCCTGGCATATGGATGGTGTTCCATGGTGTTCATTATAAGACACAGCGAGACCATCAGGATTTATATTAATATATTTCAGAGTGATGAAATCAGGTTTACTATATGAAAAAGGCTGGGTGAAGGGAGGTCAAATATATGAGTCAAGTTTCTATCTATTCTGTGACAGTGTAAATTAGTAGGCTACAAAAACGAGCTACAAAACAAGAAGAAACTACGAACAGTACACCATGCAGAGGGCTGCTATTACTATATCACATGGCTTCCACTCAAATCTGTAACATTTCCAGCCTCCAGCCCATCATGCTGGATCACTCTGTGAAAATGAAATGTACAAAGCTACCACTCATCTCTTCTCAGCCACTCAAAACAGTGTCAGAGGATGGAAATAACCCAGACGCAAAATTTTCTGGGATTGATTTGTTAAAAGAAACTTATCCAGGTAAAGAAATACATTCATGTGAAACACAGCAAATCACAGAGTTTTATTGCTGGTTTGAGCATAAACCAACCACATCTTTATCATCTGCTTTTATTTGGATAAAATTAGATGGTAGTTACAGATAGTAGACTATATGCTAGAGGAAAACTTTGGAGCTCTGTGTGGTGGCCCACACCTTTAATCCCAGCACTCAGGAAGGAGAGGCAGGAATCACCACAAGTTCAAGGCCAGCCTGTGAGTTCCAGGCCAGATAGAGCTACATAGTAAGACCCTATCTCAAAGGATAAAAAGGATAAATTTTATAAGAAAAATATTAAGATTATGAAGAAATAAAGTCATTTCTTACTTGGAGAAAACTTTGATAGAATTTGAGCAAAGTTGTGTCATTTGTAATAGTCCTCAATCCAATGACAAAATGTCAAGCCCTGAGGAGAGGAAGAAAAGATTTGAGTACGTAAGCACCTTTCTGACTGCCATGTTTTTAGTATTTTTTTATTGTAAAGCCCATATTTGCTAAAAATATTATATTATTTATATAACTAAGGATCTCTTTGGCCCCCTGTAGCATTCTTTTACAAGACAAGCAGTCACCAGTTACATGTGTAGAACATCTCTTACCAATAGCAAGTCTTGACTATTAAAACATCTATCTTCTATATTCCACAGTTACTCACTTTCTTTTCATTGATTGTATCTCTGTGCAATATTAGTAAATTTGTTCTGACCCAACTTTTGGCTCACCAATTTACCTTCCAGGAACATTTGACTACTAAAATATTGGATTTTAAACTTCGGTAATTTCGTTATTTCTATCTTTTCTTTAAAAAGATTTATTTATTTATTATGTATACAGTGTTCTGTTTGGATGTATGTCTGCACACCAGAAGAGGGCACCAGATCTCATTCTAGATGGCTGTGAGCTGCCATGTGGTTGCTGGGAATTGAACTTGGGACCTCTGGAAGAACAGCCAGTGCTCTCAGCCTCTGAGCCATCTCTCCAGCCCTATTTCTATGTTTGATTTGGGTTCTTTTGAAATTTTCAGTGTCACTTCTCATAGTTTTCTGTTCTCTTCATATTTCATCAAGCTTATTTTCAATTCTGTTATAGTAAGCATATTTCATAACTAGTCCCTAGTCAGCATGTAATTAGGAATCCCAATGTCTGAAATAGTAGGAGGTCTTTTGTTGGTGCTGGCTATTGCTGCTGCATCTTCCTTTCAGAATCAAGTTTCCTTTAGTGCTTGGTCAACTTTGACCATGTGTTTCTCACTAGATTAAAACAACAGTTTGGGCGGGCGGTGGTGGCGCACGCCTTTAATCCCAGCACTCGGGAGGCAGAGGCAGGCAGATCTCTGTGAGTTCGAGGCCAGCCTGGGCTACCAAGTGAGTTCCAGAAAAGGCGCAAAGCTACACAGAGAAACCCTGTCTTGAAAAACCAAAACCAAAAAAATAAATAAATAAATAAAACAAAACAAAACAACAAACAAACAAACAAAACCAGTTTGAAGGACACGTTTGGGTCAAGGATAACAGTATCTTCATCTAAAAAGGTTGCACACTTGTTTCTGCTAGGCACTCAAAGGCACCAGCAATGTGGCATTGCTTTCCTCCCAGTCCAAGGCTTAAGGTTTGCAAACAACTCAAAGAATCACACCCAGATTCTACCCCTATGTGGTGGCTCTCCCTATTCTGGTTCATCCTTTTCCTGAAGGTATAACATTTGGAGATTTTATTCAAGAGAGGCTTTCCTATATGTGGAAACTCTAGCTTTGACTTCCAACCTTTTGTCAATATGAATTATTCTAAATAAAAATTCAAAAAGGAACTATTTTTTAAAATCCTTAAAAAAAGTTAATTTAGATTTATTTGGCTTTCTGGTAAATAGTTATCTTGTGGGCTCAGCAGATAAAAGCACTTGCCACACAAACCTGTCAACCTGCGTTGGATCCCGAGATCCCATGGTGGAAAGAATGGACTCCAGAAAATTTTTCTCTGACCTCTACACACATACTATGACATGTGCCTATGCAAGCACACACACAGACACACAGACACACACAAATTAAAAAATAAATCTTTTTAAAAAGATGGTGATTTTTATGTTTTATAAAACTTTTTTAGTTTAATAGGAGTGTCTGAATAAGCTAGCTCTCAGTTGCTAGAATTGGGAAGGAAGCTAGTATTTAATTCAGTCTCTACTGCTTAACATGAGCACCATTCTTGCATTCTGTCCCTAGTTCAATTCATCATTTTCTCTGTGTGATCAGTCAAATTGGCCAAGACATTTCTCTAAAGAATAAGCAGTAGTTATAAAACATGACAGAGTTCCCTAGGGCAAAAAGTTCTGCAAAAACATAAGGCAATTCTATTTGAACTATGCAAAGTGAATTTTGCAACAATTTATATTACCAAAGAGAACTTAGTTCATCAATCTAAAGGCATTTCATTCAGTTTCCATCAAGAAGAAAGGAGAGATATTTGCTTTGCATATATGAAATTGAAAGACCCATTCAAATCCTTTCCCCAAAGAGGAGCAGCTGGTGCTAAAGTCAAAGTTACAATTCTGCTTTCTAAGCTTGGTGTTGTAGTTTGTAAATCATATCTTTCTCAACGTTTATTAACAAAAATTTCAAATATTTTAGGCCTTACAACTTACCATAGACACCTTTTTAATATTCTTTCTAAACAGCTGATTTAAATCTGAGCATATATATCTATGTCTATATCTATATCTATCTATCTATCTATCTATCTATCTATCTATCTATCTCTATCTCTATATCTATCTCTATATCTATCTATCTATCTATCTATCTATCTATCTATCTATATATCAGTGGAAGAGTTATATGCTTGCTCATACGGCAGAACCTACCATGTTTGAGGCCCTAGGTTCAATACTCAATGCCACACAAAAATAAAATCAAAACAAAGTAAAAGATTCTATGTGTTTAAAAATTAATCCATATGATTAAAACTCAAGCCAGAGACTTGAAAGTAAGCCATTGCTTGTAGACAGACGTTTCAGTCATGCTGGGTCCCGAAGCCATTTAGTCCCAAATAAACACACAGGTGCCTATATTAATTATAAACTGTTTGGCCTATTGCTCAGGCTTATAACTAATTAGCTCTTATGATTAAATTAACTCATAATTTTTATCTATGTTTAGATATGTGGTTTGGTACCTTTTCTCAGTTCAACATTCTCATCTTTCTTTGTCTGTGTCTGGCTGGCGACTCCGTCTCTGCCTTTCCTCTTCCCAGCCTATCCTAGTCTGGTCACCCCGCCTACACTTCCTGCCAGGCTACTGGCCAATCAACATTTTATTAAATCAATAGGAGTGACAAATCTTTACATTGTAAAAGAGCATTATCCCATACCAATGGCCTCTTTCTTCTCGTGTAGTAATCAATGACCAAGCCCTGAAAAAATCCACCCCAGCCGGGAGTTGGTAGCACAAGCCTTTAATCTCAGCACTCGGGAGGCAGAGCCAGGCAGATCTCTGTGAGTTCGAGGCCAGCCTGGTCTCCAAAGCGAGTTCCAGGAAAGGCGCAAAGCTACACAGAGAAACCCTGTCTTGAAAAAACAAACAAAACAAAACAACAACAACAAAAAAAATCCACTCCAAAAGTACATCCCAAATTCATCTAATTTTCTTAGTCTCTTAGGACACCTAACATCCTCTCTGAGGTTCTCATTGCCTCTTGCTTGGATGACTCACGGTGTCCTCTAACTGAGTTCTGAGGTGATATTTTGTTGTACTCTAATAAAGCTTGCCTGAAGATCAAAGGACAGAGCCAGCCAGAGTTAGCACAGAGGTCAGGCAGTGGCAGCACACACCTTTAATCCCAGCACTTTGGAGTCAACTGCCTTTAATCCCAGTACTTTCCTAGTTGAGACAGGAAGCTATATGGCTGGGCAGAAAAAGGCATATAAGGCAGGAGGAGAAAGGAATTAGGCCCTTTTGGCTGAGGACTCAGAGGCATTTAGTCTCAGGATTCGTGGAGACGGATCTTCTCTTTTTGGCTGAGGAGTTGGTAGGGTGAGAAGTGGCTGTGGCTTGTTTCCTTTGATCTTTCAGCATTTACCCCAATATCTGGCTCTGGGTTTTTATTATAAGACCATTTAGTATTTGTGCAGCAGATTATCCCTTTCTATTATCCCTTTTTCTTCATGAGGTTAGACTCATGTCTCTAAAATGTCAAACCATTGATGTCTCCCTGCTTAAAACTGTTATTGCCTTTAGGATAAAGTCCAAATTACAATTCTGTCATTTGTTTTATAATTTGGACCTGGAATGTTCCCCTAGAAGCCCATGTGGTCTTCAGTTTGCCACTATTAGGAGATAGTGGAAGCATTAAGAGATGGGGATTAGTGGAGGTTTAGGTCATTTGGGTACATGACCTCAAAGGAACTAGTGGTAATATAGTCCCTTTTCTCTCTTTCCTGATCTGGTCATGGTATGAGCAGCTTGATCCATCCACCAATACACTACCACTATGATGTACTAGCTTGATACAAATGCACAAGCAACAGATTGACTAACCAGCTGAAATCTCTAAAACTGTGAGCCAAAAATAAACCTTTTCACATTTTAAGATGTGGGAGGGTATATGGGGAGGGACAGCTAAAATTAAGGGGCACATGAGGGGTAGTATGGAAAGCTAATACAGTAGAAACTTCCTAAAATATATACATACATGAAGGTGATCTAAATGAAATCAACAAATAATGGGGGAGACAGAGTTGCACCTGGCCATCTCTTGTCACCAAACTAAGCTTTAGTACTGGGACTGATTGGGTTACATTTAATTGTGTTGTGGACCACAGGGTCCCAAAGGAATCCCCAAACAACTTAGGATGTTGCCAAGCTTATTGGTTGCTCTTCACAAGCTGACAGCAAGGCCCCATTGCTGAAGACATCACCTACACAACTCATTGAACATAGAAATGTTGAGCTGCTGCCTAAATAGATCCTTCACTCCTTCATTCCAGTGTATTTGTCAAAGAAAGGTACTCTGCACACTGTCAAAAGAGAAACAGAAACATCAAGCCAGCTATGAACCCTTTATCTACAGCCATATACTACCTGCATGATATGCAAGGGCTCCTGGTGACACAAAGTTTGAGGAGTAACTCCCCTCTCTAGAATGTGACAAGGACCATATCTTGTTTTGTCCAGTGCCCAGCATATATGGCCTACTAAAATGTTAGTGAAGGAATGCCTAAAGGAGTGAATGAATGGAAGACCTGTATTTCCTGGAGTCAAGATTGTCCTGATGCTAGTGAATTTTTCTGTTGTTCTGGGGTGTAACTTGCATCATCTTGCTATCTTCTTACTTGGATTACCCTAGGCAAGCAGCTTATTTGTACATAAACACTTAAGGCACAGCCGACAACTTGAAGGGGTTGGACCAGTTTAACCTGATGGATTAGTGATATTGCCTGTGTAGTTGAAGTGTGTTTATCTTAACTTACCATTGGCAACAGGGTCTTGCTATATAGCACAGACTGACCTTTAATTTATCAAGTAGGCCAAGTTGGACATAAAATCCTTTTCCTTCTGCCTCTTGGGTGCTGAGATTACAGACATTCACATCCACATCTGGTTGTAGACCGTTTATTATTATTATTATTATTATTATTATTATTATTATTATTATTATTTTATGTGTATGGGTGTTTTGCCTGTGTATGTGTCTGTGCACCACATGCATGCCTGGTGCCTATGGAGGCCAGATGAGGGTATCAGATCTCTTGGAACTGTAGTTTCAGATGGTTGTGAGCCATCACATGGATTCTTACAATTGAACCTGGGTCCTGTGGAACTCCTGAGACATCTCTCCAGCCACAAGACTGTTTCATTCTTTAATAGATTTTCTAAGTGTTGCATAGGCTGACTTTAAACTCCTGGGATCAAGTGATTCTTCTATTTCAAAATATCTCCTGCTGGTCCAGTGAGATGTTTCAGTGGGTAAAAGTACTTACTACTACTGAGCCTGATGACAAGAGTTCAACCCCAGAGCCCCACATGATTGAGAGAGATAACTGACTTCTGCAAGTTGTCTTCTGACCTCTACACATATACTATGTCACATGTTCCCCCACATAAATAAATAATTGAGATAAGCATGCCTCCTGCTTAATTGGGATTATCCACACATACTGCTGTACCCAGGTTGAAGGGTTTTTTTCATATTTGTAATTATAATTTTTCTATCTATCTATCTATCTATCTATCTATCTATCTATCTATCTATCTGAGGCAGGATCCATGTAGCCCAGGCTGGTCCTGATCCTAGCAAATAGAGAATAATAACTTTGATCTTCTAATCCTCCTGTCTCTACCTTCCAAGTGCAGGGATTACAGGCATGGACCACTGTGCGTGGTTATACTCTGTGCTGGGGATAGAACCCAGGGCTTTTATGTATGTTAGGCAAGCACACTGTGCTACATTCCTCAAGTCCTGCAGTTTTTTCTTTATATCAAGTTTTTCTTTTTCAAATGAAAGATAATTTCCATGAGGACTGGTGCCATATTTGCAATCACTTTTGAAGCCCTCCAAGGTGTTTGGTTTAATGCTTAACATTTGGTCAGCAGCTGCCCTAGGAACTGATTCAGGATTGTTTTCAAGGAGATGGAGGGCAGAGGTAACCAAGTTTGGCTGGGCACTGATTATTGAAGGGTTTGAGACAGAGAGATGGGTTTACCAATGGGTAAAGGCATTGCTATAGTCTAATACTGGATTTGGTTTTACAACAATATTTCTTTAAGAATAATTTTTGAGGTATAAACATGTTAAGTTTTGTGAAAAAAAATCCCACCATCAACTTCTAAGCTTTAGAATCTAAAGGAAAATGAGGAAATTTACTTCTGGGGCAAGAGATTGTTCTCAACCTGTCCTTGAGGGTGGGTTTATAATTCTGTATAATTAATGTGACAGTTTTGAGATTTATTCTAATTAATTTTGTCTCTGTCTCTTTCTCCTCTCAGAAGGCTTCATTTCATAGCCCAAGCTGGCTTTGAACTTGTGATACCCCTTTCTGCTTCAACCTTTGGAGTCCTGATGTTACAGGTGTGCCTCACCACTTTCAGCTTTGCTGTACATTGGCATCTTCTATTTGAGGGGTGTGTCTAGCAATAAACCTTTTAGAACTCAGCCTACTGATCATATCAGTTAGTTTGTATGTTGTACTTTAAAACACTGAGATAGGCATGGTGAGAGAAAGCTCAAAGCGCTTGTGATAAGATTACCCACGGTTCCCTGGAAGGGTTCCAGAATTCTTTGGTAAATCGTCAAGAAAACATTAACTGTTAAAGGGAAAATTAAAGTTCTAAAGAAATCCTAAATAGAATACTTTCATAAATTAAATTATTCATGCACTGTGAATAATTAGCTCATACTTGGTGTGATGGTTATTGTTTAATGAAAATTTGCTTGGGTTAAGATGTGCCTGTGGGGCTAGGCAGCTGGCTCAGTGGGTAAAAGAGCTTGCCACAGAAGCCTGATGACCTGAATTCACTCCCTGGAACCCAAGTGGCACTCATCTGTAATCTCAGGTCCTACAGTGAGACGTGAGGTGGAGATAGGAGGATTGCCCAAGAAGCTTGTGGGTCAGCTCACCTGTAATATGAAGTACAGCAGCAGAATCAATAAGAATGTGCTGGCTAGTTTTATATTAACTTTACAGAGGCCAGAGTCATCTGGGAAGAGTGGACGTCAGTTGAGAAAATGCCCCCACCAAATGGGCCTGTGGGCAAGTCTGTGGTGCATTTTCTTGAATGATAATTGGTGTGCAAGAGCCCAGATGACTGTGGGTAGGGCCACCCCTGGGCTGGTGGTCCTGGGTAGAGTAAGAAAGCAGGCTGAGTAAGCTAGTAAGCAGCACCCCTCCATGACCTCTGCTTCAGTTCCTGCCTCCAGGATCCTGCCCTGTTTGACTCAACCCTCTTCAGAGAACCTTCTGCTTTCAGTAGAAGGGAATTGACATGGAGACTCAAAATTGGACGAAGTGAGAGACTTTAGAATACTTAGCCGTAAATGGGATGTCTTCATTAAACTCCTCCCCTCAAGGCTCAGGGATGTATGAGGAAGAGGAGGCAGAAAGATTTAAGAGCCAGAGATGGTAGATGACTCCAAGCAAACAGCATCTTCCAGATACAACTGAACTGATTGGCGTATGAACTCACAGAGACTGTGGCAGCACATAGAACGCCTGCACCGGTTCAAACTGGACACAATTCCAGTACTGAAAAGAGGACGTGGACACACAAAGTCCCACCTCTAATCAAGAAGCTATTTGCAATTGATACCTGCTGGGAAAGGGAAAATTGTTTTTCTTCAGTGGAGCAATACCGGCTATATCAACCACACTCTGGGGCAAGCCCCACACCCAGGAGTAGTTGGGCAACGTACAACAGGCACCATGTTTTTTGTTTGTTTGTTTGTTTGTTTTTTGTGTTTGTTTTTGTTTTTTTCTTTGTGTGTGTGTGTGTGTGTGTGTGTGTGTGAGCTTTTTCTTTTGCTTTACTTTAGTATTTTCTTGTCTTGTTGGGTTTTTTAATTTTTAATTTTGTTGTTTTTGGATGCACATGCACACACACACACACACACACACACACACACACACAGACAGACAGATGGACAGACGGACAGACAGAGACAGAGAACATGAAGTTCAGTGATATGGAGATGAGGATGATTTGAGAGGACTTGGGGGAGGGAAAAGAATATGATCAAAATACATTGAATGAATAAACTAAATAAAAAAGGAAGGAACTTGTGGATATATATATGAATTAATAATGAGATTACATTTTTAATCATATAATAATTAAAAATAAAAATTTTAAAAGCTGTTAAAATTTTGTGTTGAATTTATAAGTAAAATACTTAAAATGTCTATTGAGCAACTTGAGTTTGTTTTCTTCCGCGTGGTTTTTGTGTCATCTGTTGAAATGATTAAATACTATCCACTATCAAGACATCAGTAATGGTTCTTTGAACATTTGTCATCACTATTGATTGAAAAAAATTGTTTGTTATAAGTGGTTGATAAAAATAAATTTAAACCATGCTTTATAATTACTTCAAAATGCATACCAATTTAAATTTATATGTGTATGCAGTGCTGAGGATCGAACCCTGGGATTTGCTCATCCTAGGCAAAAGCTCTACCACTGAGATATATACCCAGTATAAAATTATGTTTAAAGAATGTAGAGCAGCTACACCTCACCTGGGCAACACAATAGAGCTGACCCTGATGGTGCAGGTGTGGGATAACTCACTCTGAGGGTGTGAAAGCAGGAGAACTGGCTCTGTCCCTTGTTCATCACTGCAAGGGGTGAATTCACCAGGGCAATGCATGAGAGCTCACCCTGGTGGTGAGAACAAGAGAAATCTGGCGGGCTGACCAACCCTACAATGACCCAGGCCCAGAACCAGGGTTATGAGTTGGTCCACCCCAACATCCACCCCATCTATAATCTTCCAGAGCACGTGAAGGGGCTGGTCATGCAGATCCAAAGCTGCAGGATCTCCCACACACAGAGAAACAACACGATACCCAAGAGGCATTCCAGTGAGGACCCAATAGAATGCAGCAGAAACCAGAGGCTTCGAACGAGATCAAAGGCTCTTTGCAATGAACACTTGCAAGTAAAGATAAATGAATAAAAGGGTTTACTGTGTGACTCACTGTGTCACACTACTGCTTCCATGACAATATTTTTTCCTTTTTTAAAAAATTTTTTTTCTCTTAAATTTTATTTAATTGTGGGGGGATGTTTGCAAGGCCAGAGGGTGGATACAAAGAGACAGGGAAATGAATGGGATGGAGATACATGATGTGAAAGACACAAAGAACAAATAAAAAGAAAGTAAAAAAAAAAAAGAATGTAGGGCTGAAGTTGAAGCTCCGTGTTAGAGCATCGCCTAACATTCACAAAGCCCCAGGTTTGATTCCCAGCACCGCACCCAAAGTAATTTTAAAATATCTAATAACACTTTGTTGTCTTTCGTTGATAAGAACTGTGATGAAATGTCCTTTGAGAACATAGATTCATTTTCATGGTGGGCACAGTATTTCAAGATGCTACTGCTGCAATTCATCCGCAAAGCAGACATGCAGGCCACCATGTGGCTGGCTTGGATATTGTTAGCAGCAGCAAATAGATGGAAATATATAACATGTGTGAAGACATGATTGGGAGATGGTACTCAGGTCTGTACATGTTAGCAGTTCCTCTCCTCCCTCTTCCCTCACTTGTCTTAGAGTAGGTATTCTGTTGCTTGCTCATTTCCTTGTGCGTAATTGGCATGTTGGGTAGTGAGGGCCAATAATGCATTAAGACTGATTGTGTTCTCCATGATCACCTCTTTGGATAAAGTCCTAATAGGTTGCAAACAGCTAGTAGTGACTGGTATGCAGACTCTGTTCCCCCTGACCTCCGACTGTCCCAAACACTGAGAAGATTAGTGATTATTGCCCTCTGTACAATCCATGGAAGCTCTCCCTTGGGCCAAAGCTCATAGTTTGGGAAGCTGGACTTTTTCTGCTAAGTCCCTAACTACAACTGCACAAGTCATTTTGGCTTTCACAAGGAGTCTCTTCTTTGCATTTATTTGTACATTCTGTCCAACTCTGTCCACATATTTACCTTCTTCTTTGGAAAGTTACACAAGAGTGAGATGAAAGGAGGAGAGAGGGAGGTGGATCTGGTTTCTCTATCTGGATGCCAGTGGAAATGTGCTGCTGCCGTCTTGGCAGGCTTGTTGAGCTGAGGTTACAGATGGTGTGGCCTGCCTTTCCTTACATGGTCACCCTTGATACCCCGACATGCTTGTGCTATGCTCAGGCAAGCCTCACCCATCAGCATTAGGGATGGGGCTGGATTCCAGACTCCTGGCAATGTTGTTGTAGCAACAGCGACAACAGCTGAGGAAAATGCAGGTTCTTCTGTGCACTAAAAACGTTTCCAGTTTTCTTTCTCCTTAAGGCAAAAGAGTCCAGTACTAGCCCTTTCATGTCAGTATCCACCTCTGTGTTGATGGAACTCTGGAAAGAAGCATATCCCAGTGAAAACTAAAATGAGAGGCTGGAGAAATTTTAATTAGGAAAGTAATCAAAATGTAATTGTTTTACCCCAAGCCAGATTATATACATATTTATCATATATATTTATATATTTCAAATTTGTTCTTTTCCAGAATGTAATAGCCTCAAATTATTGTTTTTTTTAACACAACTGGGCTTAAGATAGATGTGATGATACATTAGTGAATCAGTGTGGGCTGTGCATACTAATAATCTGGCCTGTTGTATACCTCAACTCATCGCAAACCATTCAGAAAGTGTGCTGCTAACCCATTCTGGCAGCTTCTTTAATCCTGGGTGCCCTTGGTAAAACAGAAGAGCACTCCTCAATTTTCCTTGTTTCTGTGTTCAAATTTATAGGATTTAATCCACCAGTTGTCAGTGAGCGCACTGAAGTGTTTCTCCTCTGATGCTTCTGAGAACATGAAGAAAAAGCCAAGTGTAAAGGAATGTTGGAACCAGGGTCGTGGCCCGGGGAGCTGCCTTCCTTTCTTCTCCTTGGAATTATAAATATCATTTAGGTCATGAAACTGCTGCTGGGGTTAGCAGCCAAGTCACTTTCTCTCCGCAGCTGTGCTGGCATTTCAGCTAGTAGTCGGGCTGTTGGTTCATTTCCTCTTAACTCTCATGACCCTTTGTCTATGCTTCCCAAGGCAATTTGAGTCCCACCCCACACTCATGTCACTTAAGCCACCCCAATTTGTCCTGTGATGCTCATTATGCTAAAATGTCAAGCATGGCAGGGTTTATGTCCGTCTCGGTTGTCCATTGTGTTCCCAACATCCCAGTTGGAGCTTGACTGGCATAGTCAACATTCAATAAGTATTTGTTGCATGAGTGAACTATTTGGCTTGGTGACCTGAACATTTTTATTAATTTCATTAAGCCTCAGTTTCTTATGAAAGAAAAAAAAGAAAAAAATGAATGAAGGAAAGAGAGAAAGAAAGGGAAAAGGAAGGAAGGAAGGAAGGAAGGGAGGGAGGGAGGAAGGGAGGGAGGGAGGAAGGAAGGAAGGAAGGAAGGAAGGAAAGTTGGGGGCCAGGAGAGATGGTTCAATGGTTAAGAGCATGAGTTGCTTTTCCAGAGGACCTGAACACCCACATTGTGGCTCTGAACACACACATGATGGCTCACAATTATCCATTATTCCAGTTCCAAGAGAACTAATGCCCTCTTCTGGTCTTCTCAGGCACTGCATGTATGCATGTATGTGGTGCTCTAAATATATATATATGAAAACATTCATATATATAAAATAATGATGATAATAATAAATCTTTAAAGAATAAAATTGAAGTTTAAAAAATGAGTATAACTCCACCTTTCACTTTGATGATACCAAATTTCCCAAAGTGAGATCCTGTGATAGCCTGTCCATTTCTAAATTATTTTCCATAACTACTTATTCTCCTGTCTATTATCTTTTATTCAAAGAAGTAAGATTTCTCCCTCCTTGTAAAGCTGTCCTTTCCATCCATCCTCACATCACACTCCTCTGCTACAAACATTCGTTGAGTACTTATGAGGTACCAGACACTGTGAGAGACATGGAGGACAGAACTAGAAGTGAATCTAATCCCTACTTAGAAGAGTTTCTACCCTAACCCTGTAGATGCTCTCAAATAATGGTCTCCAGTCTGGATACTTTCCAAGGCTTCAAATGCTACTATTTCTACTGTCTCTGCTAAATGGAATAGTGGTTCCTCTAAAGAGATCTACATTCACAACTCTAAAACCTGTGAATATTGTCAGGCAGTGGTGGTGCACACCTTTAATCCCATCACTTGGGAGGCAGAGGCAGGTGGATCCTTGAGTTTGATGCCGGTCTGGTCTACAGAGTGAGTTCCAGGACAGCCAGAGATACGCAAAGAAACCCTGTCTTGAAAAACAAAAACAACAAAAAGGCAAACAAACAAACTCCTGTGAATATTACTTTATATGGAAAAAGATGGTTCCAGATGTGACTTCTCTTGAGACAGAAAACTATTCTGGATTTATCTGAGTGGGCTTGATATAGTCACAAGTGTTCTTAAGACAGGGAAGCTGAAGGTGATTTGTCATAGATGAGAGGAAATATGACCATAGAGACAGATGTTTGTTGACAACATGACACAGATGGTGGACAAAAGTGGGTTGTTCTCTATATGTCTGACAGCATAGCAAGACTCCAGTAACTTAAACACAACCCATAGTTCACCTAGTCTCAATTATTTGTATCCTATCAATAGATAGGGAGCTAAATTCCAAACGGTAGTGTTTAGAATATTATTTTAAGATGTGTTACATTTGTTTATGCTGTGGAATATTTATTTAATGATGTAAAGATGTTTTGCATTCTTTTATGTGGCATTTGTTTAATTCTGTGAAGCTGTGTTATTTTGCCTGTCTAAAACATCTGATTGGTCTAATAAAGAGCTGAGTGGCCAACAGTGAGGCAGGAGAAAGGATAGGCCAGGCTAGAAGGTAGAGAGAATAAATAGGAGAAATCTGGGAGAAAAAGAAGGAGGAGGACTCCAGGGTTCAGCTACCCAACTACACAGCCATCCATCGAGTAAGAGTGAAAGTAAGATTACAGAAATAATAAAAGGAAAAAGCCCAGAGGCAAAAGATAGATGGGATAGTTAAAGTTAAGAAAAACTGGCTAGAAACAAGCCAAGCAAAGGCCTGGCATTTATAATTAAGATTAAAGCTCTGTGAGTGGTTTATTTGGGAGCTAAGTGATGGGCCCCCAAAAGAGCAAACAGGAAACAACAACAATAGGGTGGTGGTCTCACTGCTGTTTATGAACTATGTTTTTCTGTGTTCTCAGGATATGAATTATTCTGCCATTTTGAACAGACAGAATAAATCAACCCTTCTAAATTATTCAAATTTTAAAGATTTAGAAATAGTTTCAGAGTCTGCTCAACTTTTTTCTCCTCCTCCACTTTAGAGCCATTTATTCTTCAAGCTTAGATGATATTTTACAGTTCCCTTAGCTGTCCCTTGTACTCTATGGTCTACTTGAATCAGTCTTTTAGGTCAGGCATCATATGTTAAACCATGGCACTCAGTAGACACTCAGTAAGTGATGCAAACAAATGGGTTCTGCGTGAGTCACTGTCTTCGTCCCAGGGTTCTGGATGCAGTCGAATAGCTACAGTGTGCAGTTGTTTACGCTGCTTGGATGTTCTGCTTAACTGGCTGTGGTCTAGAGAGCCAAGATCATATTTAGGAATGTGGTAGTGATTTGAATTTGAGTTAGTTGAATGACCATGGAATTCATTTCTACCTAGAAACTCACCCTATCCCCGAATTGAGAAGTTGGCTTTATTTAGATTTATTTTCTTTTATATGTGTGAGTGTTTTCCCTGCATGCATGTATGTGTACCACCTGTGTGCATGTTGTCCACAGAAGCCAGATTAAGATCAGATCCCCTGGAACTGAAGTCAAGAATGGCTGTGAGTCACCATGTGATGCTGAGAATCCAACTCTGAAAGTGTAGCAAGTGCTCTTAACCAGTAAGCATGTCTCTAGCCAGCAGAAGTTTGTTTAAATGAGCTTTCTTTAAAAAATAAAACAAAACAGTGTGTATTAGTACTTTGCATGTGTAAGTATAGGCACATATGTGCCTTCATACTGGTGTGGATATCAGAGGACAACTTTAAATATCAGTTTTCACCTTTTTTTGAATTTATCTGGTATTTTATTTTTAAAAGACTACATGTCTACTTTTAATTACACATTTGCATGTGTGTCTGTGTGTGAGTTTGTGTACATAAATACTAGTACCTGCGGATGGCATCAAATCACCTGGGACTAGAGTTACAGGTAATTATGGGCCACCGATGTGGGTGCTAGGAACTGAACTTGGGTCCTCAGCAAGAGCAGTGTAGTGCACACTCTTAACCACTGAGCCATCCCCCAGTCTCCACTGCTGTTTTGAGGACAGAGTTTCTTTATCATTACCTACTCCATACACCAGCTTGTACAGATTTTCCAATTGTTGTATCCCATGGGAGTGCTGGTATTACAGGCTTGGACAAACACATTCAGATGTATGTGGGTTCTGGAGATCAGAATGCAGGTCCTCATAGTTGATTGAGAAATGCTTTGCCACAGAGCCACATCTCTGCAGCCCCTGAAATGGGTTTTCTTGAAACTGTTTCAGAAGATGCAATAGAAACAAACCCACTGAACCTATGAAGAAAAAAAAATATCATAGATCCTGTCAGCATATCTGCATGGATATGTTGTCCCAGATTTAAAATTATAGAGTAGAAAAACTAAGCAAAAAAGAAGACAGAGGCAACCATTGTAAATGCTTTAGTTTTAACAGTTTATATCCCTTTGATTTTCAAGGGTGGCTCTGCCAAGGATTTTGGGCATTGAACAGGTCTAACATTTGATGGTGCCACTCTTTCTATTTGAGGGAACAATGCCAATCTAGCAGGGCTGTTCTGAAGATCTCATGAGGTCATTCATATAACTCATGTGTCAAAAGCAAACTTTGCTTATTCATAGCTGATTATCTGAGCTATTTTGTCATAGAGACAGCATGCTTTCTAACACAGTCACACTGAGAACAAGTGATCAGCCACAATGAGAATATCTAAGTGACGAAAATCAACAAGTACCCTGGGCAGTGGTGGTGCATGCTTTTCATTCCAGCACTCTGGAGGAAGAGGCAGGTGAATCCCTGCGAGTTTGAGGCCAGCCTGATCTACAGGTGAGTTTCAGGACAGTCAGGGCTACATGTAGAAACCCTGTCTTGAAAACCATCAACAATACACATTGTATGATTTTAGTTATGAAGAGGGAGTTATTAAACATTTACAGTTTACCACTTACTATGCCACTCCTACAAATCTCCCTTTTCCACTCAAATTAGACCCACCTGGATTCTGTCCTAGCCTCTTCAAGTCCAACAGTGTTATTCCTTACAGAGACCGACAACTGTTCACTGTAGCTTCCAATTGTCAAATGTGACATGGAGTTCTTTTGAAGTCATTAACTCCACAAATACTTACAATGCTCTATTTCCTTCTCTTATTGTAAAACTGCTGGGGGTGAGGGAAGTCTAAGTGACAGGTGACAGTACTGTAAATCTCAGAGAAGAGCAAAACTGCCACAGTCTCTTTCTGATCATGTCACGGACTTCTTGCAAGACCTTGGCCTTCTCTGTGCTTACTGAGGTGGTAGACCAGATGAGCTGCAACTGATCTTCTGGATAATTTTCAGATTTAGTTACTGTCTCAAGCTTTCTTCTGGTCTGGAATCCACTTATTATGGCATTAAAGGCACCTAAATTGAATCCCTAAACTACTGACTATATAACCATGGGCAAATTTCATTTCTTACAATTGTGACACATAAATTCACTCAGACTATGCTTTCTGTTACCATTGTTGATGCTAGGGTAACAGGAAGCATACTGACTGCCCTATTCTAATTTCTTCAATGTAATATAGCAAATATTATTAAATAATTTTAATTACATGATATATCTTTAATTTTAAAATATGTATCTATTTTATGGGTATGGATATTTTGCCTGCATGTATGTCAATGAACCACAAATGTGAAGTGCCAAAAGAGGCCAGTAAAGGGTATCAGATCCTCTGGAACTGCACTTACAAATGATTGTGAGCTGCTATGTGTGTTCTGAGAACTGAATCCTGGTTCTCTGAAATAGCAATATGTGCTGTAAACCACTGAGTCCAAGCCCTATATGATGTTTTTGAGCTAGATGAGTTTATTCCTATAAGAAAGGGTAGGAACCAAATATATGACATAAATAAAGAATGTTTGTGAAACTTGTAGAGAAGAGGGCAGATTTAATATCCGTGAAAGAGTAATGAGAGGGTAGGGTGAGAGGAGCCAGAATGAATTATATACATGTATAAAATTGTCAAAGGATAAATATAATTAAAAAAAGAATACCTCTAGTGTATACTGCTGAGTAGGGAATCTGTGAACCTGAATGAATGTCAACAGAAACTTTAAAAATGAAAATATAAAATTTTTGGCTGGGGAGATGTCTCAGTAATATTCAGCTACACAAACTTGAGGATATGAATTTGGGTCACCAGTGCTAATATGTTGTGGAATAATCCTTCTGTATACTATGAATATATATTACTCTATTGGGTAATAAAGAACTGACTGGCCAGTAGCCAGGCAGGAAGTATAGGTGGAACAGCCAAACTGAAGATGCTAGGAAGAAGAAGGGCAGAGTCAGTGGAGTTGCCAGGAGACCCAGAGGGAGCAAGACATGCTAGAGGACAGGTAAAACCACGAGCCATGTGGCAATACACAGATTAATATAAATGGGTTAATTTAAGTTGTAAGAGCTAGTTAGTAATAAGCCTGAGCTATCTGCCAAGCATTTATAATTAAAAAACAAAAACACATAGTAAAATGGAATGTTGGAATTTCTTTTACTACAGGGTATATATTGCAGAGTTTTATAGAGTCTCACTTTATTAACTACTCTTTCTTTCTGGTCATTAGATTATCACATTTACTAGTGTGTCAAGAAGTTAAATTCCTTGTGGTAAAACTGAGTCAAATGAACACATATGGAAAATTTTGAGGAATGCTGCTAACTGTACAAATGCACACTCAATGTTAATTTTTTACTATCAATAGCATCTCAGTGTCTACTTACTCACACATTATTGATACTACAAATTTTTATGTTTTTTCTAATTTGATGGACTAAAAACAAACAATATTATTTCTTTTTTTAACCTTTCTAGAGCTTTATTGGGAGAGAGAGGGAGAGAGGGAGGGAGAGAGGAAGAGAGGGAGAGAGAGAGAGAGAGAGAGAGAGAGAGAGAGAGAGAGAGAAGACCATGCAGAGGGGGAAATACGGAAGGGTAGAGGAAAGAGAGAGCAACAGTATTATTTCAATTATTATTTTTGAAAGATAATTTCTTTTTTGTATCTATCTATCTATCTATCTATCTATCTGTCTATCTATCTATCATTTATTATATATACAGTGTTGTGCCTGCATGTATGCCTGCAGGCCAGATCTTGTTACAAATGGTTGTGAGCCACCATGTGGTTGCTGGGAATTGAACTCAGGACTTCTGGAAGAGCAGCCAATGCTTTTAACCACTGAACCATCTCTTGAAAGAGAATTTCTTAATGAAACAGAAAGTACAAATGAAAAGTCCATAGCTAACATATTATATTCAATGATGAAAGACTAAGATCAATATTAAGAAAGATATGATATCTGTTTTTATCGATAGTATTTAACATTTTATAGGACACCCTAGCCAGAACGATTAGTTAAGAAACAAAATCATATTAGAAAAAAAGAAGAGTAAAACTGTCTGTAGTGCAAGATTATGTGATCTTGTGTGTGGTGACCATAAGGAATGGACACACATAAGCACATACTCATACAGATATTAGAGATAATTTAAAAGTTTCAGAAAAATTGCAAGATACAGTATTAAGATACAAAATTCAGTTGTAATTTTGTACATTAGCAAAGAACACGCTGAAAATGAAGTTAATTATACAGCAGAAAAAGAGTAAAATATTTAGGCATAAATTTAATCACGAAATAACAAATTATAGTGAAGACTAAAGATGCTGCCTACATAGAAAAGCCAAATGGAAAGATTCTGTATTTATGAATTAAAAGACTTTGTCAAGGAAGCAGTTACTAGTGAAAATTTCTACAGATTCACTTCTATCCCCAGCAAAATGTTCTGGTTAGTTTTTGTCAACTTGGCACAAACTTTAGTCACCTGGTGCAAAGGGAACCCCAGCTGAGGACCTGCTCCCAAAAGATTGACCTGTGGGCATGTCTGTAGGGCATTTTCTTAATGACAGACCGATGTGAGAAGGTCCAGTCCTTTGTAACTGGTTCTACCACTGAAGAGTGGGTTGTATACAAAAGGATGAACAAGTCATGAGGAGCAAGCCAATAAATAGTGTCCCTTCATGGTCTTGGCTCCCAGGAACTGGAGTTTCTGCCCTGATTTCTCTAGATAACGGACTGTGACAATTCCACTGATCTCCACTTGCAGGCCAGAACCTTTTAGGCCCTTTGCTGTCTAGGCCTTAGAAAAAGAGTTTCCATTTTCCTTCTCTTTTCCCTTCCCTCTTCTACATTTATTCTAGCTTCTTTTTTGGCAATAGCACCTCAACATTGTTTCAGAACGTTCTGTCTCTGTGCTGGCAGCAAAAGTCATCAAGATACCCTGTCTCCTCTCAGTTTAGGGTGAGGTCATTTCAAATCTTTCTCTTGAATTTGGTTCATGAATGGCATGATAAATAGATACAGATGAAGCATGAAGTGGCTCTAGCTTGAGGTCTTCTAGAACTGTCTACTGTCTGCTCTGGTTCCTGAAGAACTGGTCTTGCTCATCTTTTCTAAAATCCTCCAACTAAAGTAGACTTTCTTTCACTAGTGAGCTAGAGTTGGATTTTGTTTGTCACAATCAAAGAACCTCAGTCATATGAAGTTTTCATTAAATCATTGGGAAAATATGTATTAACATTCTTACATTTTTTTCCAGGAGTTTGTCAGCCACTTGGTATTACTTTCTAAGTGCCTAATTGGCTGTTCTCCCTTGTCAATAAGAGAGAATTAGGAATGAACTCTGTACACCTTCATTATAGGTACCAGCAAGGATCAAGACTCTAGGAAACTCCCTGTGCTTCACAGAATATGTATCTACTGTTGGATGACACTTCCTAGAGACAATAAAGACACTAATGCTGCTATTGTGGTAACCCTCTGTAGTTGAAATATTAATTCTGAATTGTGATATTTTTGACTTTGTTACACGTGTCTTTCGTGCATATCCATTGCTATGCTTTGGAGCACATTTGTGTAAATCTCTGTTGCTCTCCTCTTGGGAACACCTTACATGGTGTTGCTTATGTGAGAAGCGATTTTATCTCAAACCAGTGCCAATTATTTGAAGCATCTGCAGTTGAGCTTTATTAATAGCTGTGGAGAGTTCAGAAAGATGCTCACTTGGTATTTAGGGCATGTAAAAGATGAAGGGGTAGCTTGAGAGGTCTGCTGGGTTCCCTTTTTCGTCACTCCACTGAAATATACAATTTAAGCTGATACCAGTGCAGACTTGCTGAGATTGTGGGTGCTGTGCCATGAATAAGGAGTTGAGCATTTTTGGCA
The DNA here is from genome assembly GCF_903995425.1 of Onychomys torridus. Lineage (NCBI taxonomy): Eukaryota > Metazoa > Chordata > Mammalia > Rodentia > Cricetidae > Onychomys > Onychomys torridus. The sequence goes on from NC_050466.1 coordinate 23,790,512, forward strand.
GCTTAGACCTTTCCATTGGAACTCTTAGGCACCCTTTGAAGATTCCACTCATAGAAGTGTTGGAAATTCTGTGGTATGGTTGATTTAGAGTTCAAATTTAAAGGCACAGCTTTCTCTAATAGAAACATCTAGAGTTCTAGGTCTATCTGTGACCTATCTCCTGATCAGTAGCCAAATGTCTCTTTGAACTGGACTTTGGTTTCAATTGCCTATGAAAGAACATGATTCTTGTGGTCATTCACCAGGCATTCTTTTCATACCATAATCATTCACCCTTGAAAGAGACTGACTTTCCCACCACCCCTTGTGTGGCTGTTCTTTTTTTCAAACTGAATTTCCTTTTCGGTAAAAATTCTCATTGAAAAAAAAAAAAGGTGTTAGTGATTTAAAACCAAGATTTGTTCATCCTTGGGGTGAATTTGTGGTATTTAGTAAGTTCATTATGTGGGGAAAAATAAAAATCAATCATTTTTGAAAACTCTGAATGTCAGGCTGGAGAGATGGCTCAACAGTAAAGAGTGCATATTTCTCTTGCAGAGGACTGTAGTTTGGTTCTTAGCACCCACACTGGGTGGCTCATGACTGCCTATGATTCCAGCTTCAGAGGATCTGGTGCCCTCTTCAGGACTCTGCAGGCACCTGCAACCACATGTGCATCAAATACATATAATTTTTTAAAATACATAGACTCATACACGTAATTTAAAAAAATTTGTATGTCCTCTTTAGTCTATGACATTTTAGAAAAGTTCAAAAAGCATATTTTGGGAGTGGGGCTTAGGCTGTAGTTAAGTGGTAGTGTGCTTATCCAGCACTCACAAAGCCACAAGTATGATTTCCAACACTGAAAAGAAAAATTACTTAAGTCACACAGATCTATAATGAGATTAGGACCCCAAACTCAGAATGAAAAGAAAATTAAGTTGACTTGAAGTGTCCTCCAAGGACATTTGCCTAATATGTTTTAAGTTAGATCATCTCAAACCTAACTTTCAAATGGGATGGAAATCCATCTAGCCAATTCTACAGCATAGAGAAACAGACAAAATTCAATGTTAATTCCATACATACCACTAGTGCGTAGGTGATCTGTGTAGCTCTTCGTGACTCTGGCCCATTCTTTCCTGATCCTTGCTAATTACTGATTCCACCAGAGGGCAGACAATCAAAGAAAAAGAATCAATAGGAAAGTGAGGCACCAGCAACTCAAGGAACTTGGAGGTACTGCAGTCCATCTCTAAACCCATTTGTTCCCTGAAGTCCTGGTAGGTCTAGCTTCTACGAACTATCCTGGGGGTGGGGAGACACTGAATTTAAATCATGACTCAGCCATTTCTAGTAGTCAAGAACTATTTATTGAGTGTCTGCTCTATGTGAGGCACTGTTCTAGACACTGGAGAGCCAGCAGTAAACAAGACATGAAAACATTGCCATGTGGAACTAATGCTCTAATGTCAGTTCATAATTCTCTTGAGCCTCAGTTTTATTGTTATACCAGGTGAACAATAACACTTGAATTCCTGTGAGCATTTAAATTGGATGCTTAAGCACTGAACAGGGTTTATTATGATTTGATTTATAGTCTCCACATTACTTTCACATAGTGTCTATAAAATTTTAATTTTATTGAATTTTATGGTCCATATATGGTGTTATTTATTGTATTATTGCTATAATTTAGAGTCTTTACATAGTCTTACATTGTGCCTATGATGGGTCACATTTTGCTTGACATCATTTTATAAACAGTTTCCTGTGAGTGCTTCTACTCAGAGTTTCAGTGGTTGTGCAACATTTTGTGGTGTCAGTTTATCATAAGACTTACACATAACTCTGTTCTAGCACATACACAGTTTGTGCTAAGTTCTCAGCGAGAACCAGTTGAAAGGGTGCATGAATATTGCACATTTTATTTGTATTTTTAATATTACATTAACACTGTCTTGTGAATGTTTCTGGTAAAAGTTCCAAAAGTAGAATAATTACATCAAAATACACGATACATTTCATAAATATGTTCCTGACTCTTACTCTATATTGGTAGTACTAATTTAAAATTAATGGCTACTACATTGTGGTTTTATTTGCGTTCTTTACTTATTAATAATGTTGAATTTCTTCCATTTAGTTACTTACCATTTGAATTTCAATGTTGTCAAACTTGTTTGTGGACTAGAACAGTTTGGAAGAAACACTCTGTGTGCACTAGTAACTTGGAAAGCAAGCCTCAAAGTAACTGCCTGAGCCATCAAGACATCTGGGGCAGGGCATTAGGCAACTGAAGGAAGAATACCACTGAAAATAAGATAGCAGAGCACTGAATTACACACATTATAGTCTTAAACAAATATTAGTTTGTTTTATGTACTTGGCTCTTTGGCCTGCTTGTGTACCACATTCATGCCTTGTGCCCTTGGAGGCCAAAGGAACATGATACATTTCCTGGAATTAGACATGGCTGTGACCCACCACATGGGTGCTGGGAATTGAACCACTCATCCTCTGTAACATCAGCCAGTGGCTGAGCCATGTCTCCAGTCCTCATCTGTTACAATAGATGACACATAAAGACTACTACCACAATGGACTACCTCTTTGTTCTAGCATATGAGGCATAGGGCTGTTCTGTGCAGCGAGCACCTGCGCTCATTGGAAGTGAACACAGCAAAACCTGGAGTGGCTGGGTTGGAATTGAGAGCGCTGATGCAGCATCAGGCATGGAAATTTTGATGAATTAGTATCAATTGGAGCCTGGTTTGCGATGTGATTTGCATACCTGTGGTTTGGGGTTATGCCTACCCATATTTACCCCTTTGCTCTGAAGAAGAAAATTGGTTGAGTGGTTAAAATTAAGCAATGAACCCTTGATCTGAAATTATTTGATAAAATGAGTGATTGCATGGTTTTTAAAAGGAATGTTTGAAATACTTTCAAACCAACAGAAAAATCACCAGTATAGTACACATAACTTCCAAATTCCTTTTACAAATAACCCCATTATCATGTCTCTACTTTTGCAGTGAGCCAATTGAGAGTGGCTGAAGATATGATGTCCCTTCATCACTAAATATTTCTGTGTATGTCTCTTCAAGCTATGTCCACTCTCCAAGTTTTTGAGCATACAGCTCTCTGACTCAGGAAATCTGCATTGGTAAAACAGTACCATTTAATCTGTGGACTCCTTAACAACTTTACTATTTTGACAATATCTCCCCTTTGGTTCAGCGTTCCATTCAGGAATATTTAGCTGTCAGCAGTCAATGTTAGCACTGTCCATCCAGCAGTTAGCTGCTATAGTAACTCTATAGGCTCCTTCACTAGAAGAGAGTTTTGTGGCCTTTTATTAACTTTCATTTTCTCAGCAGCTGTAGAAATCACTATGTTTAAGGGCTGGGAAGATGATTCAGTCAGCAAAATAAGGCTTCAGAAGTATGAGAACCTGAGTTTGGATCCCAAGCACCCATGTGAAAGCCAAGTATTCTTGTGCACTGTAACCCTAGTTCTGGGGAGATGGAGACAGGGGCACCCCCCAAAGTTCACTGGCTGGTTAGCTTAAACTCCCTGGTGAGCTATGGGTTCAGTGAGAGACCCTGTCTCAAAAACAAGGTGAAGAAAAATAGAGGAAGACACCTGTCATTAACCTCTGGCTTCCATACACATACACCCACACACTCATGTGCACATAAATAAAATAAAAGGATACTGTGTGTAAATTTTGTAGAAGAACCAATATATTTCCTGACTAGATCCAGGCCATTTTTTTTTTTTTTTTTACCATTTATAGAAATGATGCTATACTTTTCTCAGTGCTAAATGTCAGAGTACTAAATGTCATGCCCTCCAGTATTGTTACTGGTGATGCAAACTTTCATCACCTACTATGTTGGTATCTGCAGGTCTCTCTACCACAAACACACAAATTTTGCTCTTTGTAATAGATTAAAATTTGGGGGAGATATTTACAAATCACACCAACATCCTGTTCCTTGGCATTGTGCCACCTACTACACTTAACTTCCTAAATTAACTGATACTGTCATGATAGCCAAATAAGGATTGTTTATTTCCATTAATCTTTCTACATGATTTGACATCTTACTATAGAAAAAGGTGAGACTATCTTTGGTTACAGCTATTTATTGTTGTATATGCAACTGGCCCCAATTTAATGCCATATAACAATAATTAGTTAACAAGCTTATAAATCTGTAATTTCAGCAAGGTTGTATGTCAGCTGGGACAACTGGACTGACAGGTACACTTCCAATATGGCTCACTCACATAACTAATTGATGCTGGTTCACGGCTAGGACCTCACCTTGGGCTGTCAACGAGAGCCTTCATATGAAGCCTCCTCTCCATGTGGCTACTTGATTGCATCCCAGGGTTGTGGCTGAGAGTCAACAGCATTACAAGAGAACAAAGTGGAAGTTCAGTAGCCCTACTGTGACATAACCACAGAAGAAAAGCTTTTACTTCCGCTCTAACTGTTGGCTGAAGGAGTCACCAATATCTATATAGGTTTAAGGGGAAGAAATAGAGCCCACTCCACTCCATGGGACAATTATTAGCAACACACTATAAAAACAGCCTTTCCAATACAATATTTTGTGGTAGATATCTTTAGAGACCACAGCCTGCCTTCTGTTCCATTTATTTACTCATCATCTCAATATATCGACATAGATTCTTATGTTACACAATCGATCATAATCTATCACTATCATTATTTGATGCCCAAGTTATTGCACATTTGACTCGTGGAGGCCTTTTGTTCAAGTCATGTGTGTGTGTGTGTGTGTGTGTGTGTGTGTGTGTGTGTGTGTGTGTGTGTTTTGACATTTTCTATTACTTTATTGGAGGATGGTAAATAGAAACTAAGATCTACTAAACTGGTGTGTTCTTTCTTTGTGGAATATCATTTCATGTCTGTCCTCTTAGCAAACAGCTAGGAAGTTTTTATATAGACAGTTTCTGACTTACAGTGGCTTAGCTTATAGTTTTCTACTTTATGATGGTAGAAAAGTAATGTATTGTTTCTACTATAAGATTATTTCCTACCATCTGTTCCTTGTTTTTAGTATCTTCTTGAAAATTGAGAATAATGGCATTTATCAGGTTTCATGTAGTCCTCACTTATTTGCTCAATTAAAGTAACAAGTCTCCCCTTAAACACCAGTCTTCATCATCTGCCACTTCTGTACACCATCGCCACCAACCTCTATTCCTTTTTCTTTGTTTAGACACTGTCTCATGTACCCTAGGCTGGCCTCAAACTAGCTACATAGCTTAGGATGGTCTTGCACACCACATCTGTTTCCCTCATGCTGGGATTGTAGGTATGTGCCACCACTCTTGGTTTATGAGATGCTTGAGATAGAACCCAGGACACCATGCTGTTAGGTAAATACTCTGGAGTGATGGCTAAGTTTGGTTGTCAACTTGACACACCTGGAAAAGGGACCCCCAGTTGAAGAACTGCCTTCATCAGATTGGTCTGCAGGCATGTCTGTAAGGTATGTCCTTGGTTGCTAATTGATGGATGAGGACTCAGCTACCATGGGTGGCGCCATCCTTAGGCAGGTGGGCTGTATAAGAAAAGTGGCTAACTGAGAACCTGGGAGCAAGCCACTAGACAGCGTTCCTCAATGTATTTTTACCTCAGGTTCCTGCCTTGAGTTACTGCCCTGACTTCCCTCAATAAAGAACTGTTATCTGGATGTGTAAAATGAAATAAAGCCTTTCCTCTCCAAGGTGTTTTTTGTCACTTTTTAAATCACAGCAATGGAAAACTGGAACATTCATTGACTGAACTGCACCCCCAGCCTCAGTGATCTATAGTCTTCTATATTAGTAGACACATTTGCCAATATGCTTCCATATGGCATTCTACACTGCTTCAGAACTTCATGTTTTGGGGCACCAAAATATGCATACTTCCACTTGATCTTCGTGCAAGTCCCTTTGGCTCCCTATTACTTGATCTCTGTGCAGGTCCATGGGCATAGGTTACCTGTCTGCCTCCCTAGCACTCCATATCCCCTGACACTAGCAGGGGTACCAATGACAGGCCCTCATACGGGCTCTTCCCTGTATGACTCCTCCATATTTGGAGAAAAGTAAAAAGGGTCAGGAATTATTGTGTTTCAATATGATTAAAAGTGCCCCAAATATGATTAGAGTCATTTCTACTTGAACAAAGGATATACTAGCCCCATTAATTATTATACAAATGGATATACTAGCTCCTTGAATTACAAATGGATATGCTAGCTCCTTTTAATAATCTTTGTTGTTGTTTGTTTTTGTTTTTTTGAGACAGGGTTTCTCTGTGTAACCCTGGCTGTCCTGGAACTTGCTCTGTAGGCCAGGCTGGCCTCGAACGCAGAGATCCACCTGCTTCTGCCTCCCAAGTGCTGGGATTAAAGGCATGAGCCACTATCACAGCTCTGCTTAATAATCATTTTAAGAGTGCAAACTTGATCATGTCCTACTGTTTAAAACCCCTGATGATTTCTGATCTGGGGGCTGAAATCCAAAAACTCCTCATATGACCTAAGAACTTGGATATAATTTGGCTCCTGCTTGTTTCTCCAATATCATCTTTGGTTTATTTCTGGGTTCCATCAGTTTCCCAAAGCAGAGCCTTCCCAACTTCTGCTTGGCATGGGTAAGCCTGGCTCTTAGTATTTGAAGAGCTGAGCCAAGGAAGGGGACTGGAGGTCTTAATGTTCTGGATGCTGACTTCACCTTATTCCCAATTTCAATATGGCATCTCAGTGGTTCCTGAGCTGTGCTTGGCTTAACTGTCCCCTCTCCCATTTGGGTAGAGGAAGCAATCCGGGAACTAACTGCTTCTTCTAAAAATGGTCAATAAATCTTTCGGATTTCAACACTATGCCCAAACTCTTACTTACAGAGATATGTGGTACCTTCAAGTCTTGAGTTATTTGGGATATGAAGATCAATAGCATCCTTGGTTCTTAGCTTTCTTGGATATATCATCAGTTATTACTTGTTTATCCATTTTCTAGTTTCCATATTTTGCACAAATGTGTGTGTATGCAAGTGCCTAGCCTTGCCTATGGTAGCCTTTCATGTTTCCTTTGTAATTACAAAATTTGACCTTTTAATTCCTTTACCATTTTGAGATGTCTTGGGAAGAAGTTAAGTGCATGTATTTGATCTACCAGACTAAACTTGGAAGCAGAATTGTTTTAAATAACAAACACTGGGTTCATTTTAAAGCCTATTCCATGAACAGAAATTGGATTTCATAGAGGCATGAAATACAACTAGAAATGTTCATTCAGCCCAATGCATCTTGTTTTTCACTATATATCCATTAACCACTCCCCTCCCCACCACCCCAACTCTATCCTTGAAAACATTTTGACTTCAACCTCAGTTTGGTCAGCTTTGGTCAAGTCATTTTCCAGACAAAGAAATTGAAGACAGGAGAACAGAGATATCTGGCAGCATCTCACAAGCAGTGAAGAGCCAGGTTAGGGCAGACACCCAGGTTCCTGCTCCTTATCTTGCTTGTAGATGGAAGTCATGAGATTTCTGTTCATTTTCCTTTCATTCTTTTTTCTTCCGTGAACAATTTCACACGTGTGTGTAATGCATGTCGGCCATTTTCACACATCCCCATTCCACTCTCATCTTTTTTTTTTCCTGTTGGAACCCTTCTTCTCCCCTAAAACCCCGTTTGTTTAATGAGCATGGCTGAGGGAGTTAATTTAGTGCAGCATCGGCCACTTCTCAGAGGCTTTGCTACTGAAGAAAATAATGTTCCCTCCCTCAGCAACCATTAACTACCAATAGTCCCTAAGGAGGAGTGGAACATGAGGTTTCTGACTTCCCCAAACTGCTGGGCAAATGAGGGAGACATTTCCTTCTAAATTTTCCTGTGGTTTTTCTTTTTTCTCATCAGCTTCATTAGTGACATTGACACACGACTTTGAGTGCCTGGGAGGTCAGTGCTTCCCTCCCCAAACCTGGAAATTCAAACGTTCTGTGAATCACTGGAAATTTCTCCGGGACACTGATAGGGGAACTATTTCTTTGAAACTGTAATGAATCTTCTTTGATGCCAAGCATGGAGAAAAAGCAACACTGGCTCCATTTCAGAGGCAGCACGGGATCTCGCGTAACCAGCCAATCAGTAAGATAGACTAGGCAACTGCCGCGAGCACTTCGCTGTGCTGGAAGTTACCAGGAACACACAGGCTTGGTCTTGATGCAGGCCGGTTTATGATCAAACAGCGGATCAAGCCAGCCTGCGCCCTCTGTAAAGGCAGGGCCTTTGTTCATGCCAATTCTTGTGGACTTGAGTGCATCTGGTCTCTCACTGCCTACACATTAGCTGTCTATGGTTCAATTAAAGCTCCTTTGTTGTATTGTTTCTTTCTCCAAAGGGGAAATAAGGAGCAAGTTCTGAGTTGATGCAAACATGTTATTTCCCTCTCCAGGTAAAATGACTACATGCATTTGTCTGCAAACCTACCACCTCTGTAAAATTCTTTATACTGGCAAAGGTTAAATTTTGCTCTTTTGAAAATATCTCCTACAAAGGAGAAGGCTAACAATAAAACCCCTACTGTTTGTATAGACTTTGTAGTTTACCATGATCTTGTTTAATCTCCTATCTTGTCTTTTTCCTCGGTTCTTTGTACACAAATGTTATTGATTCCCTCCAAAGGCAGCCATGTGTGGCAGGATAAACAGCATGCAACTGAAGTTTCAACATCCCTGTCTGCAGCCTAAATATATGAGTGCTCTTAGGCAAGTTGCTTTCCCTCCCTGGGCCTCAATTTACCTACAGACAGGAGGCAAGGGCTTTGACCCCACACAGTCTCGGTCTCCCCTCTAGTTGCTACTTGGGATGGAGTGTTATTGTGTGGTTTGTGCAGTGGGCGTGACTGTTCCAAACCAGAGGGCACCTGCAGGATGCAGTCTGATGATCAGGGACAGAGGAGGAGGGGTCTAGCAGCTGTGCACATTTATGAGTTCCTAACTCCCCGCTTAGATTTTCCCAGGCTGTTTAAGTTCATGATCCCAGGACACTGCATGTCCACCCCCTACCACACACCATTTCATTCAGGTCCTCCATCCCCACCCCCAGGGTCGGCTTTAAAGCCCGTGGAAGATTTTCTAGAGGCCTCAGATCTTACTTCTCGCCCTCTTGACATCTAAGGACTGAAAAGAACTCGGGGTGCCGTCCTAGTCAGGCTTCCGGAGGCCGCAGCCTTCTGTCTTCCGGGGATTGGGGGCAGGAGGGTAGCTGAACGCTGGCAGTCATTGTTTGGGTATTGACTCAAAGGAGTCGGAGCCACAATACACAGGAAAAAGGATGAGCTCATGACAGCTAAATGAAAAGATTTTTATCTTGGAAACAGCGGTTTCTTATGCAAAACAGGGGGTGGCAATGTGCCCCACAGAGTACATTCAACAACAGGGATTTCAAACAAGAAGCTATTTTGCATACCTACGGGAGCAGTAATGGGCCAGATTGTTCATTAATTAAAAAGGGGGGAGGCCGGCAGTGAAAAACCCACGCTTACACTTGCTGCAGGACTGAAATAATTCTTTTGCCTTCCCCTCAGTCCCAGCTGATCAGCTGAGAGACAAATGCTCTTCCATTCTAGCCGCCTCTGGAGAAAGGAGGGGAGGGCTGAGGCTGAAGGGCGGGCTGGATAGGGAGACACTGGAAGTCACAGATAAATAGAACAGACTTGATCTCTCAGCCATTTCTATTTGGGGTTGAAATGTATTGTATGGAGGTCGTGGAGTTTTGTTGCTCTTTTTTTTTCCACCCAGGAGATTTACCTTATAGTTCTGTTTGATTTTGTATGAAAGGCTCTGAACAAATCTCTCACGGATGAGAAAGAGAGACAAAAAATGAGAGGGGGGTGTAGGAATATGTCCTTTGACTGAGGATCCTCTATTTCCCCAACTTTGCCGTGTATTCCCCTGGGAGGAAGGATTAGAATTAGGGCTGTCCTGGAAATTCCAGAATGTAGGTCACCCTCTAAATGGGCGATGCCATAAGTGGGGCATAGAGTTGAATGTGGTTGCATGTGGGAGGCACCAATGCCACCCACGCATCCTCCCTACCAGTCAGGCTGCTTTCCTTCTACCCTTCATCTTTTGATTCCGGAATCAGAATGGCTATCACTTACCAAGCACTTTGCTCCACCTTCTCTCCTCTCATGTGTTGTACATGTGTGCCAGGACTTTCACTAATATTCACATGTTTGAGCATCTAAGAGGTGGGTAGGCAATTTTGCTCCTGTTTTAGAAATGAGGGAACTGGCCAGCTTGAGAAACACTGTTTTACAGTGTGGTGATATTGTGTTCCCCAAAATATTGTATACCCTAATAACTTATCTGGGGTCAGAGAACAGAACAGCCACTAGATATAGAGGCCAGAAAATGGTGGCACACATGCCTTTAATCCTATCACTTGAGAGGCAGAGATCCATCCGGATCTCTGTGAGTTTAAAGCCACATTGGAAACAGCCAGGCGTGGTTACTCATGCCTTTAATCCTCGGAAGTGAGTCTTTAATCCCAGAAAATGATAGCAGAAAGCAGAAAGGTATATAAAGCATGAGGACCAGGAACTAGAGTCTGGTTAAGCTTTTAGGCTTTTGAGCAGCACAGTTCAGCTGAGAGGCATCCAGTCTGAGGAAACAGGATCAGCTGAGAAGTTGGCCAGGTGAGGTTAGCTGTCGCTTGTTCTGCTTCTCTGGTCGTCCATCATTCACCCCAATATCTGGCATCAGGTTTGATTTCATTAATAAGACCTGTTAAGATTCATGCTACATTAGAGTAACAGAAGAAGAGGAAACTAACAGAGAGGCAATCTTAATAAACAAAGGGGAAGGAAGAAGATGGCTGGTTCGACAACACTTCCTGCAACTCTGAAGCAAATTAACAGGTATGTGTCTGCAGGAAGAAGAGGGGTGCCACGGAATGCATTGGATTGCAACAAAAGTCAACAATCATGGGGAAGCCAGAAATATTGGTCTTTAGAAGTCTAAGAGAGAGTGAACCCCAAGAGCACAGCAGGGGAATGAGAAGATGCCTCCCAGTGGTGCTATAGGCAAAAGAGGGAAGGCATCTCTATGAGCCTCCACAAACCCAGACTGTTTGCAAAACTACTTGCAGAGCCATAGTAACAAAAACAGCATGGCATTACACATGTAGACCAATGGAATAGAATAGAGGACCCAGAAATAAATCTATGCAGCTACAACCATCTGGTTCTGGAAAGTAGTGCCAAAACCATATGTGGTAGTTTGAATGAAATGTCTGCCAGTCTCATACATTTGAACTCTTGGATCCCAGTTAGTTTAACTGTTTAATACGGATTAGGAGGTGTGGCCTTCTCGGAAAAGGTATGTAACTGGTGGCTGGTTTTGAGGTTTCAAAGGACTCTCACAATTTCCAGTTAGTTTTCTCTGCCTCCTGCTTGTGGATCAGGGTGTAAGTTCTCAGCTACTGCTCCAGTGATATGCCTGTCTGCCTGCTGCTGTGCTCCATACCAGAAGGGCCATGAACTCTAACCTTTTTAAAATGTAAGCTCCCAATAACCTCTTTAAAAGTTGCCTTGGTAATGGTGCCTTATCACAACAATATAAAAGTAACTTAGACATCATATGTGAAAGAAAAGAACAGCTTTTAAGAAATGAAAAATTAGAGGGCTGGAGAGATGGCTCAGTGGTTAAGAGCACTGACTGCTCTTCCAGAGGTCCTGAGTTCAATTCCCAGTAACCACATGGTGGCTCACAACCACCCATAATGAGATCTGGTGCCCTCTTGTGGCCTGCAGGGACACATGCAGGCAGAACCCTGTATACATAATAAATAAATAAATCTTAAAAAAAAAAGAAACGAAAAATTGTGCTGAGAATACTGGAAGTCTAAAACTAGATATTTATATCTTGTACAAAATAATCACCTCAAATTGGAGTGAAGACCTTAATGCAAGACTTGAATCATTGAAACTTCCAGGGAAAACATTCCAAGGAATAGATGTAGAAAATACCTTTCTGGAGGTGCTAGGATGGATGTGTTTCTCATGATCTGATGCCACAAGACCACTATCATCACAGATGCCAAGAAAGGCATCCTTAAGCAGTTTCTCATTGAGCAGCAGCTGTAAAAACATGACCAATAGAACCTTGAGGATAGAAAAAAACCCTCTGAGTCACTGTGACTTGGGCAGCATAGTCATAGGCCCCTGTCACAATGGGCCTGCTCTTCTGAGAAGACAAGGCCTCTGAAGCCCTGCACATTGAACCCTTCTCCAACCCCCTGGAACTTTTAGATGTGAAGAAGCCATAGAACTCTGGAGGTGGTACCAATGAACAAGCCATGCAGTGAGGGCCTTAGGCCCATTCCCCCAGTAAAAAAAATGAGTGTTGTCTTTGTTTTCTACCACTGTGGTAAAGACCATGACTAAACAGCAACCTGAGGAGGAAAGGATTTATTTCTACTTACACATCCACTTGATAGTCCATCACTGAGGGAAGCCAGAGCAGGCACTCAAAGCAGGAAACTGGAGGCAGGAACTAAAGCAGAGGCCATGCAGGAGGGCTATTTACTGGTTTGCTTCTCCTGCCTTGCTCAGCCTGCTTTTTAAAATACACCCCAGGGCCACCTACCTGCCCATGGATGGCATTGTCCACAGTGGGTAGAGCCTTTCACATCTATCATTAACCAAGAACAAGTTACATCTATCATTAACCAAGAACGATTCCTCAGACTTGCCTACAAGCTAATCAGATGTAGGAATTTTTTCAATTAAAGTTTCCTCCTCCCAGTTGACCCTGGATTCTGTTAAGTGGACAGAAAAACTAACCAGCATAGGTATAAAAAATACATTTCTGGAGCTCAGTGGTTAAAAGCAATTGCTATTTTTGCAGAGGACCCAAGTTTGGTTCCTAGCACTGGCATAGTATCCCACAACAATCCATAATTGCAGTTTGAGGGGATCTGATGCCTTCTTTTGATTTCCATGTGGTGCAATAACAATATAATATGTACTTAGACACTGCTTTTGCTAGGCTGGAGATGTAGCTCAGTTGGTAGAGTTCTTCTCTACTATGTATGAAGCCCTGAACTCAATTCCCAACACCACATAAAACTAGGGGTGGTGACACACACCTACAGTCTTAACACTTGGGAAGTAGAGGCAGAAGAAACAGAAATTCAAGGGCATCATGCCCCAATACATGGTGTTTAAGGCCAGCCTGAGATATATGATACTCCCTCTCAAGAACAACAAAACAAAACAAAACTGACTTTGCTAAAAAGTATTTGGTTACCTACAAACAGAATAAAAGCCTGGCCACCTGCCTCTATCTTGCATGTCTCTTACTGTGGGACACATATTTATCTTTGTACATAGCCCTGTTAACCACTTCAAGGATGAGTATTAGTTACTCTTTTTCACAGTGCTGACTAAATACCTGAGAATTGAAGCTTAAAGAAGTGTTGAATTTGGCTTACAGTTTGATGGTGTATGGTTAAGAAGTGGAGAGAGACCTCCATCCTTGGAATAGTGCTGTCCGAAATTAGGGTTGCCCTTCCTATCTCAATTAAACAATTATAAAATTCTTATGGGGATGGCAAGATGGCTCAGTGGGTAAGGGTGCTGGCTTCCAAGACTGATGAGCAGAGTTTGATGCCAGGAATCCATACAGTGGAAAGAGAAACCCCCATATGTGACATGAACACATGTGGACACAGATACAGATGCACACACACACACACACACACACACACACACACACACACACACTTTCTTCAAAAAATGCCTAAAGGTTTGTCTCATTGATGATTCTAATTCCTGTCAAGATGACAATATGGAAAATCATAAATGTCTCTCTAGAAACCAGTGATATTTAATCTATCTTATCACTTTTCAAGGTTGAAGGCACAAACATATCAGTAACTGAGGCATCTTACTGTTAGCATATTTATAATGTCCTGGTCCAGATTCCCAAAAGGTGCTTAAAGGTCTCTAGTTATTGTTCCAAATGTTTAGCCACCTTGTGCTGTGGATATCGCTCTGTGTAAATAAAGTTCTGATTGGCCAGTGGCCAGGCAGGAAGTATAGGCAGGACAAGAGAGAAGAGAATTCTGGGAAGTAGAAGACTGGAGAGAGACACCGCCAGCCGCCGCCATGAAAAGCAACATGTAAAGACACTGGTAAGCCACAAGCCATGTGGCAAAGTATAGACTAGCAGAAATGGGTTAATTTAAGATAGAAAAGGTAGATAGCAAGAAGCCTGCCACGGCCATACAGTTTCTAAACAATGTAAGTTTCTGTGTGCTTTCTTGGTTGGGTCTGAGCGACTGTGGGACTGGTGGGTGAGAGAGATTTGTCCTGACTGGGCCAGGCAGGAAAACTCTAGCTACAAATGGCGCCCAACGTATTGGCAAGAGTTTCCACCTAAAACCTGAGAAAAAAGATTCTAAACAGAGCTAAAAACAGCTTCCTAATTGTTTCTCTCAAGTTAGCGGCAGCCTGCCGGTTTGAGCTACTCTGGCGGGTTCCTGGTGTGTGCATCTGACCTGCAGTGTGGTGGGAATGAGGAATCTACAAGCAGCACTTTACTCTGCTGCGTGGTGGATTTAGCCTTTGCTAGTTAAAAAAAAAAAAAAAAAGATTTCTGGGCTATGCACTGCTTTGATAGAACTGCTTCTGATAGTTGATGGTACACATGGCTCCAGACCCAGAGCTGGCGGTAAACAGTGCCACCGCCATGTTGGGAAACTGAGGTGGGCGGAGCCAGCAGCCACAGCAGTGTTTCAGTCTTACAAAGATGGATATTACACAGAAAATCTGGTTTGTCTTGTCTTTGGGATTTTTAACTACACAAAAAGATTTGATCGTAAAAACTGTTGAGTTAAACAAATATGTAAATTTTAAAGGTACCTTGACTTTGAAATTTGGATATAAGGATATGTTGCTTTGGAAAGGAGTCTCTGCTTTTGTTTCCACAGAAAGCCAGAGGCTGTGGATTTGTTCCAGATTAAGATATATCAGGTTTGATCAGCCAAGACCACCTGAAACGTCTCTGATGACACCATGGCCCAGATGATCTGACATCCAGAATGGTTTCAAGGCAACTGGCTCAGAGGTTCACCCTAATGGACTACTCTATAATCCTAAAATTTTCTTTGTATCCCCATAAGATACAGCGCCCCCCTCCAGCAGGAAGTAGTAAGAGAAACTACGCCCACATTCCCAAAATTATCAAGCTGGCTTTGGAGATGGAATTGGCTCACTCCTTCTCTAAACCCAGACATTGTTAAAAGAAAAGGTTAAGAGATTCTTGTGTCCCAAATCAGAAGAGCCCTCTGGTGTGGGACAGAGAAAAACCACTATTTTATTTAAAACAGGTTGATTATAAATGCAATCTCTTTCTAAAGATAAAAAGGGGATATGATATAGATATGATAGGATGAAAGGGTAGATTAATAAACTTACTTCTAAAGAGCAACAACTCATTTAAAATGTTTTACATTGGTATAGATTTTAGTTGTGATACAAACTTAAAGTTAATTTTGTTATACTGTGTGTATATTTCTACTCTTGTTTAAGGTATTATGTTTGTACAGCTCATTTTAAATTGAAATGGATAATTAAAAATAGATTAATAATTAGTCATCTATGATAATCATACTCGTAGACATGTTAGTTAAGTCTTCTAGATATACAGAGAGATATTTCAGATAGACAGGTAATCCTCAAACACTTCAAAGGTCTACAGAATATGGCATTTAAAATATTTTTAAAATTTAGACTTTCTGGACAGTGAGACATGTCTGCTCCTGGCAGCACCAATTTACTTCAGAGAGGAGGATGGGCATTGAAGACACTTCATATGGAGTTTATCTTCACCTTGGCAAAAATAGCCATTTGGGCAAGAAACTGTTCTTGCCTGGACTGCTCGATCAACTGGACATGCAGGACCCATAGAAAGGTGACCACTGAACTTTGCTTGACAAAATGGTCCTTCAGGTTCTTGCTTCGCAGAGGAAACTGCCAGACATTCTACAGGACACTGAGAGAAGTGACCAAGAGACTCTAGCCCTGTGGGCTGAAGACAGATGCCCCAACTTTACAAAGGAACATTAGGTGACTGTCCAGACTGCCAGCTGTCTCTGTCTACCCTGCAAGAATCCCGAAAAATACTTACATCCTTCTCCCGGTTCTCAGGTAATATTATATCCTTCTGAGGTCTTTGATGTGGTTAAAGGCTAGATAGTTATAATTTCCTCAGTTATGATAAAAGATAAGTTAGGTATAAAACCTTAAACTCACAAATATAAGATAGGATATCTTCTTTAATATTGTAACTGTAATTCTTGCTTGATAATTGTTTTGTTATATGTAATTTTACTATGTAAAAGTTAAAACCTTCCTTAAAAAAAAAAGAAAAGGGGAAGCGCTGTGGATATCGCTCTGTGTAAATAAAGTTCTGATTGGCCAGTGGCCAGGCAGGAAGTATAGGCGGGACAAGAGAGAAGAGAATTCTGGGAAGTAGAAGACTGGAGAGAGACACCGCCAGCCGCCGCCATGAAAAGCAACATGTAAAGACACTGGTAAGCCACAAGCCATGTGGCAAAGTATAGACTAGCAGAAATGGGTTAATTTAAGATAGAAAAGGTAGATAGCAAGAAGCCTGCTACGGCCATACAGTTTCTAAACAATGTAAGTTTCTGTGTGCTTTCTTGGTTGGGTCTGAGCGACTGTGGGACTGGTGGGTGAGAGAGATTTGTCCTGACTGGGCCAGGCAGGAAAACTCTAGCTACTACCTTGGATTCTATAAACAGAAAAGACTTTAGCACAAGACCACGCCCCACATGAAAGTATTTTCCAAGATGATGACTGTATCCTAGATTATAAGTAATCACGTTCTGAGAACTATCTTGTCCCTACAAACAATGACTTTGTTGGGTCACATTGCAGAGCCATGACTGAGACAATGATCAACCAGGTCACACCTGGCTTGGGACTGTTTTGTCATGTATACCTCTTACCTTTGCTCTAATTTTTCTACTTTTTAAATCTAAGGCAGTACCTCCCCAAACAAACTGGAGGTAATCAAAACCTTTATCTGTTCCACTTACCAGGGAACACATTGATCAAACTTCTCTGCTTTTACCTTTCCTTTAATGAGTTAAATCTCTTTCATTGGCACATGGAGCACGTGCCCAAGCCTTGTTTATAGCGACTGCTAAAGCCAAGGGTTTTGCCCTCGAACTCCAGCTATAACTGAGATTGCATATGACTGAAAACCTGCAGCACAGCAAATGGAACAATCAACAGGGTGAAGAGCTAGCCTAGACAAGGAGAGAAAAATCTTTACTGGTTGATCATTGAACAAGAGATTAAAATCCAGAATATATAAAGAACTAAGGAAATTAAACACCCAATAATCCAATCAATTAGTTGACAAATGAATTCAACAGACACTTTTCGAAAGAGAGACATCAAGGTGGCAAGGTGGAAGGGCAAAAGGGTCTTGTTAGGCTGGGTAGTGGTGGTAGTGGTGGCGCACACCTTTAATCCCAGCACTTGGAAGGCAGAGGCTAGTGGAGTCTGAGCTCAAGGCCAGCCTGGTCTACAGAGAAACATCCAGGACAGCCAGAGCTGTTACACAGAGAAACCCTGTCTCACAAACAAACAAACAAACAAACAAACAAAAAATCCAAAAACCAAAAAACAAAACCAAACAAAACAAACAGAAGGGCCTAGTTAGTTCTCAAAGTTCTTTACATGGTCTGGGTACATGTCTCTCTCTAGCCTGTGGGTCACCTTTGCTTACCTTCCTTTCTTCCTTCCTTCCTTCCTTCCTTTTTTCCTTCCTCTCTCCCGCCCTGGCTAGAACTACCAGCACAATGTTACATTGAGATGGCAAGACCTGACACTCTTGTCCTTTCTCTGGCCTTAGGAGATAGGTTTAAGACTTTTACCATTAAGTGTGATATTCAACTATGGGTTGTTCAAAGATGTTCTTTGTCTGGCTGAGGACATTTCTTCAATTCTGAATTTTCTGAGAGTCTGAAAAATATCACCAATTAATCTTTATTCTATCAAATGTATTTTCTGCACCTATTGAGATGGCTATATGGTTTTTAATTTCAAAGTTTGTTGACATGATACATTATACTGCGTGATTTTTAATTTTTAGCCAGGTTGTATTCTTAGGATACGTTGTATTTGAGCATGACATAATGCCCGTTTATATATATTGCTGCATGTGATATTGTCAATGTTTTTAGGGGGGTTGTCTGTTGTATATTGACAAAACAAAAAGATGTTCATTTGCAGCTGTCTTATATTGTCTTTTTGAGTTAGAAATGCTTTTCAAGTAGTAGGGTAAGTTGATGATATAAGAATGTAAAGTTTCTCTTTGACTTAAATTTCCTAGCCTTTATCCTGCAAAACCACATTTTCAACCTTTCTTCCTACAACTGAAGATGGTGCTTCTTCTAACTGCTAAGAATTCTGGACTTTTCCTTTCTCTTCCCTACTTGCAAGCCAGCAACATAATGCATGAAAGAGGCTTCCTTTCTGCATACGATAGTCAGCTAATTAGATATGCCAGAGGACATATACTATGGTCACAGTTTTTCTATAGTTAAGGTCCACTTGAATGAACTCCAGAGTGCCTGGGCACACTGTCACCAGTGTTGAAGGCTTGTTGAGGGAGAGTGAATGGGAGCACTTCTCAATTGTCACCTTTGCTTAGTAAAGATCTCAGAGTTCTCTATAGTACCCTGAGTATTTAACAAGCACTCTGATGCTGAGTAATGATTACAGCTGTACATAAAATAGAAAGATTAGAGTCTCAGTTGCCTGCTTAATATGTAAATGTATCCAGTTATGTGTGAGTGCTTTTAATGAAGTAACTTGCACTTCCGTTTCCTACATTGAGAGTGATGGATGAAAAAATACTTTACAATCCCATCACAAACTAGCAGCATACAGGCCATTTCAAAGAGCCTGTGGTGCTGCCTGACCTGGGGCAGTAGGACTTGGTTTTAGCTCTGGCTCCACAGCGGTTTCTCCCTCCATGGGCATTGGGAAGTAGATTGCCTTATCCATATTTGTGCTTAAATCGTTGTTGATGAAGGCTTGTGAAGTAATTCCACTCACCTACATACCTACAATTGGTTCTTCTTCCAACATACAGATATGGGTGATAAAAAATATCAGCCCCCAGGTTCTATGTGGAATGTTTGGCTTGTACTATTTTCTTTATTCATCACAACAGTCTTGAAAGAGAGGACTTTACATATCATCGCTTTACAGAGGGAAAAACAGAGGACCAGTAATGGGAAGTCCTGTGCCCAATCTTGGCCTTTTACTCATGGCTTAGACTCGGATTCAAATTCAGACCTCCATGGCTACTTACTATAAGCTATTATCATGACATCTCATTGCTAAGGATGATGAATTCTATCTGCAAGAATTCTCTCCTTCATTTGTAACTATGTACATTTAGAAAGACGAGGAGTGTTTGATGAAGTGCTAGATGCAAATAAGGACTTGAGTTAAGCATCTCTTTTTGGATACATACATATAGGAGGGAGAGGATAGAGGGAGGGTGAGAGAGAAAGGGAGGGAGGGAGAGAGGGAGGAAGAGAGAGAGAGGGAGGGAGGGAGAGAGAGAGATTACATAAGGACAATGATTTAAATGGCAGCTTTCCTGAAGTCTGGTTTAAGAAGAATTTGACTTCTATCATTGTCTCTGGGCACAAAGGGCTTCAATTCCTTGGCAAAGGGCTCATAGTGGCCAATGAGTGTTGTTTTTTCTGGAAAGAAGTGACACACACAGAAGGCATATCTTGAATTATCACACACACACATACACAAACACACAGTTGTCTTGAAAAATATCCTATTAGTTCCATTTCACAGACAAGTAAACTGAGGCACAGCGAGGTCAGCTAGGTTAAGACTCCTAGCAAGAGGTAGAACTGAGAGTTGAATGCACAGTGTTGTGGAATATTGTGTTAACTGGGCAAAGATGTGTTACATTCATTTATGCTGCAGAATATTACTTGAACTGTGTAAAGGTTTTGTTTATTCTGGATTTGTTTAATTATGTAAAGATATGTTGCATTTGTTACACCTTGGGCTGGGCTAATAAAGAACTGAATGGCCAATAGCTAGGCTTAAAAAGGGTAGGCGAGGCTGGCAGGGAGAGAGAATAAATAGAAGGAGAAATATAGGAAGGGGAGAGAACAAAAGAAGGAGAGTGAAGAGACATGAGACACTGAGCAACCCAGCCAGCCACAGAGGAAGCAGGAAAGTAAGCATACAGAAAGAAGGGAAGAAAGGTAAAAAGTCCCAGGGCCAAACATCAATAAAGAGAAACAGGATCATATAAGTTAGGAGAGCTGGCTAGAAACAGGCCTAAGCTGAGGCCAGGCATTTGTAACAAATAATAAGAAGTCTCTGTGTCTTTATTTGGGAGCTGGATGGTGGCTCCCCAAAAGAAAAAGCCTGGTACACTCTAGAACTGTGCTTTTTCACACTAGCCATGTGTGACTATGAATGAAATGAAATTCATTATTCAAATGCACTTTCTTGTTTATACTAGCACCACATTGCAAGTGCTCAAATGCCACATGTGGGAAGTGGCTGCAGCGTGGGATGACGGCTATGTAGCATATGACCATCATCACAGAGTGCTCTATTGTACAGTGCTAGGCTAGTTTCTGTGCTTTTAAAAAGTTAAGTGGCCCTTGCATGTTGTAGCCAGCACAGAAGAAAATCTGAGTATACCTCTGCCTTAGTTAGGGTTTCTATTGCTGCGATAAAACACAACCAAAAAGCAAACTTGGGAGGAAAGGGTTTATCTGGCTTGCACTTCCATACCACTGAAGGAAGTCAGGACAGAAGGTCATACAGGGCAAGAACCTGGAGGCAGGAGCTGATGCAGAAGCTATGGAGGGTTACTGGCTTGCTTCCCCTTGCTTACTCAACCTGCATTCTTGTAGAATGCAGAACCACCAGCCCAGGGATACCCCCATTGATCACTAATTGAGAAAATGCCTTACAGCTGAATCTCATGGAGGCATTTGCTCAATTGAGGCTCCTTCCTCTGTGATGACTCAAGCTTGAGTCAAGTTGATACATAAAACCAGCCAGTACACTCTCAAATGTCTTTTTGCTCATTTCTAGTTTTCTTTCTCCCAAGAGTTATGTTCCTTTCCTTTTAAGTTTGGTTGATATGCAAGATACTATTTTTGGTCTGTTAGTAACTAGATTGTGGGGATGTTAGAGAGATAGATCAATTGTTAAAGAGTTCAAACTGCTCTTGCCAAGGTCCCAAGTTTGATTCCTATTGTCCACATCAGGCAGTTTATTACTACAGTGAATCTGATACCCTCTTTTTAACTCCGAGAACACCTGTACTCATATGCACATACCTACACATTTATATATATAATTAAGAAAATAATAAAAAATAAATCTTAAAAACAGGAACAACAAACTATGCTCTAAGACACTGAGTACTCAGCAGGTAAAGAAGCTTGCCACCAAGACTGACAACTTAAGTTCAGTTCCTCAGCTCCACATGACAGAAGGAAAGAACCGACTCTCACAAAGTGTCCTCTGACCTCTGCGTGCATGCCATGCGATATATGTGTTTGCATTCCTGCATACATACAAAATAAATAAGTACAAAAAAAATCAAAATATGCTAAGCTTTAACATGTCATCTTTATTTTGAACATTTATGCCCAGGCATCATTTGTAAATATGCTCAGTTGTGGAGAAATTACAGCAAATATAGAATGTTTTATTAGGCAAAGACATCTGTGACTATTTTCATGAAAATAAAAATAAATTTGTAAATTTTCCTTTATCTTTTTTTTTTGTTTTGTTGTTTTGAGACAGGGTTTCTCTGTGTAGCCCTGGTTGTCCTAGAACTCACTCTGTAGATCAGGCTGGCCTCAGAATCAGAGATCCTACTGCCTCTGCCTCCCAAGGGCTGGGATTAAAGGCCTGTGTCATCACTGCTTAGCAGTTTTTCATTTTTTGAAAAAAGGTTTTCATATGTTTGCACTCTATATGTTGGCTTTGAATGCATATTGGATCCAGGCTGCTGTCACATTTATGATACTCTTCCAGTCTCCTGATTGCTGAGATTAGAGGCATGCATCACTGTGTCCAGTCATACAGTTCTTTAATGTGCGAATATTTCTAGTAAAACATGCAAATTTTTATGCATCAGAAATTTGTGGGGTAAAAATGTCAATTTATCAGCTAGGATATTAATTTTTCAAGTAGAGCAGGTAAGTATATTAGAAATTAAAATATTCAGCTATATTTCAATAAAGAAACATGATAATAAAAAAGGAAATCTAAGTGGTTTAGTCTAATCCTAGCTTCACTACTAATCTTGTTAATCATCACTCACTCTGACCTCAAATTTCAACATTGGTTATATATATATATATATATATATATATATATATATATATATATATTTAGATTTATCTGTTTTGTGTGTGTGTATATATTTTGCCTGCCATGTATGTATGTGCCCCACCATACGCTATTGCCTGTGGAGATCAGAGAGGGCATCAGATCCCTGGTATCAGACTTACAGATGCTTGTGAGCCCCCATGGGGATGGATCAAAACACGGTCTTCTGCAGGAACAGAAAAAAATGAACTTCCAAATAAGTGCTACCCATGAGAAGTATGCAGCAACCATTCTGCATACTGATTTATAGGCATTACCAGAATTCTCGAGGGTTGAAGCAAGGGGACATGTGATTGACAGTGACTACTGAAAGAGATGTGGATTTTAGAGAAAACTTCTAACAAAGCAGCACCCTTCTTAGTAGGTGACTATGGAGTGGGCTTCTGTAGGAAGCTGACAAAACTTTGTGCTCCTACCCCTAAAGTCATTCTCCCTCTGGACTTCCCTGGTAGTCCATGGTGCTTCCTCCCCTTCATAGGGAGGACATGCTATTTACTTCTCAGATTACAAATTACACCAGGGATGCATGGTTTGCCCATCTTCCCCACAGAGCTAAAGACAAAAGATGAGTGGGGTTATTTGGATGAGGGGAGTGCATAGGTTCCTGAAAAGATATAGACATGCTGGACAAGCTTCATTTAGTTTTTGCCTTAGTCTCTACCCTCGTGTACTGGTTGAGAATCAGGAAGGAAGGTTTGAAAAATCCTCCATTAGTATAATGCCCCCTTAGACAAAGTTTTCCAAAGCAAATTGGGATGAGGGGTTCAAGAACAATAATAAGCAAGCCTTCAGGAAGATAATGGGAGACTGCATGATTGACCATAGTTCAGTCTTGTCTTCTGTGGTGTTTGGTGCCATATTGCCCAAGGGATGGAGGGTGGTGAAAAAGACACTTATCCAACCAAGCATACAGGCCCCAGGTGGGAGGCAAATTGGTCAGTGCATATGAGAGTCAATGATGTTTCTTTGCTTTTGTTCCTAGTCTTAGAAGCCACCTGCTACCTTCCAGTGTGTTATCAAATCTTTTCAACATGCCTTGCTGGGACCATGGGAGATGTAATATCCAGCTTTTCAGCCCCAAAGGTCAGCTGCAACTAGTTTAGGGAGCCTCTTCAAAACCTGGATCCCACTTCGGTCTCCACAATTTCTGTGAGGTTAGGAGGACAGCAGAGTCATCTCTATTGAAATGGTGGAAAGGCAGAGCCTGAGAGCGGCCTTGATGTTTCTTTGTAAGCACAGGGTTGCATGTGACATCTGCCTGGAATCCTAGATAGCTGGCTCTCCTTCTGCTTTTGGAAGCTTCTAGCAGGTCATCTTCTGTGCCCATTGTTTGGCCTTTGAGAGGAGGTGGCAATGTTTAATTGTTCAGATGAGAGACACCACAGCTGCTACAACTAGCCCTCTCCCAGAGGTGAGTCTGATGGAGGGTTGACACTTCGTGGCTTCTGTGGGCTCTCATCTGTCTTGCTTTTGTTTGAAAGAATCACTTCTGAGTTCAGTGTCTCTTTTCTGGAAGCAGCAAGGCTCTCTGGCATTTCTTTTTGTTACTGACCAAGGCACATACACATAGACAGTATTAATAAAGAAATCACGGGTATGTTCCCTGTGTTCTAATTTCCAGAGCTAGCCATCCAGCTAGCCCTCCTGATTGGTGATGCTTACGAGAGAGTCATCGAGAGAGTCATTGTTTTAGGACCATGAAATACCTGAAGCAGCAGATTAAGTCTGGACTTTAGCTTGTACGCAGAGTTTAGCCACAGAAGGGTTGGTATGCCTGGATTTAGTAGGAAATCCTGGGAAGAAAATGTGCTGTTGTTCAAGGGTAAGTGGGGAGCTGAAAGAGCTCACAGAGTAACCAAGGTGATCAGACCACCTTAGAGATATGATTCAAGGATGTGGTAGGCTTTCTGAACACAGAAACAAGATACAAAGGCTCTTTTGCAGAAAACAATTTATTATGTACTAGTATAGTCCGTGCAGGATTTTTCTTAAAGGCAGAGCCCCAAATATAATGAAGCAGACCTTATAATACAATTTTGGCCTTTTTTTCTTCTGCACATGGTGACTTACATTCTAATTGGGTGCTTTAAACTTCTGGGCAGTGACCCTAAGCATGGCTGGAATGTGGAGGGACAGGGAGCGGCTTGCAGGAGAGACTGGTGGAGTTGCTGTACACAAAGGACACTAACCAGCATGTGTAGCTGTTTTCTATTTTTCTTCCCCTTAACTCTGGGGCCATCTACCAGAGTGAAATATTTATTCTGCCAATTAATTGATAATATGATTCTTCTCTTTCAGCAAACATTTAAAAATAAGCTAGTTACAGCCCCTAAGTGGGTTATAACTGTCTGTCTGCTTTTCTGTGAGTGCTGAGGCAGTGGGTCACCCTCCAGTTCCTCCCACGAGAAAGACCTACAGCAAACACTGAGTTCATGCTTTGCTCAATGATGAGACCTTTAGAACCTTATTGTCAGAAATGTCCTGATAACAAAGTCACAAGAAGGAGGGCTAGTTCTTAGGACAGACTCCTGCTTATTTATTAAGTCACTGGACAGATTCACCAGCAACTAACCTGGTTAGTATGCTGTTACAGGCCTGGACCAACTCGGAAGTAGTTGGTTAAATAAAACCCTGGTCTGGCAGAGGCAATATCTCCCAGGGGTCTATTGAACAGAAATTTTTCTGACACTTGTAAGCAACTTAGTAAGAAAGATTTTATTCAAGATTGCTGTGCTCAGAGGAGACTGAACTCAACTTGGACTACTTTGAGGACAAGTGGAGATGTATAGCTAGCAGATGATAATTTCCAACAGGAATTTGATTAGACATTGAGAGCTGGGGGATTTATGCCAAACTGGCTCAAAATGATTCTTAGTAAATGTGGTCCTCTCTCTCCCTCCCTCTCTTTCCCTCCCTCTCTCCCTCCCTCCTTCCCTTCCTTCCTTTCTTTCTCTTGCTCTCTCTTGCTCTCGTGTCTGCATTGAGAATTGAGTGCAGGGCTTCAGGATTTTTTAAGATTTAGGTGTTAATGGTGGGAGATTGAAGGAGTTGATCAGACCTGTTATTAGTTGTGTGGAAGGAAAGTGCTTACATAGTGACCCAACCTAACCAAAAGTAGACTGCTCCAAAATGGAAAGTGATAGTGTTTGTTTTTATGGATAGTTTTATTATTGCTTTATTTAGTGACTCCTTTGTAATATACTAAGGAAGGATGATAAAACCTGCTATTTGTCTGTTTAGCTGTAAATGGAATTTTCTCTACCCAGATTATCCCAGCAATCTGTTTTACTCCTAGGGATGAATGTGTGGTTGGGAATCAGAGCAGTGTCTGCCTGATGGAGCTGCCGATTAGAGTCCTTCTGAACCTTTAAAGCTCCAGGCTTGATCCTTACTAAGCCCTCATCATTGAAGGAGGAATGAGATAACTATATGTTTAACAAGATTTCCTGGTGATTCTCATTAGCAGCTTGGCATGGGGCCATAGGCTTATGGTGTGGGCTGACTAAAGGCAGTGCTGGCTTGTTGGAGAGGTAAGAGGTTGAGGAAAGGTTGAAGGGGATCCCTTGACCCCCTTCTCCAATATGGGGCTCCTGCCATGTTTGGGGAGCTCAAAGTTAGTGTGCTTATGAAAATTAAGTAAAGATAGCAAAATCTGTCACATTGGCTTTTGAAACCTCTCCTTTGTTGTCGCTCAGACATCTGAACCCTCTCTGTCTATTTTCTTCTGAATTTAGTAAAGCTTGCTCTCTTGAAAGATCCCAGCATTGTAATGGTAGAGTGGACACAAGGTCCCTCCCCCAACCAGGAAGCTATTCGCAATTGATGCCTTTTGGGAAAGGGAAAACTCAGTCTTCTCCAGTGGAGTGTCATTGGGTATGTCAAGCACACTCCAGGGCAGGCCCCATGCCCTGGACTAGTTAGCCAACACAAAACAGACGCCATGTTTGATTGTGTGTGTGTGTGTGTGTGTGTGTGTGTGTGTGTGTGTGTGTGTTTTCCGTTTTGTTTTGTTGGGTATTTTTTGTCTTGCTGATTTTCTTTTTGTTTTTGAGAGAAAGGGGGAGAGAGGGAGGGAAAGAACAAAGTTGGGTGGGTGGGGAGGTGGGGAAGAGATCTGAGGAGCTGGGGGAGGGGAAAGCATATGATCAAAATATGTTCTATGAAAGAAATTTGCCTAGCATGCACAAGGGCCTGGGTTAAATTCCAATGAGTAAATAATAAACAAGTAAATAAGAACCTGGCTAAGTATTGCTCATTAAGGTTTGCATTGTTGATAAAGGAAGACAGGAACTTAGACGATCAGATGTTCCAGAGTGGGGAAGAGGGCTGCGAGGTGTCTCATGGGTGTTCAAATGGGTGTTTGTGGAGAGGCAGGAGCCAAGGCTTTTGCCATGTATTTTGGCTATGCCCCAGCTTTACAGGACTTTCTAAGCCCTATCTGTCAGTGTTGTATCCTTTTTCTAAAAGGACAGAAAAATGAAAGGTTCAAAGCTAAACCCTGACTCCCAGGTAAGATGCAATCCTTACTGAAATAGCACAGTGTCAGCAGAACACGGTCTTATTGGCTCATTATCAGGCAAGGTCAGGATATTATTTCTGGAAGCTTCTGAAAGCCACAGCCTGTTAGGAAAAACAAAATCTGCCCGAGGATTTCACACAGCTTGTTCTCTCTTGTCCTCACAAGCGCTCCCGTTGGATGTGCTCCTTTTCTCTTTTTTCTTGGGCCTCCTTTTAAAATGCTAATGAAATTTGCTTGATCTCTGCTTCCACCCTCCCCCAGCTAATTTGGGAGATCAAGAAAGGGAGCTGCTAGCTATAAAAGATGTGCTTGTCTTTCCACCTGAGCTACCTTTGTATCTCATTCTCCTTTTTAGCAAGAAATGGTGTCGGGCCCTAAACACCAACATATATAACGCTGATTGTATTCTGCATAACAAATTGGATTAGGATAATTACCACACAGATGTTAAAAAACCCCGAATGCAAATCAATGCAATTAGTCATGACTTAATATACTATAATTCACACATTGGAAAGTCTTATTGTGATTATACTATTTTAGAACTAAATGCTTTGACAGAAAGGGGGAAAGAAAAGAATTCTTTTGCTCTGGTGCTGCACGTGCTCTGAACAAGAAACCGTCTCATGCTAATCTGGAATTTCACTACTCAGATTTCTTATTAACTAATCAGATCCTTCCATTGCTCTTGCCCCCTTTTAGATAGAGAACGCAGCTTCTTTAGCAAGATGATTTCATGCGCAATTCAACTTGAATGCCACCATTATGAACAAAAGGATCTGCACACGGATGCTTTGGACAAACACGGCTTTAGAAAAGCCGAGTCTTGGGTGGTGGGGAGCAGGCTCTCCCCTCCCTGATGGACTCAGAAACAAAGCCAAGTGTAAGCAATTAGAATGAGTCCAAGTAGCCCTGAAGTAAGAAGACCTGTCACAAGGGCAGTGGGCTCTGATCTGTCACAAAGGACCATGCAGTTTGAGGGGGGGGGGGCCTAAACTGCAGCTTAGGATTCCTCTTTAAGGCTGTGCATTCAAGTGCAATGCTTCATCAACCCAAGGGAAGGTGCCTTTATCTAATTCACAGGAGTTGCCTTATATGGATGGGACAGTAGCTTAATCAGAGGAAAAATAAAATAAAAAAGTATCATCACTAGAAACAACAGTAGTTGGTGTTAGTTATTTAGCGGCACTCTTACCGGCGGAACATGTCCCAACAAGACCACAGAAGAGTTTTTATTAAAGAGGACAGAAATGTGACTGGCCTGTATGAAGCACACGTGGGTGAGGAGACAAGGGGAGCTCATGCAAAATGGCACCGGCTTTATAAAGCTTTATAAAGGTTGGGCTGCGCATGAGTACAGGAACTTGTGTGGGTATTCCACGCATGCGCGTAGATTACATGGCTGAACGCGCGCGCGTGTGCTTTATGCAACCACATAAAGCCATAGAGTCCCTGTCCCTCGAGATGTCTGACCCGGAAATGGCTATTTTGAACCAGAAATAATTAGGCAGTCGTGTGGACATGTTGTAATTTCTACCAGTTGGGACCCCTTAATTTAGAACAATGAATCCAGATCCAGCTCGCCAGGGCCACATAGTGAGAAAGAAGTAAATAAATAAGTAAATAAAACTTATATTTCAGGATATATAACAGTTGCTTTTTATGGGGACTCTACTGGGGATTGAACCCAGAGCCTTTACATGCCAGGCATGTACTTACTCTTAGGTCTCTTATTTACTTTTATCTTGAGACAGGATCTCACTAAATTATTCAGACTGGCCTTGAACTTACTCTGTATTTCAGATGGACTTTAAACTTGTGGTTGGGCTTACCTGGAATTCTCTTTGTGGCTGATTCTGACCTTGTGCTGATCCTCCTGCCTCAACCTCCCAGGTTACTGGGATTATAAGCATGGGCCACCATACCAGGCCTCCAGCTTGTTTCTTAATATAAGTACACCTTGTGAAATAAAAAAATGTCATTCAGCTGAAATTAAAGTTGCCAAGTGTTCTGTGTCTTATACTATTTCTAATTTTTCATAGTTTTAAACTTATACATCTCGATTTTTTTTTAAAATAGGGTCTCACTCTGTACTATCAGCTGGCCTCAGACTTGTGAGTAGTCCTCCTGCCTTGGGCTCTGGAGTATTTGGATTGCAGGCATTCACTGTCACATCTGGCTTCGAGACTTATGTCTTATTTGGCCACTCTAATCTCTGCTCTAGCACCCAGCAGAGAGCTTGATGATTAAAATAGAACTAAGTCTGTCATTGGTCCTCACACTTGAACGTGCAATCAGAACACCTGAGATGATTAAGACTCAGGTTGCTATCTCCCTTCCCAGCCCTTGAGTTTCTGATTCAGCCATTCTGGATGGTGTCTGAAAATTTACATATTGAACAAGTTGCTAGGGGATAAATCTGCTGGTCTAGGGACTACTATTTGGGAAGCCTCGGCTGTAGGATGGCAGAGTTGTAGAGCATGTAGTAAGAGGTACCAGTATCAGCACATAAACCAGTGATGAAAATGCCTGGATCTACCCTGCAAGGGCTGCATGGAGGGGACAGAGCACGTGAGTGAAGAGCCCCCATATACAAGTATGGATGAAGCCAGGTACTGTGTAAAATATCCATTAAAGGTCATGACTGGCCTGGCACCATTGAGCTTCTTATTTTTTCCCTGCTCTCTGGCCTACTTCCACTCCCTGAAGTGCTCTCTTAAATAAACTCTGTTTCTACCACTCTCCATGTAGCCCTTATCTCATTGTTTGTCCTGGAACAAAGAGCCTGGAAATCCCAGCAAATGTCCTCCAGCTTCCCACTCATGCCTGTATCAGCGGTGCAAACTCAATAAACAGGTTCAGTGGACAGTAGGTACGCGTTCATAAACTGATACTAAGCAAACAAAGCATGTGTGGATTCCCTGATAAAGCTCCCTCAATAATGTTACCTATCGGGCTCTGCCCATCTCTACTTGGAGGCATAATCCCCCACGGCTGCATTCACTGCAAGGTTGTTCAACCGTATTGCTCCAGACTTGTTTCCACCTCTATCACTTTAAGTTTGCTTCTTTTTTTTTCTTTAGGTGCCAATGTCTTTTCCTTATCTAAGCCAGGGACAACAAATTAATGGGCTAGGGGTGCCAGGGGAGAAAGACTGCACCCATTTCCTAAACAGGGAAGGAAACTTTTTGAAGTTGCTGGCAATTTTGGGTGAAAGCGTTGATTCCTTTTGAAGTTTTCATTCTTTGTTCTGGATAAGTTATCAGAATGGCCTTTAATTACCTAACTCTAAAGCACTATATCCTCATCACAACAGGAGACTCCACCATTGTCAGGAATAGGAATGGAGTATTTGTATAAGAAGTAGACTGAAATTAAGATAATTCAATTTCAGACTGAAGTTCTATTTGAGACCTAAATATATTGTAACAAGATTGGGTGGACTAGGTTGTCTAAGCCAATTTCTGGAGCCAGGAAAGGGTGACAAAATTGTTGAGCTAAGAGGAGACAGGAGAAGATGGTTGGGACCTGTGATTCAGGTTTGAGGTGCAAGAAGTGTGGGCAGTATTCTATAATGTGTTTGAAGCTGCTAAGCCCAAGCTCTGTTTCAACACAGCAAATCAGGGTGTGGTGTGACAAGGTGGAGGAGGAGGAAGTGAGTGAAGTCAAAACGAAGAATCGTGTGTACAAAAGACTTGGAAGAGTCTAGGTCTACTTTTCCTGGAAACATTTCTCTGGCGTGACTGAGCCCCAGAGTTCCTGTGGTTGCTAACACAGCCGGAGGGTGGGGAGATAGGAGAGGGTGGGAATCAAGGTTGGGTAATGGTATCAGGAAATGTGTTTGATAATCCTTTCTAAGGGACTTCAACAGAAAGAGTGGATTTCCTGTCAATATCAGTATATGTGATCTCAGTCGTAATAATTTGAACATTAATTGAAATGTTAGAGCTTGTGTTTTGAGTTGGAGAAGTGGGATAAGCTGGTTCCGTGTGAAGCAGAAGTGCTGTTTTCTCTTCATTTTGTATGCATGGCTGACACTTATTGTTCCTGGGGAAACTGAGGTCTCTCTCAGGGTTTTCAGTTTCTTTAGTAAAGGAATTTAAGAGCAGACTCAAAAAAGCTTGAAGACTTTTTTTTTTTTAATAAGTGTTTCTAAAAACAAAACAAGACAAAACTGTAGGGCAGGCAAGCTGTAAAAATCTTGGCAGCTGCCAGGAGGAGGGAGATGAAGAGGAAGAAAGCCACGCTGGTTGTTAGCACCCACATGATGTAGACATTTGAGGCCTGTAGCAGAGACTTCTCTAATTTCCTATAACCTACCTACCTGATATTTCCACCAATATATTTGGAAGGTGTCTTGACTTATGACTTTCTTTGTTCTGTTACTATAATAACTTTATGAAATTGTTACCACCTTAGAACATAGTATTTGGGATGACCTAAATCTGTATTCCTGGGGCCTTGGTCACTCGCATTTGGCTCTAGAATAAACTATTTCTTATTTTCTTTGAGGTAAGAACTGCGGGTTTTTTTTTTTTCTTCATCAACACTGCAGTAACAAATTAGCACAAACTTAGTGGTGTGACACACACACGTTTGTTTTATGGTTCTATATTTAGAAGTTCTAAAATCAAGGTATTAGCAGAGATATATTCTTTCTGTAGGCTCCGTGGGACAATCATTTTTTGCTCTTTCCAACTGTAAGAAATCACCCACATTTTGGGGTCATAGTCCTTTTCATCTTCAAAACCAGCAATACAGCATCCTCAAATTCTGCAATACTTTGTCACATCTCCTGACTCTGACCTTGCTGATTCCCTCTCACAGGGAATCTTGTGATAATATTGAGTCTATCTAGATAATTAAGGTTAATGTCACCACTGTCACCACTAATTTAGTCACAGCTATCAAGTCTTTTTTGCCATCTTAAGTCTCATGTGTATAGTTTCAGGGATTAATAGGAGGAGAAATCTTATCTACCAGGGGAAATAACAGGAACCATATAGTATTAATAATACTTTTCTGAGTTTTTGCCGGGGTCCAGTCTAATCTAATTAGGGGAGTTGCAGTTTTCCCAAGTTAATTGTTAGGAGGTTATAGCTTCTAGATCTCACAGGATTCCTAAAGGGTACTTATTTCGTACAGCATCTAATGTTCTTTCCTGGCAGCAAGGGGCAAAAGCTCTAGTATGGAGGAGCAAGAGCTTGTGTGCTGGTGGATTTCCCCCAAGGCTCCTTCTCAGAAACATACCATTTTCACAGATGTCAAAGTCATGGCAGTGGGTTAGTTACTTGTTTAATCAAAGGGAGAGATTACCTAGCATTTGAAATGGAAACAAAGGCTCCAGAATGTCTTAAATGAGAGAGTTACTTTCCTGGGAAACCCCCTGTTGACTTATGAGCATGAAAGTGAAGTTGCAAGCAGCTGACCTTTTCATGTTCTTCAAGTTATTTGTGGCAGGTGCTAATCCTATACTTGAAGAAATTGACAGCCCATTTTTTTTTTTTTTTTTTTTTTTTACTTTTTCAGAAGAGAAAATGGTATTCCTTCTTTCTTTCTTTAAGGATATTTAACTACAGTTCATAATGCTGATGATGAGTCTTGACTTTGATCTAGTCCCTGTACTACATGGGGTCCTGACAGCTGACTGTGTGCTCTGAAAACCACATTGGGGTAACTAAAATTCCATTAAATGGTGCATTGATTAAGAATGGCAATTTCCATTTAATCACTTGAATTCGATTTTCCAGTGATAATTTCTCATGTGGGTTAAAAAAGAAAATTGAATTCTCAGGAGTATTTTCTTTCCTTCCATGTTTTTTTTTTTGTCTTCATGAATGCAAATTATCTATACATTTTTTTGGTACACTAGATGTATGAAGTAATGGGTTTTATTTGGGACATTACCATACATGAACATAATGTCTTTTGACCTTATTCACCCTGTTTACCTCCTCTCGTTCCCCTTTCTCTGCCATCTTCTTCTTCTATATTCCTTCCTTTTAGTTTAATGTCTCTTTTTTATTTCACCCTAGGTTCCGGTTATGACAGAATTGTGGTGAGAATAGCTTATTTCACTTAACACGATGTTCTCCATTTCTATCTATTTTCATGCAAGTCATTTTATTTTGATCTTTTGAAAAATCCTGAAAAATTAATGTATATTGTAGAAAATGATGGGTTTCATCATGACATTTTCAGACATGTGTAAAATAATGTAGTTTTTTCATGTTCACTTTCTATTACACCTCTATGGGTCTCACTCCTCCTTCCTGTTTTCATGTTTTATATGTGTGGTACCTAGATTTTACTTATGAGAGAAAAATGTGATATTTATCTTTGAGCCTGCATTTTCCCATTAAAAAAGATTTTAAAAGTTTTAAAATTATTTGCAGGTATATGAATGTGTTAAATGTTAAAGGAGGTGCCTGCTATGGCATGCATGTAGAGATCAGAGGACAATTTGCAGGAGTCAGTTTTCACCCATCACGTGGGTTCTGGGTATAAAACCCAGGTTTTCTGGCTTGGTGGCAAGTTCCTTTATCTACTCATCCACCTTGCTGGTCCTGATTGCTTTCTTTGTTGTACACAAGATTGTTAACTTGATGTAATCCTATTTGTCATATTTTGAGTCCATTTCCTACACTTGGAATTTTATTGAGGAAATTATTGCCTGGGCCAACATCTTGAAGTGTTTCTTTGCTCCAGCCAGGGACCTGAATGAAGGGAGGGCCAGCACTAATGAGAGGGACAAGAGACACAAAGAACGAGAGCAAGACAGGATGTCTGATCAAGCTCCAAAATTTTATTTTCCTCTTAAGGCATATATAGGTGGGAGCAAGGGGGGGGGGTGAAAGCAGGGAGGGGACTTTAATCATGGGTTGTTTAGCCAACAGGGAATGTTGCTATGGGGATTATCTATTCTTGCCTAACTGCAATGTAGTCACCTGATATCTGAGAAGAGGTTCTGGTGCTTTAGAGACAAGTAAGGCCTAGATCTAGAAAAGAGGAGAGAAGCCCAAATATGGTGGCACGTGTGTCAAGGGTCACTTAGGCTTACGGCTCCCGTCACTTCCTTTGTATTTTTGTTTAGTAGTTTTGGAGTTTTAGGTAAGAAATTAGAGTCTTTGACCCAATTTGAATTAATTTTTGTACAGAATGAGAGATAGTTATCTCATGTCAGTCCTCTATAGAACCATTTGTTATAGAGACTGTATTTTCATCAATATATTTTTTTTTAAATATTTTCCTCTCAATACAGTTTTGGTAAGTCATATGTGTGCAGAAACATATCCACTTCTAGATATTCCTCTTCTTTACTATATAGTTTGTAAAAAAGACTAATGAGACTTTGAATTTCTCTGTTATCAGTTATCTTTTCTCACCTTCAGTTTCTCTCTCATTATGGCTAAAGATTTATTGCTGTGGAATATTTAACCATGTTAAGATGTGTTACATCTGTTTATCTATGTAAAGATGCCTTACTAAAGCACCTGATTGGTATAATAAAAAGCTGAACGGCCAATAGCTAGGCAGTAGAGGAATAGGTGGGGTTGGTGGGCAGAGAGAATAGTAGGAGGAAGAATCTAGGCTTGAGAAAAGAGAATGAAGGATAAAGAGAGGGAGACACCTGGAGCCAGGCAGCTGTCAGCCAGACATGGAAGAAGCAGAATGAAAAAAGGAAGGTAAAAAGCCTCAAGGCAAAACATAGAGAAACAGGTTAAATTAAGTTATAAGAGCTAGTGGGACAAGCATAATATAAGGCAGAGCATTGATAACTAATGAGTCTCCATGTCATGAGAAAGCTTACTACAGTTTATCAATTTTGTTTACCTTTTTCAAAGAGCCAGTGCTGATTCATGATTCATTGATTCTATGAATTATTCTTTAATCTCTATGTGGCAGATTGAATGAAAATAGATCCCTTAGGCTAATATATTTGACTGCTTGATCCTCAGTGGGTGGTACTATTTGGGAAGGATTAGGAGTGTGGCCTTGTGGGAGGAGGCATATCACAGGCAGTGGGCTTTATGGTTTCAAAAGATGATTCAATCATTCCTAGTTAATTTTCTCTGCTTCCTCCTGCTTTTGGATAAGAATATGAACTCTCAGCTACTGCTTCAGTGCCATGACTGCTTGCCTGCTGCCATGCTTCTGTCCATGATGATCATGGACTCCAGCCCTCTGGAAATGTGAACCCCAAATTAAATGTTTCCTGCTATAGGTTGCTTTGGTCATGGCTATAGAAAAGTAACTAATACACCCCATTTCACTTCTTTTTGCTCTGCTGTTTATTTGCTTACTTTTAAAATTTTTTTGATATAACTACTTTTGCTCTGAACTTCCTTTTTAGTACTGCTTTGGCTGTATCTCACAGATTTTGCTATGTGTGTTTCTAGGTTTACTTGATTTAGGGAATTTTAATACTCCTCCTGTGTTTCAGTCATTTTCGTTTTCTTTTCTTTCTATTTTTTTTTTTTTTTGAGACAGGGCTTTTTTTGTGTAGCCCTGATTGTCCTGGAACTAGCTCTGTAGACCAGGCTGGCCTCGAACTCACAGAAATCTGCTTGCCTCTGCCTTCCAAGTGCTGAGACTAAAGGCATGCTCCACCAATGCCAGGCTCAGTCATTTTTAATGACTGAGAGTATGTTGTTATTCAGGGCTGAGTCAATGGCTCACTTGGTAGAATGCTTTATATAACTAACTACTTTATGATTGGATTTGATACTTATTCCATGCTATAGAATTTAGATCTGGTATAATAAAACTGGTAAAAAAAAACCATGGCTGGAGAGGCTATTGCTTATTGTTTTGCTAAATGGGCATGATATCACATTGTCTTCTAAATTACTATATTTATACCCATAGATTAGTACTGTTGTCAGCTTTAGTCAGAGAAACTTCTTTTCGGAGCAGGAGTAGTGTCTGCTGACTCATAACTAGCTAAAATAATGAGAATAAATGTTTATTATATTAGGTTTCTCTAAAGGAACAGAACTGATAGAATGAATTAGTGAGAGAGAGAGAGAGAGAGAGAGAGAGAGAGAGAGTGTTAAAAGGGGATTTATTAGTGTGGCTTTTAGTTTGTGATCTGGGTAGTCCCACAATGACTATCTTCTGACAGAAAGGCCAAGAATCAGGTAGTTGTTCAGTCTTGTAGCAGTTTCAATCTGGTGCTGGAGTCCCAGGAAAGTCCTAGAGAGCTGCTGGTCTTCAATCT
Organism: Onychomys torridus; assembly: GCF_903995425.1. Classification (NCBI taxonomy): domain Eukaryota; kingdom Metazoa; phylum Chordata; class Mammalia; order Rodentia; family Cricetidae; genus Onychomys; species Onychomys torridus. Next base: position 23,826,780 of record NC_050466.1, read on the forward strand.
ACGTTGAAATCCCAAATAAATAAATTCTAATACTAGCAGATAAATGTCTCAGCAACATGACAGATGAACTTGCCAAAAGCAAAACACCAATTTCTCTCATGTTCTTCTTCTGTGTGTGCTGCCACAGAAAGTGTGACCCAATTTAAGGTGGGTCTTCCTATCTCAAATGACCCACTCAAGAAAATTCATCACAGGTGTGCCCACCTGTTTGGGTTTCAGTTGATTCCAGATGTAATCAAGTTGACAACCAAGATTAGCTACCATGCCATTGAATACCCATCCAGAAATAGGAGATCTATACTACCCTCTCCAAGGCTCAAGGGAATGAACATTACAGAAGAAAAGGCAGAATGACTGAAAGAGCGTCAAGAAGGTTGCGAAATTCTGACTTCTTCACATGAATGGCCACTGCCCTCTTGAACTCAACAGCAGCTGTGATTTCCTGTGCAAGATCTGTACTAGATTGGGCCCAACAATACCCTTTCATGGCAGAGGGATGTATTTGTGGGGTCCTGACCTCCATGAGGATTTATACACAGTTAATGGGTGGTGGGGAAGGGAGAGATATTTTCTTCAGTGATGCGGCCACTGGTAAGGTGCCCATGTTTCTGTAAACAAGCCCGATGAATCTCACCAAGTCTTTCTGTCCCTCTTTGTCTCCCTCCCTCACTCCCCTTTCCCCCCTCACACACACATGAAAATAGAAGGCGAGCTAGTTGGGAAGAGGATAAGTATTGATGGGAGTGGAAGGGATGAGCTAAGGTAATATGCACATATACCTGACATGGTGACACACACCTTCAATGCCAGCCCTTGGGAGGTGGAGGCCAAAGGATCAGACTGGACCTGAATTTAGAGCATCCTCTTGTCCTAGCCACCTAACTGCTGGGATTACAGGCCTGTGCCATAAAGTTTGTCCCCGACATTTCTTAAGTTGAAATACCTGCCAAGGTTTGAGTAAGTCTGGATTTTCGGCTGGAGATTGGCACAGTTCCTCTCAGCTAGGTTACAGATGTAGCTCATAGGCATCTGTAAAGGCCCTGGCATTGTTACCCTGAAACTCCAAAAGAAAATAGTGAAACACTAAGGGAATAAACGAAACCCAAAACAATAAAAAGTTTCTTTTTGCAGAAGACAGCACAGAAACCCCCACGTTCAAACCAGACAAAATCCCAGCATGAAGGAGGGAAGGAAGGCTCAAAGTGTCCTTCTGGGTGAAGAGTTACTGACATTTGATTACAGGCAGGAGAGGGGAAGTTGATTTTCTTCAATAGAGTGACACCTGATATATCGGCCACACATCAGGGCAGGCTCTATACCCAGGGGTAGTTGGCCAACACAAATTGCACATGGTTTTTGTTGTTGTTGTTGTTGTTGCTTTATTTCTTAAGACAAGGTCTCACGATATAGTTCTGGCTGACCTGGAACTCACTCTGTAGACCAAGCTAAACTCAGACTCATAGAGATCCACCACCTCTGCAAAGTTGGATGGGGGGTAGTGGGCCATGAAGGATCTGGCAGGAGTTGGGGAAGAGGGATGGCTATTATCAAAATATATTGTATGACATTCCCAAAGAATAACTAAAAACATTATTTTATAAAAAGGGGGAGAGAGAGAGAGAGACAGAGAGAGAGACAGAGAGACAGAGAGACAGAGAAAGAAGGACAATTTCCTGTCAGCAAAGGCAACACTCAGAGCAATAAGCAGAGGTAATAATTTGGGCCTATGCTGAACAGAGCTGCTTTCTGGGTCTTTCTAGTCAGTATACCATGGGGGCACGTCATTGACCAAGGGCTTTTTACCCTTCCATTCATTCTTACAAACATCAACTGAAGATGTCTAGCCTGAAGCTATTTGAAATTGAGTTGCATGTAGGAAAAGAGCTAGCAGGGAATACACAGGGCACCAGGTTCTGTACCCCAGGATCAGATCAAAAGCTGGAACTACTCCCAGATACCTGTTTACAGGTGATGATGGGGTGAGGACTGTGGGAGCCTCATGCTCTTCTATCCTTCCTCCTGGCGTCTCAGTTTCTGAACCTATGTAAAATCACAGGCAGCAGGTCATACTGAGGCCCTAGAGGGTGTTTCCTGTTCTACCTTTACTAAAGGGTAGCACCTTCTGATGGGCCATGCGTCACAGCCTATGTTCTTTACAGCATAACTCCCTGATGCTGTGACACTTTAATTCAGTCATGTTGTGGTGACCCCAACCATAAAATTATTCCATTGCTACTTCATTACTGTAATTTTGCTCCTCTTATGAATTATAATATCTGATATGCAGGATATATGACTAATATGTGACCCCTGTGAAAGGGTCATGACCCACAGGTTGAGAACCACTGTCTTAGGTAGTTTGAGTCAGTCTCTTCCATGAGCTAACATTGTCTTTAGACAGTACAGAGGGATGTCCCCAGAGTCCAGGAGATGCAAATGTTGCAGGGCTTTATGATCCTCTAAGCAGTACACATTCAGACAATAGTATAGCTGTCATGGTGTCTCCCTGACGTAGCACCCTGAAAGTTCCTTAGGAGATGATGTAGACTCCCTCTAAATCCAGCCCATTCTCCACCGATACATCTTGCATGAGGACAGCTCTCCTTCCCCTGGCCTTGTCCTGTGGAACAGGTGCTGGGATGCTCTGTTCCTGGTTCCATGCAGTTGTCCTAAGTTTGAGTTTCACCAGACCTCCACCTCTCTGCTGTGGAATTCCAGTGCTCTCCTGTATCCACTCACCTCAGCACACAGTCACTGACCGGCTGCTTTGTGCAGGAGCAGGTGAGTCCTGGATGCTTCTGTTCCGCCATATTTCTTGAGTCCTTTGAGTGTTATGCTCCCAATTTAGAAATCACCACAGTCTGTTCTTAGGATTTGCCAGCTCAGGAGTTTTCATCCTCGTCCATTGCATCTCCTTCAATTATGGTTCTTGGTGCTACGGAACACTGCATATTTGCATTCTGGGATAGTTTTCTCACTGTCTTCCTGAATCTCTGCCTTAAACTTAAAACCATTATTTATTTCTTTGTTTATTGTGTTTTTGGTGTGTGTGTGTGTGTGTGTGTGTGTGTGTGTGTGTGTGTGTGTTTGTGTGTGTGTTTGTGTGTGTATGCACATGCTCATGTGCTATATAGTGCATGTGGAAGTCAGAGGACAACTTTTGGGATCTGATTCTCTCCTGTTACCTTGTGGGATCTGTGGATGAAACTGAGGTCATCAAGCAACATGTACTGCTACCTGATGAGGCATCTCCCTCATCTCCAGCCTTAAATATTTTCTGGTTATTCTGTGTACATTGTTTTTGAGACTAAATGCAGAATGTTATTTTTCCATCCCTTTCTTCCTTGTATGGCAAATCAAGTTGACTGTTCTGGGTGTAACCTTTACTTGTTAACATTTGCACAGGGAAGAGGACTCAGAAAAAGGAGGAACAGCAGAAGGACAGAATGAGACCGCAGGCTCAATTGTGCATGCCTGCGAGAGATATCTTGGCTTACCACGATGAAAACAGTTGACTTCATTTGTCTTGCTATGATTGTTGGTTACATGACCAGTTTTACCAGACCTATATAACTTAACATTGGAGCAGCCTTTTTGAATGTGTTCAAATGCTCAACAACAATAGCACTTTTGCTCATTAGCATGATCATAGTCAGGAGCCAGTTAGCTCAATTTGCCACAGTTGAAGTACTCTCTTGGGCCTCTCCTAGTCTTTGACAATGTGACATATCTATTGCTGTTTAGTGTTTACTGTCAACTTGACACAACCTAGCCACCTGGGAAGAGGAAACCTCAATTGAAGAATTGTCTAGATTAGATTAGCCTGTGTCCACGTGTATAAGAGATTGTCTTGATTGGTGATTGATGTGAGAAAGCCCAGCCTACACTGGACAGCTTCATCCCCATGTAGGTGCTTTGGGCTGTATAAGAAAGCTAGTTGAACTGGGCATAATCTTATAACTTGGGAGGCAGAGGCAGGTGGATTTCTGTGAGTTCAAGAACAGCCTGGTCTACAGAGTGAGTTCCAGGACAGTCAGGGATGTTATACAGAGAAACCCTGTCTCAAAAATCCAAAAAGAAAAAAAGAAAAAGAAAAGACAGACAGAAAGCTGAGTGCGAGTGAGTGAAGCAGCCAGCAGCATTCCCCCGTGGTTTCTGATTAAGTTCCTGCCCTGACTTTCTTCAGTGATGGACTAGGACCTGAATGTGTAAGCAGAAATAAACCCTTTCCTTCCCAAGTTGCAGTGTTCTACCGCAGGAACAAAAAGTCAAATGAGAATAACTGGCAGTCTCCTGATGATCACAACCCTTGGCAATATACCCAGATTCAACACAGCATCAATGGAGGCCTGGAAGTGATGAGGGAATGTACTGGAAACCTCTGCCATGGCTTCTCATCATGCAATGTTCCTGGCCTCTGTCAACAGTAGGACATTGTCTGGTATAGTGGCCGGTACATGTGCACTTGAAGCGTGTGTTGCTGCAGCCAGTGATTCCAAATCTCAGCAGCCTGCTGCAGTGGAGACTTGGATGAAAGCCTGGGGAAGCCACTTACCAGACAGCAGTTGTTTACTTCCAGAGTCCTTGCTTGGGACACATGTGGGCTGAGCACAGTCCCACACAAGCTGTTGAAGACAAATTTCAAAATTTTAAGATATTACTTTCATTATGCCATTTTGTGCATTGTTTTTTTAAAAAAACTTTTTTTGACAATTTCATACATGTCTATAATTTTTTTAGTCGTTTTCACTGTCCATTATTCCCTCCCTTCCCCCTCCTTTTCCTATCAAAATCTTTCTTCTTCCTGTCTATATTTTTTTCTTTTTTGGTGACTCAATGAATTTAATTAGAATTGATTGCATGAACATGAGTGTGGGGTTATGTATTAGAGTGTGTACAATTTACCAGATGCTATGCCATTGGAGAGAAAGCTTCCTCTCCCCTAGCAACCGGTGACTGCCAATAGTCCCTTGGGGAGGGTGGAACCTATGAGTCTCTCCCCATCCATGTTGAAATGTTGGTGAGCCCAATCTTGAGCAGGTCTTGTGCAGGTGAACATAGCTGTAGTGAGCTCAAGAGTGCAACAGTGGGGTTGGGGAGTTAGGTCATTAATAAGAGCACTTGTTACTTTTCCAGAGTATTGGAGTTCAGTTCCCAGCACCCACATGGCAGCTCATACTGTCTGTAACTAGTTACAAGGATCCAGTGTCTTCTTCTGGTCTTTGTGGGAACTCCGTGTGCATGGTGCACTCACATACAGACAGACAAAACACTCATAAACATACAAACACATAAACATATAAAAATAAATTCTGCTGGGCATAGTGATTTACAACATTATTTCCTGCATATGGTAGGCAGAGGCAGGTAGACCTCTGTGAGTTTGATACCAGTCTGGTCTACAGAGTGAGTTCTAGGCCAACCAAGGATACACAGTGAGATCATGTCTCAAAAGAACAGAACTAACAGAGTGCAGTAACATATCTGTATATTTTTGATGTTTATCATATCAAAATCCAATCAAAATCCTTCAAATGTTGGGCTTTCCTGTCTTTGAAGGCCTGGCTCAAGTTCTAGTTCCTGTGGAAAGCATTCTCTAGTTAATGTAGTCATCCTGAATGCAGACAGATCTTGTTTCAACTCCTGGAGCTCACCTAGCTACCTGTTTCCTTGACGAGACGCATTTGCTTTCTGAATTTGTTTACCTACCTATAAATTGGAAATGATACCAGCTTCTACTTCTTAGGGTAATTTCCATGATTAAATGAATTTCCTTTATCCTGGCCTCTTTAAAATGTTTTATTTGTGGGTGCTTAGTTCTAGGTGTCAGAGGACAAGTTGCCTAAATTGGTTTTCTGCTTCTACCATTGGGTTCCAGGTATTAAACTCAGGTCTTCTCATGCTTGACAACAAGTGTGTTTGTCCATAGAGTCATCTCAATGGCTCAGTTATACCTTTTATTTTTCAAGACAGGGTTTTGTGGGTAGCTATAGCTGTTTTGAAACTCATCTGTAGACCAGGCTGCCCTTGAACTCACAGAGATCTGCCTGCCTCTGCACATGCTGAAACTAAAGGCATATGCTACCACCACTGAGCTCTTTTGTGATATTTTCCATTGTTTTAAGACTGCAAATATATATTTTTCTGTATCTTGACTACTAGAATTTTTAAGGACAGAGACTTTTTAAAAAAGGATTTATTTGTTAATGTGTATGGGTATTTTGTCTGCATATCAGAAGAGGGCATTGGATCCTATGGGACTAGTTATTAATGGCTGTGAGTCACCGTGTGGTTGCTGGGAATTGTACTCAAGACCTCTGTAAGAACTGCCAGTACTCTTAACCACTGAGCCATCTCTCCAACTCAGGGCAGAGTTTTGAAGGCCACTTTTCTTGTATGTCTTCTGATTTCTTCTATCAACATCTGCAACATCAGCCAATGACATAAGTATTGAGCAGTACAAACTAAAAGCATTATAGGAGCTGAATAAGAAAAATAATCTGATGCTTAAGGCAATAGAATTTCTATTAAGTTACTTCCAGCTTGCAGCTTCCATGCTTGGCTCCTGTACTAGATTTCAGGTACTTCATTTGGATGGAAAAATTTTTATCTCAGAGCTTATGGTTTGAAAAGTCCATGTAATGAAACTTAATACCCCAAATCATTCATTTATTGTATTTGGAGGTGGGACTTTGGGAGGCAACTAGGGTTAGATGAATTCCTGAAGGTGGGGCACTTGTGATTTTCTACAAAGAAGCAGAGAGACTTGAGGTAATTTGTTTGCTCTGTCTCACTGCTGATATCATCAAGCCATGCCAGTATGCAGCAGGGATGCTCTCAGCAATTGCTGATCTGACATCATAACCTTGGCATTTCTAAGCTACCAGAAGTGTAGGCCAAATATATTCCTACTTTTTATCTTTCCTGGCCTCGGGTGTTTTTTTTTTTTTATTTTTGTTTTTTAACAACTAAAAACAGACTAAGGCACTCCATTTCCATTGTTTCACAAATCTTTCATGGTTCTGAGCTTGTTCATCCCATAAACAAAGGCTTTTGGTAGATTAGTGAGCAATGTTGTGGGGTAGCATGGTTTTCTCATTATAGATCTTTTCTCTTTTCATCTCTTCTGTCTTCCTCTTTCTCTATGCTCTTTCTTCCCTTCTTCATCTCTCCTCTCTGCTCTCTCCTCCTCTCTCCTCTCCTCCTCCTCCTCTCTCCTCTCCTCCTCCTCCTCTCTCCTCTCCTCCTCCTCCTCCTCCTCCTCCTCCTCCTCCTCCTTCTTCTTCTTCTTCTTCTTCTTCTTTCTCTCTCTCTCTCTCTCTCTCTCTCTCTCTCTCTCTCTCTCTCTCTCTCTCTCTCTCTCTCTCTCTCCAGCAGTGTCTCAGTGTCCTGGGCTGGCCTTGAGTTCTCTATGTAGCAAAAGATGATCTTGAATTTCTAATCCTTGTATCCCCATTTCTGAATGATAGGATTATAGTTGTGTACTACCACACTAGTTCATGTGATAATGGAAACTGAACTCAGGGCTTAGTGTATACTAGGCAATCACTCAATGAACTGAACTATAGCTCTTGACCTTTCTTTGTTTCTTAAGTTGTGATATTGTTCTTGCTTATTTTATTGTTATTTATGTGTATATGTGTCTGTGTTTCTGTGTGAGTGTGTGTCATGTGTATAAGAGTTGATTACCAAGGCCATAAGAGGATGTTGGACCCCTTGAATCTGGAATTACAGCTCACAGTTGTAAGCTGCCTGATATGGGAACTGAGAAGTGAACTCAGGTCCTCTGGAAGCACAAGTGCTCTTAACTGTTGAGCCATGTCTCCAGTCCCCTATCCTTGCTTTGACCCTATTTGAATCAGAATCTACATCATTGGAAGATGAGTCAAAATGAAAAGATTTTGGTTAGAGAATTAGAAAATTTCAATTTGTATGTACATTTAGCCAAGTTTCTTTATTACTTTCCTTTCTTTCTTTCTTTCTTTCTTTCTTTCTTTCTTTCTTTCTTTCTTTCTTTCTCTCTCTCTCTCTCTCTCTCTCTCTCTCTCTCTCTTCTTTTCTTCCTTCCATTGTACCCATATTTTTCTTCATCTACAAAATACAAATAATGCCTTCATGCCTATCTCATAGTGCAAAGAGACAAGTTTATCATCTATGTGAGTATTCTTAGGAAAGTGAAAAGCCTTTACTAACAGAAGGTTGACTTATTTTACTTTAAATTTTCTTTGCAGTACTGGAAATTGCAATTTTTAACAGTTTCTATATTCTTCTTTCTAAATAAAATTGCTACTGTTCTTTACTTTTTCATATGGTATTTGGGTTGATGTCCACTGTGCAATCATTTCATCCCACGTGATTCTTTTTAGCATTTATTATATGGTATGTCTTCTATCAATAATGTCTTTTCATTTTACATTTATTAAAGAGTATATTTTTAATTTAAAAATTAAAAGCTTATTTTTAAATTTCATGTATATGGGTGTTGTGCTTGCCTGTATGTCTGTGCACTATGTGCATACAATGCCTGTGGAAACAAGAAGAGGGAGTCCGAGCCTCTGGATCTGGAGTTTCAGATGGTTGTTAGCTACCATGTAGATGTTGGGGAACTGAACCTAGGTCTTGTACAAGAGCAACAAGTGCTTTTAATTACTGAACCCTGCCTCCAGCCCTACTTTTAAATTTTGTTTTAGGATTTCAAACATGATTACTGTCTTTATATCATTTTTACCCCTCCCATTTCTCCACTAACTCCTTCCATATCTATTCCCACTCCCTCAAAAATTCCTATACAACTTGCTGAATCCAGTTAGTGTTGCTTATATGGATATTTGTTCAGAGCTGACCACTTGGAATTAGGTGTCAAGGGATTTGTCTATGGAAAAGACTGGCTTTCCCTCTCAGCAGCTATCCGTTGTCTCTAGCTCTTCATCTAAGGGTGGGGCCTTGTGAGATTTCCCCTATCCACACTGGAATGTTAACTGATGTTTAAATGATCATATTATTGAGACTTTCTAGGCGTACCTTCCTTTTCATATTGAGAAGCTATTATATCACAGCAGATGTCCTGGCCATTTGGTTCTTACTCTCTCTTCTGTGATGTTTCCTGAACCAGAGGTATAGGCATTGTGTTGATGTATATAGGTGTTAGAAGTTGGACACTTCATGGTCAGTTTTTCTCTGCATTTTGACTGGTTGAGAATTTCTGTGTTCTCCATATTCTGCAAAAGAAGCCTCTTTGATGAGGGGTGAGAGCTATACTTACCTGTAGGTATAAGGGTAAGTATTTAGAATGCAGTTAGAATTTTACTGGTTTAGGAAAGTGGCAGTAATAGGTTTTCTAGGGTTCATGACCTAACCTACCACAGGTAGACAGCTAGATTTACATTCCCAGGCATGAATTTCCTCTTATTGAGGAGGGCTTAGGTCAAATTAGATGGCTGTTTGCTGCTTCTACCTGGGTTTCAATTTTTCTGTCATCTTTTGCAATACAGACTTTTCTGGATATAGAATTTTTAGTTTACATAATTTCACCTTTAAAAAACTTAAACATGGCTGTGGTGGTTTGAAAGAAAATGGCCCCTAAAGGGAGTGGCACTATTAGGAGGTATGGCCTTGTTGGAGTAGGTGTGGCCTTGTTGGAGGAGGTGTGTCACTGTGGGGGTGGACTTTGAGGTTTCAAATGCTCAAGCTATACCCATTGTCTCAGTGCACTTCCTGTTGCCTGTGGATCAATATGTAGAATTCTCAGCCCCTTCTCCAGCATCATGTCTGCATGCCACCATGTTCTATCATGATGATAATGGACTGAACTCTGAACGATAAGCCACCCCAATTAAACATTTTCCTTTATAAGAGTTACTGTGGTCATGGGGATCTCTTCACAGAAATAGAAGCCCTAGCTAAAACAATGGAATTCTTATGCTATATTTACAAAACTTGAATATTGCCCCAAGATTCTGCAAATAACTTGCAGGTTATCACATTAAAAAAAAATCTTCATATGATGGGTATTTCTTGTTTCACTTGAGATTTTCTCTTTGTCTTAGCATTTCTATTGCTGCAGCAAAACACCATGACCAAAAAGCAAGTTGGGGAGGAAAGGGTTTATTCAATTATACTTCCATATTGCTGTTTATCACCAAAGGAAGTCAGGACAGGAACCCAAACAGGGCAGGAGCCCAGAGGCAGGAGCTGATGCAGAGGCCATGGAGGTGTGCTGCTTATTGGCTTGCTTCACATGGTTTTCTCAGCCTACTTTCTTATAGAACCTAGGACTACCAACCCAGGGATGGCACTACCCACAATGGGCTGGGTCCTCCTCCATCAAATACTAATTAAGAAAATGCCTTACAACCAAATCTTATGGAGACATTTTCTCATTTGGGCTCCTTCCTCTCTGATGACTCTGGCTTGTGTCAAGTTAACATAAAACTAGCCAGTACAGTCTTTTTTTTTGACAATTTGGTTATGTTTCTTCATTGAGTTCATCATGCCTGGATTGTGTGATGCTTCTTGGGCATGTAGGTCTATGTTTTTTTTTTAAATCTAATTTGTAAAGTTTTGATAATTTTTCCTAACATTTCTCCCCCCCCCCGTCTCTCTGCTCTTTTGGGGAATTTATTTATGCATATACATGTATATACTTAACATCTTGGTGCTTTATAGGCCTCAGCTTCTGTTTATTTTTCTTGTTTTTCATTTCTTTTGACTCCTCTGAAAAAATCCCAAGTAATCTGTAAACTTGCTGATTCTTTATTTTGCTTGCTCAATCAACTGCTAAGCTCATTCAGTGAATTTGATATTTAATTTTGGTATGTTTTAAAGTTTTAAATTATTCTTATCTTATTTATACTCTGTATTTATTTGTTGAGACATTGTTTTTATGGTTTCTTTTAGTTTTTGCCATGTTGCCTTTAGGTTGTTGAATATTTTTTTAAAAAATTGTTTTTACTCTGTTTACATGTATGTGTATGTGCCATGTGTATGCTGGTGCCTGTTGAGGGCAGAAGAGGGCGTCAGATTCCCCAAAGCTGATGTTACAGGCAGCTGCAAGCTGACTAGTGTGGGTTTAGGAATTGAGTTTGGATTCTCTAGACAAGTCATGAGTATGCAACCACCAAGCCATCTCCCAGTCCTGGATTTGAATATTTAATAGCACATAGAAAATCTTTGGTAATCCCAATGTCAGGGAATCTCAGAGAACTGATTTTTTATTTCCTTTGGTGATATTTTATTTGTGCTGAAATGTAATTTTATTTGTATGTTAATAAATAAAGTTGGGGTCAGAGCTAATAGCAAGCCATTTAGCAGAAGTCTGGCAGTGGTAGCACACGCCCTTAATCCCGATCACATGACAGGCAGATCTCTGAGTGTTCAAGGACACCACCAGCATGGAGACATATCTCAATACTAACCATAGAGACCTGGAGGTCTGTATAGATAGGCAGTGATGAGGAGGTCATGTGGTTGGGTTTACAACCAATGAGAAGGCAGAACAGAAAGTCAGTAAAAAGACAGACACACAGGAAGTAGGTCTTTTTCTCAGGGGAAGGTCAGCAGCGGCAGCAGGTGGTAAGAAGGTGGTCTTAGCTCTTGGCTACTGCTCTCTAATCTCTGGGCTTTTAACTCTGCATTTGGCTCTGTATTTCTTACTTAATAAGACCGTTCATAATTACTTCTACATTTCCCTGTAGATGAGACATGCATTATTGAATCTTCACCTTCTTTGTATTTTTTTAAACTGGGTATTTTGTATATTAGTGTGGTGGTTCTGGAAACTGGAGTCCAGAATTTGTTATTATTTCCTATTGTGCATTTATTACCTATTGTGGCTGCTGCTATTAGTTTGGTGGCCTTTCTCTACTGTACTATATTTTTGTTAAGTTTGTATTCTTAGTCACATGGGCCCCTCAAGTTTGTATTTTACCATTTGTATGGTAAACTTGTATTTTTGTACTTACCTTAAATGCTTGGAACCAACCAAAGATAAAAGGAAGAGGGAAAAAGGAACTAAATATAGAGGTAAGGGAAAAAATAACAGCTATTCTCAGGACTTGTGGGCTGGTTTTCTGTTGGTGTGCTTCTTCAATACTTACCTGCACTGTTTACAACTCTGTGTTAGCTTTTGAATGGGGACAGAAGGCTGGCTAGATGTTAGACTGTAGAATCTTTTAGAGCCCCTTTCTTTTCTTCTTTCTTTCTATCTCTCTTTAATTTGTTATTAAAACCTTATTAAACCTACCTAATGCTGTGACCCTTTAATATAGTTCCTCATGTTGTGGTGACCCCCAACCATAAAGTTATTTTCATTGCTATTTTATAACTATAATTTTGATACTGTTATGAATCATAATGTAAATATCTGTGTCCTCTGTGAAAGGGTTGTTTGATCCCCAAGGGATCTTGACCCACAGGTTGAGAACCACTGATTTATTTTTTGACAATTCATCCATGTATATAACATACTCTGATTATTTTCTTTCCCTACCCTCTACTATTTCCTGCCCATAATTATTAACCTTTCCATCTCCCTATCAAATTTAGGACTTTTGGTTTTATTTTGTAATCTCTTTCATTTAACTAGGGACAACTGTGTTACCACTGGATCATCACTATACCATGGAATCTGGTGTGTGCTAGTGAGCATGCAACTGAAGACAATGACTTCCTCTCTTCCTAAATCTATCAGCAGCAAATATTTCAGCAGTCACAGTTAGGGACTGTGATCTCCTTTTCCATTTATGCCTAACTGGACTCTTATTGTATACTCAGGCCCTTTTCTTTTTCTATTTCCTTATTTTCAGTGTTGTGTATAGAATCCAGTGTCGTGCACATTGTGGGCAAGTGCTCTATTATCTCTGAGCTCCATTCATAGCCTTTCTTGAGCTTTATTTTTGAGTATGCATATCTCACAGTGCATGTGTATGCTTTTTGTTTTTAGGTAAGACTTACCTATATTGTCCATGTTGGCCTTGAACTCCAGGGCCCAAGAAAATCTCCTCTGATGTAAATGGGACTACATGCTCTGTACCTTGAGGAAAAGAACAGAATAGGTTGAGAACCAATTCTTTAAGGATAAGGTACATATTTTCCCCTCTGGCTATCTGTGCCACAGTACAAGCTATAGTTCACATGACTACTGCCAACCTGTGTGTGGAGGACGGGTCTTGACCTGCCTTGTCATTTTCTCTCAAATAAATCAAAGGCCATCTTAGGACAGCAAGTAAAACCTCCAGTTCCAGGAATAGGTTATATCTTGTTGAGTCATTGGACAAAAGGGTACCATAGCTATTGGCTACCTTCCACAACTTGATACTAAGGCTCTATTATTAATGATACCACTTAACTTATATCATCAAACATGTGGAAATTGAGCTTTTGTGCTACCCAGAAGCTTCATCCCTACTGACTAGTATTCATGGAACTTGAGGGAACTTTGAATTGTACCAGAGGAGAAAAGTAATCATCACTATCACTCAACTACAAACTCTGTGACCTACAAAAGAGAACTGCCTACAAGATATACTGATACAACAGTAGCACAAATATTGTAGGAACAACCAACCACTTTTTGATTGAATTTAAGGCCTACTCCATAAGATGGAATCCATACCTTACACTGCCAAAGTGGCTAAGAACTTGGGTCTAGGGGAAACACCATTGTGCTCTCCTACCAGGAGCCAATTTTTTCAAAAAGTCTTCCTCTGTTATTGTTGGGTGTCCGTGTTTTTAATTTCAGAGTTCTTCAAGCTGGATAGTGTCCCATGCTTGTAATCTTAATACTCAGGAGGTCCAGGTAGGAGAATTGCTTCAAGTTTGATAACAATCTAGACTACATAATGTTACCCTGTTTCTAACAAAACCAAACCCACAAAATACTCAACAATAACAATATTCCCTTCCCCTGAACATTTATTTAAGAGTTGATTCTGGCAGAATTTTAAACATAAACTCAATAGTTGCTTTTTAAAAAAGAACAGAGCTCTGTTATTTTCTACTCACCTGTTCTCAAGGATGGCATTCCTGGTAGCAGTGCTGTTAAATATCTTTATAGTAGATATTTAATAATAAAATGTAGATATAAAGTAATAAAATGCATTTATAACAAAACAGTGAATAGAATAGAATAGATGTTTAGCTTTAGCTTTCCCTAAGAGTATAGGCAGGCTACAGGTCACCCTAGATTTGCATGCCCTGTTTATACAAGGGTGAGAGGATATGTGAAATAGTTTAGGCATTTTTTAACCAGTAAAAGCCCATTTTAAAATATTTATAATGTAAGTTAATAAGTAAGGAAAAATGAAAGCAACTTTTGACATTCATGATATGATTTAGCAAAGAGGAAGTAGTATCCTGTGCATGAGGTAGCTGATGCATCTCATCTGATTCAGCTGATTGATCACATCTGGAATATAGTCTCTTTTATCTTAATGAGAACATCTGAATGCCTCTAAAAAGAAAATAAAAATACATTGGAACAGACATTAACATCACTAGCTATGCTGAAGTATTATGAAAGTGCCAACATTACAATACACATTTTGTGTAAATCTAGTGAAATAGTACTGTGATTGTTAGGGTCCTGTAGAAATCCCACAAAAGACCACCATCCACATATGCAGTCATCAAGAGCGTTTATTATTCTAGCATGCTGGGGCATGCCATTCCATACAGAGGAAAGATGGTGAAGACCCTGAAAGGGAAATGAGGGCTCCTTTTAAGCCTAACTAAGGTATAGCATGAATCTTAAAAGGTCTTATTAATAAAAACAAACCTGGAGCCAGGTACTGGGGTCAATGCTGGAAGATCAGAGAAGCAGAACAAGACACAGCTACCTCACCTTGCCAATTCCTCAGCTGATCCTGTTTCCTCAGACTGGATGCCTCTCAGCTGAACTGTTGCTCAAAAGCCTAAAAGCTTAACCAGCTTAGTTCTGTTCTTATGCCTTATATACCTTTCTGCTTTCTGCCATCACTTCCTGGGATTAAAGGCATGAGTCACCATGCCTGGCTGTTTCCAGTGTGGCTTTAAACTCACAGAGATCCAGGTGGATCTCTGCCTCTGGAATGCCAGAATTAAAGGCGTGTGCTACCATTTCCTAACCTCTATGTTTAATATTGTGGCTGTTTGGTTCTCTGACCCCCAGATAAGTTTTTTGGGGTGCACAATATATCAACCACACTAAGAAGAGTGTCCAAGGCAGTTAGGTCACTTTAGAAATGATTGGCTCAAGCATGTGGCAATCATATCAGTATGTTATAATTGGCCAGGGCTAGTTAGAGGCTAGCCAGGGTATAGTTTCCATTTGAGGTCAGGCCAGGACAGGTCCCTGGCTTTGTCCTTGAGTTGTTGTTGAGGCTGGCTGGCTTAGCATGCACTGACTGTGGGGGCTGGCTCAGTGACCCAGGCTTGGAGCATCCTATCTCCCTTGTCCCCGTTGCCAGGGGCACCAGTGATTAGTTGCCGTTTATTTGTGATTCTTCCTCAGAAACAGCCTGTCCAGTCTCAGGAAACTGAAATTGAGGCCTGATCTCTGACAGAAGATCCAGCAGCCTGTTGTGGCATCTGCTCAGTCTTCTCAATGATGATTTCCATGCTACAGATGAAAAAAAATAGAAATTCAAGGAGATTTAGTTATTGTCTTAGTGGTAGATATCTAAGTTGTCTGTCAGTGGCAAAGCTTGAATTCCAACCCAAACTCGCAGTGCTCCAAATCTCTAAGTCTTTATGATCAAAAGTATCCTCTTTATATTCTTTTTGGAGGGGGAGTCATGTGAATAGAAATATCTGGGGCATGGGTAGAGGATTCAGGTAATAAAAATTCTTATAGTGTAAGCAGGAGGACTTGAGTTTGGATTCCCAGCACCATGTAAAAGATGGATGTGGTGGTGCCTGTATGTAACTCTAGCACTGGCTAGGGGATGGCAGTAGCTATGTCTTCAGAGTTCATTAGTCAGGTAATAAAACTGAATCAGTGAGCTCTGGGGGCAATGAGAGACTCTATCTCAAAACATAGAGTAGAGAGTGATTGTAGAAGACAGTGTCAATCTCTGGACTCCACATGCACAGGCACACAGAAGCATGTACATACGTCTGTGTACACACCAGAATACACACAAATATATACTCACATTGTATTACACAGAGAGAAGAACTATTGAAACTCTGCTTATAAAATTGCCATGGGTTGAATATAGTTGGATGATTTCATTACCTGCCCTTGGCCCTCTTCAAAGTTTTCCATATAACAAATATCAAGTTCAAAGATACATATGGGAAATGTCATAGTGATCCTATGGTGTTCCATATTGGGAGTATGTAAGTGGCTCTAGAGGTCATTTTAGTACTAGTGTAATCTGAGAATAGGCCAGAAATTGAGCTTGTCTCTCCTTTTTCCTTCTCTTTTAACTCTAGAGTATAACAGTACCTGCTCAGAATTTTAGGTTTTACTTAATGCAATACCCTAGGAATGAATATATATGATGAGATGCATTGTGTCTGATAGAAATGAGTAAGTGAAAGACAGCCCTTTAATAAGGCAAATAGTGGTAACTGGAAATTGGCAATCTACTGCATAATGATTTTTCAGTTAATGACAAATTGTACATGATGGTGGTTCTACAAGATTTCCAGTAACATTGTAGCTATCTTGTTTATGTTTATCATTCACAGATTGTGGAAACCATTTGGGTTGGTAGTAGCATCTTCCAGTTAACTGTGACAGGGTTAGATTGAAGAGGTTTTTGGGAGATGAGGACATCCAAAAAATGAGATTTGAAAAAGCAGCTGACAGGGCACAAATGCAAAGCCCACGGCCAGTTATTTCTCAATTTCTTTGTCCATTCCAGAAAGTTCTAGCAAAATGCCATGTTTGGTAGGAGTTCTATGCAAGTCTTTTTTAGAGAAGAATCTCCTTTATGGCGACTTCCTTTCCATTCTATCAGCTTTTGGAGGGCAGACAACAGCATGGGAACCAGAAAACTTACACTGGGGAAAATGAGGATGTCAGAAACTTTCCAGATGGCTTGAAATGAATGCAGGTGTGCCTGGAACTCTGCCACTGCGCCTCATCCTGAAATGGTAGAGAGTAAATGCACCCCTGGTAAACAATTCCAGTTTTAAAATGTGCCAGAGGAATATGCTAGCTAAAGAAATCCAGCAATGAATCTGTTTATTCAGCAAGTAAGTGTCCCTGTTTTTGAAGTTTGCATTTTTATTGAAGTTTCTTTGATTCTTGGAGAGGTTTCAGAAACTGTCATCATAAAAAATATTTCAAATAAGTGTAAGTGCTGATTTAGATGATGTGAGAGATGTCTGTGTGAACAAGGGAGGCAAAAGGAGTTGTACTGATGGGTTGTGGTGTGTGTACCTGTGAACTTGTCTGGCAGGGACAGATAACCAGTGTTTCTGGATGCTCTAGAGTCCCAGGCGTTGGGCTGTTTCACATGCATTGTTTCCCTTTAGCTCTCATGTCAGCCCTGCAGTAGATACTATTTTGCTCCTCTTACTGCTTAGAGAGGTTAAGTAATTTGCTCAGGGTTGCAGTAGAGTAGAGATTGGTTTCTAGGTAGCAGGAAACCCATATCTAGCTGTGTGACCTTAGGCAACTCACTTTTCTCCAAACTTCAGTGTCTTCACCTACCATATGAAAGGTTAGCTTTAATGTACTTCTGGCTCTGTCAGGCCAGGGTTCCATGGGTCTGAGCTGCTCCCTGGCTTTTTGGTGTTGTTCTAGGGAGATAAGGATCAGGAGTCATCAATGTCTAACTTGCAAGTTAGGGCAGTTCACAAAATCTCAGTATTCTACAAGTATCACAGGCAGCAGGTTAGAGACAATGATCGAAGTTACTGACAGTTTTGAAGCCTCTCATGCTTTCTAACTAGCTTTTTACGATGGCAAAACATTCCTTTTAATTGCCCTTGATTAAGTTTTGATTCTTTCAGTGTTGCTACTTTTGGTGTTTCTAAGTTCTGTGATTAACTGCATGATTTATTTCTGCTCATTCACTAACAAATATTGAACATCTGTTAGGAGTAAAATGTTTCCTAGGCATTGGGGATCAGTGTACAGAATAAGCATACACTTGTGCCTCATGGGGCTTATGTTTTAGTCAGGTATTGAGCACAATATAATAATTTTGTATGGTGGATTTTGTGTGTTAAACTGTGATAAATTATGTGGTAGAAAATAAAGCTTAACATATTCCTGGCAAAATCACTACTGATTCTCATCAGAACTTATGTGGATACATACATACATACATACATACATACATACAATGCTGTGGGAGGACCCTTTTGTATGCTGTGAGTGTATGTTGC
The DNA here is from genome assembly GCF_903995425.1 of Onychomys torridus. Lineage (NCBI taxonomy): Eukaryota > Metazoa > Chordata > Mammalia > Rodentia > Cricetidae > Onychomys > Onychomys torridus. The sequence goes on from NC_050466.1 coordinate 23,845,101, forward strand.
ACTCATTGGTTGATAATAAAAGCTGACTGGGCCTAGAGCCAGGCAGAATAAGACTGGGCAGGAAAGCCAAACGGAGATACAGGGAGAAGAAGGGTGGAGTCAGAGGAGATGCTAACCAGCTGCCCAAGGAACAAGATGCCAAAGGACCAATAAGCCATGGGCCACATGGCAATGCATAGATGAACAGAAATGGGTTAATTTAAATGTAATAAGTCTGAGCCTCCAGCATATTTATAATTAATATAAGCCTCTGTCTGATAATTTGGGAAGTGGCTGCAGGATGGGCCAGGACAGAGAAAAGCCTCTGGTTACATATGGCGTCCAACATATATACAATACATATAACATCTTCCTGGGAAAATCACTACTGCTTCTCATCAGAACTTATGTATTATATGTTAAGTCAGACATACCTATTTTGATTTATAATTCTGCCTCTTAGCCTTGTGACCCTCAGCAAACAATCTTACTTCATTGAGTCTTGTATCATCCATTGTTCAGTCACAGAAGCACAACCATTAGGATTGCTATGCTATGCTATTGCTATGCTGCAATAGACTTGTTACAGGGACCTGACCTTACACAGAGGTGGGTGTTAGTTTAACAGTTAACACAAAAATGTGTTCTATATCTGGGCCTAGGCTTTAGTCAGCAGGGAAAATAGGAAAGCTGGATGCAAGTTAGGGGACAGCAAGGTAAAATTAGACCTTATGAGTACCAGATAGAACATGTGATGTGAGGACTGATATCCCTATAAATACCTCAGTCTCCAAGCTTCCAACTTCAAAGTAGGAGTGTCTTTCAGAACAATCAGTTGCACTTAATTATAGAGCTAAGCACATACCAGGTCCCTGAGCCACAGAAGCTGAAAGAGTCCATCTCAGAGGTGTTAGATAGCCTGCTCATGTTATCTCAGAATTCAGCTGAAGGAAGAGGCTTAGTAGGTCTGGGATGACATGTGTGGTATACCACAACTGAATCAGAAAAGAAGGGACAACATGTATGAGATGCAGTGACAGGTGCTTCTCCCCACCCATTTCTATATATAAATAAGATGTTGCCTGCTGCTTCATACTTATCTTGTATTCTAAGTTATGTTTAAAGTATTTCTTGCCACTTGTGGTTAACTTGAACCACTCAGAAAAGCAAAGGGAACTGTGATTACAATTGCAGCTTAGCTAGGCTGACTTTGTAAACCACAAGCCTGTTTCTTAGCAGAGGTTGTGATGCCTGACTCAGAGATGTTCTGAAAAATAAGTGAGCTAATCCATATAAAGTACCTAGTACATAGGAGGTAGTCAATACATTTTCTGTATCCCCCCCACCTTTGGCCTAAGAAGGGAGCAATTTCAGGTACTAGTATCTGTCAAGAAGGTTTCATTGTTCTTTTGCAGGGCATTTTTTTTATTTATTTAGAAGGTGATGTGAGGTCTGTGAAGAAACCTTTAAAAATTCATTAAATAATTAGATTCTAAGCTATCTGTTATTAAATTTGTGCTTGAGGTTGGCTACATATGAAGATGCAGAAGAAAAAGTTCTGTCATTGAAGATACAGCTAGTATCATGCATACATAGGTACTTATAGATGTACAATTAAAAATGTTGAAGAAATCAATGAAATTGGTAGAAAAACTAAACTTATAAAGTCACAGAGTCAAAGAATATTGATGCTGGTAGATGGTGGAACAGTTAAGGTAGTCAATTGCCTAAGTCATAATGTGTTTGGTTCAGGAATATTGGTTTTAACAGAAGTTTTGTAGAATTCTGAAGAGCTAGTTTAGTGCATTGTAATGATGTTGTTGAAGACTTTATCCACTTTGTTATTCTGTGTCCTCTGTGTGACATTTCCACATGACACATTTCAGAATTAAGTGCCAGGAAAATCTTTGTTCATTCTGAGTAAATAGTATGATTATTCCTCATGGACAATATAAATGTAACAACTGACCATGAAGAAACATGATCATGTTGCATTGGCTGTGAGATGTGCAGAGCCAAATTTTGAGTTCCTACTTTATTAACTATGTAGGGATCCACAGTTTTAATGTTATGCCTCAATCCTCCCTATGATCCAAATGAACTTCCATATTATTTGGCGTTTGTGATACAGTGAAAATCACTATCCATTGAATAGGTTCTGCCATTTTCCCTGTGATACTGGGGATTGAACTAAGTGATATTCTTATCCCCAGGCCCTGACATTCTAACAGGATTTATTTGAAGTTCTGTTTCTTTTTATCAGCTTGGATATGAGAAATTTTTGGCATAATTCAGAAGACAGACAGTCTACTAAGGAGTATATTGTTCAATGGAAGTTTATGTGGAGATTTTCCCTTATATATAAGATGATTTTAGTAACATAACTCTAAGTTGAGAGATTTAGGGTAATTTGAGAGGAGCATTGTTGTCCATACATGTAGCACGAATCTTAAAAGTTCTTATTAATAAAAAACACAAAGCCAAATATAGGGATGAAAGCCTTAGATTAGGTAAATAGGGAAAGCTACCAGCCAACTTTACCTCACCAACTCTGCAGCTTCCAAATGTGAGTTACTTCCTGTCTACCCATGCCTTTATTGCCTTGTTCTGCTCTCTCATTGGCTCTCTTAGCCCAGCTACATCACTTCCTCTTCCTACACAGCTGTCACTTTCCTCCAGGTCTCTATGGTTGGTACTGAGATTAAAGGCGTGTGTCACCATGCTTGGCTTTGTTCCCTAGTGTGGCCTTGAAAACACACACACACACACACACACACACACACACACACACACACACACACACAGAGAGAGAGAGAGAGAGAGAGAGAGAGAGAGAGAGAGAGAGACCCATGCCTGCTAAGTGATAGGATTAAGGGCATGTGCTGCCTGACTTCTGTTTACTTAAAATGGCTGGCCATTTCCCTCTGGTCTCCAGGCAAGTTTTATAAAAGCACAAATAAAATACCACCACATGTACAGGACAAGAAACCAAGAAGAAACCAAGGTTAGCACTAAGATTAATGCGGTAACTAATTTTAACTATAATTTAATCACTTCTTTGATTTTATTTTATCATAAAAACTATTTTATCCTAAAACCTCTAACATAGTAAAATTGCTTTTGGTGAGGGGGGTTATATTTTCAATTTATTTTATTTGTGTGTGAGCATACTCTGCATGCATATTTGGTCTCAAAAGATAATCTGTGAGAGTCAGGTCTCTCCTTCTACCATGTGTGTTCCAGGGACCAAACTCAGATCATCAGGGTTGGCAGCAAGTCCCCTTACTGACTGAGCTACCTAGCTGGTCTTTTGGTGAGTGTTTTAATATACATACTGAGTTGTATAACCACCACACTAATGAGGAAACAAAGCAATTCCATATCTTCAGAAAATTTCCCTGGTCATCCTTTAATACTGATGTGCTCTCCCTAGTCAACAAACCTTGATTTTATGTTAAAATGCTCTCCCCAACATTTTATGGAAGTAGAGTAAGAAAATTAATTTGATTCCACCATTCTCTTAACAGAGTTCCTCCTCTATGTTCACTGCTACAGTAAGTTCTGCAGACTTTATAGAGAGTATAATTTATGGACTAAGCTGTCAAGGTTGTTACAGTATAGTTGGTATGGTTGGCATGAGACACAGGAAACAGAGAAACAGATAAGACCTTATCTAAGCAAGTTATAAATTGGCACAGATCATGAAATGAGGGATAATCTGCTTAGGCTAGAATAATGGTTTTTGCGACTGAACGATATACTACAACCATTTGGAGTATATGTCCTTTGGATTGTGAAAAGACCAGAATATATTTAGAAATGTAGAGTTAAGTTTCATCTCTGAAAGTGATATATTAGTCTAAACAGAAAAGAGGAAATCACATGCTTACAAGAATATTTACAAAAGTCTTCAGAATCTACAGCCAAGGAAGTTTCCTAAGTACAAAAACATTAATTTTACTTTTTATAAGATGTGGGGAGACAGATGACTGCCAAATGGCTTTGCTCCATGTCCAGAGAAATTTAACAAGACTGACATCCAGATATCTATTGCAGAAGTCTGACTAGAATTTTCCATTATGAATTCAGTGCATGTAAATGCTGAACATATGGCTCCCATCAGTGATCTGTGTGGAGGTGATGGAATCTAGGTTACAGAAGACAAAGCGAAGGCCAAGGCTTGGACTCTTAAGTGGGAGGCAGCTGGACACCATATGAGTCTCTTTAGACTTGGAGCCAGCTTTATGTTGAGAGAGTAGGCAGTCACCCAAGCCTTGTGATTTGTAGGGTGTGGCGAAAGGATCTTCCTTTGCCAGAATTTCCTGTATAGTCAGGCCCCAAAGCCTGAATTTTCCATTAGAGAAAAACAAACAAACAAAAAACACCAAAACAAAAACAAACCAAAATAAAACACTGTTTCTTTTTTTTCCTCCTGCAGTCCTTCTTCACAATATAAGAAGCTAAGTGAAATGATGGGATACCAATCCATAAAAATGGAAACAGGTAATAGAGTCTTGAGGTAAAATAGTTTGTCTGATAAGTCTAGCAGAACTGGCAGAATAGGATTCACAGGATAGATCTGAATTTCCACAGGCAAGCACATGTGTGTGAATGTGCACACATATTGAGAGTTAGTATGTTTGTAGAAAGCTGGCCCAATATAGATAAGAATGATAGTATTCTGCCACTTTACTGAAGGAGTTCCCTGATAGAATTTTTTGGGCCACTTATGTATACTATCATATAGTCTGCAAATAGTGAAAGTTTGACTTCTTACTTTCTAATTTCTATCCCTTTGATCTTCTTTCATTGTCTTATTGCTCTAGCTAAAACATTAAGTACTATATTGAATAAACATGGAGAGAGTGGACAGCCTTGTCTTGTTCCTGATTTTTGTGGAATCTCTTTGAGTTTCTTTCCATTTAATTTGATGTTGGCTGTTGGCTTGCTATAAATTGCCTTTACTATGTTTAGGTATGTTCCTTGTATTCCTGATCGCTCTAAGACCTTTATCATTAAGGGGTGTTGGATTTTGTCAAATGCTTTTTCAGCATCTAATGAGATGATCATGTAGTTTTTTCTTTCAGTTTGTTTACATGGTATATTACGTGGACAGATTTTTGTATGTTGTATCATCCTTGCATCCCTGTGATGAATCCTACTTGGTCATGGTGGATAAATTTTTTGATGTGTTCTTGGATTCTGTTTGCCAATATTTTGTTGAATATTTTTGCATCAATGTTCACGAGGGAAATCGGTCTGTAATTATCTTTTGTTGCATCTTTGTGTGGTTTGAGTATGAGGGTAACTATAGCCTCATAAAGGGAGTTGGGTAACATTCCTTCTGTTTCTATTTTGTGAAACAATTTGCAGAGTATTGGAATTAGCTCTTCTTTGAAAATCTGGTACAATTCTGCACTGAAACCATCTGGTCCTTTTTTTTTTTTTTTTTTTTTTTTTTTTTTTTTTGGTTCGGAGACTTTTAATGACTATTTCTATTTCCTTAGGTGCTATTGGTTAAGATCAACTAAAAAAAAATCAGTGTCCCTCCTATATACAAATGATAAAAGGGCTGAGAAAGAAATCAGAGAAACATCACCCTTTACAATTGCCACAAATAATATAAAATATCTTGGGGTAACTCTACCTAAACAAGTGAAGGACCTATATGATAAGAACTTTAAGTCTCTGAAGAAAGAAATTGAAGAAGATATCAGAAAACGGAGAGATCTCTCATGCTCATGGATATGTAGGATTAACATAGTAAAAATTGCAATCTTACCAAAAGCAATCTAGAGATTTAATACAATCTCCATCAAAATTCAACACAATTCTTTACAGAATTGGAAAGAACAATACTCAACTTCACATAGAAAAAAAACAAAAAAAACCCCAGCATAGTTAAAAGAATCCTGTACAATAAAGCAACGTCTGGAGGCATCACCATTCCTGACCTCAAACTCTACTATGCAGCTACAGTAATAAAAACAGCTTGGTACTGGCATAAAAACTGACATATGGACCAATGGAATCGAATTGAAGACCCTGACATTAACCCACACACCTATGAATACCTGATTTTTGACAAAGAAGCCAAAAGTATGCAATGGAAAAAAGAAAGTATCTTCAACAAATGGTGCTGGCATAACTGGATGTCAACATGTAAAAGATTGCAAATAGATCCATATCTGTCACCATGCATGAAATTCAAGTCCAAGTGTATCAAAGACCTTAACATAAATCCAATTACACTGAACTTGATGGAAGAGAATGTAGGAAGTACTCTTGAACACATTGGCACAGGAAACCACTTCCAATAGTACAGACACTGAGAGCAACAATTAATAAATGGGACCTCTTGAAACTGAGAAGCTTTTGTAGGGCAAAAGACATAGTTAATAAGACAAAAAGACAACCTACAGAATGGGAAAAGATCTTTACCAACAACTACATCTGATAGAGGGTTGCTATCCAAAATACATAAAGAACTAAAGAAAGTAAAAATCAAAATACCAAACAATCCAATTAAAAAATGAGCTACCGAGCTAAACAGAGAATTCTCAAAAGAAAAATCTCAAATGGCTGAAAGACATTTAAAGAAATGCTCAACATCCTTAGTCATTAGAGAAATGCAAATCAAAATGACTCTGAAATACTACCTTACACCTATCTGAATGGCTATGATCAAAAACACTAGTGACAGTCTATGTTGGAGAGGATGTGGAGCAAGGGGAACACTTCTCCACTGTTGGTGGAAGCGCAAACTTGTACAACCACTGTGGAAATCAGTATGGCGGTTTCTCAGAAAATTGGGAATCAATCTACCTCAAGACCCAGCCATACCACTCTCGGGCATATACCTAGGAATGCTCAATCATACCACAAAGTTTCATGTTCAACTATGTTCATAGCGCATTATTTGTAATAGCCAGAACCTGGAAACAACCTAAATGCCCTTCAACTGAAGAATGGATAAAGAAATTGTGGTACATATACACAATGGAGTACTACTCAGCAGAGAAAGACAATGACATCATGAAATTTGCAGGCAAATGGATACAACTAGAAAATATCATCTTGAGTGAAGTAACCCAGACTCAGGAGGACAAACATGGTATGTATTCACTCATAAGTAGAGACTAGATATAAAACAAAGGACAATTAGATTGCAAACCACAGATCCAGGGAAGCTACCTAGCAGGGAGGACCCTAGGATGACTGTGGCTTATAATAAGTTTTGATTTTGCCCAATTACTGGGCAAGCTTTAGTGAAACATTTCACTATTAGGATAAGAATTTGTACTGTGTCAAGCTCATGAAAGAATATACTGGCTGTACTTTCAGGAGGGGAGGCTAAAATATTTTTAGAGTATGGCTTAGCCTATAGAAAAATGTCTACCTTAAATCAAACAGTGAAGGAGAAGACAAATAGGAATCTCATTTACACAAATTAAGTAAAATGTAGCTCTCTGAACAGATGAAGATAGGTTTCATCTGTATCTCAGAATCTAATCAATATTTATATGTATAATTCAGCTATTATTTGCCTTAAAAGGGCTTATTAGGAAATGTTATCATTTTTACTATTTTCTACAGAGAAAATACCTTCCAGTTTTAAATAACCCTGGACTTTTGAATCATAACCTATTTTTATGTGCAAGCTATCTGTGTTTTATCTGTGTATTTCTCCTGCAGTTGTACATACAATGTTTTTACATTAAAAAAGAATGATAGTATTGACTACACATATACATCTTCTACCTCATTGGCTGGCTATACAATGGGTGCCTGTCATAGTTTATTCCCCAAGGGGGTAGGTTGCATTAACTAGAGTGCAGGTTGACCTTAGAGATCTGTTAAGTCTAGAATAAGAAGAGAGTCCTCTTTTTTCCCCCTTCAAGACAGGGTTTCTTTGTGTATAGTCCTGGCTCTCCTGGAACTTACTCTGTAGACCAGGCTGGCCTTGAACTCATAGGGATCCCACTGCCTCTGCCTCCTGAGTACTTGGATTAAAGGTGTGTGCTACCATAGCACCTTGAAGATAGCCCTCTTGATGTAGCCTTGGCCTGAATAATCCAAAGGCAAGTTTGCCCCTCTCTTCTTCCCTTCTTCTTTCCCTTTCTCCTACCGTCTATCCTTCCCACCCTCTGCTCTTCCTTGCTTTGTTTTCTTTCACTTTTTTGGACACAGGATCTTGCTGTGTAGCCTAAACTGGACTCAAACTTTTATATTTTAAAAATGTGTTATTTTAATTTCATATATGTGTACTATATTTACATGGTTTTTACCCCTTTCTTTCTATTATACCCCTTGTACTCCCTGCTCTCCTTAAAAATCATGGCTGATATATATGCACACACACACACAATCTGCTGATTTCATTTAAGACTGGTTGCATGTGTGTTTCCAGGCTGACCATAATACATTAGGGCCTCATCCTTGGGGAAGACTGATTTTCCACCTCTCAGCAGTCATTAATTGCCCATTGCTCTTCATTAAGAAGTAGGGCATTGTGAGATTTCCCATCATCCATGTTAGCATGTCAGTTGTCTTTCTATTGGTCTTGTTTAGGTAGCCATATTGTTGAGATTTCAAGGATGGGGTTCCATGTTTTATCATAGACTTCCTGGTATTCTGGCTTATAGTCTTTCTACATCCCCTTCCACAAGGTTCCTTGGGCCTTATGTGTGTAAGGGTTGTGTCATAGATATATCTGTTGGGCCTGAGTACTCCATGATCAGTTGTTCTCTTACCTGTCATGAGGATATTTAGAATGCAGTTAGAGGTTATACTGGTTTGGGGAAGTGGCAGTGTTTGGTTTCTATCTAAGATTCATGACCTCACTAGCACTGGGTACTTAGCTAGGTTTCCAGTACCAGGTATGATTTCTCTACTCATGAGTGGGACAGGAGTAACATTAGACAGCTGTTGTTATCACCAACATGTGAGTGCTACTATTGCACCTTTAGGGATATTTTGCCAAGCTGGTTATTGTGGCTCATGGGTGTCATAGTTGAGTTGGACCATTGATTGCTTTTCTCCCTTGGCATCCTTCATAGCACCTTCTAGCACTCATGAAAGTCAGTCCTAGGGAAGAAGCTTCTGGGTCAGATCCAGCTTTATCCTTCATAAGTTCTGTGTCTGAAGTGTGTGATATCTTTAGCAATAGAGGCCACCTTCAAATTTTAGGCTGCAACCAAGGGCAACTGCCATAGTCTATCCTGGTTTTGGAGTTTCTTGGAGTCATGGCCAACACTCTAAAGGAGGTTCCTTATGCCTGGTACACTTTTTTTTTTAATAGTCTATGGCTCTTGGGTGTGCATTATCACCTCAAGTGGTGTTAACTTCATTTAAATTATATATATATATATATATATATATATATATATATATATATATATATATATATGTGTGTGTGTGTGTGTGTGTGTGTGTGTGTGTGTGTGTGTGTGTGTGTGTATACCTACCTTTATATATGTTAGATATAATTTTAGGTTAAGATAAAACACTATGACTTTTTCAAGTACCTGTAGTGTTATTTATGTCTTCTATCTCCCTCTGTATTGTTCTCTCTGTCTCCCAGTTAAAGTCCCCCTCCCCTTTTACCCTTTCCCCCTCTTAGGTCCTGCATTCTGATATTCTGTTCCTTAGAGCTCCTCTTGTTCCCCAAGGTCTCTTTTTACCTTACTAGTTTCTGTGATTACTCAAGGTTATGTACTCACATCTGAAGATCTGGAGCTAGGAGCTTCACTTAAGAAAGAATGAAAAGTAACATTTTCAGTCTGGGTTACCTCACTCAGTACAATCTTTTCTAGTTCTATCCATTTACCTGCCAAGTTCATGATTTCATTTTTCTTTACAGCTAAATAGTTTTCATAGTGTACATGTACCACAATTTTATTATCTAGTCTCCAGTTGATGGATATTTGTTTTTTCCCATTCCCTATCTATTGTGAACAGAACAGCAATAAACACGGCTGAGCAAGTATCTGTGAAGTAGGATGTCAAATACTTTGGGCACATGCCAAGAGTGCTATAGCTGGATCATATGGTAGAGTTATTTTATCTTTTTTTTTTGAGAATTCTCCACACTGTTTTCCAGACTGATTGCACCAGCTTGCATTTCTACCAACAGTGAGTGAGAATTCCCTTTCTTTCCATCCTTGTCAGCACTTATTATCAGTTGTTTTGTGATCTTAGCCATTCTCACTGGGCTGAAATGAAATCTCAAAGTAATTGCTAAAGATGTTGAAGACGTTTTGAGATATTTCTTAGCGATTTTTATTTCTTCTTTTGAGAATTCTCTGTATATATCCATAGCCCATTTTCGAATTGAGTTCTTTGCTTTCTCAACTCTTAATTTTTTTGAATTCTTTATGTATTCTGGATATTAATCCTTTGTGAGATGTATAGCTGGAGAAGATTCTCTCCCACACTGGGGTTTCCTTTTCACTCAATTGATTATTTACTTTGCTGTTTACAAGCTTTTATTTATTTATTTTTTATGAGATCAACCATTGCCCTTAATTCCTGTGGCCTCAAACTATTGATCCTCTTGCTTCAACCCACTGGGGTTTATAGGTATATGCTGCCACACTCAGGTTCCAAAGGAGTTTCTTAAACATTTTCTAGTCTGCTATCACAGAAAATAGGAGCCAGGCTTGGGGTGTGTGTGTATGAAGCCCACGATATAGATGGAGAGATTAGTTGTTAGAGTTTTCACTTCTTTGGAAACAACTTGGAGCAGGTCTATCTGGTGTAGGAAATAAAATCCAGAAGTTGTATACTTTATTAGCAAACAAAGTGATAGGAAGAGCAGGGCGCCCTGACTGTGTCATCTAAGCTCTGCACCCTAGGTATGGTCTTGCCTCACATCCTGAAAATTGACCTTACTTCTAAAAATTGCCCTTTGCGTCGTTTTTGCAAATTATCTTTAGCAATCAATCCAACCTTGTTAAACTGGTCAAATACTGTCATTTGAACAGAACATGGTCATTGACATGTTATTCAAAACAAGTATGACTAATTGTGTCTAGACCCTCACAAGTTCAGGGCTGTTGACATTTCCTCACTAAAGGAGGGCTTGGGAGATTGATCAGCTGCTCACTAGAGGGGCCAGTTATACCGTCCCTCCTACAGCACACTACGCAGCTGTTTCATTTTGCTCCAGCTACATATGGTCCCAGGAAGAAACTCACTGACTTGCTAAGCTATTCTTGAGTGGAGTCATTTTCTTGCTCTGTCTTTGGGTCCTAGTCTGAGGTATGCATATTTTTGTTCATGTCTCCCCAGGAAAAGTCAAAAAGGCTAATGCTCTCTAAGAAGCTGTGAAGATGGGCAGAAGTTTAATAAATGGTTGTCTTGGCTATGTGAAATGTGTAACTGCAATTAGTTCAGAGGCTTGTCATATCTTCAGAATGTGAAAGAGGATTGGCCTAGCAAAGAAGGGACTTGACAGATCTTCAAATCTAAGGCTATATCTCTTTGATGTAAAAGTGCCAATGTAGCTGACAGGCCTGTCTCATTTTGGTAATGCCATAATTGAGTCTTTTGTATTAAGAAAGAAAAATTTCTTTTCAGATTGGTTAGGGATAGAGAAAACCAATAAAACCTCATGTGGGTGTAGTGTTAGTTTTTCTTAGTTGATTGTTGGATGGAAAATTCAGATTACTTCTCAGCCTGAGTCACCTGAAGAAGCTGGATTTGCTCATTTGCAAATGGAAAACTTAATTGTACCTGCTAATTTCTTCCAATGGTGACATTTAGAGGTGAAAATGAGAGTGATGCTGGGGGGGTATACCTTGGGAGTATCGTCTTTATGGTACTGGGCAAAGAGTTGCCTTTGTGGTTGTATGAATTGGCTTTGGTCAAAGCCCAGAAAGCAAGGTTCTGGTATGATTTTCCTATAGATTGACAATGGAAATTTCCCATTATAACTTGTGGGCATATTTTTTATTAGAGATTCATAAATAGAATTATTGGACCCTGAGACCTACTTTCTACTGAACAAATGTATATTTGTAACTTGTACCTAAGGATTGGACCCCTATCATCTTTCTGAGTAGCCCAATCTCTTTTCATGGAATTTGAGAAACTTTACTTCTATGTTTCTATCACTTAAAATTAACCATTTCTTCTTGGTGAACATTTTATTTACATTGGGAATAAACTCTCAACATTGTTCTTGCCAAATTACTTCATAGATTATTGGACCACAGTCCTCAAATCTTCTCCAGGCTAAGAACTTTAAATTTTTAAAAAATTAAAATATAATTACTGAGGCTGGAGAGATGACTCAGAGGTTAAGAGCATGGACTACTCTTACAGAGGATCTGAGTTGGATTTTTTGCATCCACATTATATGACTTACAATCACCCATAACTCCAGCTCTGGGGAAAGCTGACCTGTATTCCTGTGCGTACACACACACACACACACACACACACACACACACACACAAATTTATACATAATTAAAATAATTGAGAACTCTGCTCGGTCTTCCTCCAGTGTCCAGGGTCCGCAAACCAAGAGAGCCTCTCCTCTCAATCCTGGGTCTTCAGTGTCCTCCCTCAGCCCCGCCTTGTGGGCGTGACCATTACCGAAGCCTCAATGGGGGTTGGAACTTCCAGGCCAAGGCTGGGACGGCTACCCACTACACTAGGGAGGCAGAGGTAGGCAGATTTCTGAGAGTTCAAAGCCAGCTTGGTCTACAGAGTGAGTTCCAGGACAGCCAGGGCTGTTAGACAGAGAAACCTTGTCTCAAAAACACAAACAAAATCAAACAAAACAAAACTAAAAACAAAATCTTAAAAATATGTAATTTACATCATTTTCTCCCTTTCCTTAAGGAACTTTCTATAGTGCTAATACAGCTTCTCTCACTTCACTTCAGAAGAACTAAATCTTTAGGTCTCTTGCTTGTACAACAATGATAAATAATATTAATTGTAATAGTCATTGTTTTCTAAAGCTAACATTTATTGACTTTACTAATTGCCATGCAATATGCTAAGGATTTTATATATATTCATTCATTTTATCCTCTTGATTATCCAATAGGGAAGGAAATGACTATTTTGCCATTTTAGAGGTTAGAAGGCTGAAACTAAGAACTTTCCCATGTTTACAGTATTAATTAAAGCTCTATAGCTTCTCTGGTCATAATATTATTATGGCTTTTTAAAATATGTTTATCTTGTATATGTGCACATATATATGCAGATATGTATACTCACATATCAAAAAAGAATTACAGATAAACTTGCTAAATGTATTCAATCCCATGGTATTAACAGTTTTTAAAGGCAAGCCTACCTGACCTTCATCTATACTAAAACTATCCCCTCAGGAATATTTCATTTCTCTTTCCTATTAATAAGCTGCTTGGAAGAGCAAATTAGTTCACTGAAGGATGATACATTAATTTTCAAAGTACTAAAACCAAAGGAATTTAATATTTCCTCCTTTATTCTATCCATGTATTTCATAGATGATAAAATTTTGTATCAGTTCATACTCTGAATATTGCCCCTTAGACCTAGTAGTTCTCAAGTGGCAGGAGAACCATTTCATGACCCCTGTGAATGAACTTTTGCCTACATTGTTACCTTGTATTCGACTACATGTAAAAATAAGCATAATTTAAAGATGAAAATAATTCATTCTTGTGTTAGGCTTTTTGTTTTTGTTTTTCAAGACAGGGTTTCTCTGTGTAGTCCTGACTGTCCTGGAACTTGCTTTGTAGATCTGGCTGGCCTCAAAGTTGGAGGACCACCCGCTTCTACCTTCTAAGTGCTGGGAATAAAGGTATGTATGGTGCTGTCACATCTGGCTCATGTTAGTTATTTTTAACATTACCGTGTCCGTACACCTGACATTTTGTCTTACAGTTTAAGAAAGGATACAGTTTATCATGACAGGGAAGGCATAATTAATGAAATATTTTCTCTGAGTTTGTCAAATGCAAATGGTCTAGACATTGTTTAAGTATTTATTGCTTGTATATATTGTATATAGTTATTGTACTTATTGTATATAGTTTTTCTTATATTAGTTATAACTTTTTTCCTTTTATTAGAATAGAAGGGAGAAATATGGTGATATTTTATTTTTGAAAAAATGTGATTTTATTTGTATGTTAATAAAGTTGCCTGGGGATCAGAGCTAAAAGCAAGCCATAGCAGAAGCTGGGGGTCACAGATAACAGCTAGCCATTTAGCAGAAGTCCAGTGGTGGTAGTACACACCCTTAATCTGATCATATGGCAGGCAGAGCCTCTGTGTGTTCAAGGACACAGCCACATGGTGACCCAAACCTTTAAACCCAGTACCAACCATAGAGGCCTGGTGGAGGTCTGTATAGATAGGTAGTGATGAGGGAATCATGTGGTTGGGTTTAGAGCCAATGAGGAGGTAGAACAGAAAGGCAATAAAAAGACAGGTCACACAGGAGAAGGTCTCTCTCAGTGGAAGAGATGGCAGCAACTGGTAAGCTAAAGGTAGTCGTGGTTCTTGCTCTGATCTCTTAGGCTTTAACTCTGTATTTGGCTCTGCGTTTCTTATTTACTAAAACCATTTAGAATTTTGTCTACACATAGTGTAGGAGTGTGAGGCAGCTGGTCACATTGTGCCCATAGTCAGGAAGCAGAAGTGAATGCTGGTACTCAGCTCCTTTATAATTTTTTTTGTCTATGGCCCTAGCCCATGTGACAGTGTCACCCACATTTTGGATGGGTTTTCCTATCTCAATCAACTTAGTGTAGAAACTCCTTCACAGACATGCCCAGAGGCTCATTTCCTATGTGATTATAGAACCTGTCAAATTGACATTATTAACCATCAGAACGTTGCACTTGGCACTTATATACTAAACACATGTGCATCATGGTCGTTGGAGGATAGAGGGATGCAGACAGTAAAGATTAGTACTGTCACACAAGTCAAGGTACCAGGGTGTATTATTTGGTTTAGGATTTGAAGGCAAAAGCAGTATATCATATATTCATATTCAGTAACACTTGGATATGAATCCTAATTACCACTTTGTAGGTATATAATCTTCAGCAAGTTGTCTTCCCCCTTGACTCAGTTTCCTCATTTGTATAATAATGATAATATTTCATCTGCTTCATAGACTTCTTGTGATCATTAAACAGGCCAATAAACAGGAAGCTTCTTTCTGTCCAGAGAGAACATTAGAACATTAGAAATTTCAGTAATTATTAATAATTGTACTTTGGGTATGTCATTTTCTATATTAAATTTCTTTGTTTGTATTTTTCTCAGATGTAAGTCTATTACTTTCTCAAGTATGCCTCAAAGTGTAGAATTTAAAATACTGTTTTTAAATACCCTCTAGTATTAAGATTAGCCACTGATTCTAGCTTTCTTCATTCCACTTCCAAGTAGCTCAGTAATGGTTGAAGGCAGAGAGGGAGCTTCTCAATGCTCTTGCACTTGCATGCTGCCTACCACCAACCCACTTATTTGGTTTCACAGCTCATGGCTTGCTGTTAATCTGCAGTCATTTAGCTTAGTTTAGTGGTCTCCAAAGTGTAGGGTGGATGGGATCCCAGGCATATACAAGATTAACTATTTGCGTGTGAGGAAAAAGTTAAAAATTTATACTTGCTTTTTACCTAGTTTTTGGCTGACACTGCCCACTCATATCTCTGTGTTGGACACAGCACATTTGTCTGCCCGCACCTTGATGAAAGCGTGGGCATTTCATAACTGGAAGTGCTATTTGTTGAAGGCCTCACTTGTAACATACTGTAATTTATCTGTACAGGGAGAAGTTTATGGCTTAGATAGCATGTATAATCATAGGAATAGAATCTTTTGACTACTTTGCAGGGAAATGGACTGGGAAATCATTCGACTGTGTAACTCATTTGTGACACCCTAGAGGCCTCACTAGTTATCATGGGGGAAATATTTTGAAATTTGTTGAACGTAGAAATGAGTAATACTTTTTTCTTTTAAGCAAAGACAAATATTCCAAAATTGTTGACCTTCTCTTGCAAATTAGTTCCCAATAGTAAGATGCCTAGACAATATTTGAAAGAGAAAAAGCTAACCTAGCCCTTGAAGGTGGTTTTAGTAATGAGTAAAAGGCAACTGACTAAATTAAGTATGTTTTACAAATAAAAAGGAGGGTGCAGTGGTGTGGGCTGTAATCCCAGTTACTTTGGAGGCTGAGACAGGAGGAGTGTGTGTTCAGGGCCAGCTTGGGCTACAGAAGTAGGCCCTATCTCAACAAATTAACACATAAAAATTTAAAATGTTTTCTAGTATGTGCTTTTTAATCTTTTATATATGGCTTATTGCTTTGTAGCCTAAAACTTCTGGGGTTTGCATAATGTTTAAAACTGGAAAGGAATAGTTCCATCTTCATTAAAGTTGTTTCTAAGTGAAAAACTGTAATAAGTTTTGAGCTCATTTGATAAAAATCTGAGGATACTTGGTTTAGCTTATAAGCATAGCTGATTGGTGAATTTTCTTACTTCTTAGTGACAAAGGGCATTCAAGACTTTTGAATAACTGAAGATGAAACTGAAAGTGCATTTATTATGATGAATTAAGTATGGATAAGAATGTATCATTTTTTACATTTAGGTTTTTGTTTTATGTGTATAGGTGATGTGGCTGCATGTATGTCCATGCAGCAGCAGAGGGTAAAAAATGTATTTTTAATTAAAATATGATTACATCACTTCTGTGGTGGGTATTGTGTTCCCTGAAATATTGTGTGTTCCCTGAAATAAACATATCTGGAGTCAGAGAACAGACAGCCACTAGAACAAAGCCAAAAATGGTGGCTAGAAAATAGGAAGAGTAAGCCCTAACAGAAGTTGGGCGGTGGTAGCACACGCCTTTAATCCCAGCACTTGGGAGGCAGAGCCAGGTGGATCTCTATGTGTTCAAGGCCACTTTAGAAACAGCTAAGCATGGTGACCCACGCCTTTAATCCCAGAAACACAACCTTTAACCCCAGGGAATGGGGGCAGAAAGAAAAAGGTATATAAGGCGTGAGGACCAGGAACTAAAGAGGAAAAAGCATGTAGTTAGTTTAAGCTTTGGAGCAACACAGTTCAGCTGAGATTCATGTGGAGGAGGACTCAGATGCTTCCAGCCTGAGGAAACAGGATCACCAGAGGAACTAGCAAGGTGAGATAGCTGTGGCTTGTTCTGCTTCTCTGATCTTCCAGCATTCACCCCAATAACTGGCCTCGGGTTTGGTTTCATTAATAAGAACTTTTAAGATTCCTACTATACACTTCCCCTTTCCTTTTCCTCCCTCTAGATCCTCCCGCCTCATCCCCACTTACTGTCAATGGATCACCTCTTAGGCTTTATAATTTTTACATACACACACATAGGTAGGTGCACACATATAAACATGATCTACAGATTCCATATTTGTTGCTTATCTGTATATGCTTTCAGGACTGATTACTTTGTATTTGATAACCAACCAGGAGGTTCATTTTTGGAAGAGGATAATTTCCCCTCTCTCAGCCAGCAGTCACTTGTTGTCTGTAGTTCTTTGTGTCCAGGTTGGACCCTATGAGCTTTTCCCCTTTCTGAATGAGCATGTTTATCAATATAGTGATCGTTCAGGTCTTGGTAAGCCAGCCTTTTCTTGGAGACACAGTATCACAACAGACTTCCCAGTCCTCTTGATCTTGTTTAAGTATTAGAGTAATAGTGGTTAAGAAGTATTGACATTAGGTCTTTGAAAGTCTGTTCAAATTCTACTGCATCTCCATCTGGGCCTGGGTTTGTTGTTCAGCCAGAAGACTTCTTCTTGCTGTTTCAATCTCCTCATTTGTTATGGGTCTGTTTATGCTGTCAATCTTTTCTTGGTTTGACTTTAATAGTTTGGATGCCATTTCTTTATATTTTCCAATTTAATTGAGGACAGGATTTTAAAGTAGTCCCTTATAATAATCTGAGATTCTTTTGTGTTTGTTGTAATATTTCCCTGTTCATTCCTGATTCTGTTAATGTGAGCCCTCTCTTTCTTTCTCTTGGTTAGTTGGGACAAGGGTCTGTTCATCTTGTTTATCTTCTCAAAGAACCAGCTCTATGATTCAATGATTCTTCGTATTGTTTTCTTTGTTTCTATTTCATTATTTTCCACCTTGATTTTACTATTTCTTGCTATCTACTAAATTTTTGTTTATTATTATTATTATTATTACAAATCCTTGAATTGGATCATTAAGTCATTTATTTGTGCCATTTCTGATTTTTTTAATGTAGGAACTTAGCGCTATGAGTTTCTCTATTAGAACTGCTTTTAATATGCCTCAGAGGTTCTCTACTTCCATTTAATTACAGGAATTCATGTCTTTTTTGGCTGATTCATGACTCAGTTATAAGTTATTTAATCCCCCTGAGTTTATGCATGTAATAAAGATTTATTTGCTGTTGATTTTAGGGTTTATTACATAATAGTAAGATAAACTACGTGGAATTATTTCAATTTTTCTGAATTTGTTAAAGTTTTTTTTTGGTGTGTGTATGTGTGTGTGTGTGTGTGTGTTTATGTGTGTGTTTGTGTGTATCCTAGGCTGTAGTCTATTTTACAGAAGCTTCTGTGGGTTGCTGAGTAGAGTGTATATCTTTAGTGTTTGGATGAGACAGTCTGTTATTTGTTAGGTCCATTTGATGTAGGATGTCATTTAATTCTGAAATTTCTCTGTTTATTTGACTGTCCAGATGACAATTAGAGAAAATGGGGTATTAAAATTGCTTACTATTATTGGTTTATGTTAGTGTATGTTTTTAATTCTATTAATATGCTGTCTATGAAATTCAGTGCACCAGAGTTTGGTGCATATATATTTAATATTGTAATATTTTCTTTGTCCTTTTATTAGAATTCAGTGCTCTTCTTTGCCTCTCCTATTTTTTGTTTGATGTCTATTTTGTCAGATATTAGGATGGTAACACCTGATGCTACCTGATCTCATTTGTTGGAAAACATTTTTTAAATCCTTTCACTTTAAGGTGGTGCTTATTTCAAAAGCTAATATGAGTTTCTTGTAGACCACAGAAAGATGGATTTTGTTTCTTAGTTCATTCAGCTAGAGACTATGTCTTTTGAGTGGAGAGTTGAGGCTATTAATATTTAAAACGATTATTGAAATGTGTGTTGATTGTAGTCATTTTTGTTTTGCTGTTTGTGTTCTTAGTGGTGCTTAGTATTTTATTAATTATAACTTCATTTGTATTCTTCCTAGAGTCTCTTGGCTGTGTTTATTTATTTTTTTCCAGTTTGAAGTATTGCTCCCAGTATTCTTGTTAGGGTTGTTTCAGTGGAAATGAATTTATTTATTTTTTATTAAGAAAAATTTAATTCATTTTTCATACCAATCAAATATCTTCCTCTTTCCACCTCCCTCTCCTCCAGCCTTCACATCCCAACCCACCCCCCATTTCCTCCTACAAGAAGATAAGGCCTCCCATGAGGAGGTACATTTAGTAGAGCCATGAATTTTTAAAGGCTGTTTGTGTCATGAAATTTTTTTCTTTCTCCTCACTATGTCAGATAGTTTTCCTGGGTAGAATAATCTAGATTGACAGTCATGGTTTTTTAGCACTTAGAATGCTCTAGACTCTTCTGGTTTTTAAAATTTCCACTGAGAAAGCAGATGCTATTCTGATGTTTTTGCCTTTATATGTGACTTGTGCTTTTTATTTTGCAACTTTGAATATTCTTTGTTCTATATACCTAGTGTTTTAGCTATGACATGCAGTCAAGAGTTTCTTTTCTAGTTTTGTCTGTTTGGTGTTCTGTGTGCTTTTTGTATCTGAATGTGCATGTGTCTTTCCTTAGTTTGAGGAAGTTTTCTTCTATGATTTTGTTGATGATCAGGTCTATGCTATTAATCTGGAATTCTTCTCCCTCATTTGTGCCTATAATTTATGTCTATCTTCTACTTGATCAAGTCTACTTGTAAGGCTTTCCCTTGAGTTTTCTAGTGGAATTACTGAGGTTTTTTTTTTTATTTGAGCTGAGGATCGAACCCAGGGCCTTGTGCTTGCTAGGTAAGCACTCTACCACTGAGCTAAATCTCCAACCCCCTTACTGAGTTTTTTAATTCAATTTTTATTTCAGCTTGTGTTCTTTTTAATAGTTCCATCTCTTTTGAATTATGATCTATAACCCTGAATTGTCATTTCACTCAACTATGTATTTCTACTTTCTTGGACATCACTCAGGTGTTTATTGTTATCATTTTGAAGTTCAATTAAGTGTTTATTTATGTCTTCTTTAAACTCAATTTCTTTGGTTAAATATATGATTATTCATTTAGATTTTGTGTCATGCAGTTCATCTAGGTTATTTTCATTAGATAATATTTCTATATGACTATTGAGTTTGATAGGAAGCATCATATTTTGGCCATTCATATTGTTTTTGTTTTTGTAATATGACCTGTGCACACGTACTTCTCTCTTAGCTTGTGTGTTTGATATGAAAATCTGACCTGTATTAGATTGGGCCAGTGCAGGAGCTGGATGACTAGAGCTAGGCCATGAGTTAGTAAAGCTAGTATATGAGCTGTTAAATTGCATCATGCAAGATGGCTCCCAACCACAGATCTGTAGCTAGGCCTGTGGGTGTGGAACAGCTGTGGGCAGAAGAAGGAATTGGACAGGGAAGGAGATAATTGGCAGGCAGAAGGGGCTCTAGAACAAAGTCAGAACTAGGCCTTTGAGTCTCGAGGATGCATTCTATCTACATCAACCAAGATACTCATTAAAATCTAGTGTTAATATAACCTAACTTAGGACATAGTCACTGAATTGTTGTATCATGAGATTTAAAAAATTATGGGCCAATGTTCAGTCACATTCTTCTTAATAAATTCTGCTGAATAATAATTTTAGGAAGAAAAAAGTAGTTTTTACCTGTTATAAAACAGGCTTGTATTGGTGAAATTATTATGGCCACTCCACGTAGTTAAAAGGGAGGTTTATTTTGTGGGGTAACTTACAAATGAAGGGGTAGGTCGCAGAGTCTGGCAAAGGTATAGGGTAGTTCGGCAGCGTTCTCTGGAGAACTCTGCTCGGTCCACCTCTAGCGTCCCGCGTCCCGGAACCAAGAGAGTCAGTCCTTCCCGATCCTTCGTCTTCTGCTTCCTCCTCTGCCCCGCCTTGTGGGTGTGACCATTACCAAAGCCTCAGTGGGGGTTGGAACTTCCAGGCCAATGCTGGGATGGCTACCCACTACAGGCTTGTTTTAAAATATGGGAAATTTAATTTTTTTCTATCCTTAAAAATATATGTGTTTATACATCTTCCTATCACATATAATAAGATAGTTTGGAGAGATAGTTGTCCTTCATAAAAATTTAAAGGTCAGTGAAATAGACTAATTGTTCTCGCTTACTAGTGGATATAACTTTGAAATGTTTTCTATGGCTGATACAAACAGACTGGGGAAGGAAATTGATATTTGGATGATGGGTATGTTATTCCTTCCCTCCCCTCATCCTCATCTTGGCTCAAGTTAGATCAATGAAAGTCTATCTGAGTTTTCTACAACTGGATCAAGGTGAAGGAGTAGTTCTGGGGAAGTTCTATAGTATGTGTGTAGGTCAACAGCTTGAGAGGAAGAAAGGAGTCAAGGAACGGAGAGATCTAGTTAACTTGTATGGCAATTTTGTCTTCAGTCTGACTCCAACTTCACGCCTCAAAAAGTTGTCATAAGATAATGTTCTATGACATATCTCATTCCCTGTATGAACCTGCTTCTAGTCACAGAAAGCTTGCAATATCATCACAACAAGGAATGAGAAGTGCTGAATAATATTAACTTGTATTGTTCCTTATTTTTTCTGCATATAAGCTGTAGATAATGAGGCAGAAGTTAAAAGCAGTAACATCAGACTTAGCTCCTTTTCACTATAAATCTTTTTAAGTATGAACACTAGTAACCACATGACAGAGTCTATACTAGGCTGTTTTGAGATTTCCTCTGCCAACAAGGGAATTAGTCCAAATCTCTTCACTTTAGCCTCAGGCAGACTCTTTGGACAATGGCAAAAAGCAGCCATTTTCTTCACCAAAATATCACAAGAACGATCTTTAGGCCATATGTTAATATTCTCCTCTGAAACCTCTTGAGCCAGGCCCCACAGTTCAAATTACTCTTAGCACAACTATCTTCCAAGCTCCTACTAGTATTGCTCATTAAGCAGCACTCAAAGCATTCTACTGCTTTCCTAATCCAAACACCCATATTACTCAAAAACAAACAAACAAATAAACAAATAAACAAAAAACGTGGTCAGGCCTATCACAACAATACTCTACTACTGGTACCAAGTTCTGCCTTAGTTATGGTTTCTAGTATTGTGAAGAGACATCCTGACCATAGCAACTCTTATAAAGGAAAAACAGTTAACTGGACTATCTTACATTTTCAGAGGTTTAGTCCATTATCATCATGGTGGGACATGGCAGTATGCAGACATGGTTCTGGGTGGTATTCTGAGCATAGGAAACCTCAAAGCCTGTTCCCATAGTGATACACCTCCTCTTACAAGGCCATACCTGCTCCAACAAAGCCACACCTCATAATAGTGCCACTCCTTATGAGATTATGAGGGTCAGTTACATTCAAACTACCACACCCATGCTCCTGTAAGCAACCCTAACTAAACTTTCTGGGCTGCCTAAAAAAATACATTAAAGCAGAAGGGGGACTAGTTAGGGAGAGATCAGCAATAGCTGGGGGAGGACAAGTATGTGTGATGAGTCGAATATGATCAAAATACATTATGTACATGTATGAAAATGTCATAATGAAACATTACTATGCATAATTAATATAAGCAAACAACCTTAAAAGTAAAAAGGAGAATATTGTGGAACGTTAGTTCAAGATGTATTACATTTGTTTATGCTGTGGAATATTTGTTTAGTGATGCACAGATGTGTTACATTATTTTATGTTGCATTTGTTTAAGTCTGTGACACTGTGTTACTTTGCCTGTCTAAAGCACCTGATGGTCTCATAAAGAGCGGAATGGTCAATAGCTAGCTAGGAGAGGGATAGGCAGGGCTGCCAGGCAGAGAGAATAAATAGAAGGGGAAGAGAAGAGAAGAGAAGAGAAGAGAAGAGAAGAGAAGAAGGAGAGAGAAAAAGAGGAGAGGAGGATGCCAGGGCCAGCAATAGAGTAAGAAGTAAAGAAACATATAGAATAGAGAACGGTAAAAGCCCAGAGGCAAAAGGTAGATGGGATAATTAAGTTAAGAAGAGCTGGCTAGAAACAAGCCAAACTAAGGCCAGGCATTCATACGTAAGAATAAGTCCCCATGTATTTATTTGGGAGCTGGGTGGTGGGCCCCCAAAGAACAAAGAGAAAAAAACCCCAGGAGAAGTGGGAAAATACTAGCTTTCTTTTTTTTTTTTTTTTAGTTAAATGTCATTAATGCTTAAATCTGGCGATTTGTGTGATTTCATAGACCCGTGAAATCAGAGACATTTAGGTTGTCTAACTGAAGATAGGAGCTTCATCAGGAGCTTGTTAATATCTGCATTGTTCACCATTACATCTTGGTGCCTAGAATGCAAAGTCTGGCACATAGAAGGATTTTTACACTGTTGAATGAAGAGGGAGACTTCCTGGGGCAAGTAAGGTTCCTTAAGTCCCAGCATCAGACAATGGGAACCTCACCAAGTTCCCACTATTCCAAATGAGTTCTTGGAAAACATCCAGCTTGCCTGCCTGAACGACCCTTAATCTATCCTTTTCTCTTTGAAACTTTCTATTAGAAAATCCCTTTTTGACAATAACATCTCTTCTCTTATCTGAAAACTAAAGTAACTTTATGTATTTTTTTTGTGTAGCACTAAAATACTGAATCTTCTCCCTTTATCTTCTGTTGCATAGCTGGCCCACATTTGCTGTGTTACATTTCGTCAATACCACCCAGAAACAACCAATGTTAGTCAGTCTGCATCTCTTGTGGTATTCGACACTCAAGTTTTCGGTTGGCCACCTTCTTTACTTTAACAACTTCATAGTAACCACACCAAACTATGAGAAAACAGTTGATCATTCTGTTACCTCAGAGGTGATTAGGAAGGCAGTTAAGAGTCTATTACAAAGCACTCTCAAATCAAGATGGGCTTAAAAAACTTGAAGATTATTCGCTGGCACTCTTGTTGCTGCTTTTTCTAGAGAGGGCAAGTTTCCCAAATGATTTAACAATTGTCTAAACTTTCCTACCCAGAGCCAAGTCATCTGGTTTGTATGCTGAGTCTTAAAGGAATATAACTGAATATTTTCTTCAAGCATCAAGCCAGGGAAAGAGGATCTGAAACATCACAGGTTTTAGGTGAGAACTTCTTGAGACCAGCATCTCAGAAACCCATGTTCATAAAGTCACTGCCTTTTAGCCTCAGCTTCAGTGTGTTCTCTCATGGCAATAACAGACCTTAACCTGCTAATTTCTGAATCTTTTTTCCCTCAGTTTAGCTGGCACTTCAGTGAAGAAGAACATGGGAAGAAGCATGCAGTGGGAGCTGATATTGTGGGAGTTAACTGGATTTTTTAGTTGACCACATCATCCTGGTTCTGATACTAGCTCTAAGAACATGCATTTCGACCTGTGTTTTGCCTGGAATGTTCTTCTCTTGAACCTTGGCAGTTATAACATCTTAGTCATTATGTCTCAGCCTGGTGCCACTTCTTCAAAGAGGACTACTCTATTTAGAATGCAATCTCAGTGCAGGCAGGGATTGTTTCTTTTGTTTAGCTGTTGTATATACTCACAAATTGACTTCTTTCTAGAGTTCACAGTCTCAGAACAGAGTCTACCAAGAGCTGCCAAGCTCATGGACCAATATCTTCTGAGTCATGTGAAAACAAATAATAAAGTGAAAAAAGATGGAACTTTTTCTTTTGTGACTCTAAATTTGGGTGTGAAACTTGAGGTATCTAAGAATATAGGAATAAACAGCTGATCATGTTCTTTTTTTTAAAACTAGCTTTTTTGCTTTTTTTTTTTTTCCCCCCCCGAGACAGGGTTTCTTTGTGTAGCTTTGTGCCTTTCCTGGAGCTCACTCTGTAGACCAGGCTGGCCTCGAATTCACAGAGATCCACCTGGCTCTGCCTCCCGAGTGCTGGGATTAAAGGCATGTGCCACCACTGCCCGGCTTAAACTGGCTTTTTAATTTAATTAATTTTTTGATTAATTTTTTAGCTAAGCACTTGTAAGAACTCCTCAATGCCTGTTTACCAGTCTTGTTTGCATTTTCTTTCCCCCACTCTATTTTTCTTTTATTGAAAACGTATTTTTCCACACAATACATTCTGATTACAGTTACCCCCCTCAACTCCCCCAAGATTTTCCATGCCTCCCCTCCCATCTGAATCCATACCCTTTCTGTCTCTCATTAGAATACAAATAAGTATCTAAAGAATAATAATAAAACAAAAAACCCAAACAAACAGAAGAAAAAGAGCCAAAGAAAAAGCATGAGAAACACATACAGACACAGAGACACACATGTTTGTACATACAGGAATAGTATAAAAACACAAAACCAGAAGTCATAATATACATGCAAAGAACCTATGAGACAATGAACCTCCAAAGATGCCATTAAATTCATTTTGTGTTTGGTCTCTACTGCTGAGCATGGGGCCTACCCTTAAGACAGGTTTGTAGCCTCAGTGAGACTCCTTTGGGAAAAGCTAATTTTTCATTTTCAAGTGCTTATCAACTGGAGACTGTTAGGACTGGGAGCAAGAGCTGTACCATTGAGCCATCTTGTTAGACGTAGTGCCACATATTTTGTACTGAAACTCTCTAATAGTGTTTTCACTCACTTCATATGAATCTGTATTATCAACAAGGATATTATTAGTCAGGGTTCTCTATAGTTGTAGAAATTATGGAATGAATCTCTATCTATATATACGTGTGTGTGTGTGTGTGTGTGTGTGTGTAAAGGTAATTTACTGGAATGACTTACAGGCTCCAGCCCTACAATGGCTATCTGTGAATGGAAATTCCAAGAATCTAGGAGTTGCTCAGTCCCACAAGGCTGGGTGTCTCTGCTGGCTTTTTGTAGATGCTGGAATCCCAAAGAAGTAGGCTCCAATGGATATGCTGACCAGGCGAGGGCAAGTAGGTGAGGAAATAATTTCATTCTTCCATTGTCCTTATATAAACTTCCAGCAGAAGGGGTGGGCCAGATTTAAGGTGTGCCTTCCTGCCTCAAGATCCAGATCAAAGGCATGTGTCATCCCACCTTAAGATCAAAAGCCTGTGTCTTCCAGCCTCAAGATCCAGATCAAAGGCATATTGTCTTCCTGCTTCAAGATCCAGATCACAAGTGTGCCCTCCATTTCTGAATTGTAGTTCATTCCAGATATAGTCAAGTTGACAACCAAGAATATCCATCACAGATATTATAAGAACTTTTTTTTTTTTTTTTTTTTTGGTTTTTCGAGACAGGGTTTCTCTGTGTAGCTTTGCACCTTTCCTGGAACTTGCTTTGGAGACCAGGCTGGCTTCACAGAAATCCACCTGCCTCTGTCTCCCAAGTACTGGGATTAAAGGCGTGTGCCACCACCGCCCCGCATAAGAACTTTTTCATAAGACCTAGGACAACATTTTACAAACCACTGAACTATGCATTGAAATATGGGGTCTCACTGATGTGAATATACCTTCAGAAGAACCATACTGCACATCAGGATATTAAAGTTTCTGGATGTATTGTGGTAAAGACACCCTGCCCCCATGCTATCTTGCAGATTTGCTTCTGTTTTGTGTCTCTACCCTGTCCAGATGAATTATCCTCTTTTGGGATTCTTGTCCTTGTCTCATATAATCAGCCTCGTGAATACTCTGACTCTGTCACTTGGACCAGGTTCTGTACTAGCTGAATTTACATTTCCTTTGCAGATGGAAAATATGAAAACTTCATAATTGGGCCATGAGGAAGAAAATTCCTTGTAAGTTGCTGGGGCCTCACTGCTTATTGTCAGCAGTTGTGAGTAAGACAAAATCCTTCTGGAACCTTCTGAGATTCAGGAGCTTGCTTGCACATGTGTCCAGCTCAAAAGAAACACTGTAATGGGACTTGCTCATTGTTTTGGATATATTTTGTTGTCATGGTTTTTATAATAGAGTACAGCAATATTTGTGTAAAAACACTGTTATCATAGTATCATAATACATGCATAATTTCTAGAAGTACAGAATACATCTTCTTCAAAGGTAAACTTAATGACATTTGTATCCTAAATGCCATCATTCCTCACTGTCTGTGAACATCGTAGCCTCTGACATTCAGTGAAGCAATAAAGAAATCAAACATGCCTACCTAACCTTTATGAAAATACTTAAAATTATGATTTAATTTTTCATCTCCCATGGCAGCAGTAAAATAAATGATAACTATCTCAATGGCATAAGCTGCCTGCTTTGTAATAATACTTATAGTATGGCCTAAACCTAGAAGAATTCCTTCCAGTCACAGAGGAGGCACTGTTCTGGCAAAGAGAGGGAGGTAAATGTTGATATTTTGTATTTTCAGGGCACCTATTTATGTGATTGCCCTTCAAACACAGTAGAGACTGGAGATGTAGCTTTGACAGAGCCTGTGCCAATAGTTTGTATCTGAGTCTAATACTTCCTTTGCCATTAAAACTAAAGAGAACATAGAAAAAACGAAGAAAACTCAACACACACACACACACACACACACACACACACACACACACACACACACATACACACACACACATCAAACAAACAGAAAACTATCCCCCAAACTCAAACCCCAAACTCCCACAACCATGGCTTTTCTAATGTTTAAAAAGAAATAATATGTTCCATGTAAACATATAGATGTAAAGTTTATAGAATCCACTGCTAAATCGCTTACATAATTAGTTGAGGTCTAGGGCACTAAGCCACAGGAATGGGAACTGGTAAATTTAGGGATGCCAAATTAAATAATGTAGTTGAGTTTTCCTGCCTGGCCCAGTCAGGACAAATCTCTCTTACCCACCAGTCCCACAGTCGCACAGACCCAACCAAGAAAGCACACAGAGACTGATATGCTTACAAACTGTATGGCCGTGGCAGGCTGCTTGTTATCTACCTTGGCTTCTTGTTATCTACTTCTTCTATCTTAAATTAACGTATTTCTGTTAGTCTATACTTTGCCACATGGCTTGTGGCTTACCAGTGTCTTTACATGTTGCTTCTCCTGGCGGCGGCTGGCGGTGTCTCTCCAGCCTTCTACTTCCCAGAATTCTCTTCTCTCTTGTCCCACCTATACTTCCTGCCTGGCCACGGGCCAATCAGAACTTTATTTACACAGAGCGATATCCACAGCAAAATAAGATCGTTTATGGTATTGAAATGATGTTAACACAATAAACTATAAATTGAGTAACTATTTTCTCAGTGATTCCACAGTTTAAAGTATTAATGTAATAAAACAACACCTCACACCCCCCTAGGAAGCAAATTTGTTAGTTTTCTAACATCCAGGCATGCTATATATTACTTAAATATGTGAATTTGTTTTGTGACACTTGAGTTGTGAAGACTTTGAGACAGACCAAAGTCTGGCCCATAAATACGTACTGAATATGTGTGTCAAACCTATAAATGTGCTATATATAGTTATAGTTTCAAGACAAAGCAATTAAATCTATGAATAGTTGTCTGTCTGATCAAATTTTCCTAGAACTTACAACTCAGTGGCTCTCTTAGATTGGATTGATAATTCCTCCCCACAACCTTCATATTACTAAGATTTTGGCTCAGATACTTGTTTTTGCTGTGAGTTTTGTTCTTTGTGTTGCCGAATATTTAATAGTGTTTCTGCCCTCTAAACACCAGAAGCTTATTGTGTACCCTTCCCCACCACCAGTTGTGACAACTGAAAAAAGCTATAGATGTTGCCATGTTTTTGGAAATGGGGAGCACAATTACTAAATTGAGTAACTCTGGGTTAGAAGAGGGCATATGGTTCTGTCCAGAATCCCCATAATTATACTCTTGTCTCTTCCAGATCATTTGGTTCTGTGACACCTGTATTAGCAGATGGGATCTAGGTACTCTCATGAATGTGTTAGGTAGTTCTTGCATTTCTGTGAACAAATAAATACCTGTAACAGAAAGAAATTAAGGGAGGGCAGGTTTATTTTGTGCTATGGATTGCAGGGACATAGTCCATCATGGGAGCTGTTTCCTCACCTGTTACTGGCCTAAGTGTCTGTAAATAGATAAATGGATAAAATGTGATGGATTCATGGAATGGAATGAGATTTATCCATCAAAAGGAATAAATTAACAATATATATTGCAATGCTGATGATCTTTGGAAACATGCCAAGACACGAAGTCTGATGCAAAAGGCCACATATAGTATGATACTATTTATATGATTTGTTTGAGATAGATAAACCCATGGAGAGAGAGAGCAGCTTGGGGGTTGGGAAAAACTGGGAAAGGGATAAGGAAGCTGCTTAATGGGTACTGTTTCTTTATGGAGTGATTCAATGGAACTGTTCTGGAATTACATAAATATGGTAACTGCACAACATTGTCACTAAATGGCAGTATTTTTCACTTTGCATTGGTTAATTTAAAACATTTTTCAGGGGCTTGGGAGATGGCTCAGTCCATGAAGTCTTGGTGTGTAAGCAGGAACACCTGACTTTGGTTCTCAAGAACTCATGTAAAAGCTGAGTGTGTTGACACACCTCTGTAATCAGCACTGGGCAGGTGTGTGATAGAGTGGTGGAGACAGATAGAAGTCAGAGCTTGCTGGATGGCCAGTCTAGTAGGTTTGGTGAGCTCTGGGTTCAGTGAGAGATCATGTCTGAAAAAACAAGGTAGAGAACCAGTGAAGAAGACATTTTACATTAACCTTTCTGGCTTCCACATGTCTGCATGTACATGTGCATGTACACCTACATCCACACATTTGAACATACATATGTATGCATAACACACAAACATTTTTATTTTACATTTACTTGCTATATTATATTTCTGAGGACACCATCCCTTATTCTACTCCATCCTGACTATCTTTGTAGCAGTAGGTCACATTCTTCCCTTTTCATATCTAACCCCTGGTAACAACTATTGTACTATTTGATTCTATGAATTTGCCTATTTTAGCTTCCACGTATGAGTGAGATCATGAACTTTTATTTTATTTATGTACACCCCTTATTTCATGTAGTGTAATATTCTCTATGATCACCCACATTCTTGCAAATGACAATTTCATTTTTGTGGTGGAATACTATTCCATTGTGTAAATATAGTTTGTTACATGAATTTTAAATAACAAAATTAAAAGACACTGGAAAGACTGTAAATTGGCTAAGAGAGTGGACTAGGGCAAATAGAGTGCTCATTCCAGCACTAAGTGGACACAGTAGGTTAAGACAAAGAGCACATGAAGTTGGAAGGTAATAGTGGTGGGGAAGAGAGGAGAGAAGTTAGAGGGGAAGTGTAACAGGAAACTTAAAGAGTCTTATTAATAAAACTCAAACCCGAGGCCAGTTATTGGGGTGATTGCTGGAAGATCAGAGAAGCAGAACAAGCCACGGCTATCTCACCTTGCTAGTTCCTCAGGTGATCCTTTTTTCTCAGGCTGGAAGCTTCTGAGTCCTCATCCCGATGGCTCTCAGCTGAACTGTGCTGCTCCAAAGCCTGAATACTTCTCCAGTTATGCTTAACTACATGCTTTTTTCTTTAGTTCCTGGTCCTCACGCCTTATATACTTTTCTCTTTCTGCCCCCACTCCCTGGGATTAAAGGCGTGGGTCACCATGCTTAGCTGTTTCTAAAGTGGCCTTGAACTCAGAGATCTGGCTAGCTCTGCCTCCCAAGTGCTGGGATTAAAGGCGTGTACCACCACCGCCCAACTTCTGCTATAGCTTACTCTTCCCATTTTCTAGCCACCATTTTTGGCTTTGTTCTAGTGGCTGTCTGTTCTCTGACCCCAGATATGTTTATTTCAGGGAACACACAATATTTTGGGGAGCACAATACCCACCATAGGGAAAGGGTTGGGGGATGGAAGGTGGGGTGGATTTAATAGCTTACTTTACAAAACCCCATAAACATAAAAAGCCTTGCATTCTATGGACATAGTAGTGCACGCCTTTAATCCCAGCACTCGGGAGGCAGAGGTAGGCAGATCTCTGTGAGTTCGAGGCCAGCCTGGGCTACAGAGAGAGTTCCAGGACATCCAAGGCTACACAGAGAAACCCTGTGTTGAAAAAAAAAACAAATAAAATTTAAAAATCTAGTGAGATAATATATTTACAGTTGTTAATGCAACAACATCTTCTTAGCCTCTTGGACCTTCTGCATTCAAGGTCCTTTCCAGTGATATATCTTCTCCTTAAACTGTGTAAGTTAGGAGTTACTCCTCTAGTTGTTAAGTTTATATCAAGATCAGACTTGATCATGATATTGAGTATCAGAATCATATGAGAGGAGCTGGCACAAGCAAGTGACTAGTTAAAGAAGTGCCCCAAGTGTCCAGGACATGAGAGAGGTGTGTGGTGATATTTTATCTGTGATCTGAGGACCAGAGGCCAGCCACTATAGTAAATACAGAGGTCAGGCAGTGGCAGCACACGCCTTTAATCCTAGTATTTGGGAGGTAGAGATTAATCAGGATCTCTGTGAATTCAAGGTCACACTAGGAACAGAGCACATGCCTTAAATTCCAAAACTAGTTAACCTTGGAGGTCTGTAGGTCTGTACAGATAAACAGGAAGTGACAGAGCTGGGCAGGAAGAGGAAGTGATGTAGCTGGACAGAGAGCAAATGAGGTAGCAGATCCGAAAGGCATATAAACACGGGTATACAGGAAGCAGGTCTCTTTGGACGCTGAGGTGTCAGTGAGGTGAGGTTGCATTGTGGATTTTCCTATTCCTCTGATCTCTCAGGTTTTCACCCTGATATCTGGCTCCATGGTTTTTATTTAATAATATGATTTAGTAAGTTGTCTACAGAGGTGCTCAGCAGTTCTTTATAGGAAGAAGGGCATTGGAGTACATTTTCTTTGTGAGTATTAGACACAATTATTTTATAAACATAGGAAAGAGGTAATACCTATAAGGTACTTACTGCTTTAGGAATGAAATGATATTTTCTACTTTCTAATGTCAGTCTCTTGAGCAGACTGATGAGGACTTGGAGGGAGAAATGAAGGAGAATTTGACATACATGTAAGCATAAGCAAATGCTTCTTTGATACATTGCTAGCCCCCCCAGACTTCCTTCTTCCTGGTTTTTCTCTAGTATTGAAGTGTATTGGCATCATATCACAATAATAAATCATTGGAGACAGCTGTGTACTGACTTCAAAAGTCACCTAATTAGAGGAAGATATGGGAAGGTGGTCCAGGAGGTAGGCAGGGCAGATATGATTAAATATATCATATTCATGCATGAAATTACTAAAGAATATATGATAAAAATTGAAAAATCACCTAATAAAAATATAACTTATTTTAGTAGATCTAAAATTGAATGTAGATAAGATCTTTTATTTTTTATTGTAAAATGACATTCATTGGACATATTGGTAGCTTTTCTTTTGTTACTGTGAGCAAATACCTAATGAGAAATTA
The DNA here is from genome assembly GCF_903995425.1 of Onychomys torridus. NCBI lineage: Eukaryota > Metazoa > Chordata > Mammalia > Rodentia > Cricetidae > Onychomys > Onychomys torridus. The sequence continues at coordinate 23,877,744 of NC_050466.1, forward strand.
ATTAAGGAAGGCTTATTTTGGCTCACGAGTTGAGGAACACAATCTATAATGGAAGGAAGGCATGACAATAGGTGGCTCCATACCAGTGGATGCATGGTGCCAAGACTGCTTTCATCCTTTTCAACCAGAAAACAGAGACAAGACAGGAAGTAGGGCTGGCCTATAAACCTCAAGTCCTCCCTCCCCCATCACAGATTTACTTCCTTCAGCTAAGTGTTACCCCATCTACCAAGGTTTCCACATCTTCCCCAAATAGCACCATCAGCAGAGGACCAAGTATTCCAATAAGGATCCTGTTGGGGGAGCATTTTACACCTTAGCCATAACTGCTGGGGGATGTCTTTCTGTATACTGTGAATATATGTTGTTCCCATTGGTTAATAAATAAACTGCTTTGGCCCATGGAAAGGCATCTTAGAGGCATATAGGAAAGGAGAGAGACAGGAAGAAGAAAGGCAGAAGGAAAGAAATGTGAGCCAGCTACCCAAGGAGCAACACGTAATGGGACGGCAGGTAAAACCACAGAACATGTGATACACAGATTAATAGTTTTGAGTTAATTTAAGATATAAGAGCTAGCTAGCAAGAGGCCTGCCATAGAAAACACAGTTTGTAAATGATATAAGCCTCTGTGTGTTTAATTGGGTCTAAGTGGCTGCACAACTGAGCAGGACACAGGAAAACTTCCAACTACACACAACAGGTAAATAGTATGAGCTTTGCTAGTCTCAAAAGGAGCTCTTGGTCTTGTCATCTCAAGGCAGCAGTTCCTTTTGAGAGGGGATTTGCTTTAGGGGCCAGTAAACCTGGGTGCTCTGTAGAGTGGCAGCCTAAGGCACAGCCTAGTTTAGTAGAGACTCTAGTTTGTTGCAAAATATGGCTGCTGGAAACATGTGCTCTTATAGCATTAAGCAGACCAAAGAGCAAGAAATTAGGCCTTGGGCAAGGACTGTGGTTTTAAGGAAACAATATGCATCCCAAGTGCAGAAAAAAATAAGTGAAGCACTGACAGGGTTTCTGGTCCCCAGGAGGAGAGGAGAAGCCTTTCAGTTTCAGATGCAGATCCAGAGAGGAAGAGGGCCAGACCCTGTAATTCTTTCCTAGGAGAATTAAGAATGATTGATTTCTTTAAGGAAGGGTGCCAAGTACAAAAGAGCGCTTGACCCCAGAAGGAGGCAGGGGAGGGAGGAGGAAGCAGATGTTTGAGGAATAACAAAGGGAACCAGGAGGCTATTGTACTGTGTCAATGATGTAATGCTGAATTGAAATGACTCCTAACTAGGTTTGTGTGGGCTGTCTTGTGCTCTGGGAGGGAAAGAGAGTTCCCACACAGGTGCAGGTGCCCGAGTCCCAAACAGCAAGTAAGAAAAGCTTGTGTTTGTTTCAGTCTATGGATGTCTCTTTGCTCCAGTCTGGGCTTACACTCCGGGCACTGATTACTCCAGGGACAAAGACTAAAAAAGGCTTGCAATAAGATTCAGGAAGAGAGAACTCCCTGGGGCCAGAGTGGTGACAGAACTTGGGCAGGATGGCTACAGTTCTTCAAGCCTTGGACTTAGATGTCACTCCCTGTGTGAAGTCTTTTCCTTGGATAAGTCCCCAGAATTTGTTTCTCAGTTTCTTCTGAGAAACTTGGCTGTGCATAGATCTGCTCCAAGGGATGGGCTAACTGACTTTATAGTGAGAACTGGTGGATGCCATGAAATAATAACGATAATGAACTTGTAGAAAACTAATCAAAATCCTTGCTTTAAATATGGTGGCCTTTTAGCATTCATCTTTATCTTCTACCACTATTGTTATGCTCTTGTTTATCTTTCTATCAGTTTCAAGAATACCCTGTAAGCGCTAGCACTTTTCCTCTGTTTGGAAAGTTCTTGCCAAAGATCTCAAACTATGGCTCCTACTTACTTTGCAGTTTCAGAGCCTAGTACATACCTTGTCCCAAAGAAGCATTGAACAAGAACAGATTGAAGTGGGGTCACTAGGTTTATTTGGCCTATAGAAGGTCAATGGAGAGGTCAGGTTTAAGGATGGTGCAAAGATACAGATAAGGATGGAATGAATTTTATAGCTAAAATGAGTGGATGCAGAACAGAGTGAATTGGGGAGAGGTTGGTGGATAATCTTTGGGTTCTATATGTTATCCAAGGGACAGAGCCATGAGACATGAATGGGATCTAGTCCTGGGAATTGACTCGAGTGTTGGTCTTACCTGAAGCAATGAGGAAAATAACTGCTCAAACTCACTTATAGTCCAAGAAAATGAAACAGCAGCCCCTGAGTATCTATCTGTCTATCTATCTGTCTATCTATCTATCTATCTATCTATCTATCATCTATCTATCTATCATCTATCTATCTATCTATCTATCTATCTATCTATCTATCTATCTATCTATCATCTATCTATCTTAGTGTCACCATGGCTGTGATAAAGCACCATGACCAAAAAAAACTTAGGGAGGAAAGGGTTTATTCTAGCCATTTTTACTATGTTAATCCTGCCTATCCATGAGCATGGGAGATCTTTCCATTTTCTGACATCTTCTTCAATTTCTTTTTTCAGGGACTTAAAGTTCTTGTCATATACGTCCTTCACATGCTTAGTTAGAGTAACCCCAAGGTATTTTATATCGTTTGTGGCTATTGTAAAGGGTGATGTATCTCTGATTTCCTTCTCAGCCTGTTTGTCTATTGTATATAGGAGGGCTACTGATTTTTTTTTTTGAGTTGATCTTGTATCCTGCTATGTTGCTGAAGGTGTTTATAAGCTGTATCAGTTCCTTGGTTGAATTTTTGGGGTCACCCATGTATACTATCATGTCATCTGCAAATAGGAAGAGCTTGACTTCTTCCTTTCCAATTTGTATCCCCTGAATCTCCTTATGTTGTCTTATAGCTCTGGCTAGAACTTCAAGTACTATATTGAATAAGTATGAGGAGAGGGGACAGCCTTGCCTTGTTCCTGATTTTAGTGGTATTGCTTTGAGTTTCTCTCCATTTACTTTGATGTTGGCTGTTGGCTTGCTAAAAATTGCCTTTATTATGTTTAGGTATATTCCCTGTATTCCTGATCGCTCCAAGACCTTTATCATGAAGGGGTGTTGGATTTTGTCAAATGCCTTTTCTGCATCTAGTGAGATGATCATGTGGTTTTTTTTCTTTGAGTTTGTTTATATGGTGTATTACATTGACGGACTTTCATATGTTGAACCACCGTTGCATCCCTGGGATGAAGCCTACTTGATCATGGTGGATAATTGTTTTGATGTGTTCTTGGAGTCTGTTTGCCAGTATTTTAGCATCAATGTTCATGAGAGAGATCGGTCTGTAGTTCTCTTTCTTTGTTGCATTTTTGTTTGGTTTAGGAATCAGGGTATTTGTAGCCTCATAGAAGGAGTTTGGTAATATTCCTTCTGCTTCTATTGTGTGGAACAATTTAAAGAGTATTGGTATTAAGTCTTCTTTGAGGATCTAGTAGAATCTTGCACTGAAACCATCTGGTCCTGGACTTTTTTTGGTTGGGAGACTTTTAATGACTGATTCTATTTCCTTAGGGGTTATTGGACTATTTAAATGGTTTATCTGGTCTTGATTTAACTTAGGTATGTGGTACCTATCCAGAAAAGTATCCATTTCTTTTAGATTTTCTAGTTTTGTGGAGTAGAGGTTTTTGAAGTATGACCTGATGATTCTCTGGATTTCCTCATTGTCTGTTGTTATGTCCCCGTTTTCATTTCTGATTTTGTTAATTTGGATGCTCTCTCTCTGTCTTTTGGTTAGTTTGGATAAGGGCTTGTCTATTTTGTTGATTTTCTGGAAGAACCAACTCTTTGTTTCATTAATTTTTTTGTATTGTTTTCTTTATTTCTATTTTATTGATTTTAGCTCTCAATTTGATAATTTCCTGGCATCTGTTCCTCCTGGGAGACTTTGCTTCTTCTTGTTCTAGAGCTTTCAGGTGTGCTGTCAAGTCACTAGCATGAGATTTCACCAGCTTCTTTATGTGGGCATTTAGTGCTATGAATTTCCCTCTTAGCACTGCTTTCATAGGGTCCCATAAATTTTGGTATGTGGTGTATTCATTTTCATTGATCTCTAGGAAGTCTTTAATTTCTTTCTTTATTTCTTCCTTAACTCATTGGTGATTCAGTTGAGCATTATTCAGTTTCCATGAGATTGTAGGTTTTCTGTAGTTTTTTTTTTTTTTTTTTGTTGTTGTTGTTAAAATCTAACTTTAAACCATGGTGGTCTGATAGGACACAGGAGGTTATTCCAATTGTTTTGTATCTGTTGAGATTTGCTTTGTGGGCAAGTATGTGGTCGATTTTAGAGAAGGTTCCATGAGGTGCTGAGAAGAAGGTATATTCTTTTTTGTTAGGGTGGAATATTCTGTAGATATCGATTAAGTCCATTTGAGTCATAACATCAGTTAAGTCCATTATTTCTCTGTTAAGTTTCTATTTGGCAGATCTGTCCAGAGGTGAAAGTGGGGTGTTGAAGTCTCCCAATATTAATGTGTGGGGTTTTATATGTGACTTAAGCTTTAGTAATGTTTCTTTTACATATGTGGCTGCCCTTGTGTTTGGGGCATAAATGTTCAGAATTGAAACTTCATCTTGGTGGATCTTTCCTGCGATGAGTATGTAATGTCCTTTATCATCTCTTTTGATTGATTTTAGTTTGAAGTCTATTTTGCTGGATATTAGGATGGCTACTCCTGCTTGCTTCTTAAGACCATTTGATTGGAAAGTCTTTTCCCAGCCTTTTATTCTTAGGAGGTGTCTGTCTTTGAATTTGAGGTGTGTTTCTTGTATGCAGCAGAAAGATGGGTCCTGTTTTTGTATCCATTCTGTTAGTTTGTGTCTTTTTATAGGTGAATTAGGTCCACTGATATTAAGGGATATTAATGACCAGTGATTGTTCATTCCTGTTATTATTTTTATTTTTTGGTGGTAGTGTATGTGTACTTCTCTTCTTTGAGGTTTACTGCTGTGGTGTTATCTATTGCCTGTGTTTTCGAGGGTGTATCTGCCTTCCTTAGGTTGGAATTTTCCTTTTAGTGCTTTCTGTAGGGCTGGGTTTGTGAATAAGTATTGTTTAAATCTGGTTTTGTCTTGGAAGGTGTTGTTCACTCCATCTATGATGATTGAAAGTTTTGCTGGGTATATTAGTCTAGGCTGGCATCCATGGTCTCTTAGTGTCTGCATTATATCTGTTCAGGTCCTTCTGGCTTTCAAAGTCTCCATTGAGAAACTGGGTGTTATTCTGATGGGTTTGCCTTTATAAGTCAGTTGGCCTTTTTCCTTTGCTGCCCTTAATATTCCTTCTTTATTCTGTATGTTTAGTTGTTTAATTATTATGTGGCAATGGGACTTTTTGGGGGGTCTACTCTGTTTGGTGTTCTATAGGCTTCTTGTATCTTCATAGGCATTTCCTTCTTTAAGTTGGGAAAGTTTCCTTCTATGATCTTGTTAAATATATTTTTTTGTGCCTTTGAGTTGGTATTCTTCTCCTTCTCTACGCCTATTGTTTGTAGGTTTGGTCTTTTCATGGTGTCCCAAATTTCTTGGACATTTTGGGTCATGACTTTGTTGGTTTTAGTGTTTTCTTTGGCTGATGAATCTATTTCTTCTAACGTATCTTCAACACCAGAGATCCTCTCTTCCGTCTCTTGCATTCTGTTGGTTATATTTGCCTCTGAAGTTCCTGTTTGTTTACTCAGATTTTCTATTTCCAACATTCTTTCTGCTAGTGTCTTCTTCATTTTTTCTATTTCCCTCTTCAGGTTTTGGACTGTTTCCCTTGCTTTTTCATGATTTTCTTTCAGGGACTTATTGTTTTCTTCTGCTTTAATTGTCCTTTCCTCTAGTTTTTTATAGTGTTCTTCCCATTTTTTTTGTCTGTTCCTCCATTTCATTTTTTATTTCTTCTATATAAGGCTCTAGCCTCTTCATGATGTTACTTATAAGGTTGTTTTCTTCTTCTTCTTCTTCCATTCCATGACGTTCAGGTCTAGCTGTTAGAGAAGGGCTAGGTTCTGGTGATGCTGTATTGCTCTTTATTTTGTTGTATGTGCTTCTGCCTTGACGTCTGCCCATCTCCTTGTGGATTCGTTCTTGGTTTTATCAGTGTACTTGGTCCAGACAGAGCTGACAGATTTAGGGAGCCTCTCTCTGGTCCAGATGGAAGCTCTGGGCTGGATGGGAGCTCTGGTCCAGATTGGGGTGCTGGCTGGCTGGGAGCTGGGGGATGGTCTCTGAGTCTCAGGAAGTCCCTGGGGTCTCTGTATCTTGTCCAGATGGGAGCTCCTCTTGTCCAGATGGGAGTTCCAGGGCAGGATGTAAGCTCTGGTCCAGATGGGTGCTCAGGGGCGGGATGGGAGCTGGGGCCTGGTCTCCGAGTCTCAGGAAGTGGCTGGGGTCTCAGGCAGATGGGTATGGGGGCAGGGTGTGGAGATTGCAGGGTCTGCCTGCTGTTTTGGAAAAGGGAGACTTTCCTGCTGAATGGCCAGAAACCACAACCAAGTTGGGCAGGTCTTCCTGGGATGGATGGTGCCTAGGGGTGGGACCTAGAGGTGGGAGCCTCTCTGAATATAACCCCAGGCACTCAACTCTGGTCCAGATGGGAGTTTTGGGGCAGGATCCAGAGGACAAGTTTTGGCAGTTGGTTCTCACTTCTCAACTTGTTAAGGCAAGCTCTTTATTGTTTTTACACTTTCAGGCATACTCCAGGTTCTTCAGCTGAAATTACAGATATATGCTACTCCATCTGACTTTTTCACTCTCAAATTTTTATTAGTTCTTTGATAATTTTATACAATGTATTTTGATCATATTCTTCCCCCAGCTCCTCCCAGACCTACCTATCCCTATCTACCCATTGAGATGTCTAATATTGGTTGTTAACTAGATTACACCTGCAATCAATTAAAAACCAAGCAGCTGTGTGTAGCTGAAAATTTTCCATGTTCCACCCAGTCTGTATCTACTCAGACCCAAGTAAACACACAGAGGCTTATATTAATTAAAACTGCTTGGCTATTAGCTCAGGCTAACTACTTACTAGCCCATTTTTGTTAATCTATATGTCGCCTTGTGTTCCGTGGCTTTTCCTGTATGTCATTACATGCTGCTCCCCGGATGGTGGGCTGGTGTCTCCTGATTCAGCCTTCCCATCCTCAGAATTCTCCTCTTTCCTTGTCCTGCCTATACTTCCTGCCTGGCTACTGGCCAATCAGCATTTTATTTATCAACCAATCAGAGCAACACATTCACAGTATAGAGAACATCCCACAGCAGCTGGGCATGCCTGTGAGGGATTTTCTTGATTGGATCATTTGAAGTTGGAAGACCCAGTCTAAATCTGAAAGCCACCACACTTTCTGGTGGCAGCTCACACAAATGGCCATGAAAGGCAGAAGCATTTTGATTTTGTTTCCTTGTCCTTACTCTCACTGGCAAGTTTATCCATCCTGTTGCTGAGACATTCCTTCAATGGTACTAAAAACATGCTTCTTTAGGATTACAATGAAGACTAAAGACCAGCAGGTCTCTAGCAATCCTCTCAGACTCTAGTACCAAATTAGAACTGCTGAGACATTTGGACTTGTGGTCTGAAGAACTACCAGGTCATGGCCTTTCTCTATGGAGACAGACATTGTTAGACTACTGGGACCACAGCTTTTAAGACTATCTAATAAGGCCCCCTTTAACACACACAGATACACAGACAGACAGACACACATACACATACACAGACAGACAGACAGACAGCCAGACACACACACACACACACACACACACACACACACACACACACCCCTCTGTTCCTTTAGAGAACTCTGATGAACAAATGAAATGTTCTCTTACACTCACAGCTCCCTCCTATCTCACTACCCTCACTCACTCATGCAATGAACACATGTTTTGAGAAATTCCTCTGTTCTGAGCCTTCTGCTAGGTGCTGGAACTACATGAACAGTGAAGGACCCTTTGCTTCCTACACAGTAACTGAGTAATGGAGAGACCCAGAAATGGCAGGTTATAGTTATGTGTTGTACTTAAGTGTTAGTATAGGGTAAAAAATAAGAGGTTCAGGGTAGTGGGGACTATTCCAGACAGAGGAAACACCATGAGGAAATTCTAGAGGCAGGACAATAGTCAACTAGTGAAAAAATCTGTTTGAATGCCATAGAGAATACATTTATAATTTCCAAATCTAAGGCCAGTCAGAACCTGTGGCTTTGGAAACTATGTCTTCTGGGACGGCTGCCACCCCTGACAGCTGAAACAAGCCTTCTGACCATGAAGTTCATAGGCTATAAATTTCTCAAAGAGCACAGAGAAACTCGAACTAGCAGCCTCTTTTTATCACCACTACTACCACCACCAGCAATATACAAACACAAAAGAAGTAAATTACTATGAACTAAGTTGAAAGGCAAGCATTAGTTTATCAACAACATTGAGAAGAAAAAAAATCAAGAAGACAAATTAATAAAAGTGTGGGGAAAGGAAGGAACAGAAACAGAAATGGGCAATAATGAGAAAACATACTCAGTCTCACTATTAATCAAGAAAGTTCAAATTAACTACAACAAAGTGTCATTTTATACCTAGTAAACTAACAGAAATTGAGTCTGATTACCAAATGATGGCTGGAACAAGGAGTAATGAAACTTATTTAGTGTTGGATAAGGGTATAAATTGAGTTTAGACAGCTGAGAGAGAAATTTGACAATATCTATTTTGCAATATGCAACTCATACAATAATTATACTCGTACATATGGAAAAATACCCTCCATGTTATGTTGGCAATATTTCTCATGTTCTTGTAGTCTAGTGGTAAATGTCTGAAACAGTCTAGGGGTTCATCAATTGGAAAATGAATAAATTAAATTAGGTATTTTACACAATAACCTCTCATATACTGTATGAAAGGAATGCTCTAAAAAGATCCATGTAACAGACCACGATAAATGAAGACCACATGAGAACAGGAATAGGCAGAGTGCTAGAGAGGTCCCCAGAAATCCACAATGATACATCCTCTGTAGACTGCTGGCAATGGTCGAGAGAAAGCCTGATCTGACCTAGTCTGGTGATCAGATGGCCAAACACCCTAACAGTCGTCTTGGAACTCTCATCCAATAACTGATGGAAGTGGTTGCAGAGATCCTCAGCTAGGCCCCAGGTGGAGCTCTAGGTGTCCAATTGTTGACAAAGAGGAGGGTCTGCAAGAGCGTGAATTGTTGAATCCAAGATTGCAAAAAGCACAGGGACAAATAGCCAAACGAATGGAAGCACATGAATTATGAACCAAAGGCTGTGGAGCCCCCAGATGGATCAGGCCCTCTGGATAAGTGAGACCAATGAATAGCTTGATCTGTTTGGGAGGCACCCAGTCTGTGGGACCAGGACCTGTCCTTAGTGCATGAGCTGGCTGTTTGGAACCTGGGTCTTACACAGGGACACTTTGCTCAGTCTGGAAGGAGGTGACAGGACCAGCCTGTTCTGAAATCACCAGGTTTAAATGAATCCCCAGGGGTGCCTTGATCCTGGAGGATATGGGAATGGAAGGGAGGGGCTGGGGGGAAGGTGGGAGAGGGGGCGGGAGGGGGGAGGACAGGGGAACCCATGGCTGATGTATAAAATTTAAAACACATAATAATAAAGAAAAAAAAGATCCACGTAACAAAATGTTTTTTGTTGTTCGAATTTCTAAATGCCCTTTTTAATAAAAAAACACAGAGCCTGATATTGGGGTAAATGCTGAAAGATAAGAGAAACAAAGGAACAAACCACAGCCACCACCCCTTACCTCAACAACTCCTCAGTCTGAAAAAGTCTCATTCAATAGAGACGCTTCTGCCAAAAAGCCTTTAATTCTCCTCATGCCTTATATACCTTTCTCCACCCAGCTGTCACTTCCTGGGATTAAAGGTGTGCGTGCTTCCAAGTATTAAAAGTGTGTGCCACCACTGCCTGGCTCTGTTTTATCTCCTAGACTGAGTTTATCTCATGTAGTCTGTGGTGGCTTTGAACTCACAGAGATCGAGATGGATGTCTGCCTCCCGAGTGCTAGGATTAAAGGTGTGTGCCACCACTGCCTAGCATCTATGTTTAATCTAGTGGCTTGTTCTGTTCTCTGATCTTCAGGCAAATTTTATTAGGGTGCACAATATATCACCACAATGTTTGATGAGTAAAAAAAGCTGCTTATGTGTACATATTAAAAACATACTCAAACACAATGCTATTTTGTTAATTGAATGCAAATCATGGCATTTCAAGTCTAGAAAAATTTTCAGAACAGTTCATATCAAATTCATGATGTGAGTGCCTCTGAGGACAGGGCAAGGATTGAGAATATGAGTCCAAGATGATCTGACTATATTGATAAAGTTTCTTTCTTTTACATACGATGAGTCATGTGGAAATAAACTAGTTTATCAACTGGTTCTCTAGAAATTAAAAATGCCAATTTAGAGAATCTGAGGATTTCTATGGTGTAATACACCCACTATGGGCAATTTCAAGCTACCATAGGGCTAGCAGCCACCTGGCAAAATTCCTAAAACTCTCAACATATGGCTCTCAAGAATAAACAAGGTCTGCCTGTGACTCTCTCTCCTTTCACTTTGTATAAAAACTTGAAGCATTTATGAAAATATTAATAATCTCCCTTTCTGATAATAGAAATATATTTTTATATATAGGCAGCATAATTGGACTTAATGGATTAAAAAATAGGCCATAAAGTTGGGCAGATAGGGAAGGGGATATGGTTCTGGGAGGAGTTAGGGGAGAGGCTGAATACAATAGTAATATATAATAAGTATGAAAATTTCAACGAACTAATAGGAAAAATTACCCTTTGAAGGTTCATTGTACCTATGACATTTTTTTTTTCAGAAAAGAAACAATTCTATAAGAACCAGAGTGGTTAAAATACCCGACAGATTAGATTCAAATTAATATTAGTGTAAATCAGATTTTTGTATGTGATGTATTCCCTTATGTTTTATACTCAACTTTGAACATACTGAAAAAAATGCACATATGTGAAGCATCTTCCTATCTGCTTGTCACATGTTTTTATTAGCCCGGATCAGCTTTCAGAAATAGCTAGTCAATTATCAATTCAAAACTAACTTGTGAAATTAGAAACCCCACTCAAGCCCTGGAGATGTAGCCAATGGTAGAACGCTTTCCCAGGAAGGTGCCAGGTTCCATTCCTACTGCTGTGAAACATAAACAAAAGCCCAAACTTCAGTCAAGTGTATAGAATGCTTTAAATAAACCCCAAATACCTTTCAGAGGGCCTTACACTTTGTTGACGTGCTATTAGAATGAATTTTGTTTCTTTGACAGTCTATGAAAACAACTGCTAAATCATTTTGACAATATATTTTTAATGAGCTTCAAAGTTTTAGAGAAGTGATGATGTATTATGCCACTGAATATAGACTGCTAACTGCATTCCCACAGCTGAAAGAGGCAAAACTATCAGCGTGGAAGGAACAGAACAGTTGAAGGCAATAATTTTCTCAGTTCCAAATTGGTCTGTTAGTGAGTCCCTAGAATGAACCCAATTCTATGGATATAGTGTCCACTGAAGCAAATAAAATAATCATGGCATTCTTTCTAGATTGAAGGAATCCTTCTGTACATCATAATGGGAAAAAAGGGAAATGCTTCAAAATCCCTTCTTTCTGAAATCCTCTTCCTCAACCATTTATAAAATGGGTTGGAATAAAACTTTATCCAGAAATCAACTTTATATATTTTATACAATATCTACATTACAAAATAAATTGATATGAATAGACAGTATTTTATAAGGAAATGTTTTATAAACCATATTTATAAAAGTATAAATCTATTAGAATAAATTAATATAGATTTGTAAGACATACATTTTATAAAAAATTATTTTTGGTGTTTTATCACAGTAACAGGAAAGTAACTAAGGCAACCATACAACCCAGCTTGCCTAAGGTTGTTCATGCCAATGCCTAAAAAATGAATAACTACATATTTAACTCTCAAAATCATGCTTCTTTTGGAGGAAAATTACAAAGTCATTCTAATTTGAATAAGTATTTGACCATTTATGTACTCTTTCTGGGAAAAGATATTCTTGTTCGAAGAGTAGAAACATATCCTTTCCTACTTGATAGGAGTCTTGATACACAATAGTAAATTGTATTTTCTGAAATTAATGTCATTTTGTATTTTAGCGAGCAGTGCCAAAGTGGTCCATTGCATAAAAGTCTAACTAGCAGTGATAGTAAATGTTATATTTTTCTCATTTTTTTTTCATTTTTAGTGCTTGCCAATCTGATAAGAGAAAAAAGAAGGTATATCAAGAGTCCGATTAGTAGCTCTTTAATTATTGGCGAGCCTGAATATTATTTGTATATATTTAGTGATTTATGTACTTTTGATGGCTATTCTTGGCTGTCAACTTCACTACATCTGGAACTTACTAAAGCCCAAGTGGCTGAGTACACTGGTGAGGGACATTTTCTTAATTAAATCATTTGAAGTGGGAAGACCCACTGTTTTGGGGAGGGCAGGTTTCTCTGTATAGCCCTGGCTGTCCTGGAAATCACTTTGTAGACCAGGCTGGCCTTGAACTCATAGAGATCCACCTGTCTCTGCCTTCTAGTACTGGGATTAAAGGTGTGCACCCCCACCACCTGGTGGGAAGACTCACTTTTAATACAGAGGTGGGAAGATCAAACTTTAATTTGGGCCATACCTTCTGCAGGTAGCCTGTATAAAGGACATGGAAGAAGGAAGCTTGCTTTATTTGCCTTCTTGCCCTCTCTCTAGCTGGCAAGTCTATTTCTTCACTGGCATTAGGCCTACTTCTTTAAGATTCCTGCATATACTGAAGACCAGCTGAGACATCCAGCCTCATGGACTGAACAGCTACTGGATTCTTGGACCTTCCACTGGTACACAGCCAAGGTTGGACTAACTGGACCACAACCTGTAAGCCATTCTAACAAATCCACTTTATATACTCATTCTATTAGTTCTATTCTTCTAGAGAACCTTGACTAATACAATATGATTACACATGCCATTGGTAAATCTTATTTGTGGATTTTTTTTGTGGGGTGTGTGTGTGTGTGTGTGTGTGTGTGTGTGTGTGTGTGTGAGAGAGAGAGAGAGAGAGAGAGAGAGAGAGAGAGAGAGAGAGAGAGAGAGAGAGAGAGCACTCATGCCCGAACATGTGGAGGAAAGAGGTTGACATTAAGGTCTCTCTCTGAATCTGGAGCTTACCATTTCAGCTAGACTGAGTGACCAGCAGGCCTCGGGGTTCTTGTTTCTTCCTCTGCAGCACTGGGATTACAGGCAAATGAATCAGTGCTTGACTTTTACATAGGTACTGTGGTCCAATCTCGGCACTCATGCTCACTCAGTAAATACTTTACCCAGTGACCCATCTCCTTAGTCCTGTCATTTCTTTTCATTCTTGCCCATTTTGCATATTGAATTTTTCACCCCATCATATTTGTTACAAATGTTTCCTGCTTGCATTTTGTTTCATAACATTGCAGACTAGGACTTCAATGGCCTTAGAAATATTTTTTGCTAGGCAAGTGGTGGGATTTAGCTCAGTGGTAGAGCGCTTGCCTAGCAAGCACAAGGCCCTGGGTTCGATCCTCAGCTCAAAAAAAATTTTTTTTTGCTTTTTTTTCTCCTGGTTTCTCTGCTTCTATCTTAAAATAAGATTGTTAGTTAAACTTTTATTTATAATCTACATTAAATTATCTGATAGACTTTTAAAGTTTCTACTTGTTTGCTTTTTTACTCCTTGAAATGGGTCTTTTCATGTTGCCATGGATGGTATCTAACTCAGGCTCAAATTATCTATCTCCCTGCTTCAGTCTCCCAAGTTGTTGGTATTCCAGGCCTCAATGCCCATATTTTATTTTATTTAAAATTAACTATTGAATACGTTTGTGTGTCATTTTGGCATGAACTTTGGGGAACTATCTCTTTAAGTTGTTTTTCTAGTAGTTAACAACTTCCTTTCCTGGATCTGATTGAGTTGCTTCACTTGAATAATTTTCGTGAGGAATTGACATCTTAATTCTTATTTGTCTTGTTTATTACACAAGTACTTCATATGTCTCTCCTTATGTGCTAGTATTTTAAAAATTATCTTTGAGCTAATTCATGTCCTCTTCAAATGTACGTTGCTTACTTTTTAGATTTTTCTTCTAGTTGCTTCATGTTATATACTGGTAAAGCTAATGGAGTAATTTTCTCCTGTTGCATTTTTCTCACAGTTTGTTGCTATTATATAGGAAGGCTGTTACTTTTGTATGCTTATTTTATACACTGCCACTTCTTAATTCTCTAAGACGTTTTGTTGATTGATTCTACTGGTATTTTGAGGATGGCAAACTTATAATCTAGAAGAACTGTAATTATGAATCCTTTTTAACTAGCAATGCTTTGAATTCATTTTTCATGTTTTACTAGTAGCGTTAAAAAACATCCACAATGTAGATTGTAGGGAGCACTGATGTTGTGTTCTTGACATAAAAGTGCATAGGCTTTCAGGCTTTTACCCTTAAACAGGATACTGGTGTTTGAATAAAAAAATAGATTCTTATGTTAATATATGTCTTTTTATTTGTGTTCATTAAGAGAAATTGGATTTATTCAAAAGAATTTTCCATTTGTGTTTATAAATGCAACATTTTTTTCTTTGCTCTAATGCTCTTATGAAGGATATGAATAATTTTCATTATGTTGAACTGCACTTATGTGTTCCTTTTCATGCCACATTGGATGCATTTTGCTGGGACGTTCTCTGGCACTTTTACACCCACACTCATAACTAAGACTGCTCTGATGCTTGAGCATGTGCCCTTTGTTAGCTTGGAAAGAAGATTATGGTAGCAGAAAAATACATCGGAAGGTTTCCAGTTTTATCCTTGACTTAAAATGTTTTAGCTAGCATTTGGATTTCTTGCCTCCTTTCATTATCTGCTGCTTTGTATTTCTGTTTTATCCAACATTCAAAACGACGCTTTTCTGCTATTTTCTTGGACTAAAAGGGTGGAGACATGGTTTGTATTTACTTCCCTTCCTATCTTTGACTTTCTGAAGCATAGATATACGAAGATGAACATGTAAATAGTCTGTTCCATAATTGGGAAACTTTGGTGAGAACTTTGTCTATTAGAATTATTCATTTATGTTCCATCAAGTTTTTCTCACTTGCTTCTCATTTATTAACTGCTCCTTTAGGGTCTGTAGTTAGAGTTTTCCTGCCTGGCCCAGTCAGGACAAATCTCTCTTACCCGCCAGTCCCACAGTCGCTCAGACCCAACCAAGAAAGCACACAGAAACTTATATTGCTTATAAACTGTATGGCCGTGGCAGGCTTCTTGTTATCTACTTCTTCTATCTTAAATTAACCCATTTCTGTTAGTCTATACTTTGCCACATGGCTCGTGGCTTACCAGTGTCTTTACATGTTGCTTCTCATGGCGGCGGCTGGCCGTGTCTCTCCCCAGCCTTCTACTTCCCAGAATTCTCTTCTCTCTTGTCCCGACTATACTTCCTGCCTGGCCACACAGAGCAATATCCACAGCAAGGGTCCCTCCTGTATATCACTTATATTTTCAGTGCTTTACATAAGCTATTCAAGTCTGTGTTTTCTAGTTACTTTTTAGTCGCCAAGTCGACTTTTTCTTAGTGTTTATGTTCTTGCCTGTCTATAGTTCACTGCTTCTCAATCTGTGGGTCATGGCCCCTTTGAGGAGAATTGAATGACCCTTTCACAGAGGTTGCCGAATACCATCAGAAAACAAAGGTATTTGCATTATGACTTAAACAGTAGCATAATTACAGTTATGAAGTAGCAATGGAATAATTTTATAGTTGGGGGTCACCTCAGCGTGAGGAACTGTATTAAAGGGTTGCAGCATTAGGAAGGTTAAGAACCACTGCTACCAGAAATACCATTAAATGCTGCTCTTGGTTTCTGCCCCTGGGTATTATCCTTTCTTGTGCTACCATTGCTGGTTACTCCCAGCTCATGTTTTTCCAATCTCATCTGCTGGGGATGTCTTTCTGTATGCTGTGAATGTGTGTTGCTCTGATTTGGTTGATTAATAAAATGCTGATTGGCCAGCAGCCAGGCAGGAAGTATAGTATAGGTGGGATAAGCAGAGAGGAGAATACTGGGAACAGGAAGGCTGAGTCAGGAGTCGCCAGCCAGACACAGAGGAACCAAGATGATAAGGCAGAACTGAGAAAAGGTACCAAGCCATGTGGCTAAACATAAATAATAATTATGGGTTAATTTAAGTGTAAGAAATAGTCAGTAATAAGCCCGAGCTAATGGCTGAGCAGTTTTAATTAATATAAGCTTCTGAGTATTTATTTTAAAAGTGGTTGTGAGGTCCTTGGCGCCAGGCGAGCACAGGAAAACCTTCAGCTACACTCATCTGTTCCAAAACTGTTTAAATTTGAATTTCAGTCCCACCAGCTCTTATCTTTAACCTTTTCCCTTTTTTCTTTATATATTCTTAGTAATTGAATTTACTTATTTGTCTTCAAATATATAAAAGCCAACTCTGAGAGCTGCTAGTACAGTGAAGATTACATGATAGATCAAGTATTACTTCAGTTGGGCTTCAGCTTTGAATTGCCAACTGGATGTTGAACATTTTTGTTGTGATAGCCTTCTGAAACCCTCAACTTACTAAGTGAACAACTGAACTCATAAATTTTCTTTTATTTATTTGTCTCCATTTTCCCTATTTCTAGTAGTTGTATCCATATATTCTGCTGCAATTCAATGGTCTCATACAAGAAAATGTCCTTTGTTAGGAAACGAAGAGAACAGTGCGTGCATACTTTGTTTTAGAGAGTAGGTACAACAAGATACTGACATTCAGAAATGTTGGCTGAGCACTCTAAGATCTCAGAGTAGTTTTTTTTTTTCAGCAGAAGCTGGACTTAAAAAACAGTTCTTTAAATTTGACAACAATTTTAGTTTGAAAAAACTGACTCCAACCAAACACACTCCTGTGCACACATTTTGGTCTGTGAGTTTGGGGCTGAAATCTCTGGGTCAGAGAGTGTTTTGGCTCTCAGTTCCAATGCTATTTTTCTTATAGAAATTAAAGAATTATCACTATTGACATGTGAAATATAAATAATAAAATGTATAGCTTAAATGTAAAAGTCAATAAAAATTTTGTTTTACAAATGCATACATCTATGTTGAAATGAATCATATTTTCTTGTCCCTTTCTGATATATCTTTCACTACCCACAGACATCGTTTTGATTTATGTGACTATAGCTTAGCTTCTTTTAATAGACTTCATATAAATAGAATTAAAAACTGGTGTTCTGATTTATGTGACTATAGCTTAGTTTCCCTTAATAGACCTCATATATGTGAAATTAAACAGTATGTACTCCTCTATGTCTGACTTATTTTATTTAGCATAATGTTTTTTTTGAAATTTGTTCATTTTCTTACACATTTCTGCAGTACATTCTTTTTATTGACATATAGCATTTCATTTTATAAATATATTGCAATTTTCTACGCAGGCTTTTGTTAATGGGTATTTTGGGGTTGTTTCCTATAGGATTTTTTTTAATTTAGTGAAAGAATAATTAAAAACACAATAGTAAATATACAATTAGAAAACCTACATCTCATTGAGAAAATCAGCTTTTGATTACAGTTAGCTTTGGTTGGAGAGTAAGCTGCCCTTCTGCTCTTCTCTCTCATTTTGTTATGGTTTTGTTTCCTTTGTATCCTCCTTACCATCATCATTTCTCATCTAGAGCAGATGCGGTCCAAGCAGCACTCCACCTCTATTAGAGCTCCCGCTCTTGATGGCAGGGCTCATTGTCTGCTACTAACCTGTGGAAGGCTGTGTGATGCCAACCATAGAGTCTAACATATTAATTTTATTAAGAAGCCTTACTAATAAGAGAAATGGCTGTTGTTCCATTCTGAGTTATTCACCCTAGAAACTATATTTAAAAGACAAACAAGTGGTGCATCTGTGATTTTATTACTGTGCGTATGTTAACTCACAATTAGATGGGAAATCTTCATGAATGTAAACCTTAAGAAGTAACAGAAAAATTATAAATATTAGGACCTTTGATGCATATATTTGCATATTCAACAAATACTTAATTTTGAAAGTAACTTTTGTGCCATTCCAGGATCCTAACACCCTTTCTCTTTCTCATCCCACTGAAAAGCACTATCCTGGCCAGTGGTGGTGCACACCTTTAATCCTAGTACTCTGGAGGCAGAGGCAGGCAGATCTATGAGATCGAGGCCAGCCTGGTCCATAGGGTGAGTTACAGGAGAGCCAAGGCTACACAGCTGAGACCCTGCCTTGAGAAACCAAAGGAAAAAAAAAAAAAAACAAACCCAAAACAAACAAACTACTATCCTGAATTTTGTGTTTAATATTTTCATGGGCATATGGATTATTTTAATTTATATGTGCCAATAAATGATATTTCATGTTGCTTTTCTGATTTAAAGCTTCACATAAGTGGCATTATCTTGGATTTTTTGTTTTGTTTTGTAACTTTTTTTCTATTTACAACTTTCTAGTTGTAAAATTTCCCATGTTGACATAGTTTATTTTACTTCTTGGATTGAATGAATCTGTCACCATTAATTAATCTTCCCTCCTGTTGCTTATCATTTAGTGCTTCCAGATTTTGTTAATATATTAAATTCACCAGTGAGCATTCTTATGGTCTCCTTATGTACACACACATAGAAGAGAATCTCTATGGTTCTTACAAGTTGTAGATAGAATATGTGTTCTCTTTTCCTCCACTGAACCTAAATGCACTAAAAAATTTCAATGTCAGTTCATCTGAGAATTTTTAGTGGTTCCTTGTAATAGATAGGTACTAGACTAAGTCAGTATAATAGAGAGACAAAATCTACTGGGCTAAATAATGTACAAGTGTTCTTCTCTCTGACAGCGGTTGGGAGTCTAGTTCAGGTATGTGGCTCTGCCCCAGAAAACCGGATCACATCTTATTTCTCTGACATACTTCAGCTCAGTGCTTCTCAACCTTCCTAACTGCTTTGACCCTTTAATACAGTTTCTCATATTGTGGTGACCCCCAATCAAAAAATTATTTTGTTGCTACATCATAACTGTAATTTTGCTACTGTTATGGATTGTAATGTAAACACCTGCGTTTTCTGATGCTCTTTGGTTATCATGACCCACAGGTTGAAAATCAACTGCCTAATGGCACTATTCTGAAAACTACAGTTTTTAGGCCAAATATTGGCCACCACTTGATTTTTATGATCATAAGCTAGGACTGGTTGTTATATTTTAAATAACCCAAAAAGGGAGACTATTTAATATCACATGAAAAAAAATGTAAACTCTGTCCATAAAAAGATTGATTGGAACATTGACATACTCATTTGTTTCCATATTATCTAAGGCTACTTTTGAACTACAGAAATAGCATTAAGTACTTATGACAAAGGCTTTATTGTCCACATAGGTCAAAATATTTCTCTGATCTTTCACAGAAAAAGCTTTGTGACTCTTACCTTTGGGTGCTGTCTATTTCTAAAATGGATAGTCACTACTTTTTCCAACCATTGGAAAGAGGAATGGAGATGGAGGTCAGCCAAATTCCTCCTCAGGGGATATAATTCACTCCTGTATCAATGGCCAGAGTTTTTCTCTTATTGCTTTAATTTCTTCAACATTATTTTCCAGATTTATTTTTCTTCTGCATGTAGGTATGCATTTTTATTCTTGATATTCAGCTTTTAGTTTGTTAAAGTTCATATATATATATATGTATATATGTACATATATATGTCCTCTGAATGTTTCTTTATTTTATAGATCCATGAATATGTGTTTAAGACAAGGTTTCATACTGAGCGGTGGTGGTGGTGCATGCCTTTAGTCCCAGGACTCGGGAGGCAGAGGCAGGCACATCTCTGTGAGTTCAAGGATAGCCTGGTCTACAGAGTGAATTCCAGGAAAGGCACCAAAGCTACACAGAGAATCCCTGTTTCAAAAAACCAAAAATCAAGCCGGGTGGTGGTGGTGCATGCCTTTAATCCCAGCACTCGGGAGGCAGAGGCAGGTGGATCTTTGTGAGTTCGAGGCTAGCCTGGTCTACAAAGCGAGTTCTAGGAAAGGTGCAAAGCTACACAGAGAAACCCTGTCTCGAAAAACCAACCAACCAACCAACCAACCAACCAACCAAACAAACAAACAAACAAAAAACCCAAAAAAATAAAAAAAAGAGACAAGCTTGAAATGTATACAGGAATGACCCCAAACTTCTGATCACCTTGTTTCCAACTCCAGGTTATAGATGTGTGCTACAATGCTTAATTTAAGCTATGCTACAAACTGAATCTAATTGCCATAGATATACAACCTCTTCTTTCCTAATTCTATCAAAATTTGTTATGTTTTTTCGAGACAGGGTTTCTCTGTGTAGCCCTGGTTGTCCTGGAACTCACTTTGTGGACCAGCATGACCTTGAACCCAGAGATCTTCCTGCTTCTGCCTCTCGAGTACTGGGATTAAAGACTTGTGCTCCCACTGCTTGGAAAATCCCATTTTTTAAAAATTGTTTCATTTCTATAGTTTCATAAAGGCCAGCTTACTATTGGGTTATCTAGTGGTACAATTCATATGATTTAAACACTAAAAATAGGCTTCAACGCTTCATAGTTAAAAAATCAGTTGAGCCAAACTTGAGTTATCATTTCAAGATCCCTTTTCATTCTATGACACGAGGCTATGAAGCAGGCATGCTCATGAGATTTAGAAAGCAGAAATAAAGCAGCTATCTCACCGCTGCCTGTTATTGCAACATGCAGTTAAAGCCAGATGCAGCTTCCTTTGTGCTCCATCTCATCATAGTTTCTGTACACTCTGACTCTGACTCCTCTGAATTGCTGACTGAGAACCAGAGATCCCAGGTAGTGAGATGTCTTGAGATGGAATGAAGGATACTCAGTTAAATTTGGCTTTCAGGTATTTTACATATATGTATGTGTATGTTTTACATAGGTATTATATACATTTACTTTGAATCAGTGTGCATATACAAATAGGTGTGTGAATGTATGTATGTATGTATGTGTTTATGCACATATGAGCAAGATTAAATCTGTCAGTCCTCTCTCAAACATAATACCAGTTGCAATGGAAAGCTGTCTGCAGACGTCTCTATGAGATATTGGACCTCCTGCATTCTAGAAGCTGGCTGTGTGGGACTGGATGGTGGCTTACTGCTGATATTCAAACTTTTTGTGATTGTTACTTTGCCAACCTCTTCCACAATTTTGCAGTTTCAGTCCTAGAACTAAGACCTTATTTTATGATACTGATAATGATTCAGCTTTCCTAGTGACTCTTGACTAATACAGCCCTACAAAGCCTTCATGCCTTGTCTGTAGGCTAACTCCAAAATTAGAAAAAGTACATAAACACCATATATATGATAGCATAATCATTGTTCACCATTGAGTCATGTAATTTGCCAAGAAATGCCAAGCCAGTAAATGTGCTAAAATTACTCACCTCCTCTAATAGCTCCTAGTACTAAAGTGAAATGGATTTTCTCTCTGTGACTATTTCATGGCATTTTCTTATAATCCATAAGTTGAATAAAATCTGTTCCATTTCACTTTGCTGATGTTTGGAACATGGGTTTCCGGCATTCTCAAAAAAGTTTTGCTAGTTTTTAAAATTGTGCTTATTACCTTCCCTCCATTTTTTGCTTTGTCCTTTCCTTTCTTTGGCCATTGGCAAGAGTGGGTGAGGATGCACACCTGAGATCTCAGCCAGTCACTTCCTCCCACACCCTGTGTCAGCTGTATGCAATTCTGCCCTGAGTGCACATGGCCTCATGGTCTTGGGAATTGCTATCCAATACAGGCTGTGGGAAGTTAACTGAAAGGAGGCCTCCATCTACACAGCTATGGTGAAATCAGCATTTGTGCTGAGGTGAGATTGCTCCCGGAATAGCTGCTTTGGGGTGACATAACGTTAGTATATATCATTTAAGAATTCTAGTGGCTTGTTATTGTTTGGTTTTTCCAAGAACGTTCTTAAAATTTATTGTTTTATTTTCTTTTGAAATGGGGTCTCATATAGCTCAGGTTAGCCTTGAACTTCCTATGTAGTCAAGGATGACCTTGAACTCCTGATACTTGTGCTTCTATCTCCTGAGTGCTGGAATTAAAGATGTAGACCCTCACATCTGGCATTCAAATTATAAATCCTTCTTTCCTTTACAAAACATAAATCTTAAGCATGCTTTATTCTTTTTGTGAAGAAATGCATATGTATGTGTGTGCAACTGTGCTTGAAGGCACTAGTGAAGGCCAGAGGAGGATATGGAGTATCCTCTGGCAGTCTCTGCCTTATCACTTTGACACAGGAACTCTCATGGACTTGGAGCTAGGCTGCTAGGCAGAAAGTCACAAAGGCCTTCCCCCAGAGTGCTGGAGTTAGGGATGCATGTATGTGGCCATACTCTACTTTTGTTTTAGCATGGTACTGGCATCCAAACTCAGGTCCTTATGTTTATGTGGCAAGTGATCTTACCCACAGAGCCAACTCTCCAACCCCTCAAAGCATTATTATTATTATTATTATTATTAACAAATATTGCCTTATGTGTAAAAAAGTATTACTGGAACATAAATGTCTGATAGTGCCTTCCTTATCTCCTATAAAAGACAAAAGAGGGACACAAAGATGGCTCAGTGGGTAGAAGCATTTGATGACCCAAGTGTAATCCCCAGGACTCAAAAGGCAGAACGAGAAGACCACCTTCTGAGAAGTAATCTTCTGACATCCAGGTCTGAACTGGGGCATGTGTGCTTATATACCCACATGTGTGCGTGCACACATACACACTCTATATATGAATGAATGGATAGATTTGATTTTAAAAACTGCAAAATCAGAGAAGCAAATATGTTTTCTAATGATTAGTGATTTGTAATACACGAACACTATTTAAACATTTGTAATGTTCAGGGGAATTTGACATACAAAAGTACAGATTAGCTTTATGACTGAGTATGATGTTTTTGGCTTGAAAGTAAGAGAAAAATGGGATTGTAAGTAGCATTTGTATATTTACACAGATAAGATTCACCAGTATTTATACATTTCATTCATTATAATTACTAGAATTGTTAAAGTACTCATTTAGTTAGATTGTTTAATTGTTCAGTGAATGCTAAAGGCATTTACAGTATTTCAAAAGAAAATTAAATATATTTACAGATTTAAAATGTCTAAGAGATTTTCATTTATAAATTAGACTGATTATAACTAGAATAACGTTAGTAAATTGAAATGAGAGGTTTAGAAAAAGCTGTTTTTCAAATTTCCTAATTTACATAAATCAAAATCAATGAAACACATGTAATCATCTTTCTTGTATGCATATGTTGAAGTCACCTTTTTTTTTTTAAATTGAAATGTTGCCCAGGCTGGCCTTGAACTCAATATGTAGCTAAGGATGATGTTGAACTAGTCCTTTGTAGTGGGTAGCCATCCCAGCCTTGGCCTGGAAATTCCAACCCCCACTGAGGCTTCGGTAATGGTCACGCCCACAAGGCAGGGCTGAGGGAGGAGTTGGAAGACCCAGGATCGAGAGGAGAGGCTTCTCTTGGATCTGGACCCTGGACACTGGAGGTAGACCTAGCAGAGTTCTCCATAGAACACCGCCGGACTGCGCCATACCTTTCCCAGACCCTGCAACCTATCCCTTCATTTGTAAGTTACCCCACAAAATAAACTTCCCTTTTAACTATGTGGAGTGGCCTTAAAAATTTCACCAATAGCTGGCGCCCAACATGGGGCAAGAGTTTCCACCTAAAACCTGAGAAAAAAGATTCTAGAATGGAGCTAAAAACATCTTCCTAGTTGTCTCTCTTAAGTTAGCAGCAGCCTGCAGGTTTGAGCTATTATGGGGGGTTCCTGGCATGTGTGTCTGACTTGCAGTGTGGTGGGAATGAGGAGTCTACAAGTGGCACTTTACTCTGCTGCGTGGTAGATTTAGCCTTTGCTAGTTTAAAAAAAAAGGTTTCTGGGCTATGCACTGCTTTGATAGAACTGCTTCTGATAGTTGATGGTACACATGGCTCCAGACCCAGAGTTGGTAGTAAACTGTACCACTGCCATGATGGGAAGCTGAGGTGGGTGGAGCCAGCAGCCACAGTGGCTTTTCAATCTTACAAAGATGGATATTACACAGAGAATCTGGTTTGTGTTGTCTTTGGGATTTTTAACTACAGAAAAAGATTAGATTGTAAAAGCTGTTGAGTTAAACAATTATGTAAATTTTAAAAGTAACTTGACTTCAAAATTTGGATATAAGGATATGTTGCTTTGGAAAAGAGTCTCTGCTTTTGTTTCCACAGAAAGCCAGAGGCTGTGGATTTGTTCCAGATTAAGATACATCAGGTTTGATCAGCCAAGGCCACCTGAAAGGTCTCTGATGACACCATGGCCCAGATGATCCAACATCCAGAAAGGTTTCAAGGCAACTGGCTCAGAGGTTTACCCTCACGGACTACTCCATAATCCTAAAATTTTCTTTGTGTCCCCATAAGATACAGCACCCCCCTCCAGCAGGAAGTAGTAAGAAAAACTACACCCACATTCCCAAAATTATCAAGCTGGCTTTGGGGATGGAATCCGCTCACTCCTTCTCTAAATCAAGACATATTGCTAAAAGAAAAGGTTAAAAGATTCTTGTGTCCCAAATCAGAAGAGCCCTCTGGTGTGGGACTGAGAAAAACCAATATTTTTATTTAAATCAGGTTGAATATAAATGTGATCTCTTTCTAAAGAAAAAAAGGGGATATGATATAGATATAATAGGAAGAAAGGGTAGATTAAGGAACTTACTTTTAAAGAACAACTTGTTTAAAATGTTTTACTTTGGTATAGATTTTAGTCTATTGATACAAACTTAAAGTTAATTTTGTTATACTGTGTGTATATTTCTACTTTGTTTAAGGTATTATGTTTGTATAGCTCATTTAAAATTGTAATGGACAATTAAAAATAGATTAATAATTAATAATCTATGATAATCATACTTGTAGCCATGTTAGTTAAGTCTTCTAGGTATTCATAGAGATATTTCATATAGATAGGTAATCTTCAAATACTTCAAAGACCTTCAGAATATGGCATTTAAAATATTTTTAAAATTTAGACTTTCTGGACAGTGAGATATGTCTGCTCCTGGCAATACCAATTTACTTCAGAGAGGAGGATGGGCATTGAAGACACTTCATATCTTATCTTCACCTTGGCAAAAATAGCCATTTGGGCAAGAAATGATTCTTGCTTGGACTGCTTGATCAACTGGATATGCAGGACCCATAGAAAGGTGACCACTAAACTTTGCTTGACAAAATGGTCCTTCAGGTTCCTGCTTCACAGAGGAAACTGCCAGACATTCTACAGGACACTGAGAGAAGTGACCGAGAGACTCTAGCCCTATGGGCTGAAGACAAATGCCCCAACTTTACAAAGGAACATTAGGTGACTATCCAGGCTGCCAGCTGTCTCTGTCTACCCTGCAAGACTCCCGAAAGTTGCTTGCATCTTTCTCCTGGTTCTCAGGTAATATAATATATATAATATCCTTCTGAGGTCTTTGATGTGGTTGAAGAGTAAATAGTTATAATTTCCTCAGTTATAATAAAAGATAAGTTAGATATAAAACTTTAGACTCACAAATATAAGATAGATAGGATATCTTCTTTAATATTGTAACTGTAATTCTTGCTTGGTAATTGTTTTGTTATCTAAAATTTTACTCTATAAAAGTTAAAACCTTGCTTTTTGAAAAAAAAAAGGGGAAGTGCTGTGGGATGTTCTGTATGTCAAATGTGTTCCTCTGATTGGTTAAAATAAATAAAGTGCTGATTGGCCAGTAGCCAGGCAGGAAGTATAGGGTAGGTGGGACAAGGAGGAGGAGAATTGTGTCAAGTGGAAGGCTGGGAGGAGACACTACCAGCTGCCGCCATGACAAGCAACATGTAAAGACACCGGTAAGCCACAAGCCACGTGACCAGTATAGATTAATAAAAATGGGCTAAATATCAGAGTAAAAGCTAGACAATGATTGGCCTGAGCTAATGGCCAAGCAGTTTAAATAATGTAAATGTCTATATGTTTATTTTATAAGTGGGCTACTGGACTGCTGGGGCTTAGTGGGACCTGGAGAGAAGGTCTCCAACTACAAATAGACTGAGTATAACTAGAATAACGTTAGTAAATTGAAATGAGAAGTTTAGAAAAAGCTGTTTTTCAAATTTCCTAATTTACATAAATCAAAATCAATGAAACCCATGTAATTATCTTTCTTGTATGCATATATTGAAGTCACCTTTTTTTCTTTAAATTGAAATGTTGCGCAGGCTGGCCTTGAACTCAATATGTAGCTAAGGATGATGTTGAACTAGTCCTCCTTCCTTGACCTTCCAAATGCTGGAATGGAGTCACCTTTAATAACACTAAAAAGTCTGTTTTACCATATTTTTCTTTTTTAAATTCAATTGCTAATTAATTTAAAATCATCATACAAAATAGAGTTTCATGCATTATATCATGCCCATTTTTACCTTAACATTATCTTTACTTTTTATCCCTACCTCTTCCTCCTGGTTCCCTTCATTTTCCCAAACACTGCCCTTCTACACATACATGCAAATAGACACATACTTAATGTTGCCCATTACTGGTAATGTTATATTTGATTATGCCACTCACATGTTTCTTATTATGTTAATAATAACAATAATAATAATTATTATAATTATAATAATAATAATAGATATAACAAAGTTTTACTTGAATACATTTCAGAGTGCTGGGCAATTATCATCTATATCTAGTCCCAGGGTAGTTTAAGAACCACTACAAGACAGCCTTGCATCCATTATGTAGTCCCAATCACTTCATCATTTCCCTAAGCATCACACAACTCATCATCAACCTGTTCTCTGTCTCATAGGTTTGCCTAGTTTAGAATTTCATATAAATGAGATGCTAGAATACATGGCCTCATGTTTCTGTCTTGTTTCCCCCAGTGTATCATTTAAAGTTTATCCGTGCTGTAGCATATGTCAGCGCTTCATTAGTTTTCATACTTACCTACATCTTACCCATTCATCAGATGACGACTATTTGAATGGTTTAAACTTTCATGCTGTTATGGAAAATTCTGCAATGAAGATTGTTTGCCAGTTTTTGTGTGAACATAAATTTCAGTTCTCTTGAGTGCACACATACCTGTCAGGGGAAGTACTGGGTCATGTGGTGATTCTATGTGAATGTTACCAACAAAACACCTATTTTCTGTCATAGCTGCATTTTCATCCTAGTTGGGAATGTATGTATAAGGTTGCTAATTTTTCTATGACCTGTTTTCAGCTGTTTTTCCCTGCCTTCCTTTCTCTCTTTCTTTCTTTCTTATGTAGTCACCTAGTGGGTAAGTGTGAAGTGGCGTTTCACTGTGGATTTTGATTTGTATTTCCTGAGTAACTGGTTACATTGAACATCTTTTCTTTAGGATTGGTAATATTGTTCCTTTCATTTCTGATTTTAGTTATTTATATGTTCTGTTTTCTTAGTCTGTCTAGACAAGTTTATCATGTATATGTATGGTATATGTATTCATAAGTGGAAGCCAGAGGTGGATGGTGGACTCTGGGTGTTTCCTTCAATTGCTCTCCACCTTGTTTTGAGTCTTTCACTGAACCAAGAACTCAAAGACTGAGCTAGACTAAGTGGCCAATGAGCTCTTGCCATCTGCCTTTTTCTGCTCCTATTCCACAGGGTTTCAGACATGTTCCACAGCACCTGGCTTTTTATGTGTATGCCAGAGATGCTTGGGGAGCAAGCGTTTTGTCCACTGAGCTATCTTCCCAGCTCACAAAATCACATTTTGAATCCACCAATTTACTTCAGGCTCTTGTGGAACTTCTCGTTTTCCTCTTCCTTCCCCTCTTATGTTGAGACAGGTCACTATGTTGCTGAAGAAGACCTTAAACTCCAAGTTCTTCTGACTCTACCTTCTGAGTGATAGAATTACAGGGCCCAGGGGAAGGGGTATGGGAACCAGAGGGGTGGAGGACACCATAACAACACAGCCCACAGAATCAACTAAGCAGGGCTCCTAGGGGCTCACAGAGACTGAACTGACCACCAGGGAGCCTGCATGCGTCTATACTAGGTCCTCTGCATATATATTATGGTTGTGTAACTTGGTGTTCTTGTGGGACTCCTACCAGTGGGAGTGGGACTGTCTCTGACCCTTTTGCTTGCACTTGGGACCCTTTTCCTCTTACTGGGTTGCATCACCCAGCCTTGATATGAGGGTTTGTGCCCAGTCTTATTGTATCTTGTTAGGCCATGCTTGGTGGATATTCTAGGAGGCCTGCTCCTTTTTTCAGGATGTAATGTGTGAGAGAAGAATAAAAGTTAAAAAAAAGAATGGATTGTTTAATCTTGATATATTTATTTATTTCCCCATTTTCAGTATATAACTGATTTCAAATTCTATTGTTTTGGACCTAGATGCTTTGAATAGTTTCAATATTTTAAAATTTATTCAGAATTATTTTTTAGCATATTATGTGGTTTATCCTAAATAATTTTCCATGTTGTCCTCAGAAAAATATGTATTCTACTGTTTTTCCATGGAGTATTGATCTGGGAGAATAAATTATTTTATAGTATTAACTGCTATTCTCTGACTTTTGTGCAATTTTTTTTAATTCATAATTGGAAGTGGACACTGAAATTTTAAATCCTTCTTGTTAAGCTGCCCATTTCTTTATTCAGTTCTGTCAATTTTAGTTTCATGTACTTTTTGTTTCTAATATGTCTTTTCTAGATAGTTTCTAGTTGAGTAAGATGTTCCACTCTCAGTTAAAGAATTTTGTCTTTTCCTTCTAAAGTAATTAATAAAGACATTGATTTATTTTTGCTATTTGTTTTCTATATGATATATATTTGTTTTACATTTTCTTCATCACTGCCTTGTTTTGTATGTAATTTTTAGTGTACAACTTTGATTACTTTATCATTTCTTTATCTGGTAATGATCTTTTTTGAGGCATAACCTCACTATGTAGCTCAGAACAATCTGGAATTCACTATGAACTGGCCTTGAGTACATAATACCCCTGCTCTGGTGTGAATACTAGAATTATAGGTGTAAAGAACTGCATAATATTTTCTTCTTATTACTGTTTATGTGGTTGGTTTGTAGTGCTTGGAATCAAATCCAGTACTGTGAGCCACCTACCTATATAAGCTTTCTAATGTTGAGATACACACCTTTTTTTTTTTACTATATATGTTTAGTTATTGTCTTACTAACTATGCTAAATGTTAAAAATTGGCAAGCTTGATTTGTAATTAAGATAATGCAACCTTGACTTAAACAGAATACAAAATTTATAAATAGAGCTCTGCTGCAGAACCGGTCTATCCTTTCCCCTTCCTGCTGATATTGTAACAGACTCTATCTTACACATTGTGTGCATACATTTGCAATTATTGTTTTATGCATTGGTTTTTTAAATAATATAGGGAGAGAGAAATTACAAATGAAAATTACAACAGTAAGTTTTCCCTAGTTTTATTCAGCTATTACTGAGAAATAAGGTTATTTATATTTAAGGTGTGCGATATGAGTTTTTGACAAGTATATTTGTGTTTATATTATTGGTGAAACTTTGTGGGTGTAGCTTCTGATGTTACTAGCATACATAATCTCAATCAAATTCTCTGATCCCTTGGTCCTTGCAATCTTTCTACCCCCTCTTCTGCAATGTTCCCTGAGCCTTATGTGCAGGAGTTTTGTGTAGGTGTATCCCTGGGACTTGCTTCCACAACTCTGCATATTGATTGGTTGCTTTTAATGGCCTTTATGGCCCACAGAGCTCTTTCTTCTCATGTTTCTTGGTCTATCTCTTGTTTGTCTCCACTTTTGTGTCTTGCCACAGTCTTTTGTAGTCAATTCCTTTATGTTTAAATACTTTTGACAAATGCTGCCCAAGAAGATATTCCAGTCCTGAAAATGTCCTGAGTTGTGTTCTACAGAAACAAGTTCTTGTATTTGATTGTAAAGCATCCCCCAGATATCATGTGTTGAAGGTATTGTTTGCACTGCAGCAGAGTTGAGAGGGCAGGTCTTTGGGAAGTGATTGGATCATGAGAATTCTGACCTCATCAATGGATTAGTTCACTGATACATTTATATTTCAATGGGCTATTGGTATGTGATGTAAATTTTAAGAGATAAGGCCTAGTTGAAAGAAAGAGATAATGGGTTCTGATCTTGGAGGATGTGGTTTGACTTTCAGAATCTTTCTTTGCTTTTGGATGGGCATATACTGAAACTTCTGAAACTGTAAGCCAAATATTTTGTTTCTCCTTATAAATTATTTACTTCAGTTGTTTTGTTACAGTAATGGAATACTGATAATATAGTAGCTTTACTCAAGTACATGACTATGAATCCTGTTTTTGGTCAGGACTAGGATATTTCAGGATTCTTCCCATGAGCACTGTAGTGATTTGAAAGAAAATGGCCCCCAAAGGGAGTGACACTATTAGGAGGTAGGGTATGGTTGGAGTAGTTATAGTCTTTTTGGAGGAATTATGTCACTTTGGAGGCAGGCTTTGAGGTCTCATATATACTCAAGCCATGCCCAGCGAGACAGTCTACTTTCTGTTGCCTGCATATCAACATATAGTAGCTACCTCTCCAGCACCATGTCTACCTATACACTACCATGTCCCACCCTGATGATAGTGGACTAAACCTCTGCACTGTAAGCCACCACAATTAAATGTTTTCTTTGTAAGAGTTGTTGAGGTTATGGTGTGGTGATATATTGTGTGCCCTGATATATTGTGTATCCTAATAAAACTTAGCTGGTGTCAGATAACAAAACAGCCACTAGATTAGACATAGAGGCCAGACAGTGATGGCACATGCCTTTAATCATATCACTTGGGAGGCAGAGATCCATCTGCATCTCTGAGTTTAAGACTACACTGGAAACAGAACCAGGCAGTGGTGGCACACACCTTTAATCCCAGGACTTAAGATCTCATATCTTTCTTGGGAAAGACACATGTCTTTAATGCCAGGAAGTGATGGCAGGAAGCAGAAAGGTATATAAGGTGGAGGACTAGGAACTAGGGCCTTTTAAAGCTTTTAGGCTTTTTTTTAGCAGCAGTCAGCTGAGATCCATTCGGGTGAGGACTTAGAAGTTTTCATTCTGAGGAAACAAGATCAGCTGAAGAGTTGGCGAGGTGAGATTGGCTGTGGCTCGTTCTGTTTCTTTCAGCTTTCACCCCAATATCTGGATCTGGGTTTTTTTTAATAAGAACTTTTAAAATTTGTGTTACAGTCATGGTGTCTCTTCACAGCAATAGAAGCCCTAAATAATTCAGGGCCATCTTTTTAGTCAGTGAGATGTGGACTGAAAATTGGCTCAGGTCTGGAAACCAGACTTAGAATCATGATGTTTAAAATTGAAAGACTGGTCTCTAGTGCCTGCTTATTTATTATGTAAGGAAAATTGTACATGTCAAGCAGTATTCTTATTCTGTTTTGAATCTAGAGATGCTATTCTCCATTAAACATGTTTCTTTCTGTACATATCTTTCTTCAGGCTTCCAGACAATGAGGCTAAGAAATCATGGATGAAGATGTCTAAAGCTGTGGGCCAAGTGAATATCTTCTCCTTTATGTTGATCTTCTTGGGTATTTTGTGATAAAAAGTAGACTATTACAATGTAGAAATCAGCAGCCATAATTTTGTGAGTAGAAGTTCTGTATTGCTCTGCCTGGTACTGAAAACATGTACCAGAAGTTCAAGCTGTTATGATTAGATCTTTGGCTAACATGTATATTGGAGGAATGATAGCAGGTAGGCAATTATCCCTCTCTTACCACATTTTAGTCATTTGTTTCTTCTCATACCATCCATGGCTGTTGTAAGCCTTTGACAAGATTCAAGAGTTTGGTAACAAAGACTTTGACAGATTTTTTTCCAGTTTTATTTTTTGAGACCAGGTCTTACTATGTAGCTCCTGGTTTGTCTAGAACTAGCTATGTAGAACAAACTAGCTTTGAACTCACAGAGATCCACCTGTCTCCACCTCCTGAGTGCTAGGTTTAAAGACATATGCTACCATACCTGGTCTTTTTGAGAGTTTATAACTTACATTTTGTGGAGGGATAGATGCCTGGAATTTCCTCTGATATTTTTAGTGATATCATTGCCTTGTCCATTGCCTTTTGAAGAAAGTTTACTGGAGAGATGATGTGCATTTCTCCTTTGCTAATGTGAGTGTAAAGCAGGTTTCCCAGGCAAGTTTCCTCTCTTTTGATGGCTCCCTGGGATTTCTAATGAGGAAAGCTTTATTCCAGGGTTAGCAGGGAGCATTAGTTGTGAAGTTTTCTTTTGTGGTAAACTGGGAATTGACTGTCTGGCACTAAGCCCTGGAAATACTGAAAATGGGTATTCCTTTGAGAAGTTAATACATAAAAGTAGAAGCCTTTACTCTTTCCATAACATGTATTTTTTAAAATATAAAAGTCTGCTAGTTATTATTTTAATTTTTGCTTGTTGGAGAAGGCCAACAAATGCTATTCAGGGCAAAGGGATTTGTGAGGAATATGCTGGTGGATTAATACAGCTGTTTTGTTTACAAAGCTTCAATTAGATTCCTTGGTTAAATCCCCATTTTTTCTTTCTTCTTCTCTTCTGTGCTCACTGACTCAGAGCCCAGAGTATCTCTAGGGTTCTTCCAGGAAGGCTGGCCCTCATGTCTTTCCCAGTTTCCTCTTAATATATTCTAGTCTGTGGTTTATCCATCTGTTTCAACTGCCGACTTGTTCTTATCCATTCTCCTCCAAGAAATGTATTGGGATCCCTTTTGTTGGCAATTTCCAGCTCATTCTTTTGCCTCTTAGAGGTTTATGCCTTTATACTTACTTTTGCCATTATGCATTAATTTGAATGGAATCCAGGAGAGATTGGGAGAGATGCATCTATGTTTTCAGTGTCTTGAAATAAGACTAAGAAGCACTAGGAATCATTCCAGGGATGCATCATTTACAAAAAAGGCATAGCTTTAAAACATACTCTGTACCTCTTCATCTGTCACTCACTTTGAAGGTATATGTGAGAAAATGGTGATTGTTTGAGAGGAAAATGGTAGACTTTGAGGAGTTTCTCTCCCTGGAAGAACAAAGGTAATTAACCTCACATAAGTGGAAGGTTGATACATGGTTACCACTACAAAGAGCTTGACATGAGTTCTCTGCAGGTGTACAGCATCAAGAAGTAGCAACTGATTCACATCTAAGTGGAAGGTCTAAAAGTGAGAGAGGATATGATTAAAATAGTTAATTACGTATAAATATGGGGGGGCATGTGCACTTGTTTGTAGGTGTCAGCAGAGGCCAGGAGCCATAGATCCTCCTGGAGTTGGAGTTATAGATGGTTGTAAGCCACCTGCTATGGGAGCTAGGAATCGAACTCAGGTCCCTCTGCAAGAGCAGTATGTGCATGTAACCACTCAGCCGTTTCTCCAGTTCTGAGAGAGGCTATGGCTACAATAGCCTGAGACAAATGAGGAAGGAGACAGAGAACTGTATTTACAGGTGGACATATAACTGCTGATGTATGGGCAAATACGTTGCTTTCCAGAAACCAGATAAGTACACACAATAGGAAGTTAAAGTTAGGTCATCTTGAAGTAGAAGTCTAGGACAATTGCTCAGAGGTGTGAAGTAACCCTAGCACAGGAATTAATTGAAACAAACCCAGAAAGAAGTAGCTGAAACAGACCGGCCATGGGGAGTGTTGCTAGAGACAAAGATATTACAAATGAGAGATTACAGGGGACCTCTAAGCAACTCTCTAGAACAAAAATGTCAGCTTTGGAAATCTTCTACACTATCTAATCAGTGTCAGATTATACTTGAACTAGTGTCATCGTTCCTTAATTTAGAGTCCTCCTCCATGTTCAAACTTCAGAAGAATGGCTGGAGACCATTTTTTCTCTCTCTCTCCTCCCCCTGCCTCTCTCATTTGACTCAACATTTCCTTGTTGAGTCATACATGAACCAGGAGATGAGAGAAGTTTGAAAAACGGGCGTCATGCTGAAGCATTTAGACTGGATTGGAAATTTAATGCCAAAAAAAATGAAGACCGGTTTTGTAATATCTGAGAATGACTGAACAAGGTATGAGAGCTATCTGAAATTTCATGAAGAGGTGGGGAAAAATGATTCCATTGAGCTTATGGTGTGGAATGGTGGTGTGCAAGAATTATATTGGATTTTGCTTGTACCTTGTTATGTCTAGTTCATTCAATAAACTAGTTTATATAAAGCCATACTATTTGTATAGTCAAGGTTCGATGAATGGTACCAGAGAGGAGAAAGCAATAAACTTCTCCAGGAAAGCCAGAGGGGAGCAAGGCTTTTGCTCAGGAAAGATGTTGTGGGAGGCCTGCACAGTGAAGGGAATAGCATAAATGAAGATCTGAGATATACATGGGGAATAGCATATGGCTTAGCATGTCTCAATCATTATTAACCAGTTTTTGGTGAGAAAGGAGAAGAGATGTATTTAGGATTGTACTTAGAAAATGACTTTTTCCTTGAAAATGTCCTAAAGGGCCAAATGTTTAATGCAAGGTCATATTTACTTTTAAAATAATTGCTGTGTTCTGGAGTCCCAGAAAAGTAGATCACAGATTTAAGACTACTGTGAGCTACAAAGAGAGACTTTATCTTTTTTTTTTTTTAAGTGACAAGAATATTCTCTTCCTTATTGGGCAGTGGTGGTGCACAATTTTAATCCCAGCACCCAGAGACAGATGTATCACTGAGTTCGAAGCCAGCCTAGTCTAGAGTGTGAGTTCTAGGACAGCCAGGGCTATTACACAGAAAAACCATGTCTGGGGGGAAAAAAGCAAAGCAAAGCAAAGCAAACAAAAGAATATTCACAAGCATTTAACTCTCAATCCCGCTCCCCACCAAAAAGTACTGCATCATAATGTGCTGGGGAGACTGGTGAAATTTGTGGTGATGGGAAGAAATGCCAGGTTAAGACTGACTCTGTTATTGGTTGGTTTTTTTTTTTCCCTTTACTCTTTTGGGGCCCACCACCCAGCTCCCAAATAAATACATGGAGGCTTATGCTTTCTTATAAATGCCCAGCATTAGATTGGCTTGTTTCTAACCAGCTTTTCTTTTTTTGTTATTTATTATATTTGTGTTTTAATTTTACACATCAGCTATGGGTTCCCCTGTCCTCCCCGCTCCTGTCACCGCCCCCACCTTCCCCCCAGCCTCTCCATTCCCATCTCCTCCAGGACCAAGAATCCCCTGGGGATTCATTTAAACCTGGTGGATTCAGTACAGGCAGGTCCAGTCCCCTCCTTCCAGGCTGAGCAAAGTGTCCCTGTGTAAGCCCAAGGTTCCAAACAGCCAGCTTATGCACTAAGGACAGGTCCCACAGACTGGGTGCCTCCCAAACAGATCAAGCTGTTCATTTGTCTCAATTATCCAGAGGGCCTGATCCAGCTGGGGGCTCCACAGCCTTTGGTTCATAATTCATGTGCTTCCATTTGTTTGGCTATTTGTCCCTGTGCTTTTCCAATCTTGGTCTCAACAATTCACAGTCTTACAGTCCTTCCTCTTTCTCGACAGTTGGACTCCTGGAGCTCCACCTGGGGCCTGGCTGAGAATCTCTTCATCCACTTCCATCAATTATTGGATGAGAGTTCCAGCACGACCACCGTTAGGGTGTTTGGCCATCTGATCACCAGACTAGGTCAGATCAGGCTTTCTCTCAACCATTGCCAGCAGTCTATAGAGGATGTATCATTGTGGATTTCTGGGGACCTCTCCAGCACTCTGCCTATTCTTGTTCTCACGTGGTCATCATTTATCATGGTCTGTTATTCCTTGTTCTTCCTTTCTGTTCTTGATCCAGCTGGGATCTCCTGCTCCCCTAAGCTCTCTTTCCCTCAAACCTTGCCCTTCATTACTCCCACTGTCATCCAGGTTGTTCATGTAGATCTTATCCATTTCTCTGTCATTGGGCGATCCCTGGGTCTTTCCTAGGGTCCCATTTTCTAGGTAGCCTCCCTGGAGTTGTGTAGCAGTCTAGTCATCTTTGTCTTACATCTAGTATCCTCCTATGAGTGAGTACATACCATGTTTGTCCTTCTGAGTCTGAGTTACCTCACTCAGGATGATATTTTCTAGATCCATCCATTTGCCTGCAAACCTCATGATGTCATTGTTTTTCTCTGCTAAGTAGTACTCCATTGTGTATATGTACCATATTTTCTTTATCCATTCTTCAGTTGAAGGGCATCTAGGTTGTTTCCAGGTTCTGGCTATTACAAACAATGCTGATATGAACATAGCTGAGCAAATGCCCTTGGAGAAAGTAGGAAGTAGTCTTTAACACATTGGCACCAGAGATCATTTTCTAAATATAACACCAGTAGCACAGACACTGAGAGGAACAATCAATCAATGGGACCTGTTGAAACTGAGAAGCTTTTGTAGAGCAAAGGACATGGTCAATAAGACAAAGCGACAGCATAGAGAATGGGAAAAAGTCTTCACCAACCCCGCATCTGACAGAGGGCTGATATCCAGAATATATAAAGAACTCAAGAAATTAGACATCAAAATGCCCAACAGTCCAATTAAGAAATGGGCTATAGAACTAAACAGAGAATTCTCCACAGAGGAAGCTCAAATGGCTGAAAGACATTTAAGGAATTGCTCAACATCCCTAATTATCCAGGAAATGCAAATCAAAATGACTCTGAGATACCACCTTACACCTGTCAGAGTGGCTAAGATCAAAAACACAGAAGACAGCTTATGCTGGAGAGGATGTGGAGCAAGGGGAACTCTCCTCCACTGCTGGTGGGAATGCAAGCTTGTACAGCCACTTTGGAAATCAATATGGCGCTTCCTTAGAAAATTGGGAATCCATCTCCCCCAAGACCCAGCTGTAGCACTCTTGGGCAGATACCCAAGAAATGCTCAATCATACCACAAGGGCATTT
This sequence comes from Onychomys torridus, assembly GCF_903995425.1. Classification (NCBI taxonomy): domain Eukaryota; kingdom Metazoa; phylum Chordata; class Mammalia; order Rodentia; family Cricetidae; genus Onychomys; species Onychomys torridus. The sequence goes on from NC_050466.1 coordinate 23,914,962, forward strand.
GCTCAGGTATGTTCATAACCAGCTTTTCTTAAACTATCCCCTCTATCTTTTGCCTCTGAACTTTTATCCTTCTCTGTCTCTGTATACCTTTCTTTACTTCTCCTCTGTGGCTTGCTGTGTAGCTGGGTGGCTGGCTCCTAGAGTCTTCCTCTCCTCCTCTTTTTCACTCCTCAATCTCCTCCTTTTCTCATTCCTCCTCCTATACTTTCTGCCTGCCAACCCCACCTATCCTTTCTCCTGCCTCACTATTGGTTTGTTCACTTTTTTATTAGGCCAATCAGGTGTTTTAAATAGGCACAGTAATACAGCTTCACAGAGTTAAATAAATGAATGCAACACATCTTTACATCATTAAATGTTCCACAGCATACGCAAATGTAACATATCCCAAACTAATATTCTACAACAGACCCAGACAGGGAGAGCTCTTGATTACCTCTAAAATTCTATTATAACAACAAATTGATTTACTTTAAAGAACATTTTAGCCAAATATAGACCAATTCCCCGTCTGAGTCCTGGCTTGTATTTGTATTTGCCTAGACTCATGGCAATGAACTGTTTAGTCAGATATGTCTTTTAACCCTGACCCTGTAAGGATTCTCCAGAGACATTATCAGAAGGTAGAGTTTCTTAACCCAAGATTCATGAATAGCATTCATGAGAACCATGAACATTTTGAAGCTTAGTATTTACCCCAATTATGAACACAGGCAACAAATCACAATAGGTAGAGACCATAGTTATTTGCATATCCATTATAATATGTTTAGATACCTCTAATATTATTTATTCATATACTATTTGTCATATTAGATATGATGGTTGATTGCTTAATGTGTTAATAAGAAACACTTGTATTATCTTATAAAATTTGGTTTAAAAGTACATTGTTTACTATATTGAATATAACTGGCTCCCTTTGCAGTCTTATATATTTTGTTCAAGAATATTATTCTAATTATGGGATATAAGTTTTACTGACTGTTACAAGGATATTTGGCACACAATTTTTTTATTTGAGGAAAATATAATTTTAATTATAATAATTTTAAATAATACAATTTTTCTATTTAAGGAAAATATAATCACTGAAGTTTCCTCCTTGGTTGCTTATGAGACCAAATAGCTTATGAGGAAATGTGATACCTTCATGTTTTCAATTTGAGGCTTCAATTTACTTTTGCACCTTACTTTTTTTTCTTTCAGAGAAAGGATAGGGGTATTCTCTCTTACTTTCAGTGTGGCACAAGGTAGATTTAACATTGTTAGACATCAGTACTTAATAATCAGGGAGATAGTCTGGAGGTTAGGTGAGATATCAGGAGATACTCAAGTAGGGAGCAGTGGTACCTGGCTGATGCCATATTGTCTAGTTAAGAAAGTAGAGAGGATTGATAAAGACATCCCACTTAGGGCTGATACTGCAAAGTTTCTTACTCTTTTCACTTTGGCCAGTTGTGAGCCTCTATGTTAATTACCAATTACTGAATGAGGAAGCTTTTGAATCAGGGTTGACTGAGGCAATTATCTATGTATTGCTATGTTACTTTAGCAGCATAATAGTAGTAGGTTTTTCCCTAGGGCCCATGGACTGTCTACTCTTAGGTTCTTAGCCACTTCAGCAGTGCCAGTTATGGAGTCCACTTCATGGAGTGGGCATTAAATCCAATTTTAAAAAGTCATTGGTTACTTCCATAACATTTGTGCTACTACTGCACCAGTGTATCTTGCAGGCAAGTGCTGTGGATATCGCTCTGTGTAAATAAAGTTCTGATTGGCCAGTGGCCAGGCAGGAAGTATAGGCGGGACAAGAGAGAGGAGAATGCTGGGAGGTGAAAGGCTGGAGAGAGACACTGCCAGCTGCCGCCATGACAAGATGTAAGGTACTGGTAAGCCACGAGCTAGGTGGCAAAGTATAGATAAATAGAAATGGGTTAATTTAAGATAGAAAAAGTAGATAACAAGCAGCCTGCCACGGCCATACAGTTTATAAGCAATATAAGTTTCTGTGTGTTTTCTTGGTTGGGTCTGAGCGACTGTGGGACTAGTGGGTAAGAGAGATTTGTCCTGACTGGGCCAGGCAGGAAAACTCCAACTACAGGCAAGTCACTGTTGTGGGTCACAGGGTTCATATTTGGGTGAGATTAGTGATTACTCTTTTCCTCTGGTAGTACCTTCAAGCACCATGAATGCTAATCTGCAAATCTTCTAATTTATCCACATTTGATGACCTATGTAAGTTGTTTTCAGCAAATAGGGCATTATTGTCAGTTAATTCTTGACAATAGCTTGTAGTGTTTGGGGGAATCTATGGGACTCCTTTGGCCAGTAAATCAACAAGATTTAACCTATTCCTGGCACTGGAGGATTTACTTCAGGCCCAGAGATTTATGTGGAAGAGGAGATTGGAAAGATTTGTAAGACCTAGAGGTAATAGATAACTCCAAGGAAGCAGCATCATCCAAAAACAACAGGGCTGATGCTATTAGATGTCGTTCTATATGCTGTGAATGTGGTGATATTGTGTCCCCCAATATATTGTGCACCTTAATAAACTTATCTGGGGTCAGAGAACAGAAAAGCCACTAGATAGACATAGAGGCCAGAAAATGGTGGCACACACATTTTCAATCCTAGCATTCTGGAGGCAGAGATCCATCCAGATCTCCGTGAGTTCAAAGCCACACTGGAAACAGCCAGGTATGGTGACACACACCTTTAATCCCAGGAAGTGATGGCAGAAAGCAGAAAGTTATATAAGGAGTGAGAACCAGGAACTAGAACCCTTTTTAAACTTTTAGCTTTTAGCAGCAGTTTAGCTGAGATCCATTCAGATGAGGACACAGAGGCTTCCAGTTTGAGGAAATAGGATAAGCTAAGAAGTTGTCAAGGTGAGTTTAGCTGTGGCCTGTTCTGTCTCTCTGATCTTTCAGCGTTCACCCCAATACCTGGCTCCAGGTTTGTTTTTTATTAATAAGATGTTTTAAGATTCGTGCTACATGTGAATATGTGTTGCTCTGATTTGTTGATAAATAAAATGCTGATTGGCTAGTAGCCAGGCAGGAAGTATAGGCAAGGAAGCAGATGAGGAGAATTCTGGGAAGAGGAAGGACAGAGTCAGGAGTCACCAGCCAGACACAGATGAAGTAAGATGACAAGGCAGAACTGAGAAAAGATACCAAGCCACATGGCTAAACATAAACAAAAATTATGGGTTAAATTAAGTGTAAAAGCTATTCAGTAATAAGCCTGAGCTAATGGCCAAGCAGTTATAAATAATATTAAGCTTCTGAATGATTATTTTATAAGAAGGCCGTGGGAATGCTGGGGCTTGGTGGGACCGGAGAAAACTTCTGGCTACATTTGGCTGCCCAACGTGGAGCAAGAGTTTCCAACTAAAATCCGAGAAAGCTTTAAAAAAGAAGATTGTAAAACAGAACTAAAAACAGCTTCCTAGTTGTGTATCTCAGGCAAGCAATGAGTTACAGTATGGCAGGTTCACAGCAGCATAGGCTTGACATGCAGCATGGCAGATTCCTGCTACAGTACATAGAGGCATCTCTAAGCTGCACAGTATGCTGCATGGTGGACTTAGCTTTTGCTATTACAGAAAAAAAATGGTTTCTGGGCTACACACTGCTTTGATGGAGGCATAGACCCATTGCTTCCAAAAGTTGGTGGTGTGCATGACTCCCAGAGCTGGTAGTAAATGTACCACCACCATATTCAGAAGCTGAAGTGGGCGGAGTCATCAGCCAAAGGTGCTGCTTCAGTACTAGCCACTGCAGTTTAAAGCAATAGTTTCACAGTAAGGCAGATTCAAATGGAATAAGACTTTAAATGGTTTACATTATGTGTAAAAATGCACATAAGCTTGGAAGAGAGAGGAAAAGAAGGATAGACAATTACATAAAGAAAGTTTTTAAAAAATAAAGTCTTTTAAGAGACAGTAAAAACAATATAAAAATAAGCCACGTGAAGATGGACATTACACAGATAATCTGGATTGTGTTGTCTTTGGGAATTTTAACTATAGAAAGACATTTAATTGTAAAGGCTGCTGAGTTAAATCTATATCTATCTATCTATCTATATATATTAAAGGTATCTTGGCTTCAAAATTTTTGTCTAAGGAATTGTTGCTTTGGAAAAGATGTTCTGCTTTTGTTTCCAAAGAATATGAGAACCAATGGATTGCTTCCAAGCTAAGCTTGTTTGATCAGTGAAGACCCCCTGAGAGGTCTCCAGATGTTTCAACATCCAGATCAGCTTCAAGGCAACTGGCTCAGACAATGCAGCTTCACAGACTGTTCCAGTCGGGACTTGACCATAATTCTTAATTTTCTCAGAATCCCCATAAGATTACCAGTACCATCATCCAGCAGGAAGTGGTATGAGAAGCTATGCCCAAATTCCCAAAACATTGTTTATAAATGTTTATTTTTATTTAAAGGGGGTTGATTATAAATGCAATCTCTTTCTAAAGAAGAAAAGGGATGATATAGATATAGGATGAAAGGGTAGTTTATTGAATCACTTTTAAAGAGCAACAACTTATTTGAAAAGTTTTACATTGCTATGGATTTTAGCTTATTGATACAAATTTAAAGTTAATTTTTATTATACTGTATGTATATCTCTACTCTTGTTTAAGACATTACATTTGTGCAACTCATTTAAAATTGTAATGTATAATTAAGAAATACAGATTAATAATTAGTCATCCATGATAATCAAATTTATAGTCACATTAGCTAAGTTTTCTAGGTATACCTAGAAATATTTCAATTAGGTAGTTAATCTTCAAACACGTCAAAGATGTATATAATATGGCATTTAAAATGTTTTAAAAACAGACTTTTTGGACAATGAGACACGTCTGCTCCTGGCAGCACCAGTTTACTTCAAAGAGGAAGATGGGCATCAAACACATACCATATGGAGTTTATCTTCTTCTTGGCAAAAATAGACATTTGGGCAAGAAAATGCTCTTGCCTGGACTGCTTGATCAACTGGACATGCAGGACCCATAAGAAGGTGATCATTAAACTTTGAAAGGCAAAATTGTTCGTAAGGTTCCTGCTTTGCAAAGGAGATTTCCAAATATTCTACAGGACACAGAGAAAAGTGACTAAAAATGTTACAGAGGAACTTTAGAAGACTGTCCATGCAGGCAGCTGTCTCTGTCATTTCCAGAATTTTGGAAATTGCTTACAATACATTTACTGTTTATATAGGTAATATTATATCCTTTTTAGGTCTTTGATATAGTTGAAGACTACATAGTTATAATTTTCCTTGGTAATGATAAAAGATAAATTAGATATGAAACTTATAGACTCACAAATATAGGATAAATAGAATATTTTCTTTGAATTTGCCAAATATAAATAGACACGATATTATAACTGTAATTCTTGCTTGATAACTGTTTTTTTTTATATGTAATTTTACTAGGTTAAAGTTAAAACCTTCCTTTCTGATTATACAGGAAAGGAGAAGTTCTATGGGATGTCTTTTTGTATGCTGTGAATATGTGTTCCTCTTATTGGTTGATAAATAAAGCTGCATTGGCCTATGGCAGGGCAGGATGCAGCCAGGTGGTAAAATCCAAGAGAGGTAGGAGGAAGAGAAATGAAAGGCAGGGAGATACCAGCCTGCCACCCAAGGAACAACATGCCAGCAGACCAGTAAGCCATGTAACATGTGGTAAAACATAGATTAATAAAAATGGGTTAATTTAAGTTATAAGAGCTAGCTAGGAAGAAGCCTGTCATATGCCATGCAATTTGTAATTGATATAAGCCTCTGTGTGTTTATTTGGGTCTGAGCTGCCAGACACAGGAAAACTTCTGATGCACATATAAACAGCATGCTTATAACCTGTACAAATTAAAGGCCTACAAAACTCCTAGCATGGAGAAGGGGGAGTGGGTACAAAGTCCCACTCCAGACAAAGAAATTTTTGTAATTGATATAGTCTGGGAGAAGGAAAACTAGTTTTCTCTAATGGAGTGACAATGGATTATCAATCATACTCCAGGATAGACCCTATGTTTAGGAATAGTTGTCTAGCACACAGTAAACTGTGTGTGTGTGTGTGTGTGTGTGTGTGTGTGTGTGTGTGTGTGTTTGTGTGTGTGTATGTACTTTTTGTTTTTGGGTTTTTGTTCTTTCTTTCTTTCTTTCCTTCCTTCTTTTCTTCTTTCTTTCTTCCCTTCTTCCTTCCTTCCTTTTTTTCTTTATCACTCCTTTTTAGAGAAAGAGCATAAATTGGGTAGGTATCCTAGTTAGGGTTTCTGTTGCTGTGAAGAAACATGAACAAAATCAAGTTGGGGAGGAAAGAGTTTATTTGGCTTCCACATTATATTTCATCATTGAAGGAAGTCAGGACAGGAATTCAAACAGGACAGGAACCTGGATGCAGGAGCTGATGAAGAGGCCATGGAGGAGTGCTGCTTCTTACTGACTAGTTCATCCTGTCTTGCTCAGCCTGCTTTATCATAGAACCCAGGACAACCTGCCCAGGGTTGGTACCACCTATAATGGACTGGGCCCTCTCCCATTAATCACTAATTTTTTTCATGGTTGTGCAATAAGCCTTTATTCACTTCACTAATTCTGCAGATCCCAAAAATATTTATTTATATTTAAATATGGGATTATGGCAAAGATCACCACTTATAAATGCTACTGACTCTTGGTAATACACTGTTGCAAATAATGCCAAGAAAAGTCTTTGAAAATACAAAAGTCAACCATGCATGACTTGATTGTCTATAACAAAGCCAAGATTTTCCATTATGAATCATTATCCAGCATTTTAAAAAAAGATAGGACACCTGTTGATGTAGAGAGAAAAAGTGTAAATTAAAGAGAAAGTGTATGAAATCATCTGATACAGCCACATCCAGAGAAAGGTCAACACAGGGCATTCCTTTGTGTACTCTGGTAAATCCAGGCTTTTGGGGGATAATTTCTGCTCAAAGTTCCCATCAGCACACGGACTAGGAGAGCCCTGGAGGTTTATGACCTTTGCCTTTCTTTTTATTCTTTTTTAAATTTTTAAAAAAATTATTTTATAATTTAATTTAATTTTACACATCAGCTATGGATTCCCCTGTCCTCCCTCCTCCGGCCCCCCCATCTCCCCTGCCCACCCCCCATTCCCATCGCTTCCAGGGCAAGGACTCCCCTGAGGATTCAATTCAATTGGTGGATTCAGTACAGGCAGATCTAGTCCCCTCCTTCCAGGCTGAGCAAAGTGTCCCTGCATATGCCCCAGGTTCCAAACAGCCAGTTCATGAACTAAGGACAGGTCCCAGTCCCAATGCCAGGGGGCCTCCCAAACTGTTGAAGTTAATCAACTGTTTCACTTATCCAGAGGGCCTGATCCAGTTGGGTCCTCACTTTTGTAGAGCAAAGGACATGGTCAATAAGACAAAGCGACAGCATAGAGAATGGGAAAAGATCTTCACCAACCCCGCATCTGACAGAGGGCTGATATCCAGAATATATAAAGAACTCAAGAAATTAGACATCAAAATGCCCAACAGTCCAATTAAGAAATGGGCTATAGAACTAAACAGAGAATTCTCCACAGAGGAAGCTCAAATGGCTGAAAGACATTTAAGGAATTGCTCAACATCCCTAATTATGCAGGAAATGCAAATCAAAACGACTCTTAGATACCACCTTACACCTGTCAGAGTGGCTAAGATCAAAAACACAGAAGACAGCTTATGCTGGAGAGGATGTGGAGCAAGGGGAACTCTCCTCCACTGCTGGTGGGAATGCAAGCTTGTACAGCCACTTTGGAAATCAATATGGCGCTTCTTTAGAAAATTGAGAATCCATCTCCCCCAAGACCCAGCTGTAGCACTCTTGGGCATATACCCAAGGCATGCTCAATCATACCACAAGGGCATTTGCTCAGCTATGTTCATATCAGCATTGTTTGTAATAGCCAGAACCTGGAAACAACCTAGATGGCCTTCAATTGAAGAATGAATAAAGAAAATATGGTACATATACACAATGGAGTACTACTCAGTAGAGAAAAACAATGGCTTCATGAGGTTTGTAGCCATTAATCACTAATTAAGAATATGCCCTACAGGCTTGCCAATATCCCTATCTCATTTTTCTTTTTTCTTTTCTTTCTCTCCTTTTTCTCTTCTCTTCTCTTCTCTTCTCTTTCTCTCTCTCTCTCTCTCTCTCTCTCTCTCTCTCTCTCTCTCTCTCTCTCTCTCTCTCTCTCTCTCTCTTTCTCTCTCTTTCCTTCTCTCTCTCTCTTGTATCACAGTCCTGGCTGTCCTGGAACTCACTTTGTAGGCCAGGCTGGCCTCGAACTCATAGAGATCCATGTGCCTCTGCCTCTTGGTATTAGAGGCCTGCATCACCATGCCTGCCCTCTCATTTTCTTAATTGAGGTTTCTTCCTTTCAAGTTGCTTAAGTTTCTGTCAAGTTGACATAAAACTAGCCAGCACAGTAAGTAAAGAGGTGGAAAGAATCTGGAGGGAAGGGAAAATGATCCAATTACACTGTGTGAAAAAATTAAAGTGAATAAATAAAAATGTTAAAACAAACAATTACAGAAAGTGAAGTTGGGCAGTGAAAGCAAAAGAAAGAAACATTGTAAATCACAGGACAATGTATTGAATAACTGGTTAGTTCAGTTTGTGCTCATAGGAAATAGACACTCTCCAAGAATGCCTAGAAACACTTAAAAGCATTTCTAATGGGAGACACTAAGGCACTGGTGTATTGAATACAAAGACTGGTAAAACTTGGTGATTATGACTAATAGAAGTCCTACAGTCTGAATATGCTGGAGAAGCTTGAAGGGCTTTGGGTTATGGAAGATATTGACTGTGCAAATAAAAGCCATCACACAATTTTACTATTTGGGAGGTAAGATGGGTCTCTGAGCATCTCAGGCTGAATTTGCATTTGCTATGTAATCTATGCTACCTTTAAACTTAAGATCCTAATGCTTTTGACTACCTGAATGCTGGGTTATTATTTTTATATGAAAGAGGAAAAAAGCCAAGTAAGTTTTCCTTTGAATAGTTAATATTTCTCTAAATATTCTCTGTATGCATTTAAAGAAATATTTTGTGATCTGAGAATAATTTCAGTGACTGATGTAATACTTCAGCATTTGCTTTGGAGATTACTTGAATAATTAGTGCCCAGCCTGCAGAACTAATCTTAGTTTTCTTTACAGCAGTATCTCAGTGGTCATCTCTTCAATGTCCATTTGAATTAAAAAAGGGCCAGATGTTTCAATTATCTTCTTCAAGTTTATGATTACACTATCAGTAGTTTGGTGTTGATTTAGGAAAATAAAAATTGGTTTGCCTTTTTTGTTTTATTTGCAGAAAAGTAATTCTATTATTCTCTGGGTGCAAATGTGCCACTAGAAATGCTATTACCCCATGGCAAAGAAAAAATACTGAGTTTGCTGTCAACTTTGCCCCAAAAGATTCACCAGCCATGAATTGAATGAAGTTCCTTGCATTACAAATGCAGATTACTCTACACTGTGATATCAAACAAAATGCTGAATGCTTTTTGGCACATAGTACTTGATAAATGGTAGCTATCCTTATTACCTTATCCCACCCAATATGGGTGGACCTGAATTTCTACCTGAAGTGGTTGTTCTACATGGAGTATGTAGTTAGAGTTTTCCTGCCTGGCCCAGTCAGGACAAATCTCTCTTACCCGCCAGTCCCACAGTCGCTCAGACCCAACCAAGAAAGCACACAGAAACTTACATTGTTTACAAACTGTATGGCTGTGGCAGGCTTCTTGTTATCTACTTTTTCTATCTTAAATTAACCCATTTCTGTTAGTCTATACTTTGCCACATGGCTTGTGGCTTACCGGTGTCTTTACACGTTGCTTTTCATGGCGGCAGCTGGCGGTGTCTTTCCCCAGCCTTCTACTTCCCAGAATTCTCTTCTCTCTTGTCCCGCCTATACTTCCTGCCTGGCCACTGGCCAATCAGAACTTTATTTACACAGAGCGATATCCACAGCAGGAGTATATATATATATATATATATATATATATATATATATATATATATATATATATATATATATATATATATATATACCAAATGGGAGAACAAGGGAATTATTAGATAAAGAAAATCTCTCTACCTGGGTATGTGCAGGCTTTTATGGTTTCATGTAAATTTCAGTGTAAAAGGAGATTAGCTAAAATCACAGTTTGATAAGGACTTAGTTTGTTTATGAGGACATTCCTTCAATTTTTTTTTTTTGTGGAATATTAGTTCATAAGGTCACTAGATAAAACAGGGGCAGTTATTTTTGTCAAATAAGTTTATGAAGTTCTCCAACATCTTAGAGGTTCATATGAACACTAAACATATTAAGCAAGGTGAATAGTATCAAACAAAGTAATTTAACTTGTAAATATCATGAGTTTGAATTCCAAAAATACGTACAAGAAGGTGGATATGATAGTATATAGCATTTCTATTGTGAAATGTGAGGCAGAGACATGAGAGTCCTTGTAAACCAGTGGGCCAACTAGCCTGGCATATGCCATAGTGAATAACAAAGAGATCCTCTGTAAAAACAGGATTAAAGACAAGGATTCTGACACATACCCACAACATGACACATGTGAGCGTCCATTTACACAAATGCATACACACACACACACACACACATGCATGCACACACACACGCACACATGAGAGAGAGAGAGAGAGAGAGAGAGAGAGAGAGAGAGAGAGAGAGAGAGAGAATTTTGTAAAAAAGCCAGTTGGTTTGACAAACTTTTGACTATATGATTCCTTTTTTCTTCTAAACTTCTGAATGTTCTTAGGCACTAGTGTTCTGTGTTCAGTAGGCAGCCTAACAGAGATAATTATTTTTCCCTTCTTCAGTGAAAGGAGCTGCCAGTTAGTTATTCCTTGCAAAAACAAGTATCAGAAGGGCATCATGGAGCAATCTTTGAGAAGCAATCCCATTTATGCAGGTGTCACCAATAAGATATGCAGAGGTTTGGAGAAAGAATAAGCCACTCACTGTAGGAGCCATGGAAAGGACTTGTACCTCCTTGGTCCTGAGATTTTGAGTTCGGGGAATTAATCAAGGTAGAATAGGCTAGTGTCAGAAAACAGCAATAAGGCACATGAAATTACCAACTATAAAGATTCCGGTAGTAGTCGTGCACTCCTCTAATCCTGGCATTTAGGAGATAGAGGCAAAGGACCACCATTTCGAGCCTAGCCTCAGCTACATAGAGCGCTTGAGGCCAGTTTAAGCTCATCTCAACAGCTCCTGCCCTGCCACTTCAAAAAATTTTCTTTTGTTAGGTAGACTGGTACTCAGTTAAGAGGAAGAAACATGATGGTGCTATGTACTATATAATTTGTAGTATCTAGTGAAAATAGGCCCCTTTTATTGAATTATTAGGAGTTTAAGAGATGCAGCAGTAGAATGTAAAACCGAGTGTGACTATATGTGTTTACACCCTTGTAGTCTGTCCTAGACTGTGGTCTTAGGTGTTTGAGGTAGTGTACAAAATACATATTTTGACTTTGGCTTATCTAGAGCTGCTTAAGTCCTGAGGAAGTAGTTAGGTATGAATCAAAATTTTGGGTCATGAAATGGTGAGAAGATGGATGCATTGAAATCTGTTTCTTTGCAACAATGACCCAGTTTGTTTGTATTTTACTATTGCTGTAACAAATTATCACACACTTCATTTAGTAGCCTAAAATAACATTATTTTATTATTGATAGGCTTAGAAGCCTTATTGTACCCAAGGATATAGGAGTGACTAGCAATTATTGGAGGAGAGAGAGGCTCTTTGGTGGTACAGCTGCCTGGAAGTTTCCCACATATGTTGCTTTCTACTAGTCTAATGGGTAGAACTGAGACAAAACTAGCATAGCATATCATCAGGACATAGGTCAGACTAGTGTTCTATAAATGCTGGTTCACAGATCAAATGCTAGTTGCACTGGGTGAACCTTTTGTGGTGCTATTATTAGAGCATCTTACTGCATAGTGCTGAGACTGGGCCTGATAAATCTGTAGTCTGTTACATTAGGTCACTGCATGATTCTAAAGCACATTTAGGCTTAGGAACCACTATTATCTTAGTTACTTCTCCATTGCAGTGACAAAGCTCCATGACTAAAGCAACTTACAGAACAGAGATTTTAATTTGGGTCTCATGGTTTTAGAGGGTTAGAGTCCATGGCTATCATGGTGTGGAGCATGGCAGCAGACAGGTGACCATGGCACTGGAACAGTAGATGAGAGCTTATATTCTTATCCTCAAGTAGGAAGCAGAAAGAGCTAACTAGGAATAGCCAGGGCTTTTAAAACCTCAAGCCTTCTCCCAGTGACACACCTCCTCCAACAAGGCCACACCTCCTGATCCTTCACAAACAGTTCAACTAATTGGGGATCAAACATTTAAATATATGATCCTATGGGGACCATTCTCCTTTTGTTTTTGTTTTGTGTTTGTGTGTGTGTTTTTTAACAGAAAGTCTCACCTCAAACTCACCATTCTACTGTCTCTGAGTACTACAATTGCAGGTATGCACTAGTTCATCACACAAGAACCACAATCTTGTGTTATCTTTCTTAAGCATCAGGTGTCTTAAATGTGCTGTGATTTTGAATATGGTCATCTTTAGTACCTTCCTAGGGCACAGAAATTGTATTGGTAAAGAGACTGAAGTGTATCCTTGTAAGACTATTGTGGAAAACAACTTACTAATTTATAAACTGCAAATTTACAACTATAAATACATAGATGCAGAAATCTACTTTTAATTACATGTATAACATAAGAAATGTAAAATATTGTTAATTGCAACTGTGGCTAATGGCAAAAATCTGTTAATAGACTAAATGAGTATTTAAAGTGCAAGGTCTTAAGCAGTAGTTAAAATGAATGAAATATGCAATCTCTTTCATATTGCCTAGTTACTCCTGGGCATGGGGCCTGCCTCCATTTGGTTCATATACCCAGTGTTGCTCCATTGGAGAAAACTGATTTTTTTTTAAGGATTAGTCTTACAGTTTTTAATCTGATTGTTTGACATTTGTTTGTTTTAGGTCTTGAGAGTGAGGACAAGAAGTTGGGTGGGTAGAGAGGTGGGGAAGAGTTGGAGGAGGTGAAATAATATAATCAGGATAGATTGTATGTAAATTAAAAATAATTCAAAAAAGAACAAGTGAAATAACCCACAGAATTTAATATAGGAAGATCTATGCAAAATAACGAGTGCTACTATTCATTATGGTGCTAATATTGTATATTGCTTATAGTTAGACACGTATCTATAAAAATATATATGAGAATGTACGTCCCAACTTATGTCACATCTGTAGAAGGAAGAAAAAGTTAAAAGGTGACTTTAGTCATATTAACAGCACTAGATAGTTTTTAAAGAAAAGAATCAAAAGCATTAACACAATCCAGCTTATCAAACCTCAGTGTATGATGTTGAGCTAGTTATTTAAATTTTATGAGCCCCCAGTATTTCCATCTATAAAACAGGATAAGTATACCTTTAGTTCACTGAGTTGTTTTGATGATCAGATGATATGTCTTTTTTTTTTTTTTTTTTGGCGTAGTAATCTCTTAGTAAGCTGCCCCTAAATCCTATTTACGATGACAAGCAGGAAAAGTACCCAAAGTATTTATTTAGTTGTAACCTAGTAAGTTAAAGTGACAAAAGGTACATTCCAGAGAGAGATACATCTGGCACTTAAGAGCAGATACACCTCTGGTTGAGGGTACAGGATTCTGAGTGTGCTTTGGGTAGAAAGAGCAGAACTGAAAGTTGCTTTGTTATTGTGCTGCCCTTTTAAGAGTGAGACCTGTCTGCTCTACAGGGCATATGTGAGGTTATGTTTATTGGGGTGATGTGTAATGAGTTGCTGTCTGCATTCATCAAAGCTCTAGTCAGTCCTAACTCTTAATAGAATGAGGTGACACCACAATCAGTTGGCTAGAGCTTCAGGTTCCAGGGTCTCAGCCTCCTCAAGTCCTCTAGGACATCTTGGGATGGGAACAGACATAAAACACTGTATGCAAGAGAATGGTTGTTGTAGCAGTTAAATTCATGAGTGGATTCAATGTTTGAGTGATATTACAGAGGTATGGAATAACTAATAAAGGAGAGGGGGAAATAAAAACAGCAAAGATGAAATGCAGTTGTATGCTTTGCTCCCTACAGCTCATTTTTTAAAATCATATTTACGATGATAACTGGTTATCAAAGTGGTCACATAAAATTGATTGTAATTTTTTTCTTTGCTTATAATGTGACATTGTGCCACTATCATCCAGCCACGCATTCTGCTTACATGAAAAAAATTCAGGGAGCATCATTCTGGTATTTCTGAGATGAACTACTAAGCTCCTTCTCTTTCATTGGCACTGGCTGTGCTGCTGTATTGAAAAGGTCACTGTGGGTGCAAAGTACGAGAAAAGAAAGCACATGTAGTAAAAGGAGTCAATTTCCCCAAAGCAGCATGAAACCTCTTCTTCCCAACTCAGCATATGTAGCTTCTATTTACTATATATGCCTTTTTTTGATTCAGTTTATCACCTTTGATTTCTGGGAGATTAAATCTCCACAAGCGAAGCTACATACTAATATGATGAACTTTAAAATGTTATTTTCCTTTCTTTATCACCAATGATTATCATTTAAAGTTGTTATGAAGGCCTAGTGACAGAGGTTTTAGTAAAATTGAAAGTATATGAACTTACTGAAAATCATGTACAAATAAGCTATGTTTTTTAATGTGGTTTCTCAGATTGATTAATTTATACAATTGAATTGTTCTACTTTCTTGTAAACATACATTCACACTTTGCAAACTTGCTCACCTGCAAAGTGAAGTGTGCTAGTATTTTATGTTATAATGGTTTTAATAAGAATGATCTCAGTGAACTTGCCTTTTAAACTCCATTTTTTTTTTTTACTGGCCATTGTATATCACCTTCCTGTTTGAAAACATTGGAAATTGGTTCCATAACAATCTCAAAGGCCAAAAGTATTTAAGTCTTAATAATTAAAAAAAATATATTCTATTTTAAATATTTTAAATTAAATTGTTCTTAGACATTTTTACACATGCATTTAATGGATTCTAGTTACTCTTACTCAATTTCCCTCCTACACCCCCTTCCCTATAAGTCTCTTTCTCACATTTATGGCTTTTGTTTTGTTTTATTAGCCATGTGGATTTAGCCAGGGATGAGTGGCCCTGATACACTCACTTGTCAGAACACAACTGAAGACAATGGCTGTCTCTGCCCCAGAGTATACCAGTAGCCAATAGTTAAGCAGGGAGTAGGGCCCATGAGCCCCTCCCTGGTTCATGTTTTACTGATGATAGTCCTAGTATTCTACTGGCCCAGTGGAGGCAACCACAGCTGCTGAGAGATAATGATAATGATAATGGCTATGTCATGCTCAGAATATCGCATTTCATAGCCCTTCTCCCTGTCTTCTGGCTTTTAAATTTTTTCCGTTCCCTTTTTATGATATTCCCTTGTCTTACAGGAAGGTAGTATGACTATCCTGTTTAGGACTCAGTATTCAACTGTCACTTATTCTTAGTACCTTGAGCAGCTGTGGGTCTCTGTATTCATCATCATTCAGTGCAAAGAGGTTTCTCTGATTAAGACTGAGAATTGTATTGATCTATGGGTATAAACCTAAATATTAGAGAGAAGTTTGGTGCATGACAATTCACCTAAACAACAGGAGAAAGTTCTTCCCCAAGGACATCTTCAGTCCTGGACTTTTGACTGAGTTTGCCATATCAGTCACAAATACCCTATGGAGGGAGCCTTTGATTCATGGGGAGATCATTTTTTTTTCTCCATAAGTCATGCCATTATTGCACAAGTTGCACACTGTTTCCAAATTTATATTTTTATTTTCACTTAGGTACTCGTGTGTCTGTGTGTGGGTATACAAAAATAGTGCAGGTACCCACAGCAGATTCCTGGAACGGAGGTTACAGGAAGTTGTGAACAACTTGATGCAGCTGCTGTGAACAGAACTCCAGTCCTCTGCAAGAGCAGTACCTATTCTTAACCCCTGAGCCATCTGTTTAGCCTGTCATTTGGTATATCATGCCTAGCAGGTTAGTGTGGAGTTCATAGACGGTTAAGACCATTGATGCCCTTTCTCCCCTAGTAACCTACAGAGTACTTCCTGGGATTATGAGTGGTAGCTAGCAGGGTAGAAGCTTCCAGCTCAGTTCTGGCTTTATTTCTTTAAATCTTGAGAGGAAGATGTGTGGTATCTTCAGCTATAATACCCTATTTTTGAAGCTGAAAAAAATATAAAGCTCATTGCCATTCATGAAACATGGTTATCTTAACTTGTGAACAGTTTGAAGATGTTGTAAAACTTAATAATATATGAAATCATTTTATCTAAAGAAAGTTTCACCAGCTTGGATATGGTAATGTGGGTTTTGTTGTTGTTGTTGTTGTTATTATTATTGGTAGTTTTTTTTTTTAAAGAAACATGTATATCTTCTAAAAACTATTTTTATCTGGATTAAAGCCATGACATGGGTTTGTCTTTGCATTTGGGTCTGACTTTTAACCAGGATTGTAGATATCTTGTAATAGTCTTTGTTCAGTGCCCTTTCTTTCCTGACTTTTCCCTTTCCCTGACTTCTGTGTTACTTTCATGCTGACCTCTTTGGTGTTTGTAAGCACTGCATGGAACTGGAACCTTGTTAGGTGCTAAGAATAAAAAGATGAAACAATACCGATTTCCACTCTCAGAGCATTAAGATTAGTTGGTGAGATAGAAGTAAAAATAACTAATTACATGTCTGGAGAGATGGCTCAGTAGGTAAATTGCCTGCTGTGCATACTTGAATACCTATGTTTGAACCCCTAGCCCCATGTAAAGTCTGGGTGTGTAACTCAGTACTTGTAAAAATGCAGAGACAGGATGACCTTTTGAGCTCACTGGCCAGACAGTTTAGCCACGTCTATAAATAAGCTAGTAAGAATAGAAGTGGTCTTTATATAAGTCTGAAAGCAGATAAAGAATTCCACAATTGGGAATGGAGGGTGGATGAAGAGGAAAGAAATGGCTGCAATGCAGTAAATGATCTCTCTGGTGTTTGAAGTTGCATGCTTATACTACTCTTCACCAACACCAAATGGACAGTATCTATGATGCCAGAAGGCGTGCTCCTGGTAGAAGTTGCCAAGTGACAGAGGGAGCAACATGGACCTTAATTTCAGAGAATCCTAGTTATTTGTTATGTCTGTATGGTAGGTCCCTGGAAGATTTCTTAAAAATTCTCTATACTTTGCCTGTCCAACTCAGAGCATTCTCAGGGTCAAGGGAGCATCCTACAGGAGGTAGGCTTTTAAAAGCCCATGCATAAAGCCACACACATGCCCTATACTGTACATATGCTCAGGAAAGGCCTGAGCTAAGCTACTCTTCTTGACTCTGGTGTCCCAAGATGCAGGAAGTAAAAGGAAAGACAGTATGATTAATGAGATGGGAGTGGTGGTTTGAATGAGAATGGCTCCCATAGGCTCATGTATTTGAATGCTTGGTTTGTGGAACTGTTTGGGAAAGACTGGGAGGTGTGGCCTTGTTGGAGGAGGTGTGTCACTGGGATTAGCTTGAGGGTTCAAAAGATTCATGCTATTTCCAATGTTACCCTCTCTGCCTAATGGTGGTGGATCAAGATGTGAGCTCTTAGCTGTTCCTGCCACCATACCTTTGCTCTATTATAATGGACTCTAACTCTTTGAAACAGAAAGTCCAATGTTAATGCTTTCTTTTACATGTTATTTTGCTCATAGCAATAGAAAAGTAACTATGCACTCAGACCCAAGGAAAGCTTTTCCACTCCCATGGGGCTGAGGCCTTGGTTCTTGAGATGTGAAATAATGTGCATTCACTCAGAACTTCACTCACTCCCTGCAGTTTGTTTCTTTGTCTCAGTACAGTAGATTGACATTTTTTCATCTCCCTGTATTTTGTTGGTGATATTTCCACTGAGTTTTTTGTTTCACTGGGCTTTGGCTTCTAAGGTTTCCATTGTTTTAGAACCTGTGTCTCCTTGCTGAATATCTTACCTAAGTTGCTTTTTAAAAATTCATGTCTTGAACTAACCTCTTTATTTCATCATGTTTATTTAAATCTTTTTTTTTTACATTGAAAATATATTAGGTTTCATTCTGGCATTTTTCAAACAAAGTTTGTTTTAATTGTTTCTCTTCCTCCTCATCCTTTTCCCTCCCTTGTGCTTTTCCAGCTCCAATAGACTCCTCTTTGCTTTCATGCCATGGGTGATCTTTTGTCCTCTTTTCATTTTCTTACTATCTCCTGTTTCCCTCCAGTAGTCTCCTATCTAGTTTCAAAACCATTTCATGCCATCATATTTGCATACATATAAACATTAGAAGTTCTGATCTGCATATGAGTGAGAACATGTGATTTTTGTCATTCAGAGTCTGTGTTCTCTTTGATCAATTTTTAGTATAAACTTTCTGAATTCGTTGTCTGGTATTTTAGTCATTTCAATAAATTTGTATTTGCTTTTTGAAGAGTTGTGAATCTTAAGAGGAGTCATATGTTTTTCTTTTCATACTTCTTTTGTGTTTAAGATTTGTGTCTGCCAGGATACATACCTCTTTCAGTTTTATATGGAAGTCTTCTTAATGAGCACCCTGTTCTTGAGGGCTCAATCCCCAATACTACTCAGAGAAGAGTAAATAATAACACTCAAATGTACCACATATAGAAACAATAAAAAAGAGATAACTACTATACCACCTACAAACATAGATACAAATAGGGCAAATGTGATGTAGAATAAACTATGAAGTTAAAATGAAGTAAGGTTATACTGGTTATACCTATGAAGTTGTTGCACCAGAATTTGTTTCAACATACTCATCATCCTAAATATTCAGAGGTCATTGTAGCTGTGGTTGAAAGATACATGGCTAGTGATTAAATGGGTAATAATCTTGGCCCCATCCATGTGATAGTGGTTTGGCAAGCATGCAAAATTCAGTGTTATAGGATCATAGCAGCTTCTACCTACAATTAAAAAGAAATTCTGGGAGGCCAGGTAATATGTGCAAAGGTAAGGGTCCCTACAAGCAGACCATGAAGAGATTATGTATGAAACTGTAAGAGTGAAACATTAACTGAAGTGAACTTCTCAGAAAGACATGCCAGCAATGTGGAATATCTGCCAAGGAAAACTGCAGGCAGAACATGGAACCAGTGTCAGAGAAATACTAGTGGACTGCAACCATCCAAGCCACATTGGTGGGACTTCCCAAGAAATCCTTTGGAGTTTATAGTATGTTAAAAGGCTTAATTGAAAGCCAGATTTCTTAAACCTTTTCCATTACCAACTCACTTTTTTTCCTCAAGAATTTTTTCACAACCTGGGTAGATAAGTAAAATAGTTATACAAAAATCAAACATTTACTAATAATAAATCATAAAGAAATGTATTTAAAAACACTCCTTTGGTAGACATATAGATTGACCATTTATTAAAGGTGAAAGCAAGTTTACATAGTAATAAAATGCACATACTTTCTTATTTTTACATCAAGAGTTAAATCTTGGTTGAACAGTTGATACTGCAGAATGTAGAGCATCTTCAACATTTTTCAGAGTTATTAGTTTTATTTTATAACCATCAATGCTGAGACCA
Source organism: Onychomys torridus (assembly GCF_903995425.1). Lineage (NCBI taxonomy): Eukaryota > Metazoa > Chordata > Mammalia > Rodentia > Cricetidae > Onychomys > Onychomys torridus. The sequence goes on from NC_050466.1 coordinate 23,934,721, forward strand.
CCACTGCACATAAATAGAGTATAAAATGACAGAAATATATTTAGGATTATTTAAAAAATTATTGGCAATTCTATCCTAATCTCAAGCAAAAATTCAAAGAGTAATTATTTTTATGAAACTCAGAAACTCAAACAGCAATTTAAAAAAGCAAACATTGTAACACAATATAATTCTGTGATAATTTAATACATGTTGAACACCAATGTAAGGAAAATATTAAAATTCTTAGTTTTCCACAATTAGATCATTATATTTTCATAGGAAAAGAAAATTTGCATGTTTATTAAAAAAAGAACAACATTGAAATTCATAATATAAAATAGTCTCAAACATGAGTCTAGGTCATTCAGGTAGCAGTTACTGGTGTTCTGTGGCATAATAGCACATGCAGTGCAGCTTACATGTTGTGTATTTAGATGCAGCACAGTTGAGTACTCCAAAAACACTTTGGGTTCATTACAAGTTTAATTTTGAATTAATTTTTTGTCATTGCATTCAAACACTTTTCCTCTTGTCAAATTTTTTTCACCCCCACATATGATTATTCAATACCATATAATCCACAGTTTAAGAAGCTGGATCTAAAACAAAGTACAATGCTATTACATATGAAATGTTATAATGAAACCCATTATTTTGTATGTCAACTAAAATTAATTAGCTCTATGAGAAATAAAATAATTTATCAAGAAGATATATTGTTATAAGCATATAGTAATTTAACAGAAAAGCCTCCAAATACATGTATAAGTGGATATACTATAAGTATATCAAGCAGTTCTATTGGTGAAATTATTAAGGCAACTCCACGTAGTTAAAAGGGAGGTTTATTTTGTGGGGTAACTTACAAGTGAAGGAAGGAATAGGTAACAGGGTCTGGGAAAGGTGTGTTGCAGTCCAGTGCTGTTCTCTGGAGAATTCTGCTCAGTCTACCTCCAGTGTCCAGGGTCCAGGAACCATGAAAGCTGGCCCATCCGGATCTCGAGTCTTCAGGGTCCTCTCTCAGCCCCGCCTTGTAGGTGTGACAGTTACCGAAGACTCAATGGGGGTTGGAACATCCAGATCAAAGCTGGAATGGCTACCCACCTCACAGTTCTATAATAGTTAGAGACTTTAATATTTCACATGTAAGGATGCAAAGAAAGATTGGTCAATGTGTTAATACGAAAATGGTCGCTTTGAAAATAGTCAGTTAAAAATAAGCCTAACAGACAATGCATAACAAATATTTTTCTCAGAAGCACATGAGAGAGGCTCCAGGAAGGACCATATGTTGGGATTACAGCTGTGCACCACCACCTTTGGCTTGGTGGAAGGGCATAACAAATGAGCGTTCAGGGGTTTCATGGCTCAGTGACTTGCTATTCTTCCTGACAGACATTGTGAGTTTGTCTGCTCAGGATGAAGAAGGAAATTCACAGCTGTCAGGGCTGACCTTTTGGAAGATGGGACTGATGTGCTGGCTAGGGGTAAAGCTGTTGCTGCCAAGACTGATGACCTGAGTTCCACCCTCAGCATTCACAAGTTGTACTCTGACCTCCACAAGTGTCTAAGCACACACATCTTTAACAAAGAGTGTAAGAGGTGAATTTAAAAAATTATTATTCTACAGGGTTAACTTAAGGCCATGTTCATGAAAGTAGATGATGTACTTGGGGCGAATTCCTTCTTTACCCCTGACAACACGCTTCACTTGCCCTCTCTTCTTTGTTCTCTTTGTTCTCCAGTTTTGCTTTTACTTTCATGTCACCTGTACATGTGTGATCTCGTGGATATATAGATGTTGGGACCTACAAATGAGAGAAAAATTGCTATTAACATATTTGTTATGGGGCTAGAAAACTGGCTCACCAAATAAAGGCACTCACCATGCAAGCCTATGGCCTGAATCTGGGCTTGAGAACCCATGTAAAGGTGGAAGGAGAGAACCAACCCCACCCAATTGTTTTTTGACTGCCATGTGTGCCCACTCATACATATCACACGTACAGGCACACAAGTACTACTAATAAAATTAGAAAAAAATAAAAATACATATCTGAAAACATGTATATAAGTAACAATATGGACCAAGCAGGTTATATTTAGGAATATATATGTATATATACAGATATGCATGCTCTAATAACTAATGAAAAAAGAGGCCATGAGTTTGAAAGAGAGTAGGACTGAGAAGGTATATGGGAGGCTTTGGTGACAGGAATGGAGAAATGTAATTACATTATAATCTCAAAAATTAACAACAGCAACAATAAAACGTATCTATGTGAGACCGGCTTATTTCATTCACTAACTATAATTATCTCTGGGAATTGTTTTTGATACAGGGTTTCACTCTAAATAGCTCAAGCTGCCCTAGAACCCTTTGCTGGGATTACAGATGTAAGTCACTAAGCCCAATTTAAAAGCATACCAAGTATCAACTATGTGTTGGACCAGAAGCTTTCAATATTCTTACCACACTGGGTATAGAACCCAGAGCCTTGAGCTATCTAATCAAGGGCAAGCTCTCCACCACAGGACTCAGAACAGCAAAACCCAAACCATAATAAAACAGCGAAAGAGTCAGAGCTGAGATGTGAGCAGCCCTTAAGCACTTATATTCAAGTCTAACTCTTGGCTATGAATTCTTTCCATCATCTTGGCTGTTTTCTTTCCCAAAATTCTGTTAACCAAGCCACTGGCTGGTGGCTCATTGCTGTCCTCGCAAATGCCACCTTACTTGTGCTCCCAGTAGGTGGCGCTGTACCAAGGGGTGTGCCTTCTAGGGGGCGTGCCTTCTAGGGGGCGTGCCTTCTAGGGGGCGTGTCTTCTAGGCACCTGCCCAGCTCTGTGATGTTCATGAGGGTGACGTTCTGTTCTACGTCAGTGCTGCTCTGTCAGCATTGCTGCCTTGCCGCCATTACTGTGTTTGCCGTTGTCCTCATCTTCGTCCTCATCCTCGATGTTGTCGGGCGGCTGAGGTGGTGAGAGGATTGGCTTTGATTTTTGTGAGACTGGACAAAGACCAGTCTAGGACTGAGCCAGTGGGAAGAGGGGATACAGATTGATGGCACAGCCTGTATCTGTGACTGTTGTTTGACAACGACGAAGTGTGTCATGCGCTAGTGACTAGGCCTCATTGAACATGGCAGTGGACTTGGGGGACCACTCCAGTGGCTTTCGCCACAGTGAAGTGATTAGATTTATTAACAATGAAATCCTCATGAATGGAGGTGGGCCTGAATTCTATGCGGCTTTCCGCATGCGGCCCTGGAATGAAATAGAAGACCAGCTTTGCACCATTCTGATTGACCCTCAGGTGCCACGTTCTTTCAAAAGGGTTTGTACCTGGAGTGCCTTGGCCCTGAGTGTGCGAGTAGGTGAGAGGCAGCGTGAGCAGCAGGCTTATATGGTAGGGTTGCCACAAAATACAATGGGGCAGCACCCCTCGTCTCCCACAGCCTCAGTCTCAGAGCTGTGGCAGCTGCGTCAACAGCGAGAAGAGGCAGTCACCCAATTGCTTTCCACTCAAGCTGCCCTACAGCAGGCCATGAGGGAATGTGATGTGTTGCGCAGGAGGCTGTACCATGCTGAAAGGTCTGCCCAGATGGCTATGATGGTTCAAGATATGGTGCCGAGAGCTCAAACCCAACAGCTTGGTGCTTCAGTGGTGCCCCTGAATCCAGATCATGCAAGAGTTATGGGTGCAATGGGTGGGTACGACAGGCACTATTTGGAGGCACAGGCATCAGCTGCAACAAATGTTTTTTACACGCCAGGAAGCACAAGTTCCTGGCCCCTGGCCATGCAACCCTCTGTGTCAGTTCCAGTTCCATACCAATTCCCACCACATCCACAATTCGTAACGGGATCTCCACTGGTGATGCCCCTTTCACCTCCAGCAGGCATGGAAACAGAAGGAAGTGTTGTTGTTCCAGTTCAGATGCCTCCTGTGTATCAATCAAGTCCATTTCCTGCACCATGCTCCCAGGATCCAGCTGGTCTACAGGACCAGAGAAGCTACATGGCTACTGAAACTCCTCCAGTCATCCAGCGTTCTTTTCCTCCAGGGAACACCAGAGACTTCAGACAGGAGAGACGCCCAGAGAAGATGCAGGAGACACATACCATGGGAGACAACAGAAGCCACATTCAAGGGCAAGGTCCACGAAGAATCTGGGAGAGGGCTACCTTAGTGGACACTAGAAATGATAATGAAAAAAAAGAAGAAAACGTAAAGGAAGAAGAGAACAGAGAGAAGGAAGTAACACCTGCACTACCAGCAGAAGTAGAAGTAGTAGCAGCAGCAGCAGGTGGTGCAGAAGTAGAGGAAAAAGGAGAAGAAAAAGCAGCAGCAGCCGCCGCCGCCACCGCCACAGCAGCATACAGTAATACTATAGACAGCCTGCAGAGTCTCCAGGATCTACATCTTCCTGGGGAAGGTGAGCTCCATAGCCAAAGTGAAAAATGTCCCCAGGCAACACCTCTGCCTCCCTTAGGTTCGAGGAGAAGTCAAATCAAAAAAGGTGTGAAGGAGGTCCAGCCAACCCATGTGTGGGCAAGCTGGAGCCAAGTGGTGAGAGACAGCCCAAAGAAACAACAGCCTCAGCTACGGAAGAAGGACAGGAAGCCACTATTGGGAGCAGCTTCCCAATCCCAGCCTGCCTCAGCATCGGGGTCTGGCCAAAGTATAAAGCTGTGATTTTGTCCTGGCTCCAAGTCTGCTTTAAGTGCAGAGTTTGTATGGCAGCTGAGGGTGGAGGACAAACACACTGATTGCAGAAGGTAAGTAAAGGAAACCAGTGTCCTAAAAACTCCTTCCCCATCAAAAATAACGTGCTTTACAGACAAATAAAATAACCTTTTAGTCCTCTACAAAAAATATAATTTTTTGTGTTTATTTATTTATTTTTTTGGAGACAAAGTTTCTCTGTGTAATAGCCCTGGCTATCCTAGAACCCAAGTGCTGGAATTAAACGGATGCACCACCATGGCCTGGCTTTTTTTAAAAAATTAACATTAAAAGCTATCTCGATTATAATGTTCAGTAAGGAAAAGAAAGCTGAAGCTTTATATAGGTTGGTGTTGCTTTGTTTAAATAACAACTATAAAATTTAAAATATGTATATCATTTTTAAATTTATTTGGACAAAGAAAGGCTCCCTTTCAATACTGCATTCCTTAAGCCAAGATTTCTTCCTAATAGCATTTCAATTTTGCAGTTTTTCAGAATTCCTGATGGCTGTTCCTGATGAAATGACACTCTGAAGTAAAGAAAATGAAATTATGAAACCTTTTTTTTTTTTTAATTCTCTGCTTCTGTTTCCTTCTTAATTTCCTTTTTCTGAAAATACCACATATTGACTAGGAACACTCAAAATTGTAATCTGCATTGAAATTTGGAAATAGAACTCTTTCTTGAAATTACTGTTTTTCTTTTGTTTGCTTTTCTAAAGTTTATAGGTTAAAGCAGTGTTTAGATATCACATCTCCACAAATTTGCTTTTTGTTGAGGAAGCTAAACTTGCTCAATTATAATTCCACCCAAGAGCCAAAAGAGACATCTTAATTCTCATGGGCCCTATAGTTCAGTGAGACCCCCACTAGCTAAAGCAAAGACAAGTTAAATGTAAGAGAAGAAAAGATTACTGACACACATTATTGGGTCACTGAAGAACAAACTAGTTTTGTTAGAATTTAATTCTTCGCTAGGATGATGGGCTAGCTTAAAAGGGTTTTGGAGATTGTGATGTTAAATTCTTTATGATAAATTTGGTATATTTCATGAAACAGTTATTTAGAGACTTTCATAAGTGAATTTGAGTAAACAAACCGTTCATTTACATGCTCTCATCCCTACCAGGAAGGAGCCGGGGTGGGGATTTAGCTTTGTCTCCAATCTGAACTAAAGCAGACACTTAGTTCTTTGAATTATTCTACACTAACCACATTCTACCTTTTCAGATTTTCTTTTTCTTTTGCTGCTACTAATGAACAATAAAGAGTGTCAACTTTCATGATGTGTTTTTTGTGTGGTTTGTATTTTGGGGAGGATTGGCTCAGATGGTTGCATCTCAAATCATCTTCTTCCATTCTATTGAAGTGTAGGACAGTCAATGTTAGCTTCTATTGGAGGACCCTTCCTTATCTGGTGAAGATCCAGGAATCTGAAGCACTTCTGTGAAGCTTCTGGGAGTGGGTTGGTGAGTGGAAGGGACAAAGGATGAAAAGGCGGAGTGGGTGGTTCTGCCTAAGTTGGAGCCCTGGTACAGGGAGTCCAGTCCTGCTCTGTACCAAGAATCTCTGTAGTGTTATTTCCTTATGGTTCCCTAATATCGCATAAACAGAAATTCTCTTTCTGCCTTTGGTGGTTTGAAAGATAATGGCCCTCAAGAGAGTGGATCTATTAGGAGCTGTGGCTTTGTTAGAGTAGGCGTGGCCTTGTTGGAGGAAATGTGTCACTGTGGAGGCAGGCTTTGAGGTCTCATATATGCTCAAGATACCACCCAGTGTCTCAGGCTAATTCCTGTTGCCTACACAAGATGTAGAAACCTCAGCTATCTCTCCAGCACCGTCTGCCTGCACATTACCATACTCCCAGGCCCCATGCTCTCCACCACGATGATAATGGACTAAACCTCTGAAACTGTAAGCTGTCTGAAACTGTAAGCTGCCACCTTAATTAAATGTTTCCTTTATAAGAGTTGTCGTGGTCTTGCTGTCTCTTCATAGCAATAGAAACCCTAACTAAGACATTGCCTTTCTGCTCTTCAAGGCGTTGTCACTAGTCTCCTACCCATAATCCTATAAAGGTGCCTCTACTACACTCCACAAGCTCTTCATGCCCACAAAACCAGTACCATGTGGGGAACTGACACATTATTTGCCAAGTTCTGTTGACAATTTGATATGTAGCTTTGGCTCTCTTTGGACTATAAGCTTCAGAGTACTGGCATGGAGGAAATACTTCCTTGAAGACTTCAAGTTGACACTCAACTACTACAAGCAAGTTTTAGCATAACCATTTGTGCTTATAGCACCTTGGAATTTTAGGAATATTGACACAAATGGGACTTGGGAATGTGTCAGCAGGGTATTATATATCAGTAGTTCTTTCTATATCTAAGTAATTGTTTCTTTTATGGCTTCAAAATAGATTGCTGTTCATTATCAAGCATTTAGACCTCTATGAAAACAATTACTCTATGCATTCTTTTTGTATATTTTAATTTATTTGTATGGTCTTTGAAGTCTAACATTCAAAGCAAATTGAACCATAGGTACATAAAAGAGAGTTATATATTTTGTTTGTGTTCTGACAAATAAAGCTTGCCTAGAGATCAGAGGGCAGAGCTAGCCACTAGTTAACTATAGAGGCCAGGCAGTGGTGGCACACACTATTAATCCCAGTACTTGGGAGGAGGAAGCAGGAAGATCAGGAGTTCAAAGCCACCCTGTGCTATATGAGATTGAGTCAGTCTAAAAGAGAAACAGAGCCAGGTGGTGGTGGATCACACCTTTAATCTCAGCACTATGGAGGTGAAGACAGGATCTTGGCACCCCATTCAGTCTGAGGATTCATAGAGACAGGGTCTCCCCCACCCCCATTTGGTTTAAAGATTACTAGAAGTAAGAAGTTTCTGGTAGCTGCCTGCTCTGATTCTCTGATATTTTAGCTTTATTTGTCAGAACACAAACAAAATATACAACAGAAAGTAACTGGTTTCTTGGGAAAGAACCTGGGTATAAGACAAATTGCTAAACGGTCTTATTAATAAAAAACCTGGAGCCAGATATTGGGGGTAAATTCTGAAAGATCAGAGAAGCAGAACAAGCCACAGCCAACCTCACCTGATCCTGTTCCCACAAATCCTCAGACTGGAAAGCCTCTGAGTCCTCACCCCTGAGGGTCTCGAACTGCCGCTTAAAAGCTTCTAAACTTAAATCTTCCAGTTCCTGGTCCTCATGCCTTTTGTACCTTTCTGGGATTAAAGGTGTGTCTTTTCCAAGCAGACGAGAGACCTCAAGTGCTAGGATTAAAGGTTTGTGCCACCATGCCTGGCTCTGTTTCCAGTGTGGCCTTGAACTCACAGAGATCCAGATGGATCTCTGCCTCCAGAATGTTAGGATTAAGGGTTTGTGCCACCACTGTCTGGCCCCTATGTCTAATCTAGTGGCTGTTCTGTTCTCTGATCCCAGATAAGTTTTATTAGGTTATACAATATATTAAGGGACACAATATATCACCATACCTGGGCTTTAGAATCAGACAGACATGAGTTGAGATACTTGCTCTATTTCTAGTCACGTTCTACCACAGAAATTACTGAATTTCTCTGATCCCCAATGTACTGGCTAATTTTATGTCACTTTGACATAGGCTAGAGTCATCTGAGAGGAGGAGACCTCAGTTAAGAAATGCCTTTATAAGCTTGGGCTATAGGCAAGCCTCTAAGGAATTTTCTTAATTATTGATTGATGAAAGAGTATAAACTGATGACATGACTGCTCCTTGATATTGTAAAGGGGAAGGTTTTTATTGCAGATATAAGAAAGACAGCCAGAGGCATCTGGAAGAGTCCAGATCAGAGAGAGCAAGTAGACTGAACATGGCAAGTAGCCTGGTTATGGCCAGGGCTGTCTTCAAGAGAGGGGAGAGAGAGTAGAGAGAGCATAATGAGAGAGGCTAAAGCCAAGAGTAGAGCTGAGGGGTGTGTGTGTGTGTGTGTGTGTGTGTGTGTGTGTGTGAGAGAGAGAGAGAGAGAGAGAGAGAGAGAGAGAGAGAGAGAGAGAGATCAGCTTATCAGATGGGAAGCTAGAGTTTCATTAAAAAAAATGATATCCCACCCAGAAATAAAGGATGCAGAAAGATAACTCAATTAGTTACTATCTGAAAGTAAGTGGGCTAATGAGGCAAAAAAAATACATGAAGATTTATTTATGAGTAGCTAAGGAGTGGTTTGTGAAGAGTTGTTTCTGCAAACAAGAATGAGGCAGACCATTTGATAAACATCAGTAAATGATCATGTAAAAGATGTCAATGACCAAAATGGCATGCCCTTGGAATCAAATTAGATGTCACACTCAGTAGAAGGTTCTCTGTATATAGGGAAGGAAAGAATAATGCTAACCAGATGTCAGGTACTGTGTTTGGATCTATATGCACTAAGAGGAATATGGCATTAACCCTGTCTCCTAGGGTTTCACAAGCTCATAGGAAAACGCTCTTAAGCATCTGTTAGGTTCCAGGCAAATTGGACAAACTATCTTGTTTATACTCACAGAAAAAGGTAAGTCAAAGTGTCAAAGGCTTGCCTTCATTTGATCTAGAAAAGGAGACTGGGCATTAAAACTTTATCTGTGTAGCAATTTCTTACTTGGATAGAAGATAACCTAGATTATTTATTTTCCATTTTTAAAGAATTCTTCTATGGTTGCTCTGGCTGGAACTACATTTCTGGGCTTAATGAATTTTCCCAAATTGCTGGACTACAGTTATGTGCCATTGGAACTGTCTAGATCACTTTAGCAACAGATTACTCAAGAGTGCTGTTAGTTTGGATAGATGTGTGGATAATTGACGATCTAGATTCTGGGTCTGGAAACCTGAACAGCAGACCATCCAACCAGACCTTTCCAAGACATACTGACAAATAGAGCCTAGAAGCCCAGGAACATGCTATTTCAGCTAGAATTGTGGTGCTTTGAATTCAAGATGGAGCCAAAAGCAGACAAAGCAGACAAGTAAATACATGGCAGATGGAATGATAAAGACATTGCCATGTCGAGTAGGTTGTAGTCATTCAGAATGAAGTTTGAACTATGTGTAGTACTGCTATGCTTTGAGAACTTTCCATTATCATAGCTTGTATTACTTTTGTCTTGCTATGTCAAAATACTTGACAAACAATTTAAGTCAGGAATAATTTGTCTTATGGTTTCAGAGGACTCAGTGGGACACAGCATCATGGAAAAGAAGAGGGTGTGGAGGAGTAATATACTTTATGGGGACCTGGAATAGGGGGTGAGATGGTGAGGAAAATGGAGAGGTGGAGGAAGAATGGGAGAGGGTGAGGGAGAGAGATACAGAGAATGAAAATATGTGCCTTGGACTTAGATGTACCTTTCAAAAGTATATGCCCAATGATTTACTTCCTCCAGGTAGGCCCTACCTCTTAACATTTCTACCCTCTACCAAGATAGTGTCACCAGCTGGGCATCAATCACTCAACACAGGAACCTGAATGTAACTGTCTGTTTGCATCCTTCTGTGACCTATTTGAGGACAGGTACTATGTTTTTCTTCTCTCTAACCAAGTACCAACTACTGTATCTGACATACACTAGAAGGTCATGAGTAGCTGGAAGAATAATATATCTACTCAACAGGTTTAAACAAATACCCACAGCAACCTTGTGTCTGTTTCCCTTGTTGAAGAGGGCATTTAGAAAAAATAGCCTCATAAATAAACTTAGGTGTTAGCGAAAGGAGGTTCTCTCTTTCTCTCTCTCTTTCTCATTCTAAAAGAGTTTTTTTTTCTTCTTATTTTTGTAAAGGAAGTAAATTTTAGTGCTAAGAGAATGTGTAAACTCACCACATCATAACATGGTCACAGGAGAATTCACACTTCTTAGATAAGCTAGTGGAAGAACAAAGAGAGTTTTGAAAGGTTAGAGAAAAAGATTCTGAAATGTCACATCTACTCTACAGAACTGACCACCCTTGGCATCATTCTTTTAATCTACCTGGGCTCCAGAATCGCCTAGGGCACTTGGAATGTAGACAATTAGCACCTCAGACAGGGTATCCACATGCAAAATCCTGTCACTTTTCAGAGATCTCAGGAGGTGACAAGTTTAGAAAAGAAGACCCTTTCAACCTTGGCTGACAGGTTTCCTAGCTTTCAATGTTTTTGTGTTTGATTTAAATGGCATCTATATTCAAAAAATTTTCTCTAAAATATAAAGCTCTCTTTCTCTACTATGATTTTCATTTTGGAGATTATTTTAAAAACAGTAAGAACAAATACCTCCTCCTATTGAGACTTCAAGATCTTCCTTCTTTCACAAAAATGAGCTCTGGTTTTCTTCTATCTATCTATCTACCTATCTATCTACCTATCTATCTATCTATCTATCTATCTATCTATCTATCTATCTATTCGTTATTGATTTATTTTAGGCTTTTATTTAGAACAATGAACGTTAAGGCTGGAAATGACCACTTTGGGGGAAGAGGCATCCTCTGGTTCAATTCTGTTTGACAGATGGAGAAAATAAGACTTGGGCTTAGAGAAAGGAAGCCATTCAGTGGTAAAAGATGGAGTTCAAATCAGACCTCATAATTATTGTACTAACACCCCTTCCAATTCACACTGTAGTTTTTAAGGTGTGTCAAAGGTATGTAAAAGCATTTTGTGCATACGTGTGTGTGTGTGTGTGTGTGTGTGTGTGTGAGAGAGAGAGAGAGAGAGAGAGACAGACAGACAGACAGACAGACAGAGACAGAGAGACAGAGACAGAGACAGAGAGAGACAAAAGCACAGACACAGAAAATTTCAGATGATTTTCTTGACAGCCTTATTTCCAACCATTTATTCATTCACTAAAATATATATACATGTATTTAGCGCCCACTGTGTGCAAGTCACTGAGGATACAGTGATGAACAAAGTATATAAAACCCTGTTGTTATGGACAACAGTCAAGTGGAAGAGACAGGCAATAAACAAGCAGATTTTTCTGCTCATAAATGGGGCCCATTACTTAGCTCTTTGTCTCTTGGCACCTCTATTATCTCCCCTGCTCTGCTGTATGATCTTTGTCTTCCTGTATTGTGGGCACAAGGACAGAGAAAGAAGAAACTGTTTCAGTTCCTCTGTTCTCTACACTTCAAGCTGTGCTTGAAGTTTGAATTTGCCAAAGTCAGGTTTAGTGTGTGTGTAGCAGCCGAGTGAAGATGTCAGTATTTTTCATCAACACTGTACTGGTGGGCTGGCTCACCTGTCAGCTTGCTTGTGAGATGACAATAAGGTACTGGATGTGAGAGTTGTACTATTACCTTATAATTTAACTGTTCTTTTTTTGATATGATTTTAGTTGTGCTGAACCCCACTGTACCTGGCTGCTTTGACAGGTGTGCTATTTTAGCAATGCAGAATAAAACAGAAAGAAAAGAATGCATGGTATGCTTGTGCTGTCAGATCCAGGTTGCTCTATTCCTAAGTTTGAAGATGATTTATTCAGAGTTGTACAGAGACTGAAAAAAAAAAGTTAGGTTTTGTTTTTAACCTATGTAACTCTGAATGTTCCAGAAGTTACATGATAGGTGGGGTGCTGTCCATATGACCAAAAGAGGATGCCCTTCCTTTTCTTTTCATGTTTGAAATGTCATCATTGTAATTAATTTCTAACATATTAGCTAATTTTTTCAAATGCAGAGTCCTGGTTAGGCGAACTTCTGAAGTCCTGAATATTGAGGTAGGCATTTGTGTATCAGATCAATTTTAATTTCTTCCTTAAGCAAAACCATGGGAAAAATGAGGAGTTGGTAAAAAACTCATGAGGTAGAAAGATAATGAGATGATCTTGACCTAGTCCCTAGAGCTATTCTGTTACCATCTTGAACAAAATCACCTTAAAACAATTTCTATTGAAAACAACTGTAGGAAATGTGGCTTTATGTTTTAGCTACAAAGTTTGGGCACTGTTTTTCAATAAAGAAAGAAAGTTGTGACTATCTACCACCAAAGACTTAGAGAATTGTTCAGAAGCCCAGTAGGTAGAGAGCAAATCTTTACCTTGGTGCAGGATAGCTCTATGCACACAATTCATTGAGCATTTAATATCATTCTCCTTAATGAGATTCTACCCATGCCATGTTCACAAGGTACTGAGGGTTGAAGCAGTGGAAGAAATACAACAGACAGCATAGCTTTATCTGTTTCCACTCCAATTTAAAAAGCACCATACATTATCTAAAGATATGGATGAGACTGTTCAGCTTCAGGCATTAAATGGTATTATTTGGGAGGTAACAGGAGAAAGCTTTTGGGAAACATTACTTAGCAAATTTTGAAATAGATTTCAAAGAATGAAAGTGGAGAGGGCTTAAAAAATTAATGACAGTTTAGCATCAGTTGTAGACAAAAAGTTCACTACAGCAACAGAGACTAGAAGTTACAATATCAATACTAGCACAAGAATATAAAATGGATTTTATATCCAAAATGATTTGGACCTAGCTCCATACACCAAAGGGCAAATAGAAGTTCACACACACCACCAATGGACATACCAAACTGGACAGAGAAGGGTACAAGTCTGTAGTCCTATACAAAGAACTTCAGGCAATTGAGGAAATCTTCGAGTGGAGAAAGTGGTTTCACCCAAAGAAGAGTACACTAATTGGTTGTCCAGTGCCAAATGGCCAGCCCTGAAAACGTACATACAAACAGCATTATACAGATTCAACAGGTTGTAATTAGGAATTATAGGTATATACATATATGCATGCAATAAAATATTATAGGAGAGCATGGAGCTGTATTTGGGACGGTTTCAAAGATGAAAAGAGAAGGAAGAAATGTTGTAATTATAATCTCAAGAATTGAAAAAACAACTAAGAAGCACCAGTAAAAGGATGTGCTCTTCTTAAACTCCTCAGTTAGAATATTTTTAAGCACAGTTATGTTTTTATTGTGTGTGTGTGTGTGTGTGTGTGTGTGTGTGTGTGTGTGTGTGTGACTAAACTGATACTTTTGGCTCATGGACAAAATATTAAGTTAAAAATTTATATTTGCTTGAGCCTAAGCTTATTCAAAGATTAGGCATACAGCTTAGTGGTAGAAGACTTCACCTGTGAGGAGGCTCTGGATTCCATCATCAGCATTGGGAAAAAAAAAGCTTGTTCAGGGAGATATAGTCCCAAAGTCCATAGTTCTTGAATACTTGGTGATGCTGTGGAAGCCTCATGGCTGTGTTCTGCCATGCTTTTGTAGTTCCAGTGCTTTTGCATTTGTTTGGTCTGTTTTTGCCCCTCATGATGACATCTGCCACTTGCCACTATCTCCAATTCTTTGGTATACTAGTTAACCCAAGTCATTGCTGGGTTATCAAATTTCTCATGTTTGTGCAAGGTCTGTCTGCATTGCCAGCACAGCTCGAATACTACAAGTGTTCACCTTCCCAATGTTCCCCCTCCCCCACCAGGAACCCTCTGTTGGAGAGCAGGTGATCAAACCCCATGACAAGTTTGAAGCTGCTAAACTGCTGAGCTGGCCTTAATTGAAGTGTGAGAAGAGGTTTTAAGGTAGGTAGACAACATCCTGTTGTTGGGGCGCTCATCTCTTTTTTTTTTTTTCATACTAACTGCCCTAGGAGTCAGGTGGCTGATTGTGACTGGTAGGCACCGTAGTAGCAAAAGCAGAAGCAACATTTCCCCTTTACCATCTTCCTTCTGGGCCCATTCAAGAGTTCACCAGGCATGGATGCAGTGACTGTGTACCATGGAAAAATCAGCAGGGAGACCGGGGAGAAGCTCTTGCTTGCTACGGGGCTGGATGGAAGCTATCTACTAAGAGACAGCGAGAGTGTTCCTGGAGTCTACTGCCTGTGTGTTTTGTGAGTACATTGTGGTAGTGGGAGCTTGGTAGCACCTGTGTCCTGACCTTGCTTGGGAGGCCTGGAAGGAGGGGCTGGGGGTTACAGCTTTTAGTAAAGGTAGTCAGAGACACAAGTAGCATGAGTTCTCTTCATCTCTCATGCCTGGTCGTAAGGCTTCCCCAGAGTCAGCCCAGGGCTGTTGTGGGTAGTACTTTGGTATAGGTTGCTCACTGGGGATTTCATCTACTGGGGCTCTCTCCAGTGCATTTGTGGCAGCCTCTATTGTACCAGAGTGAGGATTTTCTGGAGCTGCTGAGTTAGCTTCCTTTATAACAGAGGCCAGGAGTTTAAAAATGTGGGATGTCTGATAAAAGATGGGCCTGACAAGGCTTTTAAAGAGTACAGAAAGAACACACCATTGTAACGATTCCACTTGCCCTTTGCCTAGACTGTTGCTCCATTTTGAACTAGGTGCGGCTGCATCTCAGCTCCCTGCCTTCTCAGCCAAGTAGATATGAGATCAAGTCCTACCATAGTCAGACTCTAAGCTTGCAATCTCAGCAAATCAATCTCTTAGCCCTTGAGTTATCTCATGTATTGAATGGGATTCAGATTCCAAGGGACTGTGAAGATTAAATACCTCCACGCTTTTAAAAACAAGTGAGCACTGGGCTTGACACTGAGCAAATGTTCAGTAAGCTATTGACTTCAGTTTATTGTTATTCTCTTTTTGGATAATTTATTTCAGTTCTCATGGAGACATTTCTACAGAAGGACCTAGTTCAAGCATTACTGTAAGCAGGATAAAAAAACCCAAAAAAACTCACAAAATCCTCCTTCTAGCACAATAGAGCCTATATAAAAACAAAACAAAGAAAAATGCTTTGTGGTGAGTTGTGGACATGATGATACACTACAAAATTTAGAAGTACTTTCTGGGTCAGAAAATAAAGATTAAATTGAGAATCGTGAGGGAGGATTGTCATTGTACATTGATTTTTAAAAATGGCCAAGCCTTATTTGTGGCAGTTTTCAGATCATGCCAAATACATTTATCATAAATGCTTAAAGTTAAATATATGGAAAAGTAATTTTTCAGTGTTGAGGACAGAACCCAGGATTTTGTATATGCTCGTAAATTGCTTTTCCACTGAACTAGACATCCAACCCTGGGCTTGGACTTTTAAGTTCCCAAGCGGAATCCCAGGAAGGGTGAGGAAAGCCAATGAGGCTCCTTAGGCTTTTTTATTTCTTGTCAAAAGATGGAGGATGGTAAGTGAAATGAACTGCTTTGGGTTAGTAGTGGGTTAAGTAGCATGCTCCTTAACATAAAGCGAAAAATGAAGGTTGAGATGAAGCCTGTATAGGGAGAGAGAGCTGGAGACAGTATACCTAAGACTTGTACTTTACGAACCACCTGGTCGCTCCTGCAGGTTACTCCCCACTTAGGATTTAATGCCTTCTGTTCAATATCCATCCCTTGATCATTCTAACAAATATAAGGGGCCTCTCTCTGTTGTTTTTCAAGGAGCTTTAAACTTTCTATTAGCTTGTTTACTTGTACATGGGCTCTACCACAAATATATCTTCACGAAGGAACAAATATTGTCTCCAGGACCAGAAAAAATATCCTGGTATATACTAGGCACTCTGCAAACAATTTGAAATTAAATGAATGAGCTGTTAAGGCATATTGTACTCTTTACTACAAAGAGCCTTGGGCTGACAAGAGGTCAGGGTATGGGCTCTAGGGAGTCACTCAAATTCTCTGGGGACTTCATCTTCCATACATGAAAAACAGAAATCTGGTTTTTGTTGTTGTTGTTGTTGTTGTTTTGTTACAAAAGTTTGCTGTAAGTAAAATCTTGAAGAGAGGAATCTTTAATTTTTTAGGCAGATAGGTCAGAACCATGCAAAGAAATTCTCATATTTTTAGTTTTCACTAAAGGTGAATGCTGCATGAATATAAGGTTTTTGTTGTTGTTGTTGACTAATTTATGCATGAAAAGAGACAAGTAGAGAATTTTCCTCCTGTCATATGGGTTTTTGGAGTTATGATCAGATTACTGTGAAGGGAAAAGACAAGATGCTTTGCCTTTGATCAATTCTTCAATTATTGTGGAGCTGAGTGTCCCTTTTGATACACGTAAACATTTCATTCTCTCTTACTGGCACAACGTGGTACTTGCAAAATGTTGTTTGGAACAAACTATGCACTCTTAATTCAAAATACTGATTCGTATGATATAGAGTAGAAAGAAACAGAATCATGTATGCATGAACAAATATATGATAACTGGAATTTACTCGGTGCCACTTTATTCCAGCTATTATGTATTCCCAATAACCAAGAAGGTTTGCTCAGACTTCAGTTTACTCTGTTTTGATTGCATGCTTCAAATTGGGCTTTCAGACTATACATTCCTATTTCCCAGAGTGAATCCCAGTTGTGGCTCTTAGACAGGACCTTTTCTCCTGTTAGGTGTTAGGAAACAGAATGTTTCAAACATTGTAAAAGTTTTCCATTTATAGAACTACTACTCTTCATTTAAAATTCAAGGTTTTCTTCCAAATATTTTCTGTAAATAAAATTAGAATTAAAACAATCTGTCAAAATAGTCTTTTACACTTATTTGTGATATAAAATTTGAAAACATAGATAACGGAATCAAAGGAAAATCATTTATAATCTTATGACTTAAAGGCAACTACTATTAAGTAAAAATTCTTCTATATTTTAATAAAATGAATATTTTTGAATATGTACATCTTTTATTACATTTTGCTGTAATTTCCATGTAGTATGAAATAAAAGCTGATCCAAATACAATGTTTTCACTAATAAATTAAAGATATTATTTTATAAGGGCTGTATTTTCATATTTTTCTTGACCAACCTCTTATTTTACTTCTTATTGACTAATTTTGTTTTTTTGACAGTTTCATACATTTACACCAGCCTCTTATTTTGACACCTGAATCATTCAATACTTTTAAACTATAAATTCTACATATAAACCATTACCCTAAATGTGTATTCTAGCTTATGTTTATAATTGTCCTTTGTAATGCGTATTCTTGTTAAAAATAATTTTCTTTTAAATTTGATGTCGAGTTTTTATTATATTTGCACTCTACTTTTCATATTTTAGATTTTTTTTATTAATGGCACTGAGTGTTTTTGATGTGGTTGTTAAACTATTTTTTCCTATACATGAACTGACTATTTGCATATTTCCATCACTTAATGATTTAGAGCTTACTGCTTTTCATACATGCATACCCATATATGCACAAATACAGAGACATATCTCCTTATGTTGCAGATATCCTTTCTCAGGTTGATGTTTGCTATTTCATATTTTTAGTACTGAAATGCATCACTCAGCTTATTCATATTTGATTTCTCTCTTTTCTTCCCAGCTTAGAAAATCTTTTCTCCTCCAGAGATACATAAAATTTCACTGTTTTGATTTAAATATGTGGTTTTATTAATTTGTATTCTATCCTTTAATTTCATTTGAGTTTTATGTGCATAAAAGATGTAATTTGATTTGTTTCCATGTAGTTACAGTTGTCCAACATAGTTTACTAAACTCAGCTTCCATTATTCATTTGTTAGGCTATTTTACCAAGTACTAAAGAACTGACTATTTATAATCTTGTTATGTTTCTGGACTATTTGGTTCAGTTGATCTATTTGTGCTTATTTTAATCAAATCAGTATGCCATAATTTTCAAACATATTAGAAAGTTATTAGGTAGTCTCATATATTGGTTATTTATGAGGAAGTCTAAAATAATTCTGTTAAATTGGATTAAATTAAATAGTATCAATAATAAACTAAGGAGCAATTGTCATCTTTGAAGAATTGACTCTTTTCCAAGATATGGTATAAGATTTTATTCTCCTCCATATTCTAGGTATGTCAAGTTTCTTTCATTGAGGTACATATTATACCCTCACAATTTTTCATTTTCACTCCAATATAGAGAGCTACTAGGTAATACCTCATCATCCCCTGGGATTGCCTCATGAGAGGAAAACTAATTAAAATATTTTAAAAATAAGCTTGAAAAATAGCACATTTCCACAATTACATAGCTGACTTTATACTTTTCTGCTGAAAGATTTGGAAGAAGAAACATATGTATAATTCTTTAGTCTCGAAGACATATAATGATGTAATTTTTCACATATGTCTTTTTCAAGGGGTGAAACTGATGATTACTTTTCTCCTCTGGTAGTGTGCATAGTACCTCCCGCACTATGAGTTAGCCCATATAGATGAAGCTTCCGGGTTTGTACCAGCTTAACTTCTCCATGTTTTATGCTTCAAGTATGCACTGTTGTCAGCAGTAGAGACTTACTGTCAAGTTCTGAAGGGTAGCCAAGAGAATTGTCACTAGCCTGTAATGTCTGGTGGTCTATGGGAGCTCACTAGCCAACAACTTAAAAAGACAAAATCCATTCCTAATATTAGGCATTTCATTTGGTAATATATGATGTCTAGTTATTGCCCTGTTATAGAGTAACTCCATTTTAACTCTTTTTATATATTATATGTATAGGTATATATTTTAAGAATCATTTACATTAGTATGTTTACATATGACTTTTTTGAGTGGTCTTTAGTGTTATTTATCCCTTCCTGTCTTCTACTCTGCCTTCCCACACCTACTCCAATTTAACCTTTCCTGTTCCAGTATTCTCTTTTGATTATTTATACCTGTGTATTCTGTCTCTCCTCCCTTGAAAGTTGCCACCCATGGTCTCTTAGTAATTCCCTGACCTGTATGGGTATTCTAAATGAAACACACATATCTCAAGATTCAAAGCTAACAATCACAAATGGGAGAAAACTTGTGATGTTTCTTTCTGGGTCTGTGTTAGCTCACTCAGAATGGCTATATCCAGCTCCATCTATTTACCTGCAGATTTCATAATTTCATTTTTATCAACAGCTGAATATCATTTCATTGGTAAACACATCACATTTTTATTATCCATTCATCAGTTGATGGATATCTAGGCTCTTTCTAGTTCCTAGTTCTTGTGAATAGAGCAGCAAAGAAAATTGATGAGTAAATATCTCTATAGTAGTTGTGGAGTCCTTTGGACTGGAAATAAAGTGCCCACCACATGACTGTATTCAAGAAATAGAGGAGATATAGTACAATAAAATTCCATCTTATCAGTTATAATATCAGGGAAGAGTGTGGCAAAGAAGAGTATGGCAATAAATTTAAGATAATAAAATTGAATGAGAAACCATACTTAGTTTAAATAATTTTAGATTTCTCATTCATTTACTTATTTATTTGTGTGTGTGTGTGTGTGTGTGTGTGTGTGTGTGTATGTGTGTGTGTATGTGTGTGTGTGTGTGGTAAGTTTGCGTGTGAGTACATGCATGCTACAGTGTAAGTTAGAGGACAGCTTGCTGAAGTTGATTCTCTCCTTATATCATGTGGGTCTTAGACTTTGCAGCAAGTGTCTTTACACACTGAGCCATCTTGCTCACCCAGATATCTGGTTGAGATTTTACTGGGTGTGTCATATCTTCATAATAACTTGGGCCACTAAAATTATTTTGGATTTTCCACATAGAATTTATTAATAGTGCAGTGAGCCCAAAAACCATCCGAGTAATATTTGTTACACATCAACTACAAAATTGGCAATTCACAGACAAATATGTTAAAATCTGACTCTGGTTAATAATGTACAATTGAAGCTTCAAGATTAGTCTGAAGCTGCCATTTAGTTTGAACATAGAGGAAGTCGATGTTAACCTGTAAACCCACTCCCTCCCTTGGCCCCTCTTGACTCTCCTCAGCTGATATCCCTTCAGCTACCTCTCCTGTCCTCTCCTTCAGCAGACAGTTCTAACCCTGTGTCCTAATAGACTCATCCTTTTTGTTAAGAATTATACTTCTGAGATTGCCTTTAACATCAAACTGTTAATTCATTTCCACTAATCTAAGAAATGCACCACACAATGGGGATTAAGAGTGAATATCTTCTTGCAAGACCCTCTGAGTACAGTCAGCTCTGCCTCTTATCTAGTAATTTTACCTTGGTCAAGTTTCTGAAACTTTCTTTTGCACTGATTAACAATGATCACTATCACGGTGGTAAGAATAGGATCACCACATAGTTACCATCATTACTATTAGCCTTGGTACTGAATGACTTTAGATTGTATTGGAAATTTATATCCACTCCAAAAGAATGAAGTTTGGACAACAGAATGTTCAAAAACCTCTTGAAGGAAAATAAAGGTTTAATAATGAAGACTTTGTATACATGGGAAAGTTACTACAGATAGAAAATATTTGTTTAAAATGTAGCTACAACAGGTATGATGACTCCTGCTTACAATCCCAGCACTTGGGAGGTGAGTCAGGAGGATCACCACAAGTTTGAGGTCAGTA
Source organism: Onychomys torridus (assembly GCF_903995425.1). Taxonomy (NCBI): domain Eukaryota; kingdom Metazoa; phylum Chordata; class Mammalia; order Rodentia; family Cricetidae; genus Onychomys; species Onychomys torridus. The sequence continues at coordinate 23,955,742 of NC_050466.1, forward strand.
TGGCCCATACAATGAGTTCCAGACCAGCCTGAAAAAAGTATCCATGGCCCCTCAAAATCTGTTGCATAATTGTGCTTTAAATGTTATATAGAGCATTATGCTTTGTAGATGAGAGCATGAGGACTAGCTTGCATTATTTTCAGTGTGATGTAGATGTTAGATGTACTTAGAGCTTTTCTTTTGAGAAGTCTTTTAATCGCATAAAGAAAGTTAATGTGGTTTTGTTGATTTGAAGCAAAGTTCTGTCCACCATATGTACCCATCAAGAAAAGAAAAAAATAAGCTGAGTGGCTTTGTACTTGCCCACTGCTAGTCTGAATGCCTTTTAAAGGCTTGGGGTACAGGGGCTGGAGAGATGGTTCAGTGGTTAAGAGCACTGGCTGCTCCTCCAGAGGACCCAGGTTCAATTCCTAGCAACCACACGGCAGCTCACAACTGTCTGTAACTCCAGTTCTAGGGGACCTGACACCCTCACACAGACATGCATGCAGGCAAAACACCAGTGCACATAAAATTAAAAAAAATAATCTAGAGCCTTAGGGGACAGCTTTAGATGAAGTAAAGACAGATTTTAGAACCAGCAATGATTAAAAACACACTTTGTGTGTGTTACTTATGAAAATAAATTAACAGCAACAATTTAAAACACTCCTCTGTTTTAAATTCTAAATGCTGAGCTTGTCATCAATTCCCAAAAGCATCTCAATTGGAGAAAGAAGTGAAAACAGATCCATTTCGCCAGGCTGTGGTGGTGCACGCCTTTAATCCCAGCACTCCGGAGGAAGAGCCAGGCGGATCTCTGTGAGTTCGAGGCCAGCCTGGTCTACAGAGTGAGTTCCAGGACAGGCACCAAAACTACACAGAGAAACCCTGTCTCAAAAAAAAAAAAAAAGATCCATTTCTTGATTTGTCTATATTCATAGAAGGAGTCAGAAGTATGTAGCAACTTTTAAAAATGAATTACGTTTTTTTCCTTTCTTTGTGATTTACAAAGCTGCAACATTCTCTGCTTCTGTGAAGTCAATATTTTCAGATTCTACATGTAAGTGAGATCTTGCATTATTTCTTTTTTGTGCTCAGGTTATTTCACTTAACATGTTTTGCCTCCAGGTCCATTGCTGTTGTCAAAAATAGATACTAACATTTTTGTTAAGGTTGAATGATATTCCATTGTATGTATATTTCAGATTTTGTTTTTTTGCATCATTTATAATGAATGAACATCACAATTAGTTCACAACGATGAGTTGTTATGATGTTTTCTTACATATATAGTATATTTTGATCATATTTCCCCCATCTCCTTCCTTTCCTCAACTAGTTTATTTTCTATTTCCATGTTTGTTTGGTTTAAACTCTAGATTCCTTACAGAAGGTGCAGCACCTGAGGGTGTAGATCACATCTTCTCCATCCATTCTTGCACACTAATGTTGATCCCTCATCCTTTACACTACAAATAGTGCTACATTGAACATGAGAGTGCAGACTCTTTGTTTCATGCGGGCTCGTTTTGATATACACCCAGTCGTCCCACTGCTGAGTCATGCAATACTTTTTTATTTTTACTTTCTGAGGAACCTCCTTCCTGTTTTCCATAATCACTCTACTGATGTACATGCCCACCAGCAGTGTACAAGCGTTCTCTTTCTCCACATCCTCACAACACTTACCTTTCATCTTTTTAGGAAGAGTCATTTGAACAGGTGGGATTTCAGTTTTCATTTCTCCAATGATTAGTGATGTTGAAAAAGGTTTTCATATATTTGTTGGACATTTTGTATGTATTATTTTCTAAAAAAATCTGTTCAGGTCCTTTGACAGTTTTCAATCAATTTATTTTCTTACTGAGTTTTTTTTCAAATCTTAGGTATTCTGGGTACCAATACGTATCAGGTTGAAGGTTTGCAATTGCTTTTCCCATTCAGCATGTATGCTCCTAACTCTATTGATTATTTCCCTGTCTGTGAAGAATTGTTTTATTTTGGTGTAATTTTTATTTTTACCACCCCCGCCCCCTGCCCCAGACAGGGTTTCTCTGTGTAGCCCTGGCTGTCCTGGAACTCACTCTGTAGACCAGGTTGGCCTCGAACTCAGAGATCTGCTTGCCTCTGCCTCCTGAGTGCTGGGATTAAAGGCAAGTGCCATCACTGCCTGGCTTATTTCTACTTTCATCATATACAATTTGGAGGATATATGTAAAATCTATTCCCTTATTTTGAGTAATTGTTACTTGTTTGGGAGTAGTTAGCTTAATTTTACTTTATATACTATTAAAAACTTACTTGCCTTTTTCTTTTGACTTATTTGCCTGGAGTGCATGAAGATAAATGAGATTATTTGGTCAAAGATATGGACACTATTTTCCTATAGCAGTGATTTTCTACAGACAGAGCATATATATTGCTTTTAAAAAGGCATAGTCCATGGCTAGCGAGCCGACTCATTGGTTAAAAGCATTTGCTGCTCTTCCAGAGGATCTGATTTGGTTCCCAGTATCCATATCAGGTGGCTCACAAATGCAGTGACCTTAAGAATGCAATTTGAGTTGTTCTGCTTCAGGGTTTTCCCACCCATGGCACATTATTATGAGAGTCATCTACAGAGGATCATTAATTAGTAAGTTCTATGACTTAAAGCAGATCACATAGTTGTTTCATTTGAGAAGAGACCAAGGTTTGTTCATTCAGAATTCAAGGACTTGGGGTGGGGGAAATTGTGAACATTAGATACCTTAACCATGAGAAGATAGATGTGCCATTGACACCAGCGTGTTTGGAGACTGAAGAAGGTAAGAGCTTTTGAAGTGGTACTTAGGTTCCTGCTGCTTAACTGAAAGTGAGATAAGATCACATTCGTTAGGAAACAATTTTTAAAATATACTCATTTATTTTGACTAAATGAAGCTGAATGATGGTAAGGAGATATATTCATTGTATATTTTGAGGTCCATTGTTTAGATTCTGGAAAACAGGTTGCTTACCATTTTGCTTAATCTATTGAGATTTTTAAAAAAATTTTTGTGTGTACATATGTGTATGTGTGTATGTGTTTGTGAATAATTGCTTACAGGTATGTGGGCACATGTGTGGAAGTTAGAGGACAGTTTCTGGGGCCATTCCTCAGGAGTTGACCATCTTGACTTTTTGAGACAGGGATTCTCACTTTTCTGGAGTTCACCAACATGAGTAGGCTAGCTGGCCAGTGAGCCTACATCTGCCTCTCCAGTGCTGGGACTACAAGTGCATGGCATCATGTGCATGGCATCATGCGCATGGCTTCATGGGATTGAACTCAGGTCTTCCTGCCTGCAGGCAAGCACTTTGCCAACTGAGTTATCTCCCAGCTCTATTGTTGAGATTTGAAACTGTTATTTCCACACTACCCTTAAATTGACTGTGAATCATTCTCATGAATTGCTTTCCTGAGGGAAAAATAGAACTCAGGGCCCTCTTCCATCTCCATTTGGCTGGGTGGCTTTAAGAAAGTCCCTTAAAGCCCATGTTTCAAGTTCCTGTGGTGAAAAACAGAAATCAAAGTTCTTGCTTGTCTTATTCCCTGTAGAGCACCTACTGAAATTGGTGTGCTTTAAGGTATATTTAAATTACTTAAAAATAAGATCTTAACAGTAAAGTATGAATATTATATTTTTATTATGTGTAAGCATATGGTAAGCTATTTTTATATATGAATCAAATATTTTGGTAAAGCTACATTACAAAAATAAAATATTTGTTTTGTGATCTTACCAACATTTAAATTGACCCTTTGTTCAATTTCCCAAGTCAAATGAACCCGATTAGAGTGTTTTAAATGTCTTTTGTAGTTCATTAGGTAATTAGTACTGATGGGTATTGATTAAAGGTGTAACAATTTAATTCAAATATTTAAAGACTTTTTAATTCTAAAGGGACTTAATGCCAAATGTGGCCAATGAACTAAGCATAGGCCTCTCTTTGTAAGAATTTAGTATCATCTGCTCTTTTAAGTTTAAACGCAGTGATTTAAACAGATTTTAGTATGTTTCCTAATCAAGGATTCCTATTGATCCAATCCTGTGCCTAAGAACAGCAACAGTAAATATAGTAAATGAGACTATGATTTTTTATTTATATCCAAATTCAAAATTTGTTTGAAAATTCAGCATAAAATTACCTTATGTTGCACAAAACCTAATTGGTTTTAATGAAAACCTGGAGCCAGATAGAGTGAAAGCTGAAAGATCAGATAAGCAGAGCAAGCTACAATCACCACCTCTTAACTCACCAACTCCTCAGCCTGAAAAAGTGCGAGTTTCTGTTTCCTCCCAATTTATATTCTTCTCTCTGTCCAGCCATATCACTTCCTGTCTCAACCTTTCTAGTGCTGGGATTAAAGGTGTGTGATCCCAAATGCTGGGATTAAAGGTGTGTGCCACCACTGTCTGGCTCTGTTGCTCTTTTAGACTTAATTAATCTCATGTAGCCTAGGGCGACTCTCTGAAATCCAGATGGATCTCTGCCTCTGCCTTACAAGTGCTAGGATTAAAGGTGTGTGCCTAACAACAAAAACAACAACAACAAAAGAAAAGCCGCGGTGGTGGCACACGCCTGTAGTCCTAGCACTCAGGAGGCAGAGACAGGTGGATCTCTGTGAGTTCAAGGCCAGCCTGTTCTACAGAGATAGTCCAGGACAGGCTCCAAAGTTACAGAGAAACCCTGAAAACCAAAACCAAAACAAAAACAAAAAACCCCAAAAAACAAACAAGCAGACAAACAAACAAACAAACAAAAAGGTGTGTGCCACCACTGCCTGGCCTCTATGTTTAATCTAGTGGCTTGTTCTGCCAACCTTTATTTCTTAGATTACAAACAATATATCACCACAATCTTACTTTTCTCTTAAAGAAATATTAAGAAAATTATGAGAGGTTGGAGAGATGGATTAGTGCTTAAGAGCACTGGCTGTTCTTGCAGAGGAGCTGTGCTTGGTACCCAGCACCCACATGGTGGCTCACAACTGTCTGTAACTCCAGTTCCAGGGGAGCCAATGCTCTCTTCTGTCCTCTATGGGCAAGGTACACACACAGTCCACAGTCATACATGCATGCACAAATAATCAAACACATAAAATAAAAAAATCTTTATAAAAAAGAAAGTCATGAAAAAATATTCAGTATACTGATCATCAAGGAAATAAAACTCAAAATAACAAAATTATTCCATCACTCCAGTAAAAAAACGAGTAAGTAAATAAATAAATAATAAAAAGCTATTATCTAAGAAAGCAGAGATAACAGTGCTGATGATGTGGGAAAGGGGAAATATTGCACACTATTTACAAAAATGTAAATTAGGATATTATTATGGAAAACAGTATAGAAGATCCTCAAAAAACTATAACTACCACATTATTCAGTTATCCACTCCTGAATATATTCAAAGAAAATGAAATCAGTATACTGAAGAGATATAAGAACTCTCAGATTCATTTCAACACCACTTACAATGGCCAAGAAATGTAAATAACATGAGAATCCATCAATTGAGGAATGAATAAAGAAAATGGAGATGTAAACAAAATGTAATTCTTTTCAACCATAAAGAGAATGAAATCCTGTCCTTTGTAAAACATATATATATATATCATTATGTTAAATGAAATAAGATAGACACAGAAAGACATGTACTACATATTTTCATTCATACATGGAATATAAAAAATTTGTTCCCATGGAGATTGAGAGTAGTATGGGGTTGCCTGTGGGTAGGGAAAGTAGGAGGAGTGTAGGATAGGGAATGAATGATCAGTATGCTCTAATTGTTCTAGTTTGCTTTCTGTTGCTGTGATCAACACAATGATCAAAAGCAGTTTGTGGAGGAAAGAATTTATTTCATCTCCAGCTTAAAGTTCATCATTGACAGAGGTCAGGACAATAGAACAGGGCAGAGGGAGGCAGGAACTGAAGCAGAAACCATGCAGAAATGCTGCTCAGCTTGCTTTCTTATATAACCTGTACAGGGGTAGCAGTACCTGCACTGCCTAGGCTCTCCCACATCAATCATTAATCAATAAAATGCCCACACAGACTTGGCTACAGGCCAGGCTGATGGTCATGACTCTAGCTTGTATCAAATTGACAAAAAATTAACAAGCATAATAGAGTAGGAACAAGATTTTCTGATTTGCTTATACACAGTTGGATGATGATAGATAATAATGGATTGGACACTAAAAATCTCGGCAGGATTCTATGTTTATGTCCCAAAGAAATGACAAATGTTTGGATATAAACATTATACAATATGTACATGAATTAAAATACCAAAATAACTGAATATGTATTACTTTATTTTTTGTATGCTAGTTAAATAAATTTAGTTGATCACCCATTTTACAAGTTTATTAAGCAAATTAAGTATTATTATTATGAACACTAAAGTATAATAAATCTATATCCATTATAGTGTGAGAATTAAATAAACATAATCCAAATAACATTTTACTGTTTGATCTCTGGTCTGATTTGTTTATTTTATTTCTCAACATTTCAGTTTTCTCATTTATAATATTAATTTTATCATATAAAAAATAATAGAAGTTTTAGAGTGTCCAAAGGATAGAGTTCATGCACTATGGAGTAAAATTATATCTCTAAAATTCATATATTAAAACTCTTACCTTAATCTGTCTCTATTTGGCAATAGGGCCCAAGGAAGCATTTAAAATTAAATGAGTTCATAAAAATGGAACCATAATCTGTGGCTGTAAGTTTTCTCAGGTCCTGCCTGGCCCCACGGTCCCAAATTCTTCTGGCCCCACTTGGCTCTGTGGTCCTGCAGCTGCTTATAAAATAATCACTCAGAGGCTTAATATTATTTACAAAAGGTATGGCCTATAGCAGGCCTCTTGCTGGCTAGCTCTTACAGTTTAACTCAACCCATAACTATTAATCTATATATCACCATGTGTTCCATGGCTTTACCTGCATCCCATTACATGTTGCTCCCAGGATGGCAGTCTGGTGTCTCCCCAACTCTGCCTTTCTCTTTCTTGTCTGTCTCTTGGATTTCCTGCCTGCCTCTGAGCTGCCTTGCCATAGGCCAAAGCAGCTTTATTAACCAATGGGAACAACATATATTCACAGCATACAGAAAGACATTCTTTAGCAATAATCTGATAGATTTGGTACTCTATAAGAAAAGGAAGGACACATGTACAAACAAAAGGCCGTGTAAGTACAGACAATGAAGGTGGTTGCCTATAGACCAAGCAAAGAGGCCTCAGAATAAAATTTACAATGGTGTCATCTTGAACTTGGACTCTAAGCCTGTAAAATTATGAGAAATAAATGTCTGCTCTTTAAACCACCCAATTTGTGGCATGTTGTTATAACCTTAGTAAACTAAGACATAGACTGAGAAGTCAGGTGCTGCTGTAACATAATTAGAAAAAAACCTATGAAAATACTTTGGAACTGGGTAATGGAGAGAAACTGAATGAATTTTGAGGTTTATATTATGCTTGCTCCCCATATTGCCATGAAGAGAATGTTGGTAAAATTACACAAAGAACTGTAGGCAACTAAGGAATGCAGAGAATAAAAGCAATAGTCTTCCACAGGGAAGAGCACACTAATTCATTATCTAATACCAAGTGGTCAGCCCTGAAAACATACATACAAGCAACATTATATGAACTGAACAGGATGTATATACATACATGTTTGCAATAACAATTAATGAAAAAAGAGACCATGAATTTGAAAGAGAGTAAGGAGGGGTCTATGGGGGTGCTGCAGTTAGGAAAGGAAGGGGGTAAATGATGTAATTATATTATAATCAAAATAAAAATAAAAAAATTATGGAAGTTAAAGATCATTCGTGTGGTCTCAGATGGGAAATGAGGAGAAAGTTATTGGCAGTTGGAAGAAATATGATTATTGTTCTAAAGTAGCAAAGAACCTGACTAAGCTACATTATGGTTTTGTGGAAGACAGAATCTGTGAACAATGAAAGTGATTACCTAGTTTATACCTCTTTTAAAAATATTTTTATTTTTGGAAATTACATTATACTTACACCTTTTCCCCTTTCCTTTCCTCCAAACCTTCCTGTACACTCCTTCTTGCTCTCTTTCAAATTTATAGCCTTTTTCTATCAATTGTTGTTACATATATATACATAAATATATACATTTATATCCTTAAATACATAAATACAACCTGCTTATTCTGTATAATAAGTGGGAGAAATTATCTTCTGCAAGGAAGAACACAACAGTTGGTTATCCAATGTCAATTGGTCATCCCTGAAAACATATACTTCAAGTAACATTACAATCTTCTTTTCCTTTCCTTTTTCTGTTGTAATGTTGATGACTTGACCCTTGCTAGGCAAGCAATCTGCCACAAAGCAGTGTCTCCACCTCTAACCCAGCTTGGGAGATCTCCAAGCTAAGATTTGAAGGAATGGCTTAATTAGTCAACATTGCTTATAGTAAAACACAAAAGGAGAGAAATTAATTGAATGAAGAATAATTTTAAAATGTAGAAAATTTCAGCTTACTTATAATGCAAAAACATTAGGGGTCAGTAATAGAATGCTGTTGTCTGAACTGTGTGCCCCTCAAATAAGTTTAAACCTTATCCCCAATATGACTATATTTGCATATAAGATCTCTAGAGTGTAAGTAAGGTTAAATTATGTCATAAAAGAGAGGTCTGCATTCATGTGTCGTGATGTGTGCCTATAATCCTTAACCTCAGGAAGTTGAAGCAGGATGATCATAGGTTCCAAACTAGCTTGGGGTTACATACAGCTTGTTTCAAACAAATAAGTAAATAAAAATAAGTAGAGCCAAATCTAATATGATTGGTGGCTTAACAACAACTCAAGAGTTGTTCATGAGTCAAGACCGAAGAATAAAACCTTTGCTGCTTGTAACTTGTCCTTGGTGTAATATAATAAATACTTTCTTTTTGTTTAAGATATTCAGTCTGTGGTATTGTTATGGCAGCTAAACAGAAAAATACCACATTTAAAAGCCTTGTTATATAGTAGAATTCATGTGAACAGGCATGCAATATCAACAACTCGAGTAATGGGGACAATATTTACCACACTTGAAAGGACAAACTGCTTTGAATTATTAGCTAATTTTTCTTCCATTAATTTTATAATTTTAATTTACATATAATTGTCCATAGTTAGTGTATATGGTGTGATATTTCAGCACATTTATACAATGTTTAATGATCAGATTAGGGTAATTGCCATTTTAATTGCCTCATATGTCTATCATTTCTTTGTGTTGGTAATGCTCTGAATCCTCCTCACTAGCAATTTTGAGATACACAATTATAGTTGTTGTTAGCCATATTATCCCATCGTCATGTAGAACATTACAATTGACTCCTCCTGTCCATCAGCATCCCATTTCAATGAACAATCCTAATCCTCTACACTTCCCAGAATCTGCTAATAATCATTCTTTTACTTTTTTATTAAATTATTCATCTTATTTCATGTGTGAGTATTTTGCCTGCATGTATGTATGTGCACCATGCATTTGCTTGGTATTTGTAGTGAAAAAAAAGGGGGCATCAGATACCCTGGAACTGGAGTTACACATAGTTGTGAACTATCATGTGGGTGCTTAGTCCTCTGCAAGAGTAATAAGTACCCCTTTTTGTCTAAATAAAAATGAAAGATTTTAACTTTAACATAGTAAGACTATATATAAGAAGAACAATTATCTAATAAGGATTATATTTGCAACATCCAGTCCATTTGTGTATGGCAAATTTAGAGAAAATACTCCATTGTCTATCCTATCTTAGTGATCCCAAAACTTTATACCTAATTTTCTTTCTATAATAACTATGGAAAACTGTAACTCCAATTATTTAGTCTTAAACTCCATCAAAGACACCAGAAGGAAATAATACTATCTAACAACAGAGACATCTGGCTCCCTGGACAGACACCCAAAGTTAGTTCTTCTGCAACATTGGGGCATCCATCTTTATTCTACAGGCCTAGAGTCTCTGAAGACTTTTCAGTGAAGCAGGAAATTTGAAGAACTGTCCTGACTTGTTTTGGCGAAGTTCAGTAGTCACTTTCCTGTGGGTCCTGCATGTCCAGTTGATACAGCATATTGTCAGCAGTCAAGGCAATGTAGTTTCTTGCCCAAATGGCTAGCCTTGCCAAATTGAAAGCAAACTCTTATGGAGTTTCTTCAATGACCATCATATTCTTTGAAGTAAATTGGTGCTGCCAGGAGCAAATGTGTCTCATTGTCATGAAAAAAAACCCTATGTTAACAAAACATTTAAAACACCATATTCTATAGGTCTTTGAAGTGTTTGAAGACCATTTATCTGTCTAAATATATCTATTTAACCTTGAAAACATACCTAATGTGACTATAAGTTTGATTATTATAGACTAACTACTAACCTCATTTCTTCATTATACTTGCATTTTAAAATGAGCTGCATAAGCACAATGCCCAAACAAGAGTAGAAACATACATACAGTGTAACAAAAATAACTTTAAATTTGTATCAATATATTAAAATTCATGCCAACGCAAAATATCTAAGATTAATAGTTCTTTTTATCCTATATTCCTATATTCCCCCAAATGATAATAAACATTTATAACTCACCAAAGAACCAAAGACCACCCACCTCAACTCTTGTAAATATGGGCATTGTTTTCTCTAGACTGTTCCTGTGGGAGAAAAAAAACAAAACCTCTTCTCCAAAGCAATGCATCTTTAAAGTTCCATTTTATAAATACATTTGTTTAAACTTTCATTTTAAAGTCAATGCATTCCTAAAGTATATAGAGTTGTTTATTTCAACAATCCCTCTTTCAATTCCAGGTCTCTTAGCAGCTCTCCTTTGCTTACCAGCAGTCAAAAAATTCAAAATACAACACAATACCACAGTGGGTCCAACCTCCCTGTGTATTTCCCATTTTACATGGCTTTTTTCATTTATATTATTTTTGCTTTTTTTGCTTTTTTTAAAAGACTTTATTTTATTATATTTAAAGTATTTCTTTCTATGGCTGTCTATACTCCTTTTCTTTCTTAAACTTCTGCCATTGTAAAAACATACTGGAACCTGTTTAGAGTTTTTGTTTCCATCTGGACCTCTTTTAACTGTGTATCTATACTTTTTTGACCATGTGAACAAACTAAACTGCTAAGATATAGCTGGGTCCTCTCACGGCTCTATTGGCTTGCTCCACTCATTTCTAGGTTCATGAGAGCCAAGCCTGAAGCTCATGGCCCAGTTGGAGATGCTTTTGACCAGGAATTGCATTCAACCTTCCAGCTATTGAATGCCAGTGCCCTGAACTGTGGCAGGCATTTTTTTACTTAGTATTTTTGGTTTCTATTTGGCATGAAAAAGGCCGTTTAAGTGCTTTGATGTAATGCAGAGTTTCTTAAAGGAGCCATATCATTTTTCCCCAGCTTTTCAGTCCCTAAGGATATTCAAGAGCCCTATGTTGGGTGCTAAATATTTTTTTTAACTTTTTTGTCTCTTTACTCTTTGGGAGACTTGACAACCAGCTGCCAAATAAATAACACAGAAGCTTATTCTTTTTTTTTTTTTTTATGAATGTCTGACCTTATCTTGGTTTGTTTCTAGCCAGCTTTTCTTAAATTATTCTGTTTATCTTTTGCCTCTGGGCTTTTATCTTTTTCTATTACTTCTTTCTCTGTGGCTTGCTGTGTAGCTGGGTGGCTGGCCCCTGGTGTCCTCTCTCTTTTTCCTTTTGCTCCTCAATCTTCTCTTCCCAGATTTCTCCTTCTATTTATTCTCTCTGCCTGCCAGCCCTGCCTATCTTTTCTCCTGCCTAGCTATTGGCCATTCAGCTCTTCATTAAACCAATCAGGTGTTTTAGGCAGGCAAAGTAAGACAGCTTCACAGAGTTAAGCAAATGCAACATAAAAGAATACATTACACCATTGCATCATTAAACAAGTGTTCCACAGCATAAACAAATGTAAGACATGTTTAACTAATATTCTACAACAAATAAGTGGTTTAACTTTTCACCCATCTCTCTAGCCCCATGGTAACCACTGTTCTATTCTTTACTTCTTTGAGGTCAACATTTTGCCTTCTTCATATAAGGGAAAATATATACTTTTTGTTTTCCTTTGCTTGAAATCCTGTTCTCTAGTTCTAGTCATATTGCTGAAAATAACAGAATTAATTATTTCAAAGGCTGGATAACATTCTGTGCTACAGTATTCCTTTTTTTTTTTTTTGAGCTGAGGACTGAACCCAGGGCCTTGCACTTGCTAGGCAAGCACTCTACCACTGAGCTAAATCCCCAAACCCAACAGTACTCCTTTTTAAAATTCAATTACTATTACTACTAAATTACAGTGTTGTAGAGCAATAGAATATTACTATTTATTATAATAGTAATATCACAAGAATAATTATATTTCATAGCATGATATACTCACATTACTTTAATAATTAATACTATCAGTATTACTGTTAATTTAATTGGGTCTTATTTCTGTCAACCAGTTTTAGCGTAAGACTCTATGTACACTTAAAAAACAGTAAGACTCTGTTGGTTAAAGGTGTTTCATAGTTGATAATTTTTTTGTCAGTGACAGGAGGTCTAAAGTTTCTTTTTGTCCAGTCTCTCTACTAGACAAATCTTTAGGTGTATTAATGCACACAGTTAAAAAATAATCATGGGGAACTTTGATTGGGTTGAAATAAAAAGCAATCAAATTAAATCCAATGGCTTTGCTTCCTGTGACTGCCAGGAAGCTGTCTATTTACATGCAGTATATATAACTTTTATAGGTAAAAGTAAGTTCAAGTTTAGACCATCCATTGTTCTTCTGGAAACTATTAGTAATGGAAATGTACTCTTTTACAGGTATCAAGGTTACATCTATACATATCGAGTGTCTCAGACAGAAACAGGTTCTTGGAGTGCTGAGGTACATCTCTTATTTATTTTTGCTTTTTGGGTACCAACAAAGTGCACAAAATTTAGGTTTGTATATAAAAGAGAAGTTATATCATACATTACCAAATATTAATCATATTTAAATAATGAATGCTCAATTTCGTATTCATTGGTGGTTCATTTAGAAGCCTTTAGAAAATTTTGGTTCCAGCCTGTGTGGAGTGGGATTACTTTGGAGAATGAAGAAATTTGAAGGATCATGTCTAATTTACTTACAGTGCCTATACGAACTTACGTGTACATTGGTGCTGTTGTGGATAAAAATAAACAAACTGGGTATTCTATTTTGTACTAGTCACTTGTAGCCTTTCAGAGATATAACAGGCAATTAAAGTGCAGTATGAGATCCTGGGCTATGTCTAATGCATGCAGACTCCATGTGGCTCTTCCTATAGTTACTTTTGATTGAAGCAATTTGTAGAATGAGCCTACAAACATTTTATGAGAGGACTCATTTCAAGGAGTATAAGATAATGCAAGTAAAGAAACTCTTTGGTGCAGAGTCTAGCATAAAGTGAGCATTCAAAAATGTGAACTACTGAAAACTGCTCAAAAATATGATTATGCATAGTCCACTGCTAAGTTACCAATAGAGGCATTTCCATGCTTCCAGGCAATTCATGCTGCTTTGTGTGCATCAGCAAGACTCTTGAAAAAGCCATGTTGGAGGCCTCTGGATAGTGGATAGAGAAGAGAGAACATTGCAGTTTGTATTTAATAAAAATATGCTTTGAGGATTTCATAAATGTATGCACAACAAATTCCTACCTGCTATTGCAGTATTTTAAAGGGATTTTTTTTCCAAATTACAATTATCCTCTATCTTAGGACTCCCTGGCAAGGAGGTTGCAGGAGAGGAAGAAGTGAGTGGGAGTATTTCTGGGTACCTATCTCACTTCAATTGTGAAGTACTCTTTAGTTTTCATTATGTAATGAGAGTTGGAATAAGATTTATTCAGAATGAAGGTTTCTTGTAGCTTTCAAAATATTTGAGTGCCACTGTGCCAGTCCAAGAAATGAGTGAAATCTTTCTATAAAGCATAGTAGGACGTAGCATAGAATAGCCCATCTTCTGAATCACTTAATGATTCCACAACTGTAGTTTTGAGACTCATCTTCTTTAGTTAGTTTCTGACTTTATAATAGTCCATTTTGATAGTGGAAGTACTTCAGTATGATCTTTTGGAAGCATAGATATTAGTTCAACTTTCATTAGTAGCTTAATTAATCTGTGAATTTATGACATTATAAAGTTTAGACAAAAATTTAAAATGTCTTACAAATTTATCAGTAAAAAGAAAAACACAAACTTCAAGCATTTAATTTGTGAAAATGAATTAGAATAAAGACCTTGTTATCTTATTAATAGGTTAATTTTATAATTTAAGTTTTGTCTTTAATTTATAGGTTTTTTTAAAATAGGATTAGGCATGAAACCCAGGGTCTTATGCCTACCAGGCAAGTGCTATACCACTGAGCAATATTCCCAACTAATTTTATTTTTTTTAATTGCCATATATTCACTGAACATAGTAATGTGTTTCATAAGACTAATATATAATGTTGTTTGAATATGTTCCTCCATACGATACTATATCCCTCTCTGGTCACATTGTTACTTTATGTCCAGATAATTAATACTGTGATACTACATAAGGAAAAATCAGTATCATTTTTAATCAAAACTATCTTTCTTTTTTTTAAAAAGATCTATCACTAAAAATAAATAAAAAATCTGATTTATCATGAAGAATAGTTATGTGTAGCTGATATATGTGAATTTGTGTATGGGTTGGCCACAAATAATCCTTTTCCCTCAGGAAATACCCTTCAGCTGAGCACTAAAAATATTTTTATGAAAAGGAGCTGTGATATTTTTGTGATTTAAAGAATTAGTTCCTTGAGAATTTTGTGTAATATGTTTTGATCATATTTACCCTTGTCCTCCAGTTCCTCCTAAATCCATCCCTCCCTCCCTATCCACCCAATCTTTGTACTGTTTGTTTTGCTAAATCTGTCAACTCAATTTGGGCTGCCCAAATATTCTTGGATGCGTGGCCTTCCACAGAAGCATGACCAATTTACCAGGGGCTATTCTTATAAAGAAAGCTGGCTCCTCTTCTTCTGGTAGCTATCAATTGCCAATAGCTCCTTGCCTAGGAGCTGGACTTTGTGCCCACCTCCTCTCTTCATGCTGGGATTTGATCTGGTTTGGGCTTGCACAGGTCTTGTGCATGCTGTCATAACCACCATGAGTACATATGTGAAGCTGTCCTGCTGTGTCTGGAAGACACGGTTTCCTTGCAATTATCTATCACTTTACACTGTTTTCACCTCCCTTCCTCAATGATCCCTGAGCCTTGGGAGGAAGGGATGTGATATGGATTCTTAGACACGTTTTATAATTTGTTTTCTTCCATTTTATGTGCAGTGTCATATCACATCATTACATATTTGTAATCATTTTAAGAAGGAGAGGGGTTGTTGAACATAAATATCCCTTATCCTATTGTCTGATTTCACCCTCCTTCTATAATAATAGTGTCATTATTTGCACCTTGAGAGCATAAGATTGCCATGGATTATCCCCAAATGGGAAAGATATAAAAACATCTTTGTTTCACGAAATGCATATTGCATTTTTTCTGTCTACAAAATTTGCCTTCTTGTTAAGGTGAATATTAAACTAGTGCATAATTCTCAGAGCTCAAACCAGCTGGCTCGAAGAAATTTCTCCAGAGTGTATTGAAGATCAGCTGTGAGTCAAAACACATTTCCATGGAAAGCTAAGAGGTGGCAGTGTGAGAAATACACAAATTTGAACAAGAACTGAATTCACTGACAGGCTAGTGGCAGTAATGCTTCTTTTGTGTGTGATAAATGTCTTTCCAAAATGGGTAAATGGCAGTTATACTACTTTCAGGAAAACTATTTTAGTTTGCCACACTATAAGAAAAGGTCATGTCAGGAACATTCTATCCTGTGTCCCTAGGTAAGTATAAGGTATGTTTTAAAATGTGATATTAAATTGAACCTTGAATCTATTGAATCATGGAAGACAAATATGTATCTTTTTCATTTTAGGTAGAGCACCACTGGGGATATTAACTTAGTCCTTGGAGGCTAAAGTTATGATGAGTTGTTGATTATCATTTATTAATGTATAGATTGTTATCAGTGCATTGTCAAAAGTGTGCTGCTCTCTCTCTGCCAATTTCCATGCCTTTGGGCTTTTCTGGGTAGTTGGTCACCAGGAAATCCTTAGCAAATTACTTATTATCCTAAGCAAAGCATCATAAATTAGGTCAGTCATGTGGTAAAGAAATGCTGCATCTCAATTTCAAATTGCTTCTGTATGTCCGGTGGTATTTGTTCTCTTTGTCAGCATGGATAATCAAGTGTTAACTATCAGTCCCCATAGAAATAATGCCTCTGTTGAAAATGATTTTAAAAGCCACAAGAACTAGCCTAAATGAAGTGTGATTTGAAATGATTCCCCTCTGGGGAAATATGCAGTTTCTTCTCTGGCTGGTGACTTCAGCTTTACTTGAAACCTCTTGGTCTAGTCCTAATCTGGAAAGAATGCAGACAATTCTGCTTCTGATTGTATATGTGACATCACACCTGCTTATTAGTTTACTTCATGCAAGATGATTAGGTTACATGTTTGTATCTGTGAAATGAGAATAATTGAAAAAAAATCAATATCTACCAGTCTACGAGGAAATAGTGAAGGCAAGAGATAGGAAAGTGTTTTGAAAAATCAAAAAATGCCCTAAGGAAGAACTAAGGAGGTATTTTGTACCCATTGCACTCCTTTGTAATTTGCAGAGTCTGTCTTGGAGCCAAAGAGCTATCTGGGTCTCTACGAGAATGGCTATGCTATTTTTAGATAAGGTCGCAACAGAAATTTAGGACGTCTTCTGATTATTAGGATAGAAATGGGCGGGAGAATTGTCTATCTGTTGAAACTGTACAGGTGGACACCAATTTACAGTGAAAGAGAACATCTATAGTGTTTGTCCAGGAAAACTACCTACTCCAAAGTAGGCAATGACCAAGAGTAACTTTGAATAGTCTGTTATGTAGAGTTTAAAGTATAGTTGACAGAAGTCTGTGTGCCAGCCTTCATGTTTTCTCATTAAATGCTAAAAACCAGGCAGTTCCCATCTCAAAAACCTTCCAGATGGAATAGCTGAAAAACAACTTCCTAAAAAAATAAAAAGAAAGAAACAAAACTAGTCATTGTTCAATTGCTCGTAACAATACTATTTTGTTTTATGTAAAATGACAGTTTTGAGCTGGTGCCTAAAGCATGGCTCATAAGCTTTGAGGGAATGTTGATTTCAGGCAGTGTCTTTGTGAGAGCACAGATGTCAGGAAAAGAAGACATTCTTAACAGTTACCTGCAAATGCAATCTCTTTAAAAACTAACAAATATATAAATAAAGATAACCTTCTATAGTCTTTCATTTTCATGCCATATAGAAAACCTTGTCATGGTGCAGTGCTGACTGTGAGAATAACTTGGGAAAAGAACATGAAGGATGAGTCGGTATTGTATCACGGGGTAAAAGCGTGTAAGCATTAGACAGCCGTGCAGTTGCGTGTATCCTAAAAGTCACTTTTCAATTTTCTGTGTAGTATTTTATATTGTAAAATGATGGTGGGGGACAGGGTGTTAGTTGTTGTTGTTTTGGTTCCTCGGGCTTTTTATTAATGATCTGTAGGATCTCTACTTTTTTATGTTTAATTGCATCCCCTCTGTTGCTGAATTCATTGTGGGTAATGGCCTGTAACCCTTAGAGGTTCGGGATGTATGATGGGTAGCAGTCAGGAAGGGCAGGACTGTGAGCAAGGGCTTGTACAAACTAGTACTACCCTTGGGAGAACTGCAATGACAGCTCATTAGCTCCTCTTGCAGGGAAATTCAGCCAAGCAAAGTAAGCTCTTCTGGATGTTGCTTTCTATTCTTCCTTATGTTTTCAAATATTTGAGCAAGTTAAACAAATGTTACCTCTCTAAGCACCCCTCTCACATCTTATAGGTCTTTTTTTTTTTTTTTTAGCATTATGAAGCAAATAAATATTTTTTTTTGGTCTTTTATTTTCCAGACAGCACCTGGGGTACATAAAAGATTTTTCCGGAAAATAAAAAATCTCATTTCAGCATTTCAGAAGCCAGATCAAGGCATTGTAATACCTTTGCAGTATCCAGTTGAGAAGTCCTCGGCTAGGAATACACAAGGTACCACAAGTGTGGCTTCCTGCTCAGTTTTGAAATAGTTGGGAAGTCTAGAGTTAGGGGTCAACCTATTCATAACCACATAACAACAGGAAGACTCACAAGAAAAATTCAACAAGGATGTAGCCAGCAAATAAGGTGAGAGGTAACTATGCAAAGGGGCCATAATATGCTCTAATATACACTTTTAATAAAACCATAAAGCCATAGAAAGTCTATGAGGCCAAGATATTTTAATCTCTTTATTTCCATTTTATTCTTCCTAGTCCCTTTTGTAGATAGTAAGTCTCACTTTACTTCAGTAATGTCTGCACATATGATTTGGGAGATGAGCTAGTTCAGGGAGTACGTGGGCTCTTTGTTCACTTTTGCTTATCAAACAGCCTTCTTTTCCCTTCCAGCACAGAAAGGCTAATGGTAGCCTAGTTCCTGTGATTCTGATTTCTGAACTGATGGTGTTTGAATGAATGAATTTTTACAGTAGCAAAGGAAATCAGATTAGCACTCTTGCTTGTTTTACTGGCATTCACGATTCTCTTGAGCAAAGCTATTATTAGTGAATGTATTGAGCTGGAGTGCCCACTAGCCAATTGATAACTCTATCCATTGTTCTTTTATGAAATCAGCTTAATATTTTGTTTTGAGTGAGAAAATGTACCTTTATTCATACACTTAGTATGTATGATAAAATGAGTTTTTATAATTTGGTGGACAGGGAACCAGGCTCAGACATAAATTGATAATTAGACTCAAATGTGAATTAAATTAATGAACAGTTAGTCTTTGACATAGAAATGTAAATAGACCTCCAATTTAGAAAGCATCTAACTTTCCTTCCTGTCCAGTAATCTATTCTTTTTTTTTTCTTCTTTTTGGTTTTTCAAGACAGGGTTTCTCTGTGTAGCTTTGTGCCTTTCCTGGAACTCGCTCTGTAGACCAGGCTGGCCTTGAACTCACAAAGATCCGCCTGCCTCTGCCTCCCGAGTGCTGGGATTAAAGGCGTGCGCCACCACTGCCCGGCCCAGTAATCAATTCTTTATGGTGGCATTTTAAGTAATAGCTGCATGAAGCATAGCATTGGGTTGAACATTACAAATTTGAGATAAACTATCATTTTAATACTGTATGAATTTTTCTTGACTTTTGCTAATCTTTTTCTTTAGGGAGAAGTGATTCTGATGTCTGCCTGAAAGCACCATGAAGAAGAATAACACACTCTGTCCATTATTTTCAATAATTTAAGTGCATGCCAAGTCTTGTATATTGTAGATAATACAGTTCAGTGAACTGCAAATGCCTTTTAACCACCACTCTAGTCCTGTAATAGGAGGAGCATCTCGCCCATGTCAAAGTTGAAAGCAGATGTTGTAGATAACAAGTGCTTTAAAGTGAGGATTGGGAAAGAGAATCCCTTAGAGTATTTTTACTTCCTGTATTTACATATAAGAAACAGTTTAGAGCACAGTGAAGACTTTACAAAAGATTAATGTCAATTCTTGCCACATGTAAATAAAAATAATCTTCATTTTTTTTTGTCAAAAGCAGCATTTCTGTAAAGTATTTGATAGCTACTGATTTTCAAACGTCTGTCTTGTTTGATTTCATGGTAGGAAGGTTGGTGTACAGATCTCAAGTAATTGTGGTGCCTTAGGCTTCTTTGGGATTTATGAAGTTGTGTACGAAAAGGAGTACTAGATAAAGAGAAAAGAGTATTTGTTGAAATTTGAAATCGACCTTCTTGCCTAGAGTTCTTCTGTCAAGACAGTTAAATATTTGGCCCAGTGGGGTGTGGTAGTGCATACTTTTCATTCCAACACTTGAGAGGTTGGGGCAGGGCGATCAGGAGCTTAATATCATTTGGTTGCAGGACACACTGCTTCAAAATCTAAACAAAACCCAGAGGCCAAACCAGTTTACAAGCCTGTGATTTCAAATAGGCTCTGTAAGTTTATTGTATTTGATGCTACAGGTTTTGAGATTATGGTAGAGATTCGATGAAATGATGAAATGAGATAGATTTTTCTTTCCATGTATCTCTGCCCTAGTTGTTTTTACTACATGCTGAAATTTATTTGGAAGGGAACCTTCAGTGGCTGCATCTCATAATCAACTGATTTGTAATTAGGGAACCCTGCAAAGGCTTGTGGTTTCATTAATTTTCAGCAATTCTGAGTCATTGAAACCTAAGTAAGAGTTGGATTATGTGCAGTGTTTTCTTCTCACATTTGTATTTTCATGGCTTTTGTGATTGATAGTATGCCAAGTTGCTTCAGGGCTCACAGAATTCATTCCCTCAACCAACATAGTAGGGCAGAGAAGTCAAAACCCCTGTTTCTTGCCTTCAGGCAGTTCAGTGTCCATTTGGACAGGAAAACAGTAAAAACAGTAAAAAGAAAATTTAGAGACAACAATAACCAAAAGTTGATAAATATATAAGTGAAGTTCCTAATATGTAGGTAGATTTGTATTTAGTGGTACGATGAATCAGCACAAATACTCTGGTCCATACTCCACAGGAAAACTAATACATTAGAAGTCTGTGTTGTGAGCTTGGTTAATAATGGGTGAGCTGCTGATAGACAGAGCTACTTTGTGCATACTTAACATTTAACATGGATGCTTCGAGCATGCAAAGATGGAGTATGGTGACAGCAATGCATTGGGGGCAGCTTGTTATTTGTTGAAATAACAATATCACTAACTTTAAGTAAATTAAAAAGTCTACTTTCAAGATAAAACTTAAAAGATAAAAGTATGTTTAAATACTTTTTTTTAGATAGGGTGTCATGTAGTCCAGGCTGATCTCCAGCTTGTTGTGTAGCTGAGGATAACCTTGAAGTTCTGATTCTTCTGTCTCCACCTCCTGAATGCTTGTATTAGAGTCATAAGCCACCAACCTGACTTTTGCAACACCATGGTTTTAACCTAGGGCTTTCTGTGTACTAGATAAGCACTCTACCAACCAAATTACACCCTCAGTCCCTAAAAATATTTAAAAGTCTTTTAGCTTGAATTTAGATTTCAATGCAAGTTTTTATTTAATTCTTCAAACTTTATTGATTCTTTGTGGGTTTCACATCATGTATCCTTATCCCCATCCATCTCCCTGTCCCCACATCCACTCTCCCTTCCAAAAGAAAACAAAATTTAAAAGAAAAACCAAAAACCAAAGAAAGCAAACAAACACAACAAAAATGAAAACAAAACAAAACAAAAAACCAAAGCAAACAAACAAAATGAAAAGAAGAATCTCCTAGTGGAAGATGTAGAGTGGTCCGGTGTGTCACCCAGTCCTTTCATCTTTACTTTGAGTTCATGTTTTTACCTCTCTGAAATCTGTTCACATGGAATAACTAAATATGTGAGTGATATTTGTGTGTTTGTTTATGAGTCTCTTTGGAAAAATGCTTCCTGAAATCATTAGTGGTCTTTCACCTCTTAATAAAGTATTTGAATGTTTTATTTACCTAATTTGTTTTAGGTAAATTTGAATTTACCTAATTCATTTAAATACAGTGACAGTCATTTAAATACAGAGATCCAGGTCAGCCAGGGCTACATGGAGAAACCCTGTCTCTGTCTCAAAATAATCAAACAAATAAATAAAATATAGGGACAGATGCTGCTAATAAACTAAAGCAGTGATGAAGACTACCTTTCTGTATTGGAATGATTTCCTGGAAAAATTAAGAACTTTTCTGATTTTACTATTGTCAAACTTTCCAGTTCATGAGCCTCT
This sequence comes from Onychomys torridus, assembly GCF_903995425.1. Classification (NCBI taxonomy): domain Eukaryota; kingdom Metazoa; phylum Chordata; class Mammalia; order Rodentia; family Cricetidae; genus Onychomys; species Onychomys torridus. The sequence goes on from NC_050466.1 coordinate 23,977,722, forward strand.
TCTCTGGCTGGACTTTACTCATCAAGTTGATTCCATTTCTTTTCTTCCCTAACATGAGTAACTGTATTATTTCCCAGTGTGTAATAGGTGCACTTTTTATAGTGGTAATCAGGTATACTTGTAAGACGCCAAGTCAAGGTAGAAAAAAAGCACATGCTGAATGAAAATGAGCACATGACCGATCCTGGGTATGGTTGAGGAGAAGGGTTTATTGTAGATATGAGAGAGGTCACCCAGAAGCATCTGGAAGGGTCCAGATAGAACAGGGCCATGGGAGGGGAGAGAGATATGGAGAGAGGAAGGGAGGAAGAAGAGGAAGAAGAGTGAAGAGAAAGCCAAGAAGGCAAAGAGGTCAAGAGCAAGCCAGCTAGGAGCCAAATGACCAAGAAAGAAGAACCAAGAGAAATCATGGCTAAAATCACTGAGGTTATATAGAAAAGAGAACCTGGGGGAAGGGAAGCAAAGACCAGCTCCTGGACTGGTTTAGGGGAGGAGGCCAGGTGAGAAGTGTTGGGAGGAGCCACAGGTACTAATGAGACTTTTCCTCAGTTTCTTTGGAACCTGACACATGCATTGCCAAGAATACATCTTTTTTGAAAAGTGTGTCAGCAAGCCCACAATGTGTATGGCAGCTTACCAAATAAATACTAGTCCATTTCTTCAGACATTTGTTATTAGAAGCATAAGGTCAGCAGGGAGACAAGCTTAGGTAATTGTCTGTTTGACTGTGACAGGCAAGGAGCCTTGTGGCAGTTCACAGGTAGAATAAATCTACAACGGATATGTATGATGAAGCCACCTGGTATATATAAAGGGCTGGATGTCAGACATTCTTTCTTTAGATAGAATGGATAATTTGAAAATGTGAGAAACATTTTCAAATCTGTTATGAATGTTATGACATTAGACTATGTTTTATTTGATTCACTTTATTGAGCTCAGAATCCCAAGTCTATTAATAATAAAAGGCAGATTTGTCCTTGAGTGTTTCAAGGTTACATGAAAACTGGTTTTCTTGTTGGGGTGCCATAAATTCAAGGGTGTTGCCTGTGTTTGCCCTTGCAGGAAATGCAGGGATCTAGTTCTCAGTTTGCAGCTAGGGGTAAAGTTAAACTTGGAGACTTTCATACTTTGGGGTCACTGGCTGGCCACATTTCTAGTAAAAGGCTGAATTATTAGTAGGTCATTTGAGTTTTATGTGGATGTGTGTTCCTGGTCTTGTGTGCATGCTAGTGACACAGGACAACTTCAAGTGTCATTCCTCAGGCTCTGTCCACCTATTTTTTTTTTCTGGAGACAGGTTCTCTTTCTGGGCTGGCCAGGAAGCTTCCCCAGTGCTGGGTTATAATTATGTGCTACTATGCTAGGTTCAAAACAAAACAAAAGAAATATATAAAACAAAACAAACAGCCCAATATTTTACAAATTCTTGGAGAATTTCATTTACTGCATTTTGAACATAGTCCTCCTCCGTTCTCCTACTCCTTCCATAACCAGCCTTTCCACTCTCCCATTCCTTCCACCTTTGAGATTTTTTTTCATCCTTTTCTCCTTCTGTATCTAGTCCAGTGTGTGTTGCCCACTTAGTCTTGAGCGTGGGCTGTGCCTTAAGGTCCCGGCTGTTTTGTGCCATGTGTGTTGTAGGGTCAAACCCAGAACCTCATGCTTGCCTGTGCAGCAAACGTGTCCCTGCATTAGTGTTCTTGCCCCTCATTTGCTCCTCTTTTGCTTTTTAAAAGGACATGTTTTGATGTAACAAATGTGACAAACTGGATGGATAGAACTCGTCGAAAACACACAGAACACACCACACACCACACACACACTGATGGCCCTCTCCCACCCCTGAAATTCATTACCTTCTCACAAGAAGTTAGGCGGAGTGAAAGCAGGAATTCATGAGCCCTGTGTTTTCTTTTCATTTGGTCAATCACAGTCCATGTGACCTTAGCTAGGTCAATCTGATACTTTTACAGCAATTACTAAGTAGGAATAATTAAATCTTATTCATCTTACTGGGTTATGGAAGCACTAGAAGTACATGATTTTAAGGTAGCAATAGTATAAAATATTTGCATACATATTCAAATATTAAAGGTAAAGGTAAACAGACAAAGTTCTTATTTCCTATAATGTTTCTGTTAAAATAGGGGCTCTTGGCATTTTTTTTTTTTAATTTGAGAGTCAGGTAGAATGCACAATTAAAAAGAAATCCACAGGTGAAACTAATAAATTCCTTCCTTTGTATTGATGGTATGTGTTGAGACAAGGGTATCTTCTGCTTCCTAAGTCATTTTCTGTACATGTGTATGTTAGGTCCAAATGGCAGTGGCATGACCAATGTCTAAATGACAGTCTAGGCTCAGCTCAGGCTGGACTTTGGGTAAACGGAAGGATTGATGGCAGAGAAACAAAAAGCCTAAAATCAGCATTCCTCAGAAACTAGTGAAGTGGCTGTTTGTCTGAAAGATCCACTATTTCCCTTATTTTCTCTTACAGCTGACTACCTCTGGCAATGGGGTATCTAATTTCCATGCACCCCCCTCCCCAACCCTGATCTTTTGGTCCAGAAACCTCCTAAACCACTGTTCTAACTTCTAGGCTGCTCTGGTTTACAGGCTCCCTCCTGCCACAACACCCATCTCTTTAGCACCAGGAAGGCTTTCTTTGCCCTTTGCTGTTCTCTCTGACAGCTATTGCAGCTTTGACTTTTCCCAAACCTTGATTTCCACCTATGGCATGGTCCAATCTGATGGTTTCACTCTACTCTCGCTTATAGTGTGTATTGTACATATGATATCCTATATAGATATATTTCTGTATGTGTGCATATAAATATAATGTCTTATATACCAGTTACATATCTTATATAATCAATCAGTAGAAAAAGTGGCAGGGCATTCTGAAGTGCTGTAAATGTCAATTTTCAGTAAAGAGCATTATGCAGTAGATGGATACCATTAGTATCAAGTCAAATATTTGAAGACCTATTGGCCAGATTTTGTAGTCTCATTTAGAAATGTCTTCGTGGGAGAAATAAATGACAAATGCTAATTGTCATAGCTTGTGGTGGAGGGCCTATGTGGAGCTGTGGCTTCTTTCTATGATTGTGACTCCTCCATCCAACATCCTTTTGGCAATGCATTTAGACACCCTGCTCTTCTAGGTCTCCATCACCAGGTATTTATTCAATTGGATTTTTCTTTATTGCTGACGAAGGCACCAAGAAGACAGAGCAAGCCTTTTAAGAAGTCATAACCTGGAGGCATTTGAATTCACTGAAGCCATTCTGTTTTGTTTATTAGGTGGTCATTTGTGTCATAGATCCTATTTGTATGAGAAATAAAAATGAAGAGACTTCTGCCTAGAACTAGTGACTTTTTGATTTCTGCACCTACATTTTCAAAAATAATGTGCTCTGTATTGTTCCCTGCCAAGGAGCCACTTTTCCTATCTCAGTTGACCAGACTGAGTTGGGGGATGCAGTTTGGCGCATGAATAAAATGGGACACGATCTTCATTTGCAATTTTATTTTTTAAAAATGAAATATTCAAAGTACTTTTCTTTCAAATATTGACACATACTGTTTAACTTTAAATATTTACAGCACGTTGTTGATGTTCTTGTAGAAAAACGCATGCTTCTGGCTTGAAAGCCAGAGCAAAATGCAAAAGACCATTGACCTGCAGCCAGAGAACATGTACCTGTACAATATCCAGTCACTTTTCAGCACAGGAGCGCAGGAATACAAAATTGGAACTTATTGTTTCTTAACAACATGGCTCAGGCCATTAGAACACAATTTTCAGTATGATTAGAACTTCTAACTGTTGTTACATAGAAACTGAAAATCTTGGCATACACTGTAAACATCTTTACTTTTCATGAGAAAGTAAGCAGCTAAAAAGAATACTTTTCTGACATAAAGGCTGTACTTCTCCTTTTCACCCTTTTTCTTACCGATGCTTTTGCCAGAAGAACAGTAAAGATTTAGACACTGTCATGATTCATACACGTAAAATATTTTTCAAGGACACAATCTGATATACTAACATTTATTTAAGAGGTTAAAGTCCACCACTAAATCTAAGGAAAGATTTTTAACTGCCAAACACATTTCCTTTGACAAATAATGTAAGATGACAACTGCCAAGACACAATCCACAGCAGGTTAACTCTAAGTGTGTTCAATTACTGTTTAGGAAGCAAGTTCTTCTTACACACAGTAGTACATTTGGTCCTTAACAGCTTTCACATGAAGGACACACTGAAATAAGTCACGGTTTTGTGGTTGAACTGTTTTTGTTTTTTTTATTTGTTTTCCTTTGCTTTTTTTTTGTTTATTTGTTCTTTTGCTCTTTTTTTTTTTTTGGGTTTTTGTTTTCTTTGCTTAATAAAGAACCTTACAGAAGGCTGCGGAAGAGCAGTCTGAGATCTGAAGTATTAGTCAGGTCAGCTATGTATATGTGAGTTCCTCCAAGAAAACAAGAACGGTACATTGAATCTGCAGGCATGTCTTTCCCTACAAGGTATAATACATCCCAATTCCCTCCAATTTTTCTTTAAATACTTGATTATTCTACTTCTGCTTTCACTGTAATTGAACTAAATTGCTTTTAACACAAATCTGCAGAAATGCAAAAACTTTGCCTGGACTCTCAGGTAAAGTTACTGTGGGAACAGGTCTAGTGGGAAAGAAAGCAAGCAAATGCAGAAGTAAGGGACCGGATGCCTGAAACTGTGTCAACAGTAATGAAAAGTAAAACTCTAATTGAAATTATAATGGAATTTTATACCTCTCTATGTAGGTAGCATATGAATTTTAAATTATACATCATCAATTTTCCATATATTTGGATGTGTTGTATATATTACATTTTATATATGCAGTCTATATATTATAGATCTCCTAGATGAATTGATAATAAATGACACACTTATTTTATACATTATTTTGTTGGGTTAAAAATAAAACATATACTTATTTCTATGGCAAGTGTTTTGCTGAAAGAATGAATTGAGCTTTATTTTTCTTTCCTTCCAGAATCATGCTTCCAATCTATAATGATTAGAATGACAACTAAAAATAGATGTACTTAAATATCTCTTAAACTTAGAACTTTTTAGCTCATTTGGATCCCTAGACTATAGTGCAACAGTAAAACAAATTAAAACCAAAAAGCACAAATGAAATGGGCCTAAGGAAAAGAAGCAGCCACAGAGAATTTCCTGCATCCCTCCCAGAATGTTCCTCACAGGAGCATCCAAATACTGTTTTCTCACTGTAACTTACTTGAGTGGTACGGGTAGCTGTGTTGTGTGAGCTACCTGTCTTTTGTATGTGAGAAATTGCATGGCTTTTCTCTTCAAAGCTGCACTGTCATCAGACAACACAAAGGAATTGTTCTTTCATTTAAACTTTAGAACTAAAATTCAGTGAAAGCATCCTTTCTATTCTGCTAACAGAAAGCAATATACTTAATATTTCCTTGTTCTTATTCAGAAATGCCAAAATGTTTCTCTTAGATTTGCGACTTTTTAGGGCTAACCTTTTGGTTTTTCTTTTCCTCCTCAAAACTTTAGGAGTTGTAAAAAGAACATTAATAGTTCAAGGCAGTATTAAAACCACAGCTATAAGTGATAAAAAGTGCATTTCCTGAATATAATACAAATATAACTTTAGGTAACCAAAGGCACAAACTAACTAAATACGTATTACAAACTAGAATTGCACACTTCAAGGTAATTACTATGAAGGAATAGCTCCAAATATTTGTTTCTAATGGTTATTTAAAACAGTTTGAAAATGATACATCATTAGTGAGTTGCAAAAGAGTGCAATCACTTAAAATAGAAGCAAAATAGACTCCAATATTGACACATTGGGTTAGTGATAAAAATACACCACATTTAAGAATGCACTTTTATATACAGTTAACAAATTATTTTCCCATTGACTTAAAAGAACGTCAGAGGTTCTAGAAACTTAAGGTCTATTTTTAGGTTGGTGTGGAGGTATTCAAATTTTCAACGAGTTTGTGAAACTTTTCAGAATTTCATTGTGAAGGAATACTGTACTGATGACCCAAGCCTGATTCAGGAAAAATCCTACACTGGGATTTTAATCTGGATTAGCAATATCTTGAGCTGATGTGCTTCCAATTACAAAGATAAATGATGAGTTCATTATGAATTCTCTTTTTTCCTCCCTTCATCCTCAGTGCATGTATAAGTATGTGATGAGCTGAACCTGAAGGTTTTAGCAATGAAATATTTTAATACACCCTCCTCTATTATTTGCTGGGGTTCTTTTCCTCTCTCTCATTCTTCTTTGTATAATGAGTGCCAGATTCCTTAAAAAATCTTAACATGAGCCTGGATTTTGACTTTGCATATTTCCAATGAAACTGTCATTACAAAGCCCATATTGTATTAGGTAGTAACTGGAAAGAATCTAAATAAACAGTCCATCATAAATTCTCCTCTAGACATAGCAATGTTCACCTGGTGATGTGAGGGTAGAAGCTGTGTCATGGGAATTTCTTACTGGGCACATTGTGCTGTCATGAATTTTCATTTGTGGCAACTTGCAATTACACAGCATTTTATCAACTGCCTCTTTGTCAATGGACACAAATTTTTCAGCTCACCAAGTGGCTTCTTTAGCTGCAGGTTTCATAAGAGATTGAGAAACTGCAGCAGATACTAACATTAACCCTGACCTTTCTCTAAATTTGTGCAATTATGGAAAAAACAACCCCTCTTAAAAATAGTTGTTTTCTTAGGTGGAATAGATGATTAAATAAAAATAAATGGATTAAAGACAGAGAACTAAAGTAGCCACATAAATTATGTTGGTAAAAAAAACCCACTAGTCTGCCCTTCTATAATTAGTTGAAATGCTTTAAGTTGGAAAGGATTCCCTTAATTCAATTTTCTGCTTATGGCTGGGAGAGATTCAACACAAAATTTCCATTTGAAAGATGAATCTAAGTGGGAAGAAATGATGAGGCAGCAACTCATTTTCACTTTCATACAAGGTCTATTGTTTCTGAGATTTGGGCTCTTGGGAATTTCTGCAGCAGTTAAATATGTTTATCACCATTACAGGCATATACACCTGTTAAAACCTCTTCTATTGTACCAGATACTTTTTAGTATATTATCTTTCATGTGCACAAACCATTGGATTAGTATATAAATACTGGATTACTAATGAGAAACTATGATCAAAGCACACCCTATATATATAAACGAGAAATTCTTACCCAGGTTAATAAAAGCTATGTACATGACACCAGTACAGCTGGGCAAACGGCGAAAAAATTGAGTCAAAACAAGTTGTATGAGATAGGTCACATCGACCAGCTGCTTTGGTATCATGGACACACAAGCAAAACAGTGGCTCTCTTTAGCCTGCTTACCACACCTGCAGCAAAGCATGGTAGATCGAAGCCAGCCACCACACGCCAAAACACAGCACAACAACATGGCATTTACTTTTTAACAAGCAAGGAGGAAAAATCAGGGAAGGAGGGAAAACAGTTTCTGACTCCAGGAGATGGTGCTTGAAGACATTTTACATTTCCTTTTAAGTTTTCTCAAACAGATCTGGACAATGTGAAGGGGCTGGCAGTCTTTTGAGATGCAAGGTTCAGATACTATTGCACCACATTTTCAAGTAGCCTGTAAGTTCTGCCAACAGTTAGATGTGAAACTTGGTGTCACAATAGAAATTGAGAGCCTTGGGTTCTTTTTATGTAGTTGAACATATGCATGGCTCACCAAATTGAAAGTGGTGCTTTCGAAAACATTTGTGTTAGCTGTTGAGTTAAGCTTGTGTTCTTTTGAATACTGCCACACAAGAACTAAAAATCTCTGTCATTTCGTAAAGAGTTTAAACAAACAATATTAAAATACCATCTTCTGTCACATTGAAAGGCAGTTAGATATGTTTTTCCTCCATATTTACATATACAGAGTTCTGATCTAGAAAACCAATACAATAAACCATTTTATTTTGTTTTAAAAACAGGCAGTCTTTGGTGACGCAAAGGCAGAGATTTCTTTTGTTACCTCCTGCCTATTTCGCTCTGTCTCATAAAGTGAATATTGTTGGCACTGTCTGAAAGTTCTAAATACTGCTCAACAGACAAGACAAAATACCCATCATACCCTTGCACCCTCCCAGTGCTCAAAAGCTGCTGTTTTTCCCCCTCTGTCCATGCCCGAATCCCTTCTTCCCCTTCCTGTAGCCTTCTCTGCTCCTGAGTCCAGGCCTGGGCCACTGCGCGCTGTCTGGCCATCTCCAACACGTGGTTCTTCTCCTCTTCGACAGTCGTTCCATACCGGATATTGAAGCACAGAGCTCCGTGCTGCAGTTGAATATCTGCAAACCGTCTAGTCCTCCCATTCAACACTGAAGTCATCTGTGACACAGTGACATTGACACCATTCTCTAGAATCCGCCTCCCCCCAGTGTTACCAATGAGCACCAGGTCTTCCTCCAGAGACCCGAGCTTAATGAAGTAGTGAGTGTCCCTCCCTTCTATGGTAAAATGCAGGTTTTCCAGGTAATGAGCATTGTTGAGAATGGCAGCAAGGCGCCTGCTATCTTCATTGGCTACTCCTATAATATCAGCTGTTACTACGCCCTCCTTGATGGCAAATTTTATACCTTTGCCAAAGACAGAAGGGACAGCAGCAAACCTTGGCTGTTTCCCTCCTTCAAGGCACCGCCCCTCATTGTACTGAGGAGTCATAGGAAGCTGATCCAAGGAAATGAAATTCCTGAGCTGTTTCTGGAGCTCACACTGAATGCCCAGGATCATCTAGGAAAGAAGGCACAGGGCAAATGCAGTACAGTGTTAGGTACCTGTTGTATGCCTAGTGATTATTGGGAAGGAAAGGCTAGCAAGGGTGATTCCTTCTCTAAGTTTTCACTTAATCATTATTTTTTTTAAAAAGCCCAAACTGGAATATCTACATCAAATATTGCGAAAAGGAGGCTTACAGGTACTAATTTCTCAGTTGTCTTGCATCTTGCTTTAGTTGAGTATAAGAAAATACGTTCAAACATGGTATCCCACAATTTCAGAGCTACAAGAAACTTTGTGTTTTGCTTTTACTATTTTCAGCATGGACTTGTGGCAACCAGTTTCTGCAAAAATTTCCCAATCAACATGAATATATTTTATTTTGATTAAATCCATTCCTTACTCCTCACTTGCAACTTCTTCCAGGTACTTCCCTCCACATCACATTCCCAACTTGATCCTCTTATATTTGTACATCCTACTGAGCCCAATTAGTTCAATTGGTGCTGCCCAGATGCATGAAGATACAGAGCTATCACTGACTTCCTTTCCTCAGGTAGTCATTGAGTGCTGGAACATTGATCTTGCCTTCGTCTGGTGCAGATAACCAGAGCTGTTGAGAGTTTGTGAATGTACCTGTTTGTCATGTCCCTAATATACTATTTCTGCTGTAGTTCCTCCAACCTCTGCTCCTTATGCTCTTTATGTCCCTTCTTCTGTGATATTAGAGGGAGGGGTATAGCAGGAACTTTAAATAGGCTAGCTTACTCAAAACACAGATTTTATATTCAGTAATTTAACTGACACCATCTCGATGTTATTATTGCACGTAGAGTGATACATTAAACATAGTGATATTAGAAAAAGGGTATAAGGCATAGTTCATGCTTTCCGTAATTCATGGCCTTATAAAATAACTGAAAAAAATATGAAAAATATGAAAGACATGCTGATCATTTTATATATACTTAAAATTTTTCCTTACTTGGACAAATTTTAGACTTGCTAAGAAACAAAGAGAAAAGACTAATAACCCTCCTAGTATTCAATAATTTTTAACATTTTGATATCTTTTTAAAGATGGCTTTTAGTTTTAAAAACATGTATATATTACATATGCTTATAAAAGACATAACTCTACAATATATATTTATTTAGAATTTTCTTTCCCTTATAATTTTTGACCTAAATGTTATTTTCTTACCCAACTTTCAGTTTTCTTTTCTCCCTTCCTTTTCCTTTCTGTTCATATTCTACAGTCTTCATTAAATCACCTGCTTGTTTCAACATTCATATTTTTCCAAGACTTTATCCTTATCAAATGTAGTATCTTTGTTTATTATGCCTGCATATGGTTTTCTTTATCTAAACAGTTTTATTATGTTATTTTTCATGTTTTCAGCATCATCCTTGAAATTATTTGACAGTTTGAAATCTGATTTTTATATCTTAATACACAGTTTTTCTCCACATAGAATCCGTTATTACTGTTGCTAGCTGATTTCCAACTTAAGAAGTTCAAATCCTCTTTCTTCTTAGGTATCTATTGCAGCAGGCACCAAGTAATCTACTAGTTTTTTCTTTTCTCAAAGCTCTACTTTCTTGATCTTTTCCTTATGGAAGCCTCCTCATAAATCATTAAAAAAAGCTCCTCAAAGAAATAAAAGTATAGAATATCATATTTTATTAGATGCTCTTCTGTTTTTTTTTCTTTAGCTAAAATTTGTACTAACCTTTCCAGGGTCCCACTCTTGAGTTTTTGTCTGAAGCTGAAGAAGCTCATAAGTTAATTCCAAGTTTTCTAGTTCTGGTTTGGGAAATCCAGGTAGTACATTATGTAACTGGAAACCAAATAGCTCCAACCAACTGCCAATGTCTGTGAGACACAAAATTTAAAAGAAAAAAAAAAGACATTGAAAAAGCATTTCCAAACTTGAAAGATATGCTTCTGCTGTAAATGTTTAGACAGTGGGAAAGTAAAGTAACCTTCCCCTGTTTTGATTCACTCTAAAACAATTTCCTGTCCCCTATGTAGGGAAATCTATTGGCTTGTGGGCAATCCTAGGAAGAGGCTCAGTTCACTGTAGTGAAACTCATAATATTGTACTGGATTTAAGACCACATGGATTGTGACACTGGATTTATTTCTGATTGATTTAATCCTGATTGTTTTATGAGAATACATTGGCAAGCTTTTAAGGACAAAGCATAGCAACAGCTTAAAGGGAAAGAATAATAAACTAGAATGCAAAAGCACTAACTATATCTGATGAAAAGTTACATGCTTTTCTTACTCTGGAAAATGCGGTATGAAGAAGGAACATTTCTACAAAGGCATTAAGATTATGTGATAAGATGGCCAACATTAAGTTAGTTCAAGTTCAGCTTAATTGCATTCAATTTAATACCTGTGGTATACTTTGCAACATCTTGAATTTTGCCAACTGGGTAGTTATTCTCAAAGGAGTAGAGGTTGAATGGTTTAGGAAGAAGGTTCAACTGTTTCCATATGTGATGATTAGGTGTTGTCCATCTGCCAGCAACAACATCATAATCCCTTTGCCCTAGATGCACTAATTTAGTAAGAAAATCATAGAGTCCTCCATGAAAAGCAATTATGACCTGAAAGTCAGGGTAAGTATCGTGGTAGATGTCACCATAAGGTGTATACAGGATTTCCTTTATAACCTGACCCCGACTGCTGAACACAGCTAGTGGAGTACCTGTATTATCACAGGCTACATAATATTCTTCACCACTGCTTAACTCCATGGCAATAAGGTGGCCTTGGAGATCATAATAAAGAGATGTAATCTCTGAGCTCGTGTGGTTGTACAGATGAGTGACTCTTATAGGATTGGCAAGGTCTGCATAAAAGAATTGGAGGTGTTGTCCTAGACTAGACTTACTGGCAACACGTCGCCCAAGCCCATCATAGTAATACTGTACAGTCCAGCCAGAAACCTTATTGTAGGCTTTCTGCAGCAGACCATTAGAATTATACTCAAATATATCATTTCCTCTCTGTCTCAGAAAACCATCTTCATCCATTTTATACTGAATTTCTCCTAGTCTAGTAATGCGGTCTCGGAGGTCATATCGGAGAGGTGTAAGGCGAGCACTATTCCCATGGCTTAAGAGGTTGATGTTTCCATTCAGATCATAACTGTAACGCCACTGGGTTTTGTCATTCACAGAAACAGTTTGAAGTTGCCCGTCAGCATCGTATTCATAGAAGTACCTTGTGATATTGGCATCTACTCCTACCCTTATATCACATATGACCATCCGGCCCATAGTATCATACTGAATAGTCATCCAGTAGGCAATTGCCTTCAGGATCTCATATTGGACTTCAATGACTTGTCCATTGGCACTGAAGATCTTGGTGTGCTTCATCACTGTAGTGGTAATAACCTGATTTAAATCATAATTAATTACGCTGAATTTTCCAAACTGTTCTGTTCTACCAGAAACATCAACATATCGGTATAGATCTATGGGCAAAGGGGTCTCATTGATCACAGCTTGCATGCTGGTGACACGGAAGTTGTTGTAACTGTAGTCAAACCGTGCATTTACAAGACCTTCTTCACTGAATCTGAAAATCTGACGTCCAATAAGTGGTCCTGTAAAAACCAAAATAAAAACGAGAAAAGAGCCACCTGTTAAGCCAGGAACAAACACATATTTTTTTGATTAAGTATTGTTGATACTTATATTCAAAATCATATCATTTTATAGATTTGTCACTGATGTCTGATGCCTGGGCATATCAGTGTATGTATGTGTGTGTGTTCACACACGCACGTGTGCATGTGTGCTTATGTGTGTGTTTATAATTTTAGTCATGAGACATGGAAAATATTGTATATCATAGTTACAGAACAATTTAATTATAGGGACTATTGAAGTAATAACCCATCTAGTAGCCCAGAGGGAAAAACTGATATTATGCACATGCTTTCTTGTTCTCATCATTGGCAAAATGTGTTCATTTTATTTAACCTTTGCTACAAAGTCAGATGGTCAGGTTTTCACAATGTCCAACATTCAAGTAACTGGCTTCGGGCATGTTATGAATCCAAAGGCTGAAATAAATCCCAGGGTTCTGACTTTTGTCATCATCTGAGGCTTATAGAGGTTACCCTGGCCTTGAGCTGGTTCCAGAGCTTCATGTCTTGTACATAGACCTTGGGGAAGATGCAGGGATGGATATGAACAAATAGAGGGTTAAGATAAGCACTGAAGTTGCAATTGTTTTGAAAGCTGAGAGAAAGAAATTTACTGTATGTTATTAATGAATCAGCTTTTAGGAAGATGATAACATGTTTTAAATTTAGAGTGGAGGATAGTATGAGCAGTAAACAGAAATTTGTTCAGGTAAACATGAGCACAGAGGTTAACATTTCTTTTTATGAATGTGATCATAAAATTATAAAAGAATATGGCTGATGATGTATAATAACAAACCTGTTTGCCTGTATCTGATTGTGCAGATGAATCCATCATGCATCAGGTGTATTGTCTTAATCACTCCAGAAGACTCTTCATATGTCAGTGTAACCTGAGTGGTGTCATAGAGAATCTCAGACAGTCTTGCTTGCTTTGTGTACTTGTATAAAACTCTGCGCCCAGTCCCTAGATGCAGAGTCTGTAGAAGTCGGCCATCCCGACTGTAGTCTTGGATGAAAGAAGTGCTGCTGTCTGGTGGAGTGTAGATGTTACGGTAGTAGCCCACTGAAAGCATGGTTTGTAAGCTGTGGCGCACCATGCTTGGCATGGTGACTGACAGCAGACAATCTGATTGGTCATACTCAAAGATGTAACGCCGCTGACTGTGTAAGAGAAGCATTACAGACTGAAACGAGACAAAACCAACATACTATGATTTATATCACTAACATTGAAGAGACTAAAAGAAATATGTGTTCATCCATTTAACACAAATTTATTGAGCAATTACTATGATCCAGAGACTGTGGCAGATCTTGGTGGATTCAGTAGCACACAATAATGCTATCTGCCTTCATGGTATTTGCAGTAACCAAGCAATTATAATACAGTATGAAATGAGTTAAGACACAGGATGTACAAAGTACTTCTGGAAAGTGGAGGTAGAACAGTTATCCCAGACTTATGAGGCCAGAGTAAATTTCCTAGGGACAGACCATTCAAGTTGAGACATAAATGATGACTAAAGCTTGGCCAGGTAAAGACAGGGATGTAGTGGGTAGCCATTCCAGCATTGGCCTGGAAGTTCCAACCCCCATTGAGGCTTCGGTAATGGTCACGCCCACAAGGCGGGGCAGAGGAGGAAGCGGAAGACCCAGGATCAAGAGGAGGTCTCATTTGCTTCTGGGACCCTGGACGCTGGGGGTAGACCGAGCAGAGTTCTCCAGAGAACACCACCGGACTGGGCCACACCTTTGCCAGACCCTACAACCTATCCCTTCATTTGTAAGTTACCCCACAAAATAAACCTCCCTTTTAACTACGTGGAGTGGCCTTAATAATTTCACCAATACAGGCAGATGTATCATTCAGAAGGAAAGAGTACTTCTGGAAAAGGGTACAGTGTTAGGAGGGGCTGAGTATTAAGGAAGCCTATGAAAATGGCCATTTTCCCATAGAATGGGAGGAATTCTGTGTGGCCAGAACATGTGTGGTTTGGGGGTAGTGATAGTGAATGGTAAAAATGCAGCTGAATTTAGAACATGCTGCGAATTTTTGAGGCATTTGCACTTAAGCCTATTTGCAGTAGGGGAGCCATTGTAAAGTTTAAAGCAAGTTGAAGGACACACTTGAGAAGGTGGGAGAAACAGTGAGGTTGATATTTTAGAAAGGTCACTGCTACTTCTATGTGGAGATGGATTGGACGGAGGTAAAGTGAGGACAGAGTATATCAGGAATTAACTCTGAGCCACCAAAATGTATTGATTATATACAGTTGACGTCTTCCTGAAAAGATACACATTGAATATTGTGATACATGCTTTGTAATATATTTGTCATGTTTCAATCTGATTCATGTTTAAATATTAAGGGAGCAAGGCATTAAAAGTGAACAACTCTCTGGTTATGTACACCTCCAACACACAATGGATTTGTAATTTATGCTCACTTATTTGTCATAGTATAACACCTTATCTATAATAAATATACATATTAATAAACATTGGTTGATATTGTTATAATTTTAAATAGAAACATAAGCCAGGTCTGATGGCACAGGCCTGTAATCCAGGCTACTCAGGAGGCAGAGGGCAGAAGGTCAGAAGGTCAAGGCTTACCTGGGATACAGAGTGAGTTTACAGCCAGCCTAAGCTACTTAAAAGGCTCTGTTCTCAAAATTTTTTTTTTTTTCTTGAGACAGGTTTCTCTGTGTAGCTTTCTTTGCACCTTTCCTGGAACTCACTCTGTAGCCCAGGCTGGCCTCGAATTCACAGAGATCTTCCTAGCTCTGCCTCCCAAGTGCTGGGATTAAAGGCAAATAAATTACTTTTAACAGCCTGAGAACATGCCTAGCACATATGAGGTTGTAAATTGAATCCCCAGTACCACAGAATAAAAAAATCAGCATCAATTTACAAAAACATACAAAAGCACTATTTTCAGGAAAACTCTAATTCACTGGCAGTTAAAATTCATTTTAAGAAAGAATTTATTTCATTTGTTTGTGTGTGGTGTGTGTGCATGTATGTATGTGGGCTTATACATCTGTCTATACACTTGTATGGGCCAGAGGATGTTGGGTATCCTATTCTATAACCCTCTGTCCTATTCTCCGGAGAAGTTGCCTTTCAATGAATCTGGAGCTATCTTGGTGGTCAGCCCCAACAACCCTCCTGCCTCTGTCCCCTACAGCATCCGAGTTAAAGGCAAATGTGCAGCTATGCATGCATAGCTTTCTATGTCCTTATGCTTGTGTGGCAAACACTTTCAAACAAAAGTGTATACACTTTTATGCTACATCCTTAGTGCTTCAACTCTTTCTTTTAATAAAGATAAAAATGATTCATCCCAGGCACTCTAATAAAACTCTTTAAGGGCATTCAACTCTCTTGAGAATTACCTTACCAAACAAAAATATTAAGCTTAACTTCTGAACTTTATGCTGTGAAAACATAGGCATCTTTTCATTTTCTACATGCAAATCACACAAGTAAGTACGAATGTTAATTTCTTAAGCATCTACAACATGAATTTAAAAAAATGACAGAATGATGATATAATGTTTCACGTGTGTTTTGCAATGGCACATCTTATATTTCTTATACTAATTCTGGGAATTAGTGATTTCTCAGTTCCATGTCAATGCCACGAAGTCAGTGGTGATTTGATCATTTAGTCGTCATTTCTTTTCTACCAACGTTATGCATGGAGATTCAGGAGCAGATGCACAAATCCTGTCAAACGGAATACCTGCAGCTTGCCACATCTTGGAGTTCTATCATGGTGATCTACAAACCCTCCTGAATAAAAGGCACAATCCTGTGCAGGCCTGGGGTCATGAAGAGAGGCCCGCTCTCCTCCATCAATGCAAAACTCCATAGAACCGGAAGGAATTGTTCCTATGAATGGAACAGCAGGTGGTAGAACATTGAGGTGGGTGGGTAGATGCAGTAATTGGTGAAAATACCTTTGTATTATTTCCACTCCGAAAGTCTGATTTTCCAGCTCCTTTCCACTCTCTCCTGTCAGTTTGCCAAGAACAAATGACATCTGTCACTTGTGGTGTGGGCCAGGGACAATCACCATATGGCTGCCACACATTATCCAGTACCACCCTGTCTATTCCAGTCACTGTAGTAGCTTTGCCAAAAACTTACACTGTGTTGCTATTGTATTCTTTCATCTGTTTGCTTCCTCTAGTCTACAGCAAACCAGTGCGTGAACCCTGTGCCTCTATCGTGCTGACTCTCAGCTGCTTCCAAAGCCTCCTACCCCCCAAGTCTGCTTTAAAACTTCCTGCTAATGGCAAAGAACGTGGAAGACATGATTGGAAATCTCCTGAATGCAATTGTTTTGTTGTCACAATACTATTTAGCCCTATTTGGCTGCTTTTTCACTCTGGATTGGTATTATTATCATCAGTTTGTTCCAAAACAATGCTTATGAGTCTATCCAATGTCCACTGTGCTACTGCCGGATAAAAAGCCATTCCTTATTAGTCCGAATAATAGAGTGGGAAGCTTGTGTTCTTTTAATAGATTATTATACTGTAAAAGAAATCTTTGTGAAGGAAAACAAAGGAGAACAGTCATGGCTGTGTACTTAATTGAAAAAGCCTAAAATGAAAGTAGAAATTTGAAAAGGTACAGTATTCACATGACCACCAGATGGCAGTGTGGGGCTACCTGGGAACGCAAGCCAAAGATTGCATTCTGTCTCTGCAGAGAGCCTTTGAGAACAACCCCAAATAGGCAATTTTGTGTAAATGTGTAAAACTAAACCATCTTATTAAATTATTATAAAATATATTTAAGTGCATTTAAAAATGGAGCTTGTAAGAGTGATTTTTAAGAAACTGAAAGATTTACATTATATATAATAAAACTTAGCTGCACAGGTCTTCAAAATACAATTAACTTAGAGATGTGTCATAAATCTAGGCATAAAATTAATGACCACATACAGAAAAACTAAGAAATAATAATTGATTTTCTTAATAGAGAAGAGACTATTTAAGCAACCACAGCCATTAGCCAAATAATTATTTTTCTCCTAATGAGTACAAAATGATATGTTTAACTTTCACCTACTCTAGAGAAAGCCAAACTATTTTTTTTTTTTTACAAAATCATTGCCTGCCAAGGCAAAAAAAAGTATGATGCTGATTTTCAATATATATCACGGTGTCAGCCTGGCAAGAGGCTTTGCAGACATAATGCCAGAATATTTTGGGGGTAAAAAAATAGATTTTAAAGTTTGATCATTCTTACTACATACTACAAGAAGTAATACCATCATCCCTGCCCTTATCCTGTCTCATTGAAAGAATGTGGTAGCAAATTCCATGTTAAAATACAGGATTAGAAAGACGAAAAGGAATCCCAGAACAGCAAGCCCCTGAAAAAGTACATAAAAATCCAACTATCTTTTTTTAGTCTTCTTTGAATCTCAGTTTCAAAGATGCTTTTATTTTCTCCTTTCCTCTTTTCCTTTTCATTGTTCCTGTTTTGATTTACCATCAAGTTGAAGTAAGTGATAGCTATTTTCAACTATCTACTTTTTAAGATTAAGTTATTTCATTAAGTCCTGCATTTATTCAGTGAATTAGTTGTTTATCACTGGAGATAATAATATACTAAAATCAATTTCAGAATGAATTAGGAAGTTCTGGCAATCATATAGATTATTATGATCAGAAGTCTTAGGAATGTTACCATTTTGTAAGTAAGAAACCATTCTGTAATTATGTATTTTGTAGGTTTGGACTTTCGTACTTTAGGATTGCTTAAACAAGTGGTGATCCTTCAATTTAAAGAATAAGTTACACAGGAAATAAAGGCACAATAACTAAAAGGCTTGTTTCACTGCTCAGTAAACAATGCAAAGTCATTGAAGTTCTCTTAACATATTATTCTAGATGAGGAATACACCACTTACATGAGGTGGGTTTTTTGTTCCCTTTTTGACTGTTTTTGAGAAAGGGTCACAGGGGCCTTGAATTTGTGATTCCCTTTGCCTCTACCTCATTAGGGATGGGAATACGGACGAGTACCTACTCCCATGCTGCATTTTTTGTTGTTGTTTTGTTGAAAGGAACTGTTGTCCACTAAATATTTTATTTTATAGAAAGAGAACTGATATAAAATTTGTTTTATGTGATTCCAGAAGTAAATTGGATGAAATAAATTGTTATTTTGAAAAAGAGAGGCCACATCTCACTGGTATTAGAGAAAACTCTGTGTGTGATGCTGAATTTTAAGTTTTCAAAAGATGCTTTTGCTGTTATATAGACAGCATCACAGGAAGAATCTTAGGAGGCCTAGATGTTACTGTCTTCAGGCAATTAGCTCAGATTGTCACACTCTGGTGCTCTGGAGGCTATAGCCCTCTATGCCCCTAAGGACTGTTGGCTACTTCTCAAGTCACAGAGGCGCTGCGGAAGGAAAACTGTTAAGTCAGTGGCATACTTTTAAAAAATATACATATACATCTCTTAAAATGTACATATATAGCCAAGTTATCAGTAAATACCTTCTGAAACACTTTTACTATGCTACCAAGTATTTGGATTCAATTAATGTTTGAGTGCATTAGACACTCTGTAGACCTTAGCCACAGGATTTTCCATGTCATTCTTTGTTGAAATTCAAAAGAAGAAAGATTTGCTCCATGAGATGCAGATTTCCCCTGTGTAGGATACAGATTACACATTCCAGAAGCTTTCCCAGAAGTGAAGGACCCAGAGGGGATATATCAGAGGACTACCTCTTACTTTTGCTCCCAAGCAAACCATACTTTGTCTCTTAGCTATTCCTGACATGGGAGGTTCTTGAGCAAGTGACTCTGGGAAGTAGTAAACTGGTTGTCCAACAGCATGGAGCTAAACTTTGAGAGTTGGATCAGAAGCTGCTAAATTGTTCCCTTTCCATCACGTGTGCTGTAAACTCTCGAGTCCCTCTAAGAGATCCTGTGGGTAACCTTGCAACCGATTACCTTTGAGTTTTTCTGGGGAAAGTGTCCTTTAATTTTCCTAGGAATGAATTCAGGAATGACAAGTTCATTTGAAATGACTTCATTTGGAAGAAAAGACTTCTTAGGAGGAGATCAGACATGGCAATGGCAGATCAAGGTTAATTGTTCTTATTGTCTACTGTTAACGATCTGAACAGAAACCATTCTGCTGCGGAGGGGCTAATGTTTCACCAATGGTTCCTGTGGTGGGATTAGAATCCTTCTATTCCAGACAGAGGGTACAGGCTCCCATTGTGGATGCTGTTGGAGGCTTAGTACCCACAAAAGACTATTACCAATTAATACTCTCTGCCACTGTTCCTTCAGGCTAATTATTTTTGAGAACTAGTCCGCAAATGTGTACAATGAAAATTTCACTGGCTAGGCAAAAAAAAAAAAAAAAAAAAAAAAAAAAATCCGTTTTGTTGAGCAAGAGGCCTTTTACCAGAACTGAGATACATTAACACAGTGTTGGAATTTACTAGCTATTTTCTCTCAGTATGAGCTTTCATAATAATACAGATACCTTTTCAAGG
Organism: Onychomys torridus; assembly: GCF_903995425.1. Classification (NCBI taxonomy): domain Eukaryota; kingdom Metazoa; phylum Chordata; class Mammalia; order Rodentia; family Cricetidae; genus Onychomys; species Onychomys torridus. The sequence continues at coordinate 23,997,761 of NC_050466.1, forward strand.
GGATGAACAAATATGCTCAAATGAGTAGAAAGCTAAGCCATTATCCTGACTTCAGTTTGAAAAAGTACTTGGCAGAGGGTTGGAATGGGGATGTTTTCAGTTGAAAAACAGCCTATCCTTATAGGTTCATGGTGGATTTTTGTTATTTATACAATGAGAACACAGACTTTTCTCCTGTGGGTCCTCATAAAGTTGGTTACTTTGGGCCACTTTCAATATTCTTATTCATTTACCCTTCCACATACTTACTTTTTCTAAGTAGGTATAGCTCCAAATTTTCCCATCAGCCCAAGTTCTTGAGATTATTTTCCCACTCTGGTCATATTCCATCTTTTCATTCCAGGTTCCTCTTTGAATAAATGTGACTAATCCTGAAGGTGAATATGTGATGTTCACTTCATTATATCTGCTTACAGGAGACCACAGAATAGGTCGCCCAGTTTGGTCATAAAGAATTCGAAGGGTAAATTTTCGATGGTCATCATAGATTTTTCCCGTGCGGGTCATATGATCAAAATCAATGGAGAGTAGGTTTCTGTTATGGGCCTACAAAAAGAAAGATGAAATACAGTTTATGAGCTGCCTTGATTCTTAATCTAGTGCATTCACAATTCTGAAGCTTTTCTGGATTCTCCAGTGATGGAGACTTCCTCACCTCAGATTCCTCATGGTTATCATTGGTTCCTCACCAGAGTGTTCTGGAGGGACAAAGCTATGTTTTATTTCCTCGGAAAGTACCTGATATAATCTTGGCCTTCATCATATGGCTGATGATTGTCTTTGTTCAAATAAAGACTCAAGTGTGCCACCATAGTTTTTAATAATGACATACTCTTATTTTCTGTGAGTTAGATATTAGTTAGAATGGGGCTTCCTGGCTTGTTTCACATTTCTTAACTAATCAAATGGCTAGAAAATCCGGAGTTACAATTCAGCAAAAAAAGAACACAATGATCTCCATTAGACTTAGGAAGGGTTTGCCGCTTTGGATTTTCATGTTTATCTGGATTCAGTGAACTTCACATCATAAGGGAACTCAGAGTATCTGGTGAGGGAACCACACACAACCACATTTCCCAGTGAGGCTTGCAGGTAAACATGGTGGCATTGATGGCAAGTATAGTACTGCTTTACCAGTTAAAGAAAGAGAAATTTGGATTCAAGTTCAAAAACGACTGCAGTTTGGCTTAGTTCTAGTCACAGGCATCTGCTGGTATTCTCTGCAGGCACCTTGAAACCTTACAGTTGACTCTGAGTCAACTCCATTCCAGGGACCCTGACTAGAACTTTATCAGTGACAACACTCAGTGGTGCTTGGCTTTGATGACATCCAGCTAGGTCCACCTGAGAGATCCAGATAATGAAATGATTTACTAAAACAATTCAAACTAAGCAAAATGACTTAGTGGCTTTTCAAAGCATCTGGACAAGTGACCCACATTTCCACTTTTCATGCAGGAATGTCAGGTTTGGCAGACCCACAAAACTTCTGCTATGACTTGCTGATTATGGCACAATCACTCAGAAAACAAAGCACTGAAACTTTCTGTGTGTGCGTTCCAGGAGAAAGTAGCTCTTGGTTTTAATCATTAAGAGAGTTTAGTCCGTGAAGAAAAGGTGAACTTTCAAAGAAGGGTGGGTAGAACTTGGGGAAGAGCTTTTAAAATTGACTTAATTTTAGTTTTGTGTGATTAACTTTGAGTTTTAGTAGGTCTTTTGTTTTATTATAAATATAACTTTATTTTGATCTAATTTACCATATGAAGTTGAAAATGCTGGAGTCACATGTACTCTTCACCCAACTTTCAGAGGAAATGCTATGATTTGGGTGGAGAAGGTCCAAGTGTGTCTGGGAGAATTGAAGTCAGAACAAAAAGGGAAAGAGTCTGAGAAGTGTAAGTAATAATAAATGGGAGTCAAGAGATTCAGTTACAGGGTTAGATAACAGTCAGTTTTTCCTACCTGGCTCCTAATTTTACTATCTGTGAAATGGAAGTGATATTATCACTTTTTATAACAGAGTTTTGCTAAAATGTAAGTGAGTTCACATATACAGGCTCTTGGGAAACTGTAAAATATCAGTAATCACTATTTTAAAAATACATACTACGATGATCACTTTACTCATTTTATTTAGGCCTGTGAATAGGCCCATGTGTCAAATGCCAAAGGAGTTTCAGCTTGGTGTAAAAACCTTTATATGGGCAAGAATTGTCAGCAAGAGCCTGTGCAGAATGTTAAATTACAGGTTAATGAGATATGAGTAAAAATAAAAAGAAAACAATAAGAATTCTTCATTAGACTAAACTGATCCATTAGTTCTTTCACCTAAACTTTGCTAACTTTAAAATTGTTTTTTAGATTTATTTACTTTATGTGTATGAATGTGAACTACCTGAATGTCTGAGAGTTCTAGATAGTTATGACTCACCAGTTGAGTGTTGAGAAACGATCTCAGGTCCCCTGCAAGAGGAGTATGTTTTCTTAACTATTGAGCCATTTGTTCAGCCCTATGTTAACATTTGACTTTGGTGGTCAAGAATCTCTTTACCTAATATTTATGAATCATGCCCCCACAAAAATTTTATAAACATATACATGGACACTGGAATATAATCTTAGTTGGCTACCACACCCCATTGACACCCAAACATGAAATTTCTATGGGTTCTCACAAACAAAAGTTTCAATTTCAGATAGACTTTTTCTGTTAGTGGCCTGGATGACTATGAAGTGCCCACTCTCATATCAGAATCGTATCTTCCTTTCGCAGTAACGTGATATACTTTGTTTCTCAAAAATTATCAGCTCCATCTGTATTCCCTGAGTATATTTGGTTTCAAAGTTTCCCTCCATTGGAAAATACAGAAACCATCTAGAACTCTCAGACACTCAGGTAGTTCACATTCATACACATAAAGTAAATAAATCTAAAAAACAATTTTAAAGTTGGCAAAGTTTAGGTGAAAGAACTAATGGATCAGTTTAGTCTAATGAAGAATGAAAATGAGATTTCACCATCGAAGGAGAATTTCCATTAATACTTTACTGCATTTCTTCCCATTTATCTTTCTCTGGGGGCCATAATTTTTCATATATATAAATAAAATTTGGATAGTGGTTAGCCTTGTGTCCTCCTTTTTCCACCAATGTTTTATTGCCACCATTCCCACATTAATGTGTATTCTTGAAATATGGCTTTTAATGGTTGCATAATATTTTACTACATGATAAATATTTGTGTTTTCATTCTCTCATAGTTGGAACTTAGCATTCTTGTTTTCATTTTCTCTTGTGCCTTATGCTTTGCTGAACAATTTCGTACATAAATATTTCTACAATGTAGGTCTTTTTTTTTTTTTTTGAGCTGAGGATTGAACCCAGGGTCTTGCACTTGCTAGGCAAGCTCTTTACCACTGAGCTAAGTCCCCAACCCCAATGTAGGTCTTTATAGGTAAAATTTTTGTATTGAATGACAAGAATGTATTAAAAGACTCCAGATGTGATCTGGGAGATTGCTGGATTGTGCACAAGACTGTACAAAATTCGTATCCCACTTGATTAAAAGAGCCAATCTCATTCTATCCTTAGTAACAATAGTAGTAAAGTTTTTCAAATATGAGAGTGACAAAATGGCACTTTACTGTGAAGTTTGTATTAATTCAGTTGGTAATGGGCATGAGGTTGAACTTTTTAAAAGAATTATTGACCACTTGTATGTCTTCCATGGATCATCTGTTCATATTTGCCAATTTTTCTACAGAATGTGGAAATTGGTCTTTGAAAACATGCTTTGGTCTCAGTTTCATCATCTCTCAGTCAAGGCTAATAACATTTGCCCTTAATTTTAAACTTCTGCAAAAAGGGACCCAAATGTTACATGCCATGAATTCTATCCAGAAGCCCAAATGACTATCATTATTTTGTAATACTCAAATTATTTTGTAAAGGTTTTCTTCATTTCAGAGGGTAGGTATAATTAAATTACTGTAGGGGCAGATTTGGGACAAGAGTTTTTTAAACTGTCTGCAGTAAATGTGTGCAGTGTTGTATTGCAAAAATATACACTAGCCTGCTGTGACTACCTAAAAGCACATTGTCCCTGTCTTGTGATACCCAGTGCTTGGAAATCTACAGGAAACCAGGTGTTCTTTCTTCAACTACCTTTCCTGTGGTTTTATAGACACATATCTTCAACTGTAATACCGTTTACTTACAACAGCTGCAAGATACCCTTGTACTGCCAGAGAGAGTTGTAACTTACAATTTATGTTATAATGATAGTTAAAAAGTCAGAGTAATGAACGAGTTTCAGTTCAACTAAATTTGTGGTTTTATTACTTGAAGCTTACTCCACAAGTAATGATCAGTGTTGAAAATACACCATGAGGTCGATTGGACGACTCTGTCTAATACCTTTTCCATGCCTGCTGGGATTTCTGCAACAGTGCTCTGTTTCAGAATAATGCACCCCGATATTCCAATGCTGCTGTAGCCATGCCCCTGAAACACTAGTTTCAAAGTTGAGTTTGGAAGTTAAAATAAAGTTCAGCAAAGGCTGAAAGGGATGATGGAATCAAAGATGCCGTAAGTTTCCCCTACTCATGCTCTGTGGAAACCACACATAAGGAAGCTGTGAGGAACTCATGTGCTGCCAGCCTCTTAGGTAGGCATCTGAACTAGGCTGAATGCCACTGACTGCTCAGATCATGGGTAAGGTTGGAACAATCCATATTCATATATATGCTTGCTCTTCTCTATGACAACAGCTCTTGATCTAAGCATGGGCCAGTGATTCTTATGACTATTATATTTCCAAACAATTTATACTGATTATTCCCTTGGAAAAGAGAGGGCAAGAATAGTCCCAAGTTATAAAGGATACCTTTTGGACAGTTGAACACTGACTGAGACCTCTGAATTAGGCCACTGTTGAGCAGTATTTTGTGGTAAGAAAGATGGGCATGCTTAATTTTATAGATAGAGGAAGATATGCATAAGTTCCCCTGGTCTCCATCAGGGCTTTCTTTCCCCAGCTATACTAAGAAGGAGGGCTTGTTTTTTTGTTTACAGTCGAGCCAGAAAGGAAAGAAGGGAGAACGCAAAAAGTGAAAGTGCCTAAGAAGGGTATGGGTGTGCAGAACTGCAGGAGGAGGGGCTCCAGAGGCAACTGTCCTTGCTTCTTAAGAGTGGGTCTTAATTAGTTAAGAGAAAACCTTCCCTCCACCCTTTATATGCAACTGATTCAGATAGTAGGATAATGCTATACTAGACTGATCTATGGACAATTGGAGATATTTAATAGCTGTCTTCTACACAAAATGAAATCTGCTTTAACTCATCACACACACACACACACACACACACACACACACACACACACACACACACCAGAGTTACAATCATGGCAGTTATTTTTCTTCCCTCTATAAGGAAAAGGCTGTCAAGGAGACTAGCATTTCAGGTCATAATACAACCTAATTACCTGCTAAATTTTGCTGAAGACAGAAGGTGAATAAGTGACAGGCCAAACAGCATCAACACTGGGAAAATGTACCACATTGCATTTTTATGAAGTCACAAGAATGGGCAGAAATTCACAGCTGATTTTGGAAGTAGCATACACTATTCTACTGTCACTAGTTTTGAGGTGATTAATATTGGACTCTTAAAGATCAATCAGTACATTAATTCAACAGATTTTTATATTTTCTTCGTATCTCTAGTTTAACAATCAAAAGGTTCCCTAGGGCTGCTTTCTTTTTAGAGTTGCCTATAAATGAAAGAATATGTCTTCAGTGTTAGTACTAGCATAGCCTGGGATAGCCATTACAATCCCCTTTTCTTTCTTTCTTTTCTTTTCTTCATTTTTGTTCCCAAGATACTCTCTTTGTCTTGCCATTCCACAAAACCTTAGTGCTAGAAGAGAACTTAGGAGATGCTCACATATATGGAGCCAGTCATCCTGGCTTCAAATTCTAAAACCACCACTTAGTAACTATGCAAGCTCTATTTTTTATGTGTGAAATGGAAATAACCAAACCCCGACCTGATGAGATGTTATGAACAGTGAATAAGTTAATATATGGAGATATACCTAGAAAGGCCCCCTCAAATGCTATTGTCATTATGGTTAATGGTAATATTGCTGCTACTAAAAGAGATTGCACAGTGCATATGACTCATTTAGAGATGGTAAACTGCCAAATCATGGCATACCAGTATTTTTCTCAAATCTCTCTTATTCTTCTCACCTGAACTTAATCATATCATTGAAATTGTACCGATTTACTCTATATTGACTTGTTCTTATTTACGGACTTTCTTGTTCATTAGTTAGTTCATCTGTGTAGTCTTCTAACACATATTAAAAAATTATAGCAATTCATTAATACTTGTACATAAGTCATAAGTGAAACAATACTTTCATCCTAATTATTTTAATACAGCGATTTCAAGACCAAGAATCAGTAGTTTTTATGATTTGAACACTCCAAAACACAGTACTATCCATCAGTCGTGGTGCCTGAAATTTCTTGTCTTCAGGCTTCTCCTTGGAGTTGGGGGATAAAAACACAGAAGACCGCAGGTGCCTTTTTAAAGTGGGTTAATGTATCTCTAAGCAGCTCCTTACATAACTTTTCAGAAAATGAGTGTCTCCACCAAACTGGTGAGAAGGAAGTTAAAATAGTGAGAAATGAGAACTGTCACCTATAGCTGATGGCCCCACCGGGCCCTTTCTGAGGACAGAAGTGAATTCTACTATGCTTTGGGCTTAGTCTCCAGTTTTCTACTATTTGCTGGCTTGGAACCCAGTGTTTCAGCAATAGCTTTCTCCCTTTTAAGATTTTAGAACACATATGAATATTCACATTTTGTATTTAAAAACCGTATTTTGGAGGCTAGAAGATAGTAAGTTGCCTGTGTTTGACCCCTAACACCCTAGGACTGGGGAAATGGAGACAAGTTGTTTTCTTCTGCTGGTGCACTCTGGGTCCCAGCGAGAGACTCTGTCTCAAAAACAAGGTAGATGACTTCTGAGAATAACACGAGAGACTGCTCTCTCATGTCTACATGCACATGCACAAGCAAACAAATCACAATACACACTCACCACACACACACACACACACACACACACACACACACTCACCACACACACACACACACACAATGTCTGCCCTTTTTAGTTTTATTTAAATAGAGTAAACATCACCAGTGAGGGTATTAGTCTTTTCTTCTTTTTGCTTGTCAATATATAATCATTTTATTGGATTTTATGTTTGGTTTTTTTTTTTTGTTGTTGTTGTTGTTGAAGCTGAGGATCGAACCTGGAGCCTTGTGCTTGCCAGGCAAGTGCTCTACCACTGAGCTAAGTCCCCAACCCCTTATGTTTGGTTTTAAATGCTGTTTCCATTATTTTGTTTGGTTTTAAATGCTGTTTCCATTATTTTTCTAAAGAAAATAAAGGAGGCTGTGGTTCTAGGATTTTGTTGTTCACTCTATGAAATCTTATAAAGAACTCTGGGATCCAATACTTGGATAAGTCTCATATGACATGATTATCCACAGACACAGCTAGGTGCAATCTGGTTGTAGCTCCTAAAACAGTTTGCTTTTGGTGAATGTCCAATTCTTTGACAATTGGCTCCATTGTTATCTGTACTCTAATTCCTCTATTGTCCAGGGAAATGAATTTATGGGGACAGATTGATACAGCAGATGAGAAGATACATGGGTTGGATACAAAAGTACTTTATGAGGAAGATGATTCAGACACAACTGGAGTTAGGGGAAATAGATTTTTTTAAAATAAATGAAATTTCAGGATATTAATGTGATTTATTTTCCTTTATGGTGCCTGTGAAGGATGGCAGAGTTAACAGATCCCTGGCCTGCATAGGCTGCACACAATATCATGTTTCCTAACAAGCTTCTCTAACCTTGACTTTGTGTGCGTAGGGGAAAATATCACCACTGATCATTGGAGGAAAAGAATTCTTATTTTCATCTGAAAACAAAACAAAACAAAACAAAACGGTGTGTTTCTCCTGATTTTCTTTCCAGCTAGATAGTCTGGGGCTATAATAGGTAGGGTTTGGAAGATATGATGTCTACAATTTTACCAAATGGACCTTTAAATGAAGCTGTCACTCTGTGCCTAGGCCAGATCTGTTGCCCATGCACATTTACAAATTGTGAGAGTGGCTTTTCAGAGGTGTTCCATTGCTCACAGCATGGCTAGGGTTTCTATGTCCTGTGACTATGTGAAGTACATTCTCCACCTCTCTTGTAATCCTACCTACTCATGTTCTGGAACAGCAGCTTCAACAGGAGAAACAAATGATTCAGTTATGGTGACACTCTGGTACTGGAGAGCACCAGGGACCCCTGTTCTTTACAGGTATACTTACAAATGGGTCACTACATATTTAGTTAGAAAAAGAGAACATTGTCATCAGCTGGCCCCTTGAAAACCTATTAGAAGTGAAGGGTTATCATTACTGAACTAAGAATATCAGTGGGCAAGTATCAGCTTGCATCTACACCTGTCTTTTGGGATCGCATTCATCCCACCAGGCATTCCTTTCCATGTCTGACCTGGGGAAACCAAGGCAGAATTGTACCAAATTCTGTGAATGGGGAGGGCAGGTAAGGGTTAACTAGTTAACCAGCCTTTCTCCTGCTTTTGTATCCTTCATGCTCTTTGCCTGGAGGCCAGCCAGTTGTCCTGAACCACCCACACTTGCCAGTACATTAGAGTCGATTATTTGTCTCTTTTTGTCAGCATTGAAATGAGGAGTCAGGCTCTGCCAAGGTGGCTGGACTGAGTGGGGCGATGATTTATAGATTAATTATTTTAAGGAACATGGCAGCATGGCACGATGCAGTGGAAATAGTGCCATACTAGGAGAAGACCCACATTTTAGCTCTGGCTCTGAGCCTTAATAGCTGTTTGACTTTGGGCAAATCACTTGACCTCTCCAGGCCTTGGTGTCTTTATCTGTAAATTGGGAATAACTACGATTGATGGCTGTGGTGATCAAATGAAATTCTGGCTGTGAAAGCATTTTGTTAACTCTGAGGCATTAAATCTATGTAAAAGACAGTTATTAGATTTTTAGGCACCTGTACAGTCATACCACCTAGCCAATAAGGGGCCCAATCCTTCATTTCCAAGACCTCAGGGAGTACATTAGAAGTTACAGAGAGAAAAGGCCTGGAATTTGCTGCACTCACAATCCAGTCTTCAAATCTATTTAACTCTACCACAGGATGGAATTTAGGTCAACTTATAATTAGCATTTACTGAACCCTATGTGTTTTATGGCTATGGGCTTTTCAAAAGTAAGAAAATTTTGGGACATAAGGTATAAATTACAGTTGATATTTTTTTCTGTTATCTGAATGTGGTAGTGAGAACAAAGAGTGGATAATGTTAGTTATTTTGGTGCTCTTACCCCGCGAGGAACATGTCCCGAACACGACAAACCCACAGAAGAGCTATTTATTAATATAGGATAGGAAGAGACAGATGTGACAGGCCACATGGTCAAGAGAAAAGGAAGAGAGGAGAAGAAGAGAAGAGACCTGTGCAAAATGGCGCCGACTTTTTAAAGAGAGGGCCGCGCATGCGTACAGGAACTCCACCCATGCGTGTAGATTACATGGCTGCATGAGTCATGCCAGATGTTTTGACCCGGAAATGGCTATTTTGAACCGGAAATAACTAGGCGGTCCACTGGGCAAGCCCAACCGTGTGGGCATGTTGTGACTTCCTATCAGTCATCCTAGAAAATCCCAAGGTCACGTAGGAGAGAATGGCTTATACTAAAAGAATAAAAAAATCCCGAAATTCCACTCTTTCTGATTTGGTTCATAATATTTTATTGAGACCATAAGCTGGGGAGGAACTTGAAGTTCAGTTCTGTGATCAGCCGTTAAGCCATTTGTAGAGTTCCTACCTTTTACCTGTGCCTTTAATCCCAGTACTCAGGTTGAGGCAGGGGAATCATAAGTTTGAGCCCTGCCTGGGATATAGAAAAGGACCCTGTCTCAAAACAAAAGCAAAACCCCAAACCAAACCAGACCACTGCCACCATCACCACTGCGACTGAAACAAAATAACATTTTAAAACAAGGTATAAAACTGGCATCAAGGGCAGGGCATCTGACTTTCCCATCCGAATTTCTCTGCAGTAGCCCCATTTCTTGAAGAACTCACACTTAAATGCTGACTTTTATGCACATCTAGAGCTTTGAGTATTTAGACTGGATTCACTTCTCAATTCAGTGGCCTATTTGGCAAATGTTCTATTACAGACTAATCAATAGAACTGAAACATACAGATTGATTTGTTCATCTGAACAACTTCAGTAGTTATTATTAAAAAGACCAAAAAAAACCAAACCCCTACTAAAGACTGTTTTTATGCACCATCAGTAGAGCTGATTAAAAAGCAAGCACACTTGTAGATTTTCTTTTCTGCGTCAAGTCCTATGACTGGTTGGCCTTTCTGCTTCCCTCTTTAGCCCAGTGGTTGGTTGGTAGTTGTACTCTATAGAATTAAATTTACCAGCGTTCTTTTACAGGAAGTAAAGAGAGAATGCAAGCATTCTCTGCATCCTGGGATCCTGGGTGTGATGCCGGTGCTCTGAGGCCTGGCATCAATAATGAATATTTCCTGCAGATTAGCAGCTACTCTGATGCTGACACTGAAATGTGGTCATGTCATCCTAACACTGGTTAATGTTCAAGAAAGGACAGGTAGAGAGGGTGCTGTGGTGTTTGCAGGCTTCCTACGCTACAGGGCAGTGCTTTTGACAGAGATCTTGGCCTAACTGTAGGGAACCGTGTTTGGTAAAGACTTGGAAACTCCAAAAGCTCTCAGTTCCCTCAGACAAGCTTGTCTGAGTCCTCCAGCCCGGTCTTACTTGCAGTTCTTTGTTTCTATGGCTCTATTTACTGACTTTGCCCTACCATCTTGCCTATGTCTAAATGGTGCCTTTGCCTCACATCCTTCTCTTTCTCTACCTGAAAGTGGACACCTGGTTCAATTTGGGGAATCTAATAAGCATCTCCAGGGCAGGCTGGGATGGGTACTGAAGGGCTTCTTGACTAACCATATTTCTCCAGCCTGACTTTTTTGGTGCCTGAAATTGCTACTATTAGAGCACTTTAGCTGGCTAATGACAAAGAAAGCTGCTATTAGAATACACATTTAAGGATACTGAAGCATTGTCAGCTATTAGCACTGACTCTTGAATTAGTATATCATATAAGCTAGCCGGTCACCCAGAAAAGCTTTGGAGAAGTGAGACGAGTTTTGGGAGGCTCTTCAGTTTCTGAGGGAACTCGTGCACATTTGTCCTTGGTTAAAAGGGAAGGGCTTACCCTCAGTCTTCTCTCAAAAGCTGAAACGTTGCCTTTGTTTTGCTCCTTCCTCTGTCTCCACTCAATGAGGTTTGCATTGTGCTCTCCAGGCAATGAAATGTTGCATTTGCCCAGAGTGGGATTTACAGCCCCTGCCAGGATGTGGGGTTCTGAGCTGAGGCTGATCTCCATCCCACTGGCAAAGGTGACACGGAGAGAACCGTCAGGACTCACCCGATAGGTACTTTGAGTATTTTCTGTGGACACATGAACAAAGGAGAGTGAGGGGAGAGTGGGGTTGGTGGGGGAGGAGGAAGAGAAGGAGGAGGAGGAGGAGGAGGAGGAGGAGGAGGAGGAGAAGAAGAAGAAGAAGAAGAAGAAGAAGAAGAAGAAGAAGAAGAAGAAGAAGAGGGAGAAGAGGGAGAAGAGGGAGAAGAGGGAGAAGAGGGAGAAGAGGGAGAAGGAAAAGAAGTTTAGCTTCAGGAGATACATTTGGGAAGGGCTGAGATCATGGGGCATTCATTGGGCCCTAACTGTACTCTGGGCTAGACTGACACTCTGACAGATAGATATATCCTCTACCCATTTGAATCTTGTTATTTTTAAGGCTTGGGTATATCTTGTGAACAGGATAAAAGACTGTTGTCTCACTGTAGGTTGGTCTCCTCTTTTTTGTTATCTGTTTCCTTTAAAAAGCATTCCCTTACGACTCCCTCCGACTTGCTGTATTTGCTATCTTAGTTAGGGATGCTGGGAGCTAGAATGAGAAGAGAATGGAATTCAACTCAGCGTCTTGCCACCTGGGGATGGCATTACAGCCACTGTAGCCCACAAGATAAAAGTTAGTGTTGTTCCTTTTGGGGTGAATTGCCCCATAGCCTAGCAACAGAGTGAGTCCTAATGGCTAGACAGTGAAAACTATTTCTTTGTCCACTTCCCCTATAGCCTTTGACACATTCCTTCGAAATAATATTTTTCTTCAATTCTTTCTACTCTCCTCTCTGTGTAGAATGGGTTTTTAATTCTCTCATACCTCTTGTATTCTTCCTTGGTGCATTGCCTAACTTGCCCTTTTACTCATCCATGTCAGATCTGATCTAGAATGCTAAGCTCAGATGGGGCACAGACTCTATTATTGCCCTCCAATCAAGGAAACCCTAAAAGAACTTTACAAATGGCTAACTGTTGGGAAATGACTTGATGGGAGATCAGAGTTGGCAGGATGTAACCTCATTACTCCCACAGAGATTGTGGCCCAAAGTGGATTCGTGAACTTGTGAAAAGTCCAAATTTGTCTGAGTTTCAGCTGGAAAATAGGAGGAAGAACCCATGTTTTCAATCAGAGGGGAAATTCAGTTCCTTAATAGAGAGGCCAGGTTTGATTGGAGACGTTAAAGCAGGCAAGTTGTGAAGGAAGATCACTTACCTTGTTTTAAAATGTATATAGTACTAGTTGCTGTCAGGTTGGTTGACATGAGGACATTTTCACGGTTGGAAGTGTCTAGCTCCACTTTCGTCAGCTTCTCCAGGTCACTGTGGAAGCTGCTGACCTCTCCAGTAGGAAACGTTGCGTTGGTCAGATGTCCCTCAGGGTCATACCTGAGGAACATAACAAATATCAACCCGAAGCCAACTTGGCAGTGATCACTAAAAATCAATTGGAAGCTAACACAGTTTAACTTTTAGTGATAACAAATATCATTAACCTTGTTCACTAAGAAGAAAAAGGTCAAAGAGATGATTAATCAAAAGAAGGTAGTTTTTAAAGATTCTGAATTCCTGATGACTTCCTTGAGCTGTGCTATTTTACAGAAAAATATATCTGGTAATGAATCACCAGGATGGAAAACTGATTTATGAATCATGTCCTGCTGGGTGCAGTGTTGCAGGGCAATCCCATTACCGGTGATGAATTATAAAAACCAGCAGAGGGTGCTGTTGTCAAAGGAAAAGGAGCCACAAATGCGCACTCAAAGCCCAAGCTGGCCAATAAACTGACTCTGCATTGTGATGGGAAAATTAGAATTTGCTGCTGTTTAAGTTGCCAATTATGAAATGAGTGAATAATTCTTCCAACAAAATGAACAAGCATAGAGGATAATGGAGACATGTTCATTAAAACATTCTAGAGGCCCCTGATCTTGGTATCACTTAAATTCTTTCTATCTTCCTGGAATACAGTGCATAAATGTTTTGTAATTTGCCTATATGAGGAAGACACATTCAAAAAATAATAATTACCTGGGAAAATAGGCGATAACCCATATCTGGAAATATAGTCTACTGAGTTTACTTTAAAAAAAAAAACAAAATTATTGGCAATCTCACTGTCCTCCAAATGGAGACTGCCCCCCTGAAGGCTTTTGATGTGGAGCTAGTCTTTTATTGCCAATGGAACCATGAAAAATAAACAGTTCATTAAAAGTAAAGACACGCACTTGGAAACCCATTACTGTTTTCTTTTTAAGTTGCAAATTGCAAAATATTTAAGCACTTTTATTTGCCTTTAAAATGTTAAGCCATTATATTCTTTTTAGGCCAAGTGCATAGGATGGAGCAAAGACACAGTGGCAAGTCTGGCTCGCCCTTCCTCTTCTCTTACCTAGGTAGTTGCTGAAATTTGAAAATCTAGACGAACTTTTGGCTAGGCCATGTTTTAGAGGATGGAGCTGCACTTGAGGGTATACACAATGCTATTTCAAGTTCCGTTTACCATGTACATGTTGTGTCTATGGGCACACATAAATGATCAGTTTAAACAGTTGCGTGAGTGTGCAAAGAATCAATCAAATGGGTCATGTGATATCAGAGACACTCTGTTATGTTGCTTAATTGCTTAATTGGATCCCCCTCCCCCTGCTTTCAAATGGGCTTCACTCAAAAATGCTTGGTGTGCTGTTACTATGCAGCAAAGGACTCTTTGTCAAGCCCAAACAGAGCTGCTACTTGTGCCTGGGGTTAATGGCAAAATCTTTCCTTTGCCCAGTCTGTTTACTCACAGCCTGCTCTGGGTCTCTGCACCTGTAAGCAGCAGCCCTCCAGTCAGAAAGCAGCACAGAAAGGCTATGTTAGGGGTAGAGGTAGGGTTGGGGGTAGGGACAGGTAATGGGGTAGGGGTAGAAACAGATATAGGTATAGTGCCAGCCTTTGTCTGCAAGCTGGTCCTTCCAGAGGAAGAAAACAATGTCCAGCTTCTGTCATCAAAAGGAATCAACCTGCTGCTCCCCATAGGAGTTTCCAACTGGCAGACAGTTTGGGTTATGCAGAACTTCCTTCCTGATCCCCATTCAGCATAGGAAACTGCCTCATTGTTTCCCCTTTCCTGGATTCTTGGTCAATGCCACTGTTCTTCATTCCTGCAGGAAACTGGCTGTAGGTACAGGCTGTCAACTGACTTTTCACTTTGTGGGCCTCTACTTTTTTCTCCAGTCACACAGACCTTTGTTGTATTTTCTTTACTCTGCTTGCAATAGAACCTGGAGTAAGAGCTCTACATCTGAGCTATCTGCCAGCCGTCTCCTTGCTCCATATGAAAGAGTTCAATGATTGTGCCCATTTGTGAGAGCAAGACAAGTTCAGACACAATTGAGAGTCATCTATGCATATAGATGTAAGAGTCCAAAGGTCTGGTAAACCATAGTAACCAATCTACTTAATACCTTTAAAATGAACTCACGCAGTTTTTGCCTGAGATGCATTTTAATGTTTATTCTCCACATCACAAGCACAGTCCTCCATAATCTGCTTCTGCTATTGCTTTCCAAAGCTACAGAAGTACAATGGGAGAAGGCAGCTAGTTCTGGATAAGACTAGAATTACCCAGACAGATTCAGGTGGGAGGCTGCTGTTTGGTCCTTTTCTCATGAAGGAGGCAATGTTTCAGGGAATAAGATAACATTTCCCACAGGCTTGTCTAGTTTCTGAGTAGCCAGAAAGTCATCTTGCCTCATTTCCTTTCTGTGGCTAGATAGGGATTCTTATTTCAAACTGTACATTTGTATGTAGCTCCAAACAAAGGATCCCAGCCCCCAACACATTTACACAGCCACATTCTGCTCTTCCCAGTCAAAGCAGTTACATTTGGTAGTGTTGTAGTGTGGTGCCTCTCATATGCTCAATCATTTATATGGCTCTGGATCAAAACATAAGAGACCCACCTCTCTTCTGTGGGGTCATTACCAAAGAAAGAGCTACAGGCAGATGTAAACATCAGTGGGTAATTCCCTCCTCAAGTTTGGAAAGATTGCTCAAAGTGGACAAGAAAGAAAGAGAGCCTTTGATTTCCCAGGGCTTGCTTGAGCACCCTGCCCCCCTCAAAAAACCCCCATCACCGGGGAGTGCATCTGTCCAGGCTGAATGTCAAAGAAACAAGTTTAATCAAAATCTCTCATGTTGTGTTTTTTCCCTCTTTGGAGCTTTCATCCTTTGGTGCAGAGAGCACAATCCAATATGCTTCAACTGGTCCCCTCAGGCCACAACATGGGAACAACTCCCTCCTTTCTCCAGGCAGTATAGAGAGCTCATTTAACCAGGCACAAGACTTCTGCCAAGGGAACTGTGCCATTAGGCAATGAGTATTGCCTTCCTGGTCATTAGAAGTGGGTTTGGTGAGAGGAGATTTGGCAGTGTTCCTACAGTGAGGGCATACCACACACTAGTATTGAACACTTAGTTTAGTTCCGCACTGTGATAGACTGTGCGTATGAGCATTTGTGTGTATGTGTGTTCATGTGCACATGTGTGTGCTCTGGTGTAGCCTGTAAAGGAAGAGTCATCCTTTTTTAAGTTTAAATTTTGTGTATGGGTGTTTCCTCAGCATATATGTCTGTGTACCAATTGAATGCCTAGTGCCTATGGAGGCCAGAAGATGGTATCAGATTCCCTGGAACTGGAGTAACAGGCAGTTTTGAGCCTATATGTGCTGGAAATTGAACCCGGATCCCCCAGAAGATCAGCCAGTGCTCTTAACTGGGGAGCCATCTCTTCAGCCTGTCAAATTCATTATCCTTGAGGGGGATATACTTTAGCTGGGGGAAGTTATATTTATGCATTATTAAACATATTTGGCCTAATCTTTTCTCATAAAAGATAGTGTGATCTTTTCCCAGAGGAGCATTTAAACTAGATCTAAACTGCACTGAAGAGAAACTCGAAGTTTTCCTACCTTTGCTTACAAGAAAATATTCAGATTAATAAATGTGTGATTCATTATTTTTATTTTTAAAAGGATGGACAGAAGAGTCAGACCTTTTTACTACCTCAGGTCAAAACTGACCAATCTAATAAGCATTCTTTAGGAAATAGTGGACCCCATCTTTCTCATCAGCAATAGGGCTTTCCTTTTCATGATGCCCATTCAAGTCCACAGTGCACTTAAGCCTCCATTTGTCTTTCATTCAGTTAATTGAGTCATGTGCTAGGTCTTGGGGAAATGGTGCTGAGCAAAACCCACAGTCTCTAGTATAGTAGATGAAACATGCACCAAAATCATTCTAGTCTCAGGACTCTGCCAGCACATATGTAAAAGAAGAACTGTAGAAGCCCAGTAAAGACAAAGGTCAATTCTTGCTGAGCTGAGCATAAGAGAGGGAAGGAGATCATGGTGTGGTAGTGTTTCAATCCTGGAAGGTGTACAGAGACTGGGGAGGGAGAGAAGCCATTTTAAATAAAGCAGGAGCATGGAGACCAGCACAGACCTATGTGGCAGGTACACCGGGAGAATGCTGTTCAAGCACAAGGTTTCTTTAGGAAGGAAGTGGGAGAGAAGGCTGGAGAATCAAGCTCAGGCCCGAGCAGGGTGCAGGGAGGTATACCAGACTCTGGAGGTAAACATGAAGTTACTAGGTAGTGTAGAGGCACGGGATAGAATTGTTCTGTGGGGTGGGACCTGATCAATGTTATGATGGCACTGAGTTGTGGATGGGGAGCAGTAAGAACTACAAGGAAGCTCTAGTCTTAGTTCCTGTAACTAACTCAGTTTACATGGATGTCCTGTGAAAATGCAGCTATACTTCTTGTCAGCCTCTGAAAAGCTTTTGTGCCTCTCTGTGCTCCTAATCTTTATGTGGCTTCTCTCCAGCATCGCCAAAATTCTGTTTGCCTCATTATTGAGCCATAGCAAAGCTCGGTACAAAGAGAGGTATTTGAACAAAGATGTTGAGTTTGTCCTTTGATACCTGAAGGAACAATCCATATTATTACATTCTTGTTTATGTGTAGTTTTATTTTTGTTTTTGAGAGAGTCTCATGTACTGAGACTGAATTAGAGACTGGGGCTGAATTAGAACCTTTTAGGTAAATGAGATGATGGTTTGATGGGGCTGGAGATAGAACTCCTGGCCTTATACACCTTATGCAAGCATTCTACCAACTGAACTACGTCCTCAGCTCCTATTTTTTTTTTTTTATTAGATTGTAGTCATTTATCTACCCAGAGGCAAGAGCTGCACCTGTAACACCTTAATTTTTTTCAGGCTCTATAAGACACTAGAATCTTTCTTATGTTTGGTTATGAGCCTTAGCTGTTAATGAATGAGCCACCTCTCCAGCCCCATTTCAAGTATTTGATGGAGTAACTATCACATAAAACTTTCTGCATGGACACATGGTTTATGTACCTGGGCCCCTTCTAATCTGATCTGGGAGGAAGGGGGTCACCCTTGACAAAAACTCAGCATTTAAAGAAATAGTCTAGAAGGCATCAAGAAACATGAAAGTTTTTCTCACTTGTCAGTAAGTGACTACTTGTGTGTGTGGAAAGAAATATACTAACAAGAGTCGAGAAACAGAGAATGCAGAGGACCGAAAGATCAATAACACATGGAAATACAGAGGTCCTCACAAGTGCAAGGATTTCCTATAAAGGGCAAAGGGACTGAGGAGCCATTAACTTGGCCTAATCTGACAGCAGACACAACTGATGCTCTGGCCTCAGCCTGAGGCCTTTTCCATTTAATGTAGCAGAAGATTTTTGCTAGGAAAATGCCAGAAAAATAAGCAAAAGCACCATGGTTTCTGTTTCCATTCTGAGGACAAAGAGGATTTGCTTGTTATGTGAGGTGCAAGGCCTTTCCTTTGGATCTCCACTGTGTCAGGGTCATTACAATTAGGGACCCATTAGCTTGTCAGGGCAGAATGCATTTCTCATTGTTCCCGTACTCTTGTGTTGACAGTCACCTCCTTGTTAGCCATTTCTCTGTGGTCAGCTTCTCATTCTTGCCCACCCCTCCCCTGACACTCAGGATGCTTATGGGCACTGAAGCTTCAAGTACTAATACTCAAGGGTGTATAATTTTGATCTTGGTCCAAATCAAATAGAATGATGGAAATCAATGAACTATTTAAACAATATCCCATCATACAATAAAATCCCCTACAATACAACTGCACAAGAGGCTGTTTTAAGTCCCATTTGCGTTACCTACTGCTCAGGGTCATCTTGTCATTTTTCCTCTCAATAGCTGCAGATAATCGAAAGCTGAACAGATGACTCTCACGGGTCTCTCTACACATCAAATCTCCATCCTGTCAAACATTGCTTCTCATCTCACAACAGAGTTTCTATTTTTAACTTGGAAAACCATTTGTCCCCTTTAACCAAAGAAAGAAGCCACTTTCTCACTTTAGAAAAACATTTGACGTTTCAGGAGAGCCTTTCAAGTTTCTGCCATGCTTAGCCTTATTTTGACCCTAATTGACATAGTAGGTCCAATTGTGTGTCCCCAAACTTCAGGTGGAGAAGGACATTTTGTGGGACTATCCAAGCTTGGACTAAAGTACAGGAAGATAGAAGTGAAACAAGCCAGCGGCAGAAGGTAGATGATTTGAGCCCATTATTAGGGACAGAAACCATGCATTCTTACATGGCCAGGCAAGGTAGGATGGGGCTCTTTGTTAGGGACTGCTGTTCAGCCCGAGAACAGATAGCTTCCAAGGGAAGGGGCATGCTCTCCCAATACATCTAATTTGTTTATGAGTGTTTCAGCATATTTCTTGCTGGGGTTAAGGAGGTGGGGAAAGAAGAGCCTTCTTCGTCATCTGCTGATGTTCCCATATTCATTTCCCGCTCTAGCATTCTTGTGATCTTGGAGAGCCACCCTTTTACGGAACAGTGTGGTAGTGTGGAACAGAAAGAATAAGGCTAACTCTAATTCTGAATGGGCAAGTTTTACTTCCTTGCTCTGAGACTCTGTTCTCCCATTTATAAAATGACTTCTAATTTTTCTTTGTGGCCATTACATTCCATGATTACTCCCATGTGGATGCTTGTATGTCCTATTCCTTAGAGTCTCAATGCTGGTGATGCCACTGATGTTTGTAGCTTCCCATTGACTGATCATGGGCTGAGTCCTGTTGACAGGTCTCCGGGATCCTGCTTATCATATTGTACCCGCTTCAAGATGCCATCAGCCCAGAGCTGGCATACAAACAGATCTTTCAGTAACACTCTCTTCTTCACTGGGCATCATAATTTTTTTATCTGTATACTGCACATTTTCCATTAGCAATCAGATATATTTCACTAAAAACTTCTGTAATTTCGAGGCTAGCCTGGTCTACAATAGTGAGTTTCAGGCCAGCCAAGGCTACATAGTGAGACCCTGCCTCCAACCCAACCTAAACTCAAATCAAACAAATATGAACAACAACAAAAAACTCCTGCTAGTGACTTCATTCCTCCCCCACATGTGCTCTAATTACTCCTTATAGTAAAGTCCTCAAAGTAATTCTTCATCCACCGCATCCAATCTTTCTCCTACTTACTTTTTATTGTTATTGAGAGATAATTCACATACCATAAATTTTATCATTTTAAAGGGTACAAGCTTCTAATGTTTCACTGGTCATGTTATATAACCATCTCCACCACTTCTAGGATATCTCTACCATCCCCAAACAAACCCTATATTCATTATCCCTGACCACATCCCCAGTTCATTCAGCTCTGGATAACTATTCATCTATATCTATATGGATTTACCTCTTCTGGGCATTTTCTGTAAATGTAACCATATGATATTTTCCCTCTTGTGTTTAGCATTTTTTTTAACTTAATACTTGTTAGGTTGATCCATGTTTTAGAACTTATCAAAATGTCATTACTTTTGAGTACTTTTTCATAATATTGATAGAGTGCATTATGCATGTTCACTCATCACTTGATGGACACTTCTTGGTTATTATGAACAGTGGTGCCATAAACATTTGTATAACTATCTAGTCTTTCTTCAACCTGTTCTAGCCAGGCTTGAGTCCTCCACTGTGTGGCAGAATCTTCCCCCTTTCAGGTAAATAATGACCTTCACAATCCAAAATAGAATTGTTGATTCTCAGGACCAACTTACTTATTAATGTTTGATGCCCTTTCACTTTTTTTTTTCTGGGGATGCCAGACATTGTCCCCAGGGTCATGTCTATGTGAAGCAGGTCACCTACCATTGAACTGTCACTAAGCCCCCTTTTTCTTCTTGAATCACCTATTTTACATAGTGATGGAGCATGAATGCTTCTCCCAATTTTGTAAATTGAAGTATTATAAGCAGGCTTTCATTTGAACTGTTATTGTAATGTTTTCAAATTTTATTTGTATATGTGTTTTTTTTATCCTGTATGTATATCAATGTGCTACTTGCATGTCTGATACACCTGGAGGCTGGAAGAGGGAATCAGATACCTTGGAACTGAAGTAAAGGATGGTTGTGAGCTGCCATGCGGTGTTGAGAATTGAGCCCAAATTGTCTGAAAAGGCAGCCAGTGATTGTAACCATTGAGTCATGTCTCTAACTTCAAGAGGTGGGGTCTTTAGGAGATGACTAGATCATGAGGGTTCTGCCTCCATAATGCTATTTCTAATTTTATGAAAGAGTTGTAGGCAAATACTGTACTTTTTTCCTCCCTACTTCTGCCATTAGAAGACACACAGTAAGAGGTACCATCGTGCAAGCAGAGAGTACCCCATAGCACACACTGATTCTGCTGGCTTAGACTTTCTAGCCCCCTGGCAAGGAATCTTAGTGGGTAGAAACACTTGCTGCACAGGCCTGGTGGCCTGAGTTTGATGGTTGATCCCTAGACTCCTTGAAAATGTGGAAGGAGAGTATCAACTCCACAAAGTTGTCCTCTGACACACACGTCACTGTGTGATCATGTTTGTACACACACACACACACACACACACACACACACACACACACACACACACACACAGAGTGAATTTCCACTGTTTAGAAATAACCTGGTCTCAGGCAATTTGTTTAGGAGTACAAATGGTCCAGACTAACACAATTGACTTCCAGGATGTACTGCTTTCCTAGTTCACTAGCCCTCATTTCTCAGTCCCTTTTGCCACTTTTTCTTAAGCTAAATTATGAAGTGCTTCAGGATCATTCTGTTGCTATCTTTCCTTAGTCTATATTCACTTTTCTGGAGATCTCATCTGTTTCATGGATTTAAATATATTTTAAACATTGGTTGATTCCAAATGTGAATTTCTAGCTTCTCTTCAATTCCAGACTCATTTATTTAAATGTTTAACTAATTGTCAGAAATTGAATTTCTAGTCTCTTACCTTACAATACTTCTTGCATAATGTTTCTTTCTAAAACATAGAACCCCCTATATTCTGTTGCTTAGGCCAAAAACTTTGAAGTTGTCTTTGACTCATCTTTCCCACAAATCCTGCATCTGCTTTGTCATTAAGTATTGATAATCCTTATTTTCAAAATTATCTATCTATCCATCTATCTATCCATCCATCCATCCATCCATCCATCCATCCATCCATCCATCCATCTATCCATGCATCTATTTATCTATGTAGCACAAATATTAAAAGGTTTTATTGATAAAGAACAAACCCAGGAGCCAGGTATTGGGGTGAATGCTGAAAGATCAGAGAAACAGAACCAGCCACAGTTAACCTCACCTAGCCAATTCCTCAGCTGATCTTATTTCCTCAGACTGGAAGCCTCTGTGTCCTCATCTGAATAGATCTCAGATGAACTGCTGCCCAAAAGCCTAAAAGCTTAACCAGGCTCTAGTCCCTGGTCCTCACAACTTCTATACTTTTCTGCTTCCTGCCATCACTTCCTGGAATTAAAGGCGTGTGTCACCATGCCTGTTTCCAGTGTGGTTTTGTGTAGTGGGTAGCCATTCCAGCTTTGACCTGGAAGTTCCAAGCCCCATTGAGGCTTTGGTAATGGTCACACCTACAAGGCAGGACTGAGAGAGGATGCTGAAGACCTGAGTTCCAGATGCTGGGGCTCTCTTGGTGCCAGGACCCGGGACACTGGAGGTAGATGGAGCAGAGTTCTCCAGAGAACACCACCGGACTGCGCCATACTATTGCCAGACCCTAAAACTTATCTATCCCTTCATTTGTAAGTTACCCCACAAAAAAAAAAAAAACCTTCCTTTTAACTACATGGAGTGGCCTTAATATTTACACCAATAGCTTTGAACTCAACAGAGATCTGGATGGATCTCTGCCTCCAGAATGCTAGGATTAAAGTGTGTGCCACCATTTTCTGGCCTCTATGTTTATCTAGTGGCTGTTCTGTTCTATGACCCCAGAAAATTTTATAGGGTGCACAATATTTTGGGGAACACAATATCACCACATATCTATCTATATATCTATATTGTATGTGCCATACCACAAAGTGGGGGGAGTCAGAGAATAACTTACAACTTGTGGGAGTCAGTTCTCTTCTTCCACCATGTGGGTCCCTGGGATCAAACTCAAGTTATCAGACTCGGAGGCAAGCACCATTACCTGCTGAGCCATCTTACTAGCTCAAGATTATTAATACATCTCATGCCATATTCACATATATATTCTTCATTTAACATCACTATTTGAAATTCTATGCAACTAATTGTCCTCCAGTACAATGTAAGCACTACAAATATATAAAACTTTCTCTTTTTTGTTAATGGTTATATCACCACACCTAATGGGCATGTGCAGCCTGTGTTCTACAGGCTGCATGCACCTCAGTATAGTTATGAATGAAGGCCAATACAGAATCATGAAATTCTTTAACCCACTATGCCATTTTTTGTGACTTGTTTTTTAAGTTGATTTCATAGTTTTTATGTGAACTTGATAGGTGACATTCTTCTGCCTCAGGGTCAAAGGTTAGACATGCCTGGAACATTTGTAGTATATAGCAAATACTCAACAAATAAGAAGTGAACAAATGAAAAGGGGATAGTTTACCTGGTTGTTCTGAAAACTAGCTAACTTGTCAACTATTAATTTTGGGAGGACTGAATTCAGCAGGCAAGTTTCAAGAAACTAAAGAAAGACTATTTGAAACTATTGCTTCTTGCTATAGCTTATTAGTATTTGAGTTCTGGACGGCTGGTGAATCAGGCCACTGAACTCCATTTGTGCCTTAGTTGCTTATCTATAAAATGGGAGTATTAGGGTCACCTATGTCACATTGTTACAAAGAGAGCCAAATAGAACAATGTATAATAATTACCTAGCACAGTATCTAGCACTAAGTAGATCCTAGAGAACAGTACCTTTTGTTACTCTTATTTAGGTGCAAGAGAACGTAAAAAAACAAAACAAACAAACAAAAACAGAGGAAATCCTGCACTAGAGACTACTGAATACATTTCTCCAAGTGAAATCCAAGTAGCTGTTCAGGTCTTTTGTATAAATGGCATTTCTTTGGGAAACGCTCCAAAATTTGAAGGACAGTTGCTTTGTCCTTTCCTTAGGCTTTTGTGGGCCTGGACATATTCTCTTCATATTTTCTACAGCTGCACAAGAATAGTCACAACTGAAACTCATCACACTTAGTATCTCCACTTTTTGATGGTTTAAAGCCTTCAACTTGACTGTCATCCGAGTTTCTGAGTTCTGACTCTAGGGATTTTCCTCACTCAGTATACTGTTAGAAACTAAGCAGTTTCCTTTGTGGAGAAAGTGCTTCCTGAGGGCTGACAGTGTGGTGTGCTGAGTGGATTGTCTTGGAAACAAGGTAAGGGCCATGGTCTTTATTTCCATGTCATGGCACTTCCTAGTAGCTTGCTGTCAGCCACACTTGGTGCTGGTTCCCAGTGAAATGAAGTTATAACAGAATTAACTAGTCTGTAACTGCCACTACATGCTAGGTTCCACTTGTGCAAGGACACCAAGGAAGCCTGAGGTTGTACTGAAGCACTTGGCTCCACATTTCACAGAAGCAGTCAGGGCCTCAGAGCTGCTAGTCAGCATGTGCTCTGTGGAATTTTACATTTGCCTTTCAAGGTCCACTTCTTCCATTCTAACTTCACCCTTATCTCTCATAGCAACGAATACTGAGTTGAGCTGGGCACAGACTTGTTTATTCATCCATTAAAGCGCACAGAGCTCAGTAAATACTTTTTAAATCACACTGCTTCTTTACTGCTTTAGTTTTGTTATTTAGATGCAATTTTACCTTGTCTTCCCAGGGATGCTATACATTTGTGTGTGTGTGTGTGTGTGTGTGTGTGTGTGTGTGTGTGTACTTATACCTCTTTTCTGTTTCCTGCAGTGTTATACTATACTTTAAGCATTATGCTCTACAAACTGCTTAGGCAGAATGGGTCCCACCCTAGGATTTGGGTAAAATTTTCTTCTTGTCTACTTACTTTTTATTTTTTTAACTGTGATTGTTAGGAGAAAATAGCATGCAACAGCCATCAATTACTAAACTATGTTCTTACTGTAATTCTGTTTCAACTAAAAACCTAACAAAGGCTGAGTTGGAAATTAGAAACTTACTCATAAACCGTTGTCCATCCATTTTCATTACTTTTTGTTGCTAGAAGTCCTGTGTTTCCTGGGTAGGTCATCAAGGCCAAATTGTAGCCTTGGGCTGACACTCTTTTCAGGACTCCATTGCTGCTTATGGTCAGCCAGTAGACTTGCCCGCCAGGCACCACAAGCCACAGGGGCATCCCACCTGCATCCCGGCGAATATGCACTGAATTGCCATTGCTGCTAGTGATTGCGCCCAAATCACCTTCAGCATTGTAGGTGAAGTTATAGACATAGTCCCTTGTTATCAAGTTCATGGTATGTAGGTGGGTTCCATTGACAGTGAACTGGTAGAGTTCTTGGTCAGCAGGTGAGGCAATCTCATAAAGGTTCATATCATTCAGGTGGGCTTGGTTCCTGCTGATGGTTCGAATTCGAACGTTGCCAAGGTCTGCTACATAGAGGGTACCATCAGGTGACACTGCTAGTGAGGAAGGGGCCTTCATCTTTGCATCTTTAGCATAGCCACCATCACCTATGGGAGAATACCCAATTTTAATAATTGGCCCCAAAAGAATTTGAGTGTACATACCTTAGATTTAAAGCAACACACATCAAAAATCATTAAAAAAAAACCAAAAACAACCAGGGAACCATCATTCTTTGCATACCCCCTGATAATTTTGAAACCCATTACACAGAAGATTGTAATTCTTGAGTCAGTACCACTAAAGATGAATAGTAAGATATAATTATCTCAGTTACACCAATTTTGTGAATTCATAAATCATGCTGTTTGGAATCTATTGTATTGCAAGATACAAGAAGAACAAACAATGATAGCCACACAAAATTTGCCTGCCAGTCCTTAAGTCTCATGCTACTGCTTCTTGCAGGATCTGTTTTTGACTCCTCAAGTCCTACTGTGTTGAGAGGTCATTTCTTCTATTCATTTCCATCATTCCACTGTCAAAATATACCAAGTCTGTAAGTCTAACAATGACTCCAAATATCAAAGCTGGTAACTGGGATAAACATTAGATCTACCTTGAATGAAGGACATAAATTACCAAAACATCTATAAATTTCATTGTCCAGGAAACTACTGGAAATATTGAACAAACTCACATTGACCAACTTGCTGATTCTGGATTCCCCTGGCTCAATGAAACACAAAACTTATGAGGGCAATTCAATCCTAGATGAGTAGCTTAATAGGTCTGCATGTAGCATGGAAGGATTTCCATTTCTTAGACATGAACAGAATAGTTGACATTTAGAATTCTGTTTGATATCCAGAATAACTATTCCATGTTTGTGGAAAGCTCTTCTTATCCTCTCCCATTTCAGCTAAAAGGGCACTGCTGTTTATGGAATTTCAGAGCTTTTAAAATCAAGTAATGCAGGAGACTGTTGCCATAAGAATTTGCCATTGTGGAATTTAATTTTGCCTGTGCATTCTCAAAGCAGTCTACTTGGGGTCCTTTCAAATGTTTAATAGAGCATGCTTTTAATCTTGAAAGCCGTCGCTCAGGGTGAGTATTTTTTTCTTAATAAAATCAGTAAATATGTTTTTAAACCTACTTTTCTATCTCTAAAGCACAAATAATGGCATGATCTTAAATTTGTATGATGTTAACTTTTTGAGAATCTGAAAAGTTATTACATCTATTTATCCTAAGAACAGCAAGGTGACATGATGGAGAAATACACTCATCTCTATGTAACAGCAAGGTGACATGATGGAGAAATACACTCATCTCTATGTAACAGCAAGGTGACATGATGGAGAAATACACTCATCTCTGTGTAACAGGTAAGGTGACATGATGGAGAAATACACTCATCTCTATGTAACAGGTAAGGTGACATGATGGAGAAATACACTCATCTCTATGTAACAGGTAAGGTGACATGATGGAGAAATACACTCATCTCTATGTGACAGGTAAGGTGACATGATGGAGAAATACACTCATCTCTATGTAACAGCAAGGTGACATGATGGAGAAATACACTCATCTCTATGTAACAGGTAAGGTGACATGATGGAGAAATACACTCATGTCTATGTAACAGCAAGGAGACATGATGGAGAAATACACTCATCTCTATGTAACAGGTAAGGCAGATGAATTGTGCAAAGGTTTTGGGGCTTTTCTGGGTCACTCAGTCAGCTGTCAGAACGAACTCCCAATACATTGCTTTCTCCACTAGCTTACACAATTGTTTATACGAATTCCTTTTGTTTTCCTTTAGGCTTTTCTGATTCAGGTTTTGCTTTTGAAAACAGAGAGGGGGAGCTGGTGAATTGCTAAAAAGGTCATACCTGAAAAACAGTCACAGTTGGGATCAATTTTGCAGTCGCAGTCAGTGGGGGCACCGGCTATGATGGAGATCTCCCCATTGGTGGTCACTTGCTGAATGCGGTTCACTTTCCTTTCGTCTGTTTCTGCGATGAAGAGCAGCCCGCTGTGGGAGACGCTGATGGCTCTGGCTGACTCCAGAGTGGAGTGAATTGCTACTTTGCTGACCAAGAAATGATCGATGCCGGGCACCTGGCAGTGAATGGGACGCCCTGCAATGATCCGCACACGCCTGTTCTCAGAAATTTGCAGCACGATGTTGTTATCCAGGACATACAATGAGTTGTCCATGGGATTGACTGTAAGGTCTGTTGGCCACTCTAATCGCACCTACAAAAAGAACAGAACACACATCACTAAGTTACCACATCTTTCTAGAGACAATTTTACCTTAAAAGTAATAAATAGCTTATTGTTTCTATACTATTACTGATTTCAGCAACATTGATGCTGTCTAGTAATAAGGAATGGATAGATAATCACATAGCCTGCTAAGCATATTTCTAGATAAGTGGTTTTCACAGTGTGGTCTCTGGACCAACAACCATAGCATCACTTGGGAAATGATTCGAAATGCAAATTTTGAGGCTCCATCCTAAACTCATTGTATCATAATCCCTGAGAATGGGAACCCAACCATCTGTCTTTTTACAAATCTGATAGATGATTCTGAAGGCTTTTGCTGTAGGTCTTCTAGATCAACACACACACACACACACACACACACACACACACACACAGCCCTTTTATTTTCTTGTTATGCTTAGAAACACAAAATACTAAAGATTTTTGGGGAAATAAAGTGATGCAGAAACCAGATTTTACTCAATCAACAGATTTTTTTTGGACAGGCCCTGCTATTAGCATAGAGCCAATATCCATCTTGCATATTATGCTGAGTATAGTCCTATAGCTTTTGATTTGGAGTCCTAGGTGGGAACATAGTTCTCACTTAGCTAGGTGTCATTTACTTTTTTGGTCCTCTATCTTGACAAAGAAGCAAGTAGGTTTGTGATTTTCCTGAATGTTTGCTGAGAACACTCTCTGGACTAAGTCTTGTGCTAAGCTTTAGGGATTAAAACAAATTTTTCCATGACATAAACCTATGCCCTCAAGTAACTTTTTGGTGTAGTAGATCCCTTGAAAGAACTCTTAGCAATTGCTCTCCATGTTGTGAGGAGGACACAATAGAAAGGGTATGAGAGAATTTCACATAGATGTGGAGTCAGGATATTAACAGACAAGATGGTATGTAAGCCAAGGGTGAAGTGATCAGTAAGAGGTGTGAGTCCAAGGACAATTTGGGTAAAAGCCTAAACATCAGAGATGGCATGACACATCGTAGGTACAATAAACATTGCAGTAAAGTCAATATAGTTCCAGGGTGTGGAAATAATAAGTGATACAAATCAGGAGGTAGACAGTGACTAGACATTACAGAGTAAATCTTGTCCTTTTCAAATTTATATCTTGTGGTCCTAACCTTCAATGTGACTGTGTTTGGAGCTCAGATATTTAAACAATAAATTAAGGTAGTTAAGATTGTAAGGGTGGATCCTTAATCCAAACTGTAAGTGTGATTATAATGGAGATGTTAGGAATGCACACACTTAGAGGTTGTCTATATGTGGATATAGCAAGAAGATGGCCATCTGAATGTAAAAATGAAAGGTCTCAGGAGAAACCAACATCTGTGTCTTTGGTTTCCAGAGGCCAAAGATTTGAGAAAATAATTTTTTTTTATTGAAGACACCTAATCTTTGCTATTTTATTATGGCATCTCTGCCAAACAAATATTAACAGGTAGTGAAAGGAAGCACACAGTCAGTTTTGTTCTTGTGGCTGGGGGTAGCCACTAAACGGCTTTAAGTAGGAGTATGGCATAGTCATATTTGGGTTTGTATTGGCTGCTGTTTAGACAGTGTGGAAGGCAGAGGTGAGATTAGGTAGCCAGTTAGGCTTCTGGGGTGGGCTAGGTAAGGAATTATGATATATAAACTAGGAAGGCAATGGAAGGCATTTAGAATACAGAGAGACAAAAACCAAACCAAACCAAACCAAAACAAAAAAGACCCACGCATGCGGTCATGTGTACATGTGTCTAGTGTGCCTGTCCAAGTGCTTTGCTAGCGGGATACACAAACTAAACATGATTTCACTGTACTTTCTGGATATGAATTGGCTCACTGCCTGCCCTGACACTTCCTAATAGTGACTATTCATCCCTAGACACTTCTCAGAAAGCTGTGCTCCATGTTGCACCCCTTACATCACCAGTCATTACTACCAAAAGGCAGAAAAAAATGTCCTAATTAGGACTAAAATAGTGAAAGTAATATAACTATTCTTTTTAGCTTTGAGTGAAAGCCAATGGACATCTGTATCTTTCTCGTGGAATCTGGAAGTTTGTCAAGTAGATATGGACTGTCACTGCAGTTTGAGACCCACTGCTTCCTCAGCTGAAAGAGACCTTGTGGACAGTGATCAGTGAAGTGGAAAAAGGCCCGATCTGATGTCTGAGATGAGAACTTAATTTTCACTTGTGCACTATAAGCGTGGGCAACCGGTGCTGTGAGGAAAACAAGGGTGCCTTTGGCTTCCCCTTATTATTACCACAGGAGGCCCTCTGCTCCCATGTCTGAGTGTCTCCCAAATGCCTAGCAACCTCATTGTGTCCCTACATCTCTATGTGCCCTCTACTTCCACCTCTACAAATGCTGGCCTTCCCTGGTCAGTACCATATGCCTCTGGGCAGCTAGGAGTTTGAGTGCTAATGGGGTATAAAGCTCAGCTTGTATTATGCATGTTCTACAAAGCCTTTCAGACTGAGGCCATTGGATAAACATTAAACACCAGCATCAACAGCTCCCAGAACAGTTTGTGTCGATGTGTTCCTCAGCATGTCTGTCTGAGGCCTTTGCATGTCAGTGTGCTGCCACAGAGAGACAGTGAGCTCCTGCTGCCACTGCTGTTGCTGCCTTCTGCTACTATGGAGGGGTGATTCTTCCTTCACCCTGTGTCCGCACCTTCGACCTCTATATACACTAGCAAACTTGTACAGAAGCTGTCTGCGTGCTCTAGTCCTATGGAACACCGTCCCTTAGGAAATAAGTCAGGGATGGCTGAGGAAGAGGAATTGAATTTATTTCAGTACAACACTCCTATTTTGATCGAGTCTGAAGTCAGTGACCCAGAAAAAACAAAGCTGGCTGAAATGACGTTCTAATTATCCCCACTCTGGGAGCCAAAGCCAGGGCAGAGGCCGGGGAATGGCACACACCTGGCAGAAGCTAGGGAAGGAACATATTTTAGACTCTGTTCTCAGCTATCAAGGCTGCCTCTGAGATAAAGGCTGGTGGTGAAATTCTCCAACTCTCTCAACCTGATTTGAGCCGATACTATTGGTGTCATGTTTATTAGATTTAATATTGCCTCAAAAATACACCAGATGTTGTGTCTGTTTGTTTTCTTTCCCATCAAATGAGCTACCCTCTGGCAGTTTTCTGTGACTAAAGTGGCCTTTGTGCTTTTGAGACATTTTCTATGCCAACTACACAGAATCCCTTTAATTCCCACTTGATTCAGCAGGGCAGCTTGTCTATGAGATCTGCTCAGATGAAAGATGTGTGCCTACTTAGTAGTCCAGGGGCTGTCGTTTTAGAGGATGGCCCTTTTCACCGCTTTTAGGTTGTCAGCTCCTTTTATGTCATTCTTATGGTAAATACGTCCATTTCCAGGTAAATTTTTCAAGGAGCTAGAGCTTTATACTCATACAGTAGAAGCACAGCATTTCCACCCCAACCGAACATATGTAGTGATGATTTTGAGCTGTTCTGGCTGCTGGAATGAGCATCTATTAGTTGTGGAGAGATTTCAGAACTCTATGCTACTGAGATGGATCTAAGGCTAACTTCCAGAAGCTGATGTCATTTGTACAACTGTTTTTTTTTTAAGTGGGGGGTTGTATGTGGTGGTAGAAGAAAGTATTTTCTTTTAGAGTGGGATCAAAAGAGACCCAAGAGCAGCAGCAAAGGCCCTGTTGACTCTGCTTACTTGACCCAGCCTACAGGCAAACCATTAGGTCTAATGTGCGGTACTTGCCCCACCTTGTAAAAATATACTAATTTTTTCCAAATGTCCAAACGTGTTTAAGCTAACCTAGCATTAAAGGTCACTGGCATAGCCTCCAGCTGGTGGAATGTACCCATCCCTCAACAACCTTCCCTGAGAAATAACCCTGAGCAGGAAGGAGCCCTTGGCTGGCATGTCTGCACTTGAAAGCACCATCTTCCTTTGCTAATTGAAAACTTGCCTTGAAGGGAGTTGACTCTCAGGTCAACCAGTCCCACGCTTAGCTTAAAGTTCTAGCTAATTTTGACCTCAGTATCAGTGTAGAAGACAGCAGCATCCTATAGAGAAAAACCTGTATGTAAAAGCAAATTCTAAACATGAGCCCTTTGATTATATGCAGTTCAAAATGCCCTCAGTTACAGGACTCACTGAACAGTGAAGAGGACATAGACTGTCAGTTATATACTTGGCTTCCCTCTAACAGTTTGACTCAGGGTTCCCTCCCTTAGTTCTGTGTAATAGTACGAAAACTAGATTATATTTATGCAGCTCTGATTTTCTCATCTATAGCAAGGAAAATAGGTTAGTGATCGTGTGTGTGTGTGTGTGTGTGTGTGTGTGTGTGTGTGTGTGTGTGCATGTGCATATACATGAAATATTTAATTTTCACTTATCATATAGTAATATACTTATCACCATATTATATGTGGTGACCTGTGGTGCTCAACCTAGTGCCTAGCACATGGTAGGGGGTGCTAGGTGGTATTAATAATGATTGCATGGGCGTGGATGTTTAAAGCTAGAGAAACCCAGTCCAGTCAATGTAGTTCCCTTTCAACACTTTCTCAAACTTCAGTTTTCTGTATAAGATTTTTCATGAATTTTGGTTCACGCCTGTGCCAACAATATTACAGTTGGCTTAATATTTTTCCTTAAATTGACCTATTTCTTAGATATGAATATGTGCTACCCATTTCTTTGAATTGGTCTTCATCTATAGCATTTACAAAACTGGAAAAGCACTAATATGGGTCATTAATAAAAGTACTATTTATTGAGTCCTTCATAGGTATCAGGTAGTTAGTATGGATTAGCACTTTATATACTTCAGAAAATAATTATCTAAGAACAATGATTTCTATTGCCAATTTCCTATGTTTCTGCCCTTCTTCAGCTCATAGTTAAGAGATGGAAGGCAGATACAGAAATATGTCATTCAGTATAGCACAGGTAAATGCCATTGTAAATGCATGCTGGGAATGATATGGGTCCACAGAAGTGGGAGTTCAAGCAAGATTCTTGGAAGTGAAAATTAGAATTAACTTGAAAGAAAGAACAAAGGCACCAAGAATTAAGAATGATCTCAGCAGAGGGGAGATGAATAAAATAAAGAAGCATGAAATTATAGGGAGTGTGGGGACTATGGACTGGGGTTTCTTAGCTATAATACAGGGCAGCTATTATTGGTAAATGGCACTCTATATGTTTGTAAAAGGATAGGTCCAGGTTTCTAATGAGAGACATTTTTTTAGTTGGGGTCAGCACCATGCATTGGTAGGGTATTTAGCATCATTGTTCCATAGATGTCAGTAGCATCTTTACTGCCATTAATAATAGCAAAAATATATATTCCCTACAAAACAAAATCATCCTTTGTTGTGAACTATTGGACTAAGCTTTAGTATTTAGTATGTATTCTAAGACTTTTAGCCTTAAGTTGTAGATGGCGAAGAGACAATGATGATCTTTAAAGTGGATAGCTGACAAGGTCAGTTTACTATTTCAGAAACATTATTTAGGGTGAAGTTTGAGGGACAGATTGGGGATAAAGAGACTAGCTACAGGATAATCAATACAGAGACCACACATCCATCATTCCCTTCATCCATTAATTTGTTCTCCCATCCAACCATAAGGCCCCTATCTCCTGGCACTTGGAGTCTGTAATATTGCTTCTCATTCAGATTCAGAAGAATGTATGAGAATTTGGCAAAAGTCATGTACTTTCTCCTTGGAAGAAATGCTCAGATGTAGTAGAGTGAAGTGATTAGGAGCTCAGTCTCTGCTCCTGGATCAAAATTTTAAATGCTAGGACTTGCTATTGCTGTGACTTTAGAGAATCAACTAACATATAAGCATTTCAGTCTTCTCACATAAAAGTTAAGTCAAATAATACCTTCCAAAAATTATAAGAATTCAATGAAAACCAACATTTTTTTATCACCAGAGTGTCCAATACATAGAAAGAGGTCTGAATAGAATATCTAATCTAGATCTGAGGACAAGTTGTACAGTGGTTTCAGAAACCCACCTCTGCCCGTGAATCTTCTTGTCCAACTATTGCAATACTCGCTTCCCTAGACATCCTATGAACTCTTAAGTTTAAGAACATGGTCATACTCTTTAAAGATTTTCAATGATTCTATGTCACCAGACACTCATTTGTTTGCTGTGTTCCTCAGGGATATTTCTAAACAATAAAACCTCCAAGAAATCTTTAACTTATATTGGGATGTATTATCTCACATACATTTGTTAGCCAATTCCCTAGCTAATAGTTTGGTTTATTACTTGTTATCTATAAAGGACTCTTGGCCCAGTATCAAGCACAGAACATGTTAAATTGATTTCCTTTCTCTGTCAATTAAAAGTCTATTAGTTCCACCTTCTACACTATGCCACAAATTAAGAAACCAGTTCTAATGAAGAGAGTGGATTACCCCCCTCATTGAGATTATAGTCTTTTGCTGACATCATTTGCTTTATTTTTCTGTAAGTACAAGGGGTTGCTAGTGGCATAGAGCAATCAATTATTACTTTCCCCTTGCAGTCACTTTAAGAAATTAACTATGGTGGAAATGCCTCAAAGATAAAATGTGACTATTACAGTATTCTACAATCACCACCAATTGCTAACATGTTCTTTTCCCAAAGTTACACTGGGTGAGAGAAAACTAGCTATTTTGCAGAAGGTACTGCCTCGCATCCTAGACATTACTTCTGATCTCCCTCCTTTAGTCTACTCAGAGCTTTATGGCTCATTTAACAAGTGACTGCTTGACTTTGGGCTCTGAGGCTTCTTCAGTAGGACTTTTCAGGAAGTGTATGATTATCTCCTTTGAGGTATGCCAGCCCTGGGGACAATGGAGTGATTGGACTGAATGCTCTATACCAGGTGTTCTGCCAGCACCATGTGAGATGTCCCCATGCTTCTAAAAGCTGACAACCTCAGATTGTTAGAATTACTTTTTGTCAGTTTTCAAATGGCATTCTCATTTCTTGACACCAATGTTATCTAAGCATCTTAAATTTTATAAAAGAAGGGAAATGCTGCCTGGAGAAAGTATTTTTTTTTCACTTGGAAAGCATTATGACACCTTTGAGAGTGATGGCCCCTATTGATTGTGCTTTTAAAGAGTAGAAGTTATTAGAAAGTGAAATTTATCAAGAATCCATGGCCTTGTCAACAAGTAAATTATTTTATGTTATCTCAGATCCACACTCTTTAGCTCCTCATAATGGCTGGACACTTTGAAGAACCTCTTAACTTTTGTCTCAAAAGCATCCACATAGTCTGTCTCCATGGCTGTCCAATGAGAGCCCTTGAGAAAATGGAAGTTTAAGTTGCAGCATTCATTAAAAATGAATAGGTAGTGTCAACCTAATCCTAACTTACTATTAGGCTGATCTTTAGAACTAGTCTACTACAGAGCACATAGCCTAAACTGTATATACCTCAATGTTCTTAAGTTAATTTTGAAGTGAGGGAAAGAAAGCAAAACAAAGTGTTCCCCAGACCCTACACAAAAGGAACAAGATCTCCCAAGTAGTCTTGGCATATTTCATCTTCTAATAATTTACACCTTTATAAGCAAGCTCATTTATGGACATTGTTCTTGTAAGTGTCATTTTTTTTTAGCAATATGGGAAGACCAAAATTTATCTAGGTAGCATTTCTCCCTTTTTTAATTTGAAGATGCTCAGATTAGATCAGTATAAATTTTCAAATGTGTGCCTATTGATATTCCTGTGTCAGAAACCTCCAGTTGTAGGCCTACTCCATAATTGATTCAATTTTTCCTCCTTAATGGCCAACCTCCATTATTATATAATACACTTTACTATTTAGAACAATACTTCATTTGCAGTTAGCTGTGTCCATATGATAAAGTTCCAGGTAGTACAATGTAAGAAGAAGTGTGGAATCATCCAGAGCTACAAGTGTATGTAATAAAGATTGCTCAACAGAGAGCTAACTGACCTGGAAGAATCTTTCTATGATCTTAGCTGTCTTTGGGATACATGAATGATGAAAGTTTTGGCAGACAATTTGGACCATGGCATGGCTTTGAAATGTGTTGCTGGCTCTGCCACTGGGGTCTTGCTGTCTCTGATCCCAGGGGCAGGGGGTGGGTAGATGAAGAGTCAGTGACACAGACTCTGGGAGGTTGTGAGCAATCTCGTTTATTAAAAAAAAAGGGCTGAGGTTTATATATTTGGCTTTTTGGCAGGCTTTGCTCCTAGCTGCTCTGGCGATTCTTGGTTGGCTCTGGGCTGCATGTCATCATCTTTTGGTTTGGAGCATATCAGTCAGGTTTCCTCTGGCCAGAGTGTTCTCTGCACATGTCACAGCTCTTTGCTTAAGGCATGGCCCAGTGCTTTGGTCTTACCCACCTCAGAAATGGAAGTTATGTGCTCAGTCAGTAGTAATTGCAGGAGCTTGGATCCTGGATGAATCTGTGAATCTTCCACCTCAATCCTGAAAAATGCATCTATTCTGCTTGCTATCTTGTTTGCATCTGTGTTTTTTGAGGGTTTCTGTTATTCTCAATGTAATATAATAAAAATGAATATGATGCTCTAGTTGTTATATTTTCATTTTGACTGGAGCTACTGATTATACCTTTATAGATACACTGGTCTAACAAATTTCTAGTGTTTCCTCTTGGAAGAAATCACCTGTATTTACAAAATTAAGGTAAATTAAATTGAAATAAATTAATATTTTGGTCAATGTGTGAAATACAATAATGGCAGTCTTTTAGAATTGTTTCTTTTAACTGGTATATAAAAAACTCTGGGGGGCTGGAGAGATGACTCAGAGGTTAAGGACATTGCCTGCTCTTCCAGAGGACCTGAGTTCAATTCTCAGCATCCTCATGGTGGCTTACAACCATCTATAATTCAATCTGGTTCTGGCATGTAGGCAGAATACTGTATACATAATAAATAAATAAGTAAATAAACTTTTTAAAAAATCCTAAAAATTGTTCATATTAGTAAAGTACTTTGTAAAGTTTTGATATATATATATATATATATTCTATAATGTTTAAATCAGATTAAATATATTTATCTCCTCAAGAACTTTTTCTTTTTCTGTGGTATAAACTTTCAAATACTGACTTCTAGCCTTTTGAAATATATGGTTGCTTAATTGTTGCCTATGGTTACTGAATTGTAACTAGTACACCAGAATAATTTGTTCCTTTTCAATTGTTCCTTAACCCCCCTCCCCATTTATCAGCCTTTTGCTATCCCTCCTTCCCCAACTGTTTTCCTCAGCCTCTGGTAAACTCTATTCTACTTTCAACTTGTGTGAGATCAACATTTTTATATGATTAAGACCATGCAGTATCTATATTTTTGGGTTCTCTTATTTTAATTAACACAATAAGCTCCAATTCTAGCCATTATGTAGGACAGCCCTTAATTGAAAGGATGGAAAATTGCTCCAACTTAATGATAAACTTCAAGTATTATTGAATACCTGTGGCTCCATCTTCAAGCAATTTAGCAGTTTTTCCAGATCCATGTGACTCTCAATCATATTTAGTGTTTTTGTGTTATACTAGGAATACTTGTTTGGATGCCTACGTCTTCTACCAGGTCTATGAGTGCAAAAGGGTAATGATGAAGACCCATTTATTTTATAATGTATCTAGAATTACACTTGTCAAATGTTTGTTGAGTGAAAACACCAGTGCTTTATTGCCAGTAATCATTTCAGTCCACAAAATTATATATAAATTATAACATGCAAATAGACACTAAAAAGGACTGTTTTATAAATATGTTTTTGTCCCTAA
This sequence comes from Onychomys torridus, assembly GCF_903995425.1. Lineage (NCBI taxonomy): Eukaryota > Metazoa > Chordata > Mammalia > Rodentia > Cricetidae > Onychomys > Onychomys torridus. The sequence goes on from NC_050466.1 coordinate 24,035,399, forward strand.
TCTGGTTCACAGATGCTGACTGATGTTAGTGAAAGTTGCTACTAATTTCATATTTTCACTTTTCTGGTAATCATGTCTTACAATCAATGCATATGTTTAACTGAAGAGTTAGGAACAACTCTCAAAGCTATCAAACTTATGTCCATTATATCTTAGAATTAACAAAATATGGGATTCTCAGTTTGATTTAGGGACTTAGGAGATTGTCTGGAATTCTTTTAGGAAGTCTTTGAGATCAAAATTATTAATAAAGCAATTTGCTGTTATATACTTGGTCATGAGTTTACAGTTGAGTTTTCTAAAGGATACTTGAAGCTTGTATGCCTTTAGTTTAAAAAGTCATGCTAAAATCCAGGTGTGATGGCATGCATCTGTATTTTCAACATTCAGAGACCTAGAGTAACTGAGAGTTGAGGCCAGCATGCATTATACAACAAAAGAAAAGCCAACAAATCCCTAAAACTAACCTTTGGCAAACAAAAACAATAAGCAACGACCATGCTCTTAGCTTCAAAGCTGACATGATAAAACTAATGCAAAGAAAAGCTCTTTGCAATGGTGAGGGGACTAGCAGGGTGTGAGTGATCCAATAGGAGAAGTAGGAAAAATGGGAGGGGATTGATTCAGCGGAAGGAGAGAAATAAATACAGAAGATCAAGGAAGGAGGGTTAAAAAAACAGTAAGGATGTCTGAAAGTTATGAGGAATCATACTATTAACAGTCTACCTAAAAATACCTATAATACATGTAACTAATTGTACAAATATACATTTACAGTTTAAATGAAAATTTCCCATTTAGGCTAGCAATGTTCCCTCCAAGGACCAAAGACCATTAAAAGAAAGAACAAAACAAAACAGTAGGTATGAAAAGTACTCTTTTGAGTTGTTGGTCAGAGTTGTAGAGAATCCTAAAACATTCTCACTATTACTCTTACCCTTAATTGTGCCTCCAGAGGTGGAAGGGTAAGTTTCAATTGCTGAAGACATCATGCACTTTAGACACAGGACCCACAGGCCTCTGAAGCTGGAACTGACCTCAAAGCCTCTTCCCTGATGACTAGCTTTCATGGTATCAAAATGTGCCATGTAATCTTCCAAAGAGAGAAGCAACCAAAAGTCCTACCCAGCTATGGTATCAATGAATCACAATGACTATTATGGCACAATAACCCTAGTGGTAACTAAGTGCTGCCTAATTGGCTTAAGACCTATTGAATAAGAGGGAAATCATTCCTGGTACTGCAAACCTAGTCAACTTTTCAGGACTTAGAAAGTCATAGATCTTGGATAATAATCTACAGCTGCCACTTTACTATACCAGCACAATCACTAACAACATTCTAAATATTTTTCCCATTCCCCAGAGAAGTATAGTTCTCATCCTTCATAAGAGAAACTTATCATTGCAACAGACAAAGGCCATTTACAGAAAACTTCAACCAATAAAAAATTCAGACATCTGGAGCCCAGTTCCAACTGATAGACCTACAACACAATTAAGGCTCAGGGAGCATATCTTCGAATATGTCAACAGTTTCCAGGACTGCAAAGGGGTCCAGAGACCAAAAATCTTGGGGATGATTATTCTAGAGGAAAGAAACAGTGAGAGAAGCCCTTCGGTTAATATAGGGGTTTCATTTAGGCTCATTAAGAGAAAAAGCATGTATCTCTTCTAAGATGGCTCCTGGGTCCATAATCCCTGTCCAAAAGTATACTTTTGGAAAGCCTGAAAATTCCCACTTCCGCTAGAGACCCAAAGTCTGATGGGTGCTCTAAAAGTTTGTTCATACAGGCTCCCTAAGAACAATCAGCACGTCCATATTCCCTATGAGTGTGCTGTGTAATTGCCACTAGCTCATCTTAATAACAGGCATAATTGCTCTGAGTTTCCGCCGACCCTTTCTGGCATCTCCTTTCTGAAGCCTCAATTTTGGAAATGGCACTTGTGAATACACAGAATGTTGAACCACTTCCACTTTTCAATTTACAGTCAAAGTCATCTATCAGCAGGAGATGAAGGCCCAGTGTGAAAACTACAGAATGTCCTTCAGACTCCACAGCTAATTTGTTTGTAAATTTGATTGTTACTGTAAGAAGAACATATTGTACATGATGCTACTTACATGATTCTACTTGCCAATTTACTATTTGTGCCTGTTGTATCTTGGGTTTTATCATTGCAGTCAAAGAAATTAACCCCTTCAGTGCTTGTAGAAGTGGGGAGAGGAACATGCAAGCTTTACTGTTTTCTCTTTCGAGGCTCTATTTTAATTTTACATCTATTTAGTAAATACTGATTGTATATTCATCACTGGCTGAAGGAGGATCAAGCAGTCAACAGTCTAGGGAAATATAAAATCACCTGAGGCCACGTGATGAGAGTGAGTTCTGTGATAGTTCAGTGAGGAGATGACTATGTGTCTTTGTGCAGGAAATGGAACTCTTGCCCTCCTGAGAGACAAGTTTTTGCTAGAACAGAAAAGCCTGGGGCTAAAAGAGAAGTCCCCCAAATCATCCTTAGGTTGCTTTCTGCTGAGAAGTTGCAGAAACTTGTCTGTTGCAGGTTGTTAATATTACAGTATTGGCTCAAAAAGATAGGCCAAGCTTCCAATTCCCTTTGGTACCCAGAGCAATTTACAGGCCAGAAGTATGAGTGCATGGCTTTTATGAAATGGTCTGATTTCATTGATCAGCCACTCTGAGATTATGTTTTCATTTCTGTAGCTACTGCTAACCCTTCTTGCTGATGTAATATTTCAGGAAGAAACTATTAAAAAATTTCACCATGGAGATGTGAAGATATAAGTGGGCATGGCTCTGAATGGGAAGAGGAAACATTACAACTCATGATTGCTCTTCTCTGAAGTTCTTTTCAAGTTAGACTAGAATTCCACAGGTTGTCTCTCTCATCTTAACTCTGTTATGTTTCCAAATGATAAGGACATTAATAACAGCAGATGGCCTAATGAATATTTAGAAGGAGGATTTAACTGGTTATATTTTCATTAGGACTTTAATGTGCTTCCGGGTTTTGCCCACTACTTCCCTGTGTGAAAGACAAAATCACACATACTCAACAGATGGTCCAGCTCAAGCTTATGCTTCCAGAACTCTAGAGACTGACCACCTGACCACTTAGCACATACACAGAATAATTTAAGGAAGCATTCCGATTATAGACTTGAGTCTGAACAAAACAACATCAACAACAACAAAAACCAGGTGATGAATATTGAATACCTGCGTTTTAATGAGTGGGGAATCAAAATCACCCTCACAACACATCCAACAGCGCTGGTTGAAGTCTTTTAATAACAGCTTCTTACAGATTCAGTAATGATGAAATCCTCTGTGGCAAACAGTCCACTCTAATTAATGTTTCATCCAAACTGTAAGCATATCTGAGTGACTCCAGCAGCAACAATGACATGAAAATCTAACACCTCATTGCACAGCACGATAGTTATTAAGTTACTGTCTCACAGCTCCAAACTCACCCTTTTAAAGACATTGCTTTGTGATGCTGGGCTTGAGACTACGCTATCTACATGTTCTATTTTCCAGCTAGATTTCTGATAGATTCTGACAATTCAGAAAATAAGGTATGCTGGGAGGCTCAAACAGTGAGAAGGGACTTGTTCCTTCCTGCTTGCTTTCTGTTCCTGTCAACATCACCTCAATAGTAGGCCTTCATTTTGGCAGCAATAGCTGGCTGCACTTTCCAGCTAATTTCCATAGTCTGAGGCTCAGTGTCATCATGCTCTTTTATAGGTACCAGTAGCAAATTTCGCTATTAGTATATATATTTGGTTTTTCAAGACAGGGTTTCTCTGTGCAGCTTTGCACCTTTTCCTGGAACTCACTTGATAGCCCAGGCTGGCCTCGAACTCACAGAGATCCACCTGGCTCTGCCTCCCGAGTGTTGGGATTAAAGGCGTGTGCCTCCACCGCCCGGCTGCTATTAGTATATTCTTAATGTGAGAATGGTAGTATCCTTTTCTCAACAGCCTATGTCCTACCTCCATGGAACAAAACTCTCAGATTCTAGGTTCTAACAACCTCAAATCCTTCCCAGGCAAAGAGGTAGCCATTTACTGAAGGTATTTGTAGTTTTCATAATAGGTTTAGCACCTGTGCAGCCCATCCCATGTATTAAATAGTGCTATAATAATTATGTACTTTCTATTTTCTCACTGGGTCTCAATTAATATTTACAGAATGAACCCAAGTACAAGAATAAAGGAAGAGGAATACATTATGCAATTATGATGTTTAGTCTCAATTGTCAACTTCACACAATCTAGAATCATCCTGAGAGAAAGGTCTCTAAAAGCATCTGTGAGGGATTATCTTAATTATGTTAATTGATGTGGTAAGACTTGTCCCATTGTTGTGTGGAACACTTCTCTGGACTTGGGTTTCCAGGACTGGTAGAAAAGAGAAAGTTAACTGGGGACTAGCATGCATGAATTGGTTAGGTTCTTCTGAATGTGGATATAATGCAACTAACTAGCTGCTCAACTATCCTACTGCCTTGACCCCCTGCCATGATGTACTGAGTCTTACACTGTGAACCAAGATTAAGCATCTTTACTCTTTAAATTGTTTATATGAGGGTATTTCATCACATCGACATAAAATAAGCAGATGCTGCTGAAATAGTAAAGATGAACAAAAACTATCATGGGCCTTCCTATTATTAGTTGAGGACTTCTTCCACACACAAGCTGTCCTAGGCTGTGCTGAAGTCACAGGTGTTAAAATTGCCGTTAAAGTAAAAAAAAATTCCACAAAAAATAAACTTGTATCCTAGGAATTTTGTTGTGAATGACTTTAACTAGAGCTTTTCTGACATTGTTGAAATGCTATTATTCTGTACAACCTTCTCATTCTTATGATATTTGAGGATAATTTTATAGTAGGCTATATGATTTACCCACATGCATTTGGAGTTATAACTCTGCACTTAATGTTTATGAGATTGACCTACGACAATGTTTTCTATGTGTTCAGAATTTTGTTTGGAAACAGTAATGTATTGAGTATCTACTACTGCATTTCTTTTATATTACCACTTAATAGTTACCTTGTTAGATTGGAATCATTCCTTCAGAATGGTCTTCCCCTGGATTAGGGCAATGCAAATGAAGTGAGTGGTGAACTAGATGGATATGAGAATGTACTTCAGTTTATTTTCACATGGACATTGTAGACACTGAGAGAAAGCTGTATTTTGTAGGCTTGACTTTTATCCTTAAAAATTGGAATCTTACAACATTTACTGGAATAAACCATACCACAAACTTGAGTATCAAACTTTCCAAATGCTTTGGACTCAAAATATTTATTTATCAAATGAATTATGTGCCAAAAAAGAGAGAAAGTGTCACAGGATAAGCCCTATCAACAAATATACTCTGTTGGTAAATGCTTTTCATGTTCCTTTGTTTACATTTTCAAATATGCTGACTTTTACAAGACTAGATGACCCTTTTGTTATGTAGAACACCATCTTTAATTGTGTTTTCACTGATAAAGAAGGGTTAGTGTTGATTTATATATTTCCCCTTCCTATAGTTAAGAGGGATTTGGGGCTATGCTTAAAGGGATGGCCATAAATATAAAGGAGCCAACTGGCTTATGCTAGGATTCTGTCCTAAAACATCTAGAAACCAGCCACTGAATTTATCAGCTAGGTATTTCTGTGTCTTAGATAGCTTCAGGTTCACCTCAGGTCATGGAGCATGCCACGCAAAACGAGTAGAATGCATTGTTCAAAAGTAGTTTGCAAGCTCTGCATTTTGTGACTCTTCCTGAACTTTGGAGATGCTTTTCCTCGGGTGCTTAATAGTTTTAATAAGAGCTAACGTGCCATTGTCCTTTGTGTGGAAAGAGGACACTGCTGAGGGAGTTTTATTTATGTGATAAATTACAGTTTCGATATAGCATTGAACACGGTACTTGACTTTTATTTTAAGGCGCCTGAAAACTCTGCCTATTTGCTTCTTTGCAGACATTTCAGCAGAATTTGGATATGCTGAAGTTGAAGGTATGCGCCTGCTATTCTCTGCTTTGTATACAAGTGGCTTGTACTGTCAACTTGGAGGCATCAATGCAAATATTTGTAATAATAGGTTATTGTATTAGAGTTTACTGATAATATATTTACTTGAGAGATGTAGGCCTCAAGTGTGTTAAAACTATTTAAGTGAATTTGGAAAACAACCGTATGTAAAGGAAACCTGTAGATAATCTTGTTGCCACATTTCTCCCAGTTTATCATTTTGGTAAATCGTTTATATTAGACTAAAAACCCTGATAGACATGCTTAGTACTTGAATTTCTTGAAACAAACAAAAACCCAAAAATTCAAAATGAAAACAAACAACAATGGCAAAAATTGGGTAGGTGAAGGGGCTCACAGACTAAATTTGATTAAAAAAAATCCATGGGGCACTGCTTTCTTCTGAGAAAACCCCAGCTTCAAAACTTCTTTTGATGTTTTACTTATCTTGGATGCTTCTGTTTCATTTTGTTTTGGTTTGAGCATGATAGCATTCTCATATTGCCTAGATAAACTCTTCTTTGTTATCTACTCCAATATTTATTTGATTTTTTTTGCAAAATTGGCCCATCTAGAGTAACTGCAGGATACTCACTGAATAAACTGCCTTCATCTCTCAAGTTTAAAGAGATGGGAGATGATTTAAAAATTTCAAATACACAGGTGTATGCAGTCCCAGTACATTCCAGCCTTAGCTTCACAATCAGCATATCAGTTCTTGAAAATAGAAAGAAAATGAAGGATTTGGGGCACCATTCAAAGACTATCACAGTCATCCACTAAGTGATCTATATAGAACTTCACATCAGCATTATGCCAAAGAAATCCTCCATGGAGGTCAAAGCAAGCTATGATCAGTTTCTGGAACATGTGGTTGCTACAGCCCAGCAAACACACCCACCAATATTTGCCTCTCTGCAAAAGGTACACTTTCATGAAATGGTCAGATCAGAAGTTTTGCCCAATTTGTATATCAATTCTAAACTTCTTCTAGTTCTTTTTACTCTCATCCTGTAAATTATCAGTTCAATTTTCTATATTGAAAAAGCAAGGTCAAATACTTCTACTATTATTTCTATTACTAGTATAGTATTCCATTGAGCACTTGTAAGCCAAACACTCAGTTAAATGATTTATACATATTGACTTCACTGAATCTTTACAACCTCCATACAAGGTAGGTACATTATCATTCCCATTTATAGGTAGACATTTTTTCCAAGAACATCCATCATGCATAGACTAGGATTTGAAATTAAGCACTCTGTGTTCCTAACCACTGTGCTTTATTGACTCTATATTGGTATTACTGTGAAGGAAAAGCTACCCAAAAGACCTGAATTTGTCTCTTGAATCCCATATTAAAGGCTGAAAGAGAAGTTTGGTTGGCCTTCCCAGTTCCATAGGGTGTTTTTATTTTTATTCTTTCCTTGCATGTGACAGAGATAGAAGATTGGGTTTTGGCTGCATAAGCAATAAATAACATTATCCAGGAATACATTTAAATTAGACACTGACAACAACACATATTACAAAATCAGAATAACCACTTTGCAAACTTATTTTGTTCTTGTGTCCTCCCATTTTAGCAAGCATATGATGAATTGGCAGAAAACATTTCCGGAAGATGCCAATTACCATCTTACATCACCCTCTATATTTGTAAAGCACTTCATACTTTAGCAAGTGCTTTCCCATTAAAAAAGAGAGGCCACTTAATCAACAATTGGGTAATTTATTGAATTAGTGGACATAAGGAGGAATAATTAACCAGCTCTAGAATTCTAGTGTCAGTTAAAAAAAGAACAACAACATAGTGCTAAAACTGAAATTATAGAGAACCTTCTCTTGGGTCAAGAACTAGACAAAAATGAACTTCTCTATATTACTATTTCAGATTTAGAAAGGTTTTTAAAAAGACTAAATGGCAACTAAAATAGTGGCTATTTAGCACTTTCAATACAATTTATTGCCTTGATATTGAACGTAACTTTCATTTACAAGTGAGTAACATGGAAAGCCATTAGGAACTCCTAAGGAAATAATTTAAAAAATGGTGTTAGTAGGGCTGCAAAATAAGACATTTAAATGACTTGGATTACTACTATATTCTGTGGCAGCAAAATATGGTTGTTATGTGGACTGAAGCAGGTATCTCTTTCTTTCTACATGCCCATATAGCTGGTAATTTGATTTAGTGCATGTTTGAACTCCTGAAATAACCAATTGCTGAGCTGCTACATTGTTGTTCTATTATGGTCCAGGCATGAAAAAGTGAAAGAAGACACAGAATTCCACTGGAGGGTTGCCTGGTAGGACTTTTGTTGTCAACCAAATTAGTAATTATTATGAAAATGGTTCTTTCAGTTGGTTAAGTTCACCTAATTTGGAGGGTATAAACAACTGACCCTGGAGCTCTAAAAGAACTTTTTTGTGTACTTGCTGCACTAGGCTGTATCCGTCTGTTATTACATCATCTTGCCCTTGTTTGTATTGGCATTGCTAGCTATGATAGATATTTCAGGTATGTTAGCTGTATCTTCTATCTCTTACTGTTAGCCTGCATCCCACCCTTTCCTTCTAGCACATATACCTCTATTTGAATTATACAGGCTCATCACGGACATTTTCTTTGCATTGACACTGAGACAGACTTCACAGTTACTGGAGCATTGAGAGGGTGTGGTGGGATTTTCATCTCTAGTGGCAGGAAATTTTAAAATAAACTTTCTTTTTTTCCCTGGGAGATCCCTTTATTCAAGCAAACTTATTATAATTCAGATTTTCTTGATTCCCTACAGAGTTTCACAAATTCGGAAGTCAGTCCCTGCAGGGAATTTCACTTATAATGGCCTTTATTTGAGAGAGATCTAATTCTGTTCTCATTTGGTGTGCACATGGAAGACTGAGGGAAGTGCACAAAGAAAGGCAAGTAACCCCTGAAAACTGGCGTTTCAGTATCATCTGCATCACTCAGGGTGAAGGAGGACTTTCTATACATGTGAAAGGGTTTGCACAGGAGAGAGAGACAATGAGACATCAGGTGAGAGTTGAAGAAAGGAAAATAGAGGGGCCTTTCCCCTCCTAAATTGCTATTTCTTTTTATTTTTTCTCCCAGGTTTGCTGTAACTTTTTTTATGTTTGACTCTTATTACATATGTATTTTAAAAAACAACAGAAAATGCTGAATCTACTGTATAAAAGAATTGGCATGTAGATTTTGAAAAGGATGCTTTATACTTCCCCGTCTATCCAGTTGTAGTTTATTTGACGCTTGCAAAAAATTCTAAGGACAAGAGAAAATGGCTTTTTCAGTTACATAGAGAGTTGAAGACAGCCAGGAAAGCCAGAGGTCTGTTGCTTGGGGCAGGTGGTATAATGCTGATGGATGAGAGAGATGGGAAGGTGGTGTTTTTTTTTGTTTTTTTGTTTTTTTCTGTTAAGGAAAATGGCCACAAAGAATATCGATTCAAAGTTACTAAAGCCCAAGATGGGTGAAAGGATTTTAAAAGAAAACTTAACTTAAACTGAATTCAAGTTTTTTTCCCTGTTTGACTAGGAAGAATTACCTCTTGGAAAGAACTTGCAAATGGGCTTTGGGAATCATTTTTTTCTTTTTTCTCTTTTATAGTACATTATTATTTAAAACTAGTGGATGATTGACAATCAGAGAGGGTTCAACATAGATCAGACTTCAAGAAGAACAAGATTGTGTCCCATAAACTTCTTGGAAGGTGCTTGTTTCAGGAAAAAAGTACTCTCCAATGCATTTTTATAAAACAGTTATCTACTTATTTTGTGATCAGGAAGTAGTGTTTATGGATCATATGAGGGCAAACAGATTTTGTGAAGCATTTCTTACTTCCTTTAAACAGTTTCAAACACTTTATGAAATCTTTGAGTTACACAACCCCTTCATGGATATGTTGGGCAAACATTAGTTAGATGAGTGCCTTTCATACCTACTCTACACCCAGAACTATTTTTGCACCATTAGTCTGTTGAAATACTATTTTCTTGAAATAATACTTAGCCTTACCAAACATAATAGAGTCTGAATTTTCCTTTGAGTTTCATTTTTATATAGGTTGTTGGTATTGATTTTCTTGTCTAGTATGAATCACAGCCTATAGATGATAGATCAAATGGGTGGCCCATAATCTAACTAATAACTGGACTAGTTATCCTGCACTTGTATCTTTGGTTTTTTTAATGGATGAAGACATGAAAGACAGTCATAAAATCCAGAGCTGATGCAAGGATGGGAAATATAGTGAAAATATTGGATTTTAGCAGAATATAAAAGGTGTACTGAATCAACTGACAAGGTATAGATGCAGACTAATACAAAAACTGTAGTATGATTCAAATAAACAGTTGCATAATATTAGATGAGGAGATAGTGAGAGGTGGGTTTTTTTAGTACTCTGCCATCACATCATGCGTCCAAGATGACATTAAGGGCTTAAGGGATGACTCCTGCTCTTACTGATTTTGCAGAGGACTTGGGATTGGTTTCTAGCACCCATACTGGGCAGATAAAAGACACCTGTCACTTGCCTGGCAAGCGCAAGGCCCCGGGTTTGATCCTCAGCTCTGGCCACTGTGGGTACTTGCACACACATGACACACATAAACTCATGCAGACATATATACATGCACATAAAAATAAATGTATAAGTAAGTCTTTGAAAGTATGGCCTCACTATGAAAAACATCAATCAAACCTTACCTGTGGTCTCTTAATGTGTGCTTTTTGTTCATTAACAATTGCTAAACTGCCTTGTGGTCACTACATGAACTATTATTGAGTAGGGGTTTTGATTTGCTTGGAATTTAAAAATCTTTGTAAGTAAATATTGTATGTTTAAAAACAACTAGAAAAAGGCTTTATATGCAATTGGGAATTAGTATTATCTGTGCTTGTGCATCTGTTGTCGGGTTGAATTTTGTTGTAGCATTAGCTTTCTCCAAGTAGTAGATCCAGCTCTCAGAGTTACTCTTGGTGTAACTCCCAATATCATTGTCTGTATCTAAGCATGAGAGGCAGGGCAGAGAAGAAAGACTGAAATAAAGAAATGAAAATAAAGATCTGACTCCTTTCAGAATCAATTCATCCCCTGAAGTGAAAACCTGGCTATGTAGAAAGGAAGTTATACTTTAGAGTTTGTACTGAGAGTTGTTGAGCTTCACATTTTAGTTAAAAATATATTGATTTTGAGCAAATGGCTGATTTTATTGCCAAAGCAAATTTCATTTCTCGAGATGATTAGATTTTATTAAACTATTTCCTAACTGTCACTAAACACATGTTCTGTGACTAAACAGCATAGCCCTCAACCAAGTGGCATTCATTTCTTGGCTAAGTAGAATGATATTTGATCAGCTCCAATTTTGAAAATGTGTAAGTTGGAAGAATGCACACCTGAGGCCTGAAAGTTTATGCTCAGCACTTGATTTTATCACTTTATAACTCAATGGTCACAGCATATGATGTATCCTTCTCACTACCAGTTTTCTCCTTCATTGATGTGAACAATAAAACCCATCCTTTTAAGTATGGTTGGATTGTGGAGATAAAATGGAACAGTGTATAACAACGAGACTGTATGAATGCACATATATGTCTCTCTCTCTCTCTCTCTCTCTCTCTCTCTCTCTCTCTCTCTCTCTCTCCACACACACACACACACACACACACACACACACACACACACACACACACTGTAAGTTTTTAGTTATAAAGAAGAATGAAGTTATGGCATTTGCAGAAAACTGATATACTCATTAGGATATACTCATATCAATCAAACTAATCTAGTATCAGAAAGACAAATGTATGTATGTTTTCTATATTTTCTATAGACACATAAGATCATTATGTATGTATGCATAAAAGGAATTTAGTGAAGCTGAGGAACAAAGAGGACTAATGAGTAGGGAGAGGGGAAGAAAGAGGAGCATAGAGAGTATGAGGGAATATGTATAATATAAATATATTTGCATAAAAACATCTTTATGTACCCCAGTTATCATTTACAGTGAAAATTTATTATGACCTGTTACTAAGGACTTTACTTCTGAGGGTCCATTTTTCTAAGAAAGTGCTGAAGACTAAGTAACAGAAAAAGAACCTTCTGTTACATCATTTCTCTGACTAGGTAGCATGGACAGGACTTGCCTTATTGGAGACATATAGATTTTGAAATGCAGGGTAGATAAGATGTAAATTTCACAATGTGGTTATATTTTTGTAGAGATACATTTATGTGAATACTTGGCTCATCTTTCTCACACCACAAGGTCTGGATGGTTTCTATCTAGCATTTTCTTGAAAAGTTTCAAAAGGCAGAAGCCCTATAAAATCCTTTGGTCATGTATGTTGCTGTCTTGTAGTCTAGTCTTAGAAACAGGAAGCTCTTAAGGATTGAGTCAAATCTTCATGCTGCAGCCATACCCTCTTCTGTACATTCCTATCAGCACAAACTGTGCAGTCTTGTTTACATAGTTGTTTCTGTCTTCATCCATCAATATATTTTGCTTTAGTGAAATACAAAGCTGAGCAGTGTGTAAGCCCAGCTGGATCACTGTACTATTATGAACAACTGAGACTTTGCTCTTTGATGGTGATATGAAGCTCCTTACTCAGCTGTCTTCTTTCTAAGTGAAGACTGCCCATGTTCTTAATGACAGCCAGGGGAAACATGGGTCACAGTTGTCTGAACAGACAGGAAGCTCTGGGAATAACCACTGAGGATCTAGGCAGCTGTGCCACACATGGTCCTTGTTGGAATCATTCTCTCCACTCACCCACTGGAATGCATTCATTGTATTTCTCTTTTACCTTGATGATTTCCTCATACCTAAGAGGATGTGTAAATTATACTTGATATGTTTCAAAGCCAAAGCCTCCCATCAATCCCATCCTTGCTCAAATCAGCTTATCATCTTCTTTTCAGCCAAACATCTGAAAGAATATCTTTTTTCATTTCTGTTCTTCATTGTCTGCTCTAGCACAGCACTCCATCTCTTGCCAATTAGCATCCTACTTACCAGAGTCACTAACATCATAAGATCAAATGGCTCAAAACAGAAACCAAAAAACAAAAACAAAAAAAGCTTCTTTTTATTGCATAACATCTACTCAACCTAAGACATTGATCTTGAAAATTTTGTTTCCTTGGGTTTTTTTTCTTCTCATACCTTCTTGATTTTCATCTTACTTGATCTTTTCTTCTTAGCCTTCTTTGTGCACATCCATTATATTTTTTCCTATTTGAACTTTGCTGTTCCATAGAGTTTGTTTTAAGCCTTTCTCCCCTTTTTACTGTATGTATTCTTACCAAGAGTTCTCACTGATTCCCCATTTGCTAACACTATAGAGAACAGTAAATAGACAATCATGAATCCAGTCTTCATTTCAGACTTTGAGCTTTAGACTCATATCTAATTTTCTTTCAGTCCTCTTTGTCTAGATGTCAACATTCCTAATGCTCTGACCCTTAAATACAGTTCCTCATGGTGTGCTGACCCCCAACCATGAAGTTACTTCATTACTGTAATTTTGTTACTGTTACTAACAATAATGTAAATATCTGTGTTTTCTGATGGTCTTAGGTGACCCCTAAAGGGTCATGACTCACAGGTTGAGAACCACTGGTCTAGAGTCTACACACAGGCATCTCAGGTTCAAGCATGCCCTAAAGTGAACTTTCATCCAACTCTTGCTCAAATCTTCTTCTCCTCTCCTTGTATTCTCTACCTCAGTGGGTAGTACTTGTTCACTGTACTTCTTTAAGGTGGAATTTCAGTCAATCAGGCACTTCTTTGATTTGAGTTCCAAGATTTGACAAATCTATTTTCTCAGTTAATATTTCAATCCTTTACATTCAGCTGCTAATAGTGCCTGCTTATGCAGTTTCATGAAACTGGGCAGCATCATGACTAGGTTTACCACATAGATGTGTTACAAGGAACTAACAGCTCATCATCTGTGGCAGTTTGAATGAGAATTCCCCCATAGGCTCATGTATTTGAATGGTCTATGGTTGGTGGACTTTGTCTAGAAAGAATTAGGAGGTGTGGCCTTATTTGAGGAGGGATGTCACTGGGGATGAGTTTTGAGTTTCAGAGCCCATGCTAAGCCTAGTTTTGCTATATTTCTCTCCTGTCTGCAGATCAGGGTGTAAGCCCTTGGCTACCACTCCACAGTGCCATGCTTGCCTGCTGGCTACCATGCTCCCCACCATGATGATTGTAGTCTAACCCTCTGAAACTATAAGCAAGCTCTCAATTAGATGCTTTCTTCAATAAGCTGCATTGGTCATGGTGTCTCTTCAATAGAACAGTAACTAAGACATCACCCCCAAAGCAGCTTACTTTGTTTGTTTCTTTGTTTCTTTGTTCCTTCCTTCCTTCCTTCCTTCCTTCCTTCCTTCCTTCCTTCCTTCCTTCTTTTCTTTCTTTCCTCTCTCTCTTCTCTCTCTCTCTTTCTTTTCTCTTTCTCTCCTTTTTTTCTCAAAACAGAATCTCACTGTGTAGCTCTGACTGTTCTAGAACTTACTATGTAGATGAAGGTAGCCCTGAACTCAGAGATCTCCCTGCCTTTCTACCTTTCAAGTGCTGGGATTAAAGACATGCACCACCATGCCTGGACTTGGATTGATTTTCTTTTCATTTTTGTTATAGAGTCTGGGTTTCACTGTGTAGCCCTGGCTGACTTGGAACTCACTATGTAGATCAGGCTTGCCTTGAATTCATGGAAATCTGCATGCCTATGCATTCCCAGCACTGAGATTAAAGGCATGTGCCACCACACACAGTGCATTTCTTCTCTTAATGTTATTCAATGCTCTCCATTTTACACTGGATGAAACGAAAGCTCCATTATGCCTATAAATTCCACCACCATTTCACCCCTAATTACTTCTCTGCTTTAGCTCTACCCAGTCCTTCGTACCATTTTCACCATAACTGTATCTGCTGAGTGAGCATGGAGCATACTATCTACTATAAATCCTGAACCCTAAGTGGTGAGGGAGCTATTATAGTATCAATTATGGTTGAAAAGTGTCCTGTGAAAGAGAATCCCTCTTGTGGTGATGAACTTTATATATTTCCTCTACTGAGACAAAGAGCTCTCTTTTCCAAATAACTTTTCTACAGAATCATACCAGTTGTTTAGAGTTGACTGATCACAGTACTAAGTGTTCTATTTTAAGTTAAAAACACGGCACAAGTGAATCATATATATTCATCTTTTCTATTCCCTCCTATATAAATACATTCACACCCTTCCACATTTCCATAAATAATGCTCCTTTTCTTTGGCTTCTGCAAGATCTTCAATCATAGAAAGTTAAAATGCTCTAGAACTTGAACGTCTGATCTAATCAGATGTCTAATAAGAAGTTTGTTAATTTTGCCTGTTTTCCTGACTTTTCCACTCCTCATTTTATTTTTGTGTTTGACTCAGATGGCTTCAGTTTCTGAAGGGAAGCAGGGACAGAAATAGAGCGAACTCAAATAGGTGCATTTTATAGAACACTAACGGAGGTGGGAAGTGGTATTAGAACCAATGACTAAAGAAACACTGGATAATGTGTTCCTTTAGTTTTCCCTGTTCTTCTCAGACTCAGATGCAATGAAAACTGCAGCTACTAATAATAAATGATGGCACCAGTTGCCTTTGCAACAGTGAACCAACATGGAGTCTCAAGTAGCAATCTGCTCAGGGAAAACAACACATTTCCAGAGGGTCTTGATCCATTTAGGAATTCCATTTCTCCTTTGCTAATGAATAAAGGTGCTCAAATATACTGCCCACTTCTGGACAGCGTGACTGAAGAAAGAAGTCTCTTGGCATCTCTGTTTATTTTGGGACATTTCACAATATGAGATGATTAACCTTTATTTCTTAAAATATTTTTAGACAAGTGTTTTATTACTTTCAACAGAAACCATCCTCCCTGATGCATTGAACAATGTTGAAATTCTCAATATTACTCCAATTACTTTGAAAATATTACATTGTCAGAGCTACAAGTTTGTAAAATGTCAGAGCATCAAGCTTCTTCAAGGATTGCCTAGCCTACTTACCTTATTATACACTCCAAACTTTTGTGTCTACAGACTAAGAAGAGCATCCAAACAGTGCTGGAATCATGTTGTGTTCCCTAAAATCTCTCTACATGTCATCTACTAATTTTGTAGAATGGTGTTAAAATCAGAATTTGGGTGGGGATGAATGCTATACTAATTTTTTCTCTTTATTCTCTGGTGGGAAAGTATTTTAAAAAAATTATTTATTCTTTGAGAATTTAGTATAGTATTTTTTAGCATATTCTTTCTCATTCCCCAATTCCTTCCAAATCTGCCCTACTTCTTACCCACCCATATTCATATTCCCTTTTTCTCTCCCACACCAAAAGCCACTAAAACCCATGGGGTTTTATTTGTTTTGCCCAAATACTCCTAAACACGAGACCAGTCTCACAGAGTTTTGCTAAACATGTATAAGACAAATCTGAGAAAGGGATTGCTTTTATTTAAGCAAACATCTCAGAAATGGCTGTTTATATGTACATGAATAACATGCCACACTCACATATTTATTAAATAGATCTGTAAAGACCTTGATCAGTCACATCTTTGCTAAAGTTCATTTGCTGTTGTTTGCAAAAATAAAATTGTGCTGGAAAAAGACCAGTGAGTAAAGGCATGTGTTACCAGGCCTGGTGACCTGAATTTGATTCCCAGAATTCATATGGTGGAAGGAGAGAACCAATTTTTGCACGTTGTCTTTTGGTCTCCACATGCATGCCCACCTCTCTACTCCCCCAATATATAAATAAATGAAATACACTAATTTAAAATAGTAATATTTTAGGAGATAGTGAACAAATCCAATTTTAATTGGTTCAAATTTGGGAGGTGTTGTTATATCAGCATTCTTCTCAAAATTTCTTCCATCCTAGCTCACTTACATAAAAAGGAGATTCTGCTATCTGACATTACAGCAGATGCACCAGGCTTCCTTTTTATGTAATTTCTGCATGAGAAAATTGCTATCCATTTCCACGATGCCAAATGGTGATAATGCTTAAAAAGCAGCAGTGCCTACCTGACTGATGTCCATTCCTGAGTCACAGCTCAATGGCTGTGTGGAAGTCAGACCGTTTGAGCCAATTACAGTTGTGATCACAGTATTCTCATCAATTCTTCGGATCATAGTCCCATCCACAAAGTAAATGAATCCATTCCTATCAACTGTGATGCCTGTTGGGAAAAAGGAAATTAGCATTAATAATCTAGTGGACCACATTTACACTAAGTTCTGTATCTTGAAAGAGCCAATGACATGGATTTAGTTTAGCTCAGCACACACAGAAATGGAGACGAGGGTTGGTACACATACTCATTTTTGCAGTGTTTGGAAAAGAAATGACAAAAAGTAACATACAAAGATAAAGCTGGGTTTAATTTTTGTGTTTATCCGCCTTTATGCCAGTGCTCTTTTGCTGTTTGCTTACCCCTATGTACAGTCAGAAAGTATCTTTGAGATAAAATAAGGAAAATCAGAGGAGGTAGTTTTTGTCACATTTTTTTTTTTTTTAACGATGTTGGTACTCAGACCACTGCTTATTTTCATGGTTGCAGTAGGAAATAATTGACTTGAAAAGGATTAGCGTTATTTTCAAGAAATTTTATTTAGTTTAAAGTGAATTTGTAATATGAATTCGACTGAAGACATTTCTCTGTATTACCATTTAAAAGGATGGTTGGAGAGGAAAGTTATAGCATTGTACAGAGAAAGGCTAAGCTTCTAGAAAAATAAATGAATTGGTTCTGATTTTTCTTCTTTTTCATTTATTGTTTTAAATGTCATGTATATATATATATATAACATATTTGGATTAAATCTCTCCCCTCTAAGTCCTCTTATATTCTCCCATCATGTTCCCTCCCAACTTTATGTACTCTTTTTTTTTTAAACCCACAGAGTCTACTTAATGCTGCCAGTGTGTGAGGGACAGGCAAAGGAAGCTTTTGTGTAGTGTTAATTCCATCCTGGTTCTTTGAAATGTGTATTATAATAGTAGTTAGAAAGCTTGCCATCTAGTAATGAATGTATGAATTATAACTGATATTTCACTCTGATTGAAGTATTTGCCCTCAAATTTCATGTTTCACCTTTATCTTTAGTAAAACAAAATTATCTGCCTTATCTATGGTCACCAACTGACTCCACCCGCCCTCCCCTGCCCCCTTTTTGCCGAGAACTGGGGCAGGGCTCAGTTTTATAACCCTTTCTTTGATAAACTGGGCTGAGCAGGCAATTATATACCTAGGTTACTATTTAAAAATTTAAAAATCATATGAAATAATAGATGGGAAAATCATCTAACCTACACAAGGAGCATATCATTCACTTCCCATTTTCTTCCGCTTTTTTTTTCAGAATGTTCTTGAAATACCTATGTGGGATTATAGTAAGACTCCTTCATGTGAGCAGGCCCTTCTAGTGAGGACATGCAGTGGTGGGTGGATAATATTGAACCCTAAATATACTACATTTTTCATATAAATCCTTATTTGAATATGTCGGTGATACATATGATGAAGTGTAATTTATAAATTAGGCACAATAAGAGACTAACTACTATAACCTAATAATGAAAAAAATCTCTTATTTTTAGGTTTAGGTATATTTGCATGCCTGTGTATGTATCCCACTGTACAAAGGTGCATATATGTGTGGAAGCCAGAGGAAAAATTCTGAATGTTACCATCTACTTTGTTTTTTAGACAGGGATGCTCACTACCTAGAACTTTCCAAATAGACTAGGCTGACTGACAACAAGACTTAGAGATTAAGCAGTCTATGCCTCCCCAGCACTGGGAGTACAAATGTATGTCATCATGCATGTCTTTTTAAATATGAGTTTTGAGGATTAAATTCAGGTCTTTGTGTTTACCAACTTAGTCTTCTGCCCAGCTCATCAACCTCCTTATTCTTGTGACTATGCAAGATGACAAAATACCTATATACTGAGATTAAATAAGGTGAGTGATATATGCATTACGCTACTATATTCAGGTTACTGGAACCCACACACTGTGATACTACAACAGTTGAGCTGAGAACCAAGATGGGTAAGTGGTTTATAGGCAGGTAGTAAATATAGCATTGATAGGCTGGGTGTTTCATATTACAGAAAGATGAGGCAATATGGTGTGAGATTTTTATCATGGCACTCAGAATACTATGTAATTTAAGACTTACTAATTATTAATATTTTCACTTAATATTTTTTTCAGATAACTAAATTTGTGCAAACTGAAATTTCACACAAGGAGGAAACTACTCTGTTTTAAAAATTGTCCACCTACTATTTTTTCTCATTTCCCTTTTATTTAGACTCAATGAAATGTACCAAGCATAAGTGAAAGTTGGAAAATTTTGTAAGAATAAATACACTATTTTAGTACAGCACAACAAGACACACACACACAGACACAGACACAGACACAGACACACACAGACACACACAGACACACACACACACACACACACACACACACACACACACACACACACACTTGCCTGGCAAAATATAAAGACACTGTTGTGATGTGAATGCAAAATGTCTACTATAGTTTTAAACGACACTGTCCCAGCTTGTGATGTTATTTGAGAAAGTTATACAATGTTTAGGAACTAGAGCCTCACTGAGGGAGGCAAGTTACTGGAAGGCCTGTTGATTTAATAACCTGGTCCTGCTTACTCACTCTCTGCTTCCTGAGTGTGGATGCAGTGTGACCAGCCAGCCTCACATTCTTGTCACCTTCCCTGCCTACTTCCATGTATTCCCCACCACAACGGAATGTAGAACTCCAGAACTTTAATCCAAAGTGAATTTTTAAGTGGTTTTTATCATGGCATTATTTTTATCACACAACAACAACAACAAAATTAACTAAAGATAATCATCTAAAGACAATTTGTACATCTAATGTAAGCTGGACTTGGTGTCACATGTAATCTCAGCTATTCAAGAGGCTAAAGCAGGATGACTGCAACTCCTAGCAAAATGGAAGCTTGAGAGATGGCTCAGCTGCTAAAGCGCTTGCTATGCAAGTGTAAGTGTTAGGAGTGGAGGAAGTTCCAAGTGAATGCACATTATTGAAAGAGCACGGCCATGTCAAGGATCCCATTGTGTCAGATCCATGGAAGTGGTAAAGCCATCCCTAGGTCAAGTATGAATGTTGACATTTTATGCTGAAACAATTATCCTCTTGGGATGACTCCAACTTGACAATGCTCCCTTACAAAGATTCCTGACAGAGATCTTCTACATGTCCCCTCATTTGTGCTGTATATAATAAATGACCTGACTTTTGGGGCGGCTATTGTTGCTGCATCTCTATCAGAGTGCATTGACCTACCCAAGCCAAGCTCTTCTGTAAGAGTGTTTGCAGTGTCTTTGTTCTCTGTCACCCCAGGGAGGCAAACTTAAAGCTCTATACATCAATCCTAAAGCACATGTGGATCTGAGTTCAGACCCCAAGAACCTGTATAAATTGCTGTATATGGCTGTGACCCCAATGTAGTAGGTGTGGAAACAGACAGGCCATGGAAAGGGGAAGGGGGCCACTCTCCAGTCACACTAATCAAATTTTAGATCTTCAAATTCAGGGAAGAGACTCTTTGTCAAAATAAAAGATGGAGAAATTATTGAGAAAGACATCTGAATGTCAACCTCTGGCTTCTACACATGCCCACATGAGTGACTGTATCCCCTCACTTACTTGTGCACACACACAAACACCAGACACAGGAAAAATGGCTGAGGATGTATCTCAGTGACAGAGAACCTTAATAACATGTGAAAAGCCATATGTTCATTCACTATAACTGCAAAAAAACAAATCCAACCTATTAAGCTGCTTGCTTGTAGATCGTGCGAGGTTAATATTCAGATTTGGCTCAGGGATATAATTGATCAGTCTCTATGTTCCTTATAAAGTATTCTTAACGTTTATAAAACTTAGATTCATTTTAATTTTCCATAAAAATCTTAAAACGTTTTATGTTTTTGTCAATCCTCCAAGGATAATACTATATCCAAAAAAGAACATTTCATGTCAACAAATCCCTTTATCATTTTTACAAGTATATGTACCTTTAATGAAGTCAAAAAACAAACTCAAAAATTGGTGCATGTCAAATGATGATGGCACAAGAACATTTATTCCTCCCCCAAAGAACATTCTGGTTGATGATGAGCCAAGGGGAATATCTGCTTTTTGTTTCTGTATCTGTTTTGGCAAAATCATTTTTTTAACTGCCCAAAATTTTATCTGGTTTGCATTAGAGGCCCCTGATTTAAGACCTCCTTCTAAGGTCTCTATATTAAATATCACCAAATACAGAATTTAAGATTTTACACTCATGAGATGGTGGAATAAAAGATCAAGACTGAAGCCCTGAGACAAAGGCGGGCAAAACTTAATCCTGGAGAGAACACTTCTAAGAGTAGGTGTGCTCAAATTATGGGAAATCATGAGTCATTTACTAAGTAGGTACTGAATGGTACTATGCTAGACTCTTGGAGGGCCAAAGGATAAGGATTCTTTGTGTACTGAAGTGGGGATTAAGAGAAACAATCAAAACTTTAGTAAGAGTGCTAAAAATAAAGCTAAGTGTTCCTTTTACTAAGAGGTAGGAAAGAGAGAATCAGATCCTCTGAAAGTGAGGGTAGGTTCCCCACTGATGCAGACAAATAAATTGTTCTCTACGTAATCTAGGGGAAATGTGTTCATCAGCTTTCTGTTACTGGAACAAAATATTACAAGCAATCAACTTGAAAAGAGGAACAACTGATTTTAATTTATAACTTTGGAATTTATAACCACACTTGGTTGGCTTCACTGATTTGGGACCTCTACTGACAGTTCACAATGGGAATGCATGGCCCAGAAGACCTTACAACTGGAAAAAGAGGAAGAAGGGGCAATGTCCTATTATTCCCTTCAAGATCACACCTTCAATGACTGGAAGACATTTCACTGGACCTTAAAAGTTTCTACCACATCCCAGTAGTGTCATCTTGCACACCAGGCCTTTAATCCTTGCATATTTGAGGTCTGTTTTAGATTCTAATGGCAGCCAACATTTGCACCTTTATGTTGATAACTTGGAAGGACAGTTTTGAGTCTTGGCTACCAGATTCCCTAACTCTATCAGGGTAGAGAATTTGAGCTAATCCAGGGAAGACAATCTTGGGCTTTACATCCTTTTTCCACCTTTGAGTTTGGTGAAGCACTAACCATTGTGAACCTATCTTTTTCTCTTTGTCTGTTAACGTCAGCTGGGTTCCACAGATGAGTGTCCCTTGATATAAGTCTGGGCTTATTAAATACTAACTCCAGAGTGTATTTGCTGATGGTTTGTAGAATATTTTCATTTTTATATTTGTAAATCAACCTCTTTTTTTTTAAATCAAGGTCCAAGTCCCAAACATACTTATTTTTTCTTGGAACTCTTTAATTAACATTTATTGAGTCACATCACATTTCAGTTTGGCATTGATAAAGAAGTAGTAGAACGGGCTTTGAGGGACTTGCCTGATTGGTGTTTTGTAAATGCATGTAGGTATATTTTATTTTGCATATCAGTCAACAATCTAACCAAACACAATTCCCTAAACAACACTTTTTACCAATTCGTCCCTTGTGAGAGTATTTAAGATGTATTATATATGAAGATACGTTCAGTTTTCAATAGAGGTAAAATTCAAATTAGAAGTTTCACGCAGGACAAAGAGAATTATTTTTGTTCATTATTTTGAGAATTGTGATAGTGATGCTCAGTATGATGTATTGGTGCTTGTTAGACTTAGTGGGAGAATGTGACACATACCCAGTATATTTCAAGTTTTATTCTTCAGAGATGTGAAAGTGAGTGATTTCAGATCACATAAAGCCATCTGGGGCTAGCAGGATCTGCAGATTCAATTTAGTTTCATATATTTACGTTGTTTTACGCTGATTTTCAAACCTTGGTGTCCAATGTTGTATGCATAATTTATTTTAACAGTCATGCTCTTTGATGTGCTAATTGTCAGTGTTTTCATTAGCACTTACAATACAATATTGCACAGTCTTTGGATAAGAAAAGATTTAAATAGCATTCAGAAAAATCACTTCCAGGATTTAAAAATGTAGCCAGTGTTGATTCTTAAACAACCCAAGAAAATATGAATCTCTGACTTAGCATGAGTCCAGACAGTTAATGCCAAGTAGGTGGGGAGAGAAGTGGGAAGAACAACACACACAACAGCTTGAGTCCTCACACTCGCCCACCCCCACCAAGGAAAACATTGGGCTCAGATGCCTGTACAGCATGTTTAGCTTGGAGCACATTTGTACATTTGTGAGAAAATAAATAAATCCCTGTAAATTAGTGCACATAATGAAAGCACTGACAGACCATAACCTGGAAGTGTGAATAGTGCTGTCTCCATTCATCAGCATTAAGCCCCAACAAGCAGCTTCTATGAAGGGACCTGCTCATAAATAAAGTGCATCTTGTAAAAGAAATTATTCACAACATCATATGCAAAATAGGGGGCATTATATAATATCTGAACCACAGGCTCTTTTCTCAGTGAAGCATCACTCTGTATGAAATGGCTGCAAGTTACAGGTGAAATTGTTTGACTGCTTCTCTTGTCTTATTATCCTCCAATGAATAAATACTATAATTCTTAGGAAGACAACTGCTTAAAGCTGAAACAGCCTAGATAGTTACTAATAAATTTATCACCTATTGGGGAACAGGATGCTACTGATCAATACTGAAGGAAAGGGGGTATGCTGATGTGATCACTTGGAGTCCAGATGCAGAGCTAGAGAGCCCGAAAATAGCAGCTAAAACCCCAAATTAGAGAACAGAAAAATCAGAGGCTTCAGTTATATACAATGCCAATTTCAAATGTTGGCAGAAGATAACTCTGAATATCATTTAAAAATTACAGCTGTTGAAGCTATTTTTTATTATTTCTGTGTGAAGAAATATATTTTTTTTTCCAGAATATAAGGTTTGAAAAGTAGTCATAAAGTCCTCTCCATCTATAGCACCACCAACTAGAAAACTGAAATACTGTATTTTTTCCCTCTTCAATATGCTCTTTTTGTGAGACAGCGTTAAATTGCTAAAATCAACTTCTAGGTAATAACCTAAATTTAATATGGTACCAGCTTAATCCCCAGTAGTTAAGTACTGGATTGTGTAGCCAACTCTGACCAGTTGATCCTAAAGTTTTTGTTTTGTTTTGTTTTCGAGACAGGGTTTCTCTGTAGCTTTGGAGGCTGTCCTGGAACTTGCTTTGTAGACCAGGCTGGCCTCGAACTCACAGAGATCTGCCTGCCTCTGCCTCCCTAGTGCTGGGATTAAAGGCATGCGCTGCCACCACTGCCACCACCACCACCTGGCCTAACGTTTATTTTTTAAGTCAAAGAGAGATACACATATTTTACTTTGTTTGTGTGCATTCAAATTCTTTTAAATTGATAGCATATGTATGGTGCATATGCAAACACATCTTTCTCCAGCAGATCTAACTATTGTCCACTTAATTACCTACTGGGATCAGAAAGGGCCAAGATTCTTCTGCACAATGAACCCATTAATTTCTCTTGCTAGGTAGCTACTAATGAAGCTTCTAGAACTTAGAGGATTTTAGATGCCTGTATGTCACTATCAGTTAGAAGAAGGCAGACTTTAATGAACAGTTGAGATGATTTCTCTGCGTGGTTAACAATGCAATCAGAATTTCTCCAACAGGAGACACTAATAAACTCATTCTAGTACTGCATGGCTAGTGAATGGTGTGAGGTACTTAATTGGATATTCTGCTTAATAAAAAGTTATAGTAAGTTCTACAGTAAAGGTCATTCCCAAGGTATATAAATAGACATTTAAAATGACAAACACTCAAATGAATGTTCTACTGACTGCAATGTCCTCTATATTTGATGGATGAGAACCTTCTTTAAAGCACTTCAGAGTTATCACAAGGAACAATAGATTGGTAAATGACTTGACCAAGAATTTTGATTTTGAGAAAGACAGACAGTTCTAGTTTGGAGCATTTTGTTTTCTCTTCAGCTTTTAAAGCTTAAGCCTCAGCTTTGTTGCAAGGCAAAGTGAAGGAGCAGCTCTCTTGTGTCCACCAAGCAGTATTTTTTGTAAAATCTGATTGAAGAATCTTTTTTCCCTTTTACTGATTTGTTCACCATTTACTTTACACCTGTTATCTGTTAGGTATTGTGCTAAGTACTGGAAGCATAGTGTGATAAAAAGAAAAGACATAACGTTGCCCTTGAGAGGCTCAGAAACTGGTGGGGGTTATGGAGAAAAATCAAGTAACACAGTGCCATTATATAAGTACTAGTTTGGGGCAAGTCAGGATGTCACAGGAGTGGGGAAATTATGGTCTTAAGTGGTATCTTATTAGAATAGGTATAACCTGGAATCTGAAGATGTATTTTGAATTCTCTATGAATTCAGGATGAAATCTGGGTTAACATCATTGAAAACCCACACAGGATATCCAGTATACAATGATAATGTCTATTTGCTAAGAGTATTATGTTTTTCTAGGTTCAGTGCTGGAGTCTTTACACATATATTCTCACTTAATAATTACCATGTGCAGCAGATATTAATATCATTTTTAGATGAAGAAATTAAGCCACTTCTATTTCTTGAAGCTTTCTCCGCAAACTTTAATTCACTATGAGCTCTCTGTTTCCTAAACTGCAGAAGCTATCATTTTATTTATGTGTTTTTAATGTGAACTTTCCAAACATGATCTGCTTATATAATAAGCTTCTTCAGGATAAAAATTTATTTTTCTGTTTTTTAAATATTAAAAAAAAATCCAGGATACCTGAGCATAAGTGATCAAGAAATACTGCAGATTTATAGGCTAAATTTGCACGTGTTTTATTGGTGCACATCTAAACTTGAAGTAGAATAAAGCATTCCAGGATGTCAAAAGCTACACATCAATGTCTCTAAAATGAGTTGAGGAAGGCTGCAATGATAATCTCTTTTTCTAAAGAGCATTAAGAGGAAGATAGTCTTATCAATTAGTGATGATTTGAGTATGTAAAAACGGGGGTCTGACAAGCAAGAAGAGAGAGATGAAAGACCATAGATCAAATTAACTGGAAGTGAATTGGTTCTATGGAGATTGCAATCCCAAATAGCTTCATGCTCCCCCACAACAAATCCACTCTGCTCTGTCGGCAAAGCTTTGTGTTTGGTTCTTATAATCTTGTTCTAACTTACTGTGTCAGGAGATATGAAAAAACATAGATGGCTCAAGATTTCTCACTAATTTGCCTCACTGCATGTGAGAGAGCAGAGAGAACATTGGATCCAAGGTTAGAGATAGGTTTTTCAGGATGTGTCTGCTCTAAATATCTCATAGGACTTAGTGTAAAGCATTTTATCATTTGGTGTCTTGTTTTCTTTGCCTGAACATTCCCCATTACACAAAGTAAAATGTTCTGAGGATCACAAGAGCCATGGAAACGAAAGGTTATGAAGAGGATAAAATATTATGGTATTGCTAAGTGGCATCACAAATCACACAATCATTGCTATTATTCCTTGTAAAAGTGACTTTTCCAAACTTATAATCATAGACAATGCTTTCCATACAGGCAATATTTCAACATTTTAGGTCTACATATAGTGGACTGACAAATAGTAGAAGATGTGAGTCTGTAAAATCTTATGTAACTTTTGTCAACAGAGTGCCCTGTGTTAGACTCACCACAGAGACAAGGTAGTGCTTGAAAACAATTTTCTTACCTGGGGAGAAATTCTGTACCATTGAACTATTGAGGCAAAAAGCCTTCACAATTTTATAAGCTGGTTAAAATTTTCATACAGATAATCAAACAAGTGAAGCTCTATGCTGTGCAATTCGTTAAGGAAGACTCGGGGCTGAGGGTACTACTGGTATATCAACATTTTGCTATGAAACTTGACACCAATACTGATGTAATTATTTTGCATTGCTTTATAGAAGTTTGTGTGTTTGTTATGTGTATAAGCAAGAGAGATTTGGGTAAGTAGATGATTCGAGCTCAAATTGAAATGTGCATTTCTTGCATTATTTTTATGATAAAATTCTTGCCCCAAAGATGCATCTGGGGTATGAATTAAAAGGGCTTGGTCTATACAGGGTAAGATATAGGACATGACTCAGATATACTTTAAAAGAAATGCTTCTGCCATCCTAAGAAAACAAGGGCCTCCCAAGATCTTTATATGAACAATTAGCCTTAGGTAGGAAAGTTCATTTATTGCCAATGGACCAGCAAAGAGATAATTGCAGTTGTTTCACTCTGGGGAAAATGAGTCTCAAGGTCTGGGAATGACCAAGATGTTCTAATATAAAAGCAAACTAAGTAGAATACCTTGGCCCAAATGATCAGTAAAAGCAGGATATGGAGCTGCTGTGTTTACTATTCAGAAAAGTAGGTTAACTAAAGAAGAGCGAATATTTTTTAAGGATAGTTATTTGCATGTTAGAGCACTCTCAAAAACAACACAAATGTCCATACAAAATTCCTTCAGCATTCATGCATCTTGATGAATGAAGCTAATGGCAGAAGAGATCACTACTTAGAAGCAGTAGACAGACATTTGTAAAAGGTAAGACAAGGTAATGAGCACCATGTGCATACAATTTTTCAACCCTTTAAATAAAGTTCAGGAAACATTAAGGAAGATCAGTTTGAGGTCAATCAATAATGTGCAACTACAACAACAATATGCACTTGTAAGCACTTTCTCATTCTCTCATACATACGCAAACACACATGACAGTCGAGGACCAGCAAGATGGCTCCATTGCTTAAGGCAGTTGCTGTCAATCATGATGATCTGACACAGATCCCTGGGGCCCATATGGTGGAAAGAGAGAACTGACTCCCATATTTGCTGTGCTCTCTGAAATCTGTTTGCGCGCATACACACACACACACACACACACACACACACACACACACACACACACACACACGCATATAAACACAAATAGTAAAAATTTAAACAAACAGCAATAAAATATGACAACTGAGTTGGAATAAGATATTCAGTTTCATGAAGCAGTTTCTGTGCACCTCCCCAAGTTGATCTACAAGTTTAATAATCTTGGGCATGAGAAGGTTATTCAAAAGGAATTGAAAAAGCTAGATGCTTGTCATTTCCCATGTCTCATCTTGGTTGGTCACCCTCATGCCATTTCTACACCTTTCATTCTCTAAATTGAACCACACAGATATGTTCATGAGTGATATGACAGGAAGAGGTAATTCAGGCTGTGAGTCTGTAGCTTGAACCAATGTACCTAAGCTCCCAGTGCTCAGCTTTTCATCTTTGTCTAATGGTAGGAATAATACCTGAGCTGCCCATGTCAGCAGATTACTGTAAAGGCCAGATAAAATAACAGCTGTCTTGTCTGTGAGAGCCTTCCAAAAGGTGAATGCGAGTGATGGTAATATTTATTCATGGTTGTGATTAACAGTTTTCTGGTATTGTGCTGTGGTTTATCTAGTAGATGATTACCTACTTCAACATAGCAGGAGCCCCGTGTGTGATTCTGTCAGCATCTGCTCCATGCTAACAGTGGTGATCAGTCTGTACAGCATCCAGTATTATTTTGCCAGTCAAAGCAGTCTATGTTAGCTCTGAACCACACCACTTTTTAACTCCCGTTGTCTTGCCTGCACCATTGCCTCTGCCTGCAATGCCCTTTCTTCTATCTAGTGTTCTAATCCTGTTGTTCTTTCAAGGTGTAGTACCCATCTAGCCACAAGATTCACAATATACAAACTGACTTTAATATTTGCAAATGTCTTGATGGAGGTATGTTCTTGGCGATTTTATTGGTTTCCTTGGATGGTCGAAATCTTCTGATTCTACTAGAAGAGGCATGTGATGCAATTCCAAGTGGTAAGGTTGAGGTATAATAAGACATGAAGTTGCTCATCATTGTTACTAAGAATGTGATAGGTTTCGAACTGGACCAAGAACACATTTTACACTGAGTTTAGTAGCACATGCCTGTAATCCCCAGCACTTGGATGTAAAGGCAGGAGGATTAGGTAGTTTATAAGGCTAGGCTCATTTCCACAGCAAAATCAAGGCCAGCCTGGGATACACAAAACTTCAATTCAAATAAACCAAGAAACGAGCACAACAATACATTTGTACTTGTATAATTCTTAGGACCTTTGTAATGATCCCATTTCCTCACAGGGAGAGGTAAGCCATTCATGTCTCATTTACAGTTACTTTGTTCTTTGAAATCCTTTTCTTTTTAGAGTTGACTTAACCTATTTTGGATAAACGTTTGACTCTAGTTTTCAGTTCTACTTTATCCCTGTGTCCATTCCCCTTTTCAGATTACTTTGCCCTTTACCCTTCTGCTCATTTTCCCTACCTCCTTTCTTTCAGTCCTAAGACATTAATAATAATAATTTCTTGAACCCTTACAATGTTTAATGTTGATATCATATAACCTAATGATTCATCTCTTGTCTTCCCAAACAGATTATATTCTACTGAAAGGCAAGGCCATGCCTTTTTACTTTCTTGAAGAACTTTGAATTTACTGTTTGAAAGCTCAACCAAATAGTGGAACTCAGATAACATGCTTCTTTTCCTAATAAGATATACTGGGATGATGATGCTGATTTGGCAAAGTAGTGGTACTATTGGCACCAGTGTTTTATTAATATCAGTTAAATATGTTTGAAAGTATTAAGATGATGGCATCTCTGGATACTGGTCTGATAACAAGGAGGCTTTTGTGCAATTGGCATTAGCATAGTTCCTGCGTAAAGGAGGATTTTATTTGTGTATAAATAAATGACTCAGCTCTTTATTAGAAATTGAACAATATAAGCAATTAGAAAGTAGTTAATAACAGCAAGCCTTATAAATAACAAAATCAAACAGAGGCATAATGAAATATTTTTCACATATGATATTTGAAGTTTCAGTGGTTCAATTGTCCAAACATCTCTAACTTTTTTTAGGAACAAGAGAAGATTATGTTCAGCTCACACACTGGTGGTTTGGGCCATCTGTGACATCTGGATAGCATCCTGTAAACATTCAAACTGATTCTTTGAATAAAGTCTTAATGTCAAAACTGGACCCGATATACTTCAGAAATAAAATACCGCCCAGCATTAAAAATAAAAAAGATGGTATTTTTTATTTTATTTTATTTGTGTAACCTGTGATTTTACAAACATTTTCTTGCTTAATGAGCTTTAGCTTTTATATCATCTAACATAGCCCCTATTCAGTTCACTCTCTCTAGACTATTGGGAAAAGGTAAAAAGGTACTTTGTGAGACTAAGTCCTAAAGTAGGGCCAGAGCAGTAGATTTCCTACAGTTCTGATTTTACTTTGTTCAAGATGATAGGACTATAGAAGAAAACAGTGGTAATACTGTTAGGAAAGTCCATTCTGATAGATTTTAGCTTGGGGAGGGACAAAGCAGACTTGTCAATCTGTTAGTATGGCTTTAATTTTCTTGGGTTAGAGATGCCT
This sequence comes from Onychomys torridus, assembly GCF_903995425.1. NCBI lineage: Eukaryota > Metazoa > Chordata > Mammalia > Rodentia > Cricetidae > Onychomys > Onychomys torridus. The sequence continues at coordinate 24,066,117 of NC_050466.1, forward strand.
TCCAAAATGAGAAATGGTTCTTGGCCACTCAGGGAAATTACTGTTATAATCAGCTGCCTTTCCTGAGTAAATACTGGTAAAATCGGGCCACCTACCCACCTTCCTTTCCCCCAAATCCATTACACACTTTAACAAGATTTTGAAAAACCAAATGGAACAGCTAGTAAATGAAACTGGAAGAAAAATAGAGCAAATAACATTGGAGCTTCTTGGCTAGGCTTTGATATTTGAGGCTGGAAGATAACCTCACATTTGAGTGGTTAATCCTGTGATTCCTCAGGGAGAGACTGTAAATGGGCCAGAACCCACTCCCAAGGAAACAGTGACTTTGGTTAATGATAAAGTTGACTCATTACATTGATGATTTTTTTCAGGAAGTTCACAGTCAGCCATTTAGGCAACTCTGAGTATGGGTATGTATGAAAAGTGCTGGTAAGCCTGAAGCTAACAGGAGATGCTTAAATCCAATAAGTTGAAGAAATAAGAGAGATTAATATTAGTAACCAGATAGTGCTCTAAAGACTCTATTTCAAGGCCAACGTTCTTAAATTCTCTCATGTATTATTACCTGTGCCTCATATATTGTTAAATATTTTGACTACCATCTCTATTGAGAGAAAAAAGCCTTATTTAAAACAAAACAAAATAAAACACTTTTTGAAACTGAATTGTCAGGTATAAATTTTCAAGTTGTTCTCTAACCCACTTTCTGATTCAAAATGTTTTAAAACTATGCAGTGTTTCAAGTGGTAGACAAGTCAGAACACAATAATACTAACACTCATGCACCCATCACCCAAATTTAACACATGGTACTATTTTGTTCCTGCATCAGAAAACAGAAAATACCATGGATACAGTTGAATCTCCACTACTTCAGTCTTCCATCCACTTTCCTAATTTACTTAGAAGTATTGCTATTCTGAAGTTAGTGTGTAGCATTCTTATATATTTTAAAATACATTTTTGCATATTTATGTATCTACAAATAACAGGTAGCATTAGTCTTTTATGTTCAAAATTTATGTAGGGGGACAAATTTGAAATGTATTATTTCATTTTTTATTTAAAGGTGGTGCATGCCTTTAATCCTAGCACTTGGGAGGCAGAGCTGGGCAGATCTCTGTGAATTTGAGGCCAGCCTGGTCTACAGAGCGAGATCCAGGACAGGCACCAAAGCCACACAGAGAAACCCTGTCCTGAAAACAGAAAAAAAAAGAAATGTATTATACACACACACACACACACACACACACACACACACACACACACACACAAGAAATCTCCAAACAACAGAAAAAATTTTTATGTAATTGGACTCCATAGCAGAATTTATGCCTGGCATGTCTGAGATCCTGGGTTTGATATATGACACCATATGATATACATATAAAGTAGATAAGTGTGCTGGTTGTACATGAATGTGACTGTATGTATTGCTTGAGAAATACACATACAAAATAGTTGAAAAGGTAAATGTTACGTTATGTACCATAATATCTTATGTTAGGTAGAAAATAATCATAATAGTATACATTCTTTTGTATAAGGAAAAAAATGGGTGTGGTTGGACTTGCAACAATTTGCTAAAACGGCTTACTGTTAGAGGATTGTGTTTATGGGAAAGAAGCCTGGAGGTTTCTCTTCATACCTTTTTCTACAGTTCAAACTTTCAAGCAATAGAGACATTACATTTATATTTTTCAAGACCATTAGGCTCACCTACATCAGATTATGGATTACTTAAAATTTTTGTTCTCTATAATACTTTTTAGAAATATATGTAATTAAACATTTCTACTATCAGTCTGGTAGGACTGCAATTTTTTTAAAAACATTTCTTCTTTGGCTTATGGTGTGACACCTTCATTGGGTGTTCTTTCAAATGCTCAGATGAGAATAACACATTGTCAACTTTTTATAGTGTGATATTCTTTCCTGAAGAGCTGTCATCCAGGAAAACAAAGACCCATGTCTCCAGGGATCAGGGTATAGGACAGGATAGTGTATGTGTGTTAAAATTATATATATATATGTGTGTGTGTGTGTGTGTGTGTGTGTGTGTGTGTGTGTGTGTGCGCACTCAACAGTTGCATTTTACTAATTAATTAAAATATAATACTTTGTGTTCTGGAGACTTATAAAATATAGTAAAATTCTGTTACTTTGTGGTGCTGTAGCTGGACCCTAAAGCTATGTACATGTAAAGAAAAGGTGCTACATCTCCATCTCTACTCAGAAAATTAAACAGAATAAAATCAAAATGGCGAACAATTTTTTGTGTAGCAGTGATCATAGATATTTAGACATGTTTCCTTCCAAGCTTTTCCAGTCATAGGTACACAGTGAATTCCCACCTTTGCAGATTTAGCAGCACATACTCAATGCCACTTTGTGTTCTGAACTTTTCATTGGATGTTATTTTGTATTTTCATTATGCCTCAGAGGTTAGTAAGGCATGGGGACATATGGGAAAATAAACAGCCTTTAGATGCAGACAGTAAGGGAACACACACATTCTATAGAAATATTTAAAATGATAAATAATATAAATAGTAGGTCTGTTTTTCTTTTCTATCACAATTTGCTAGAAATTCTGAAGAATATCAGTGAGAAAATACTCTGCTCGTGATACCATTCTCCTTTAGTATACTGAAGGAGATACTACTGTAAAGCACAACTGCTGAATGCTCATCTGTTTCTGATTGGGGTGAAGGAAGAGGAAAAGTTAGCTTTCTATCCAGGAGAGACACACTGTGGGCTGCACAAGAGGAGCCATCTAACCATCCCCCATTTTACCAGTTTGTTGCTTGCACAGATAACTTTTAAAAACCCACTTTTCTTTGATTTAAAACCCAAACGGCAGCTGTCTTTCTTGTATGTGCCATCTGTAATCCTTGGATGAAGTGGCCCCCAAATGCAATCAATTGTTCAACTAAAAAATAAAAATAAGCTTTATGACTCCATATTCAGATGTGAGTCAGCCCATGGTGATGTTAAAGTCACAAATTTTGAAAGATGTCTTGGTTGACTTTACTCTGTACACCTGCTCATTTACTTAGGATTTCTAGAGGATTAATGAAGCTAAAACCATCTGATGATCACTTTCTCTGCTGTTGAGTTAAGATTTCAGATTACCTGGAATGTCAGTGTACTGTAGACAGAAGATTCCTCCAGAAATCACCAAGCTGTGCTATACTCAAAAGGAAATGACTTTCTATTTCTTTGATTTCATGCTTACCCTATACATTTGGCAAACGTGGAATTACAGGGTCATGTTGTACTGATTTTGGAAGAATACAGGGCTAAGATGAAATTTTTAACTCTAATACTTTTTCATGTTTTAAAGCCTTAAAAACAAATACTTTACATGGAGGGAAATGTCCCAATTAACATCTGAAGAATTTTTACATTTAAACATCTTACCCTGCTGGGGAAGATAGATAAAGCAAACTTACTACCTTCTGCTGAAGAGAAACTGTATTTAGAAAGAACTTGCTATTCTCATAAAACTTTTAATAGGAAGAAGTGAATCAAATTCCTTAATTACCATTTTATGGTTGGTAAAAGGGCAAATTACATGCCATCCATTTCTAAACTTCTAAATGTCTCTGGTGCTTTTAATTAAAGTTGCCACCTAGAAACTACTAAAGCAATTTTACGCAATTAGTTATTTATAGGTTACCATAATACACCACTCAAAATATGATTTAAATGATTTGCAGCCTGTTAGTGTATGATCTCTGTCATTATTTTATTTTTTGGCCAGGGAGTTTTCTTTGAAATCAATTGAGGTGATTCTTAAGTGGACAGATGGGAAATGTATGACACTGAGGGGCTGTGTGATAAACAAGTAAAATTAGTTTGTTATTCCCTAAACAATACAACATTAACAACCATTTACATGGCATTTGGTATTAGATATTGTAAGATATTGTAAAATATTATGGTATTAGATATTGTAAGTAAGATAGAGATGATTTAATGGATGAGAAAGAATGTGCATAGATCACATGCCACAGATACCAATGAATTATTTTATTTCTTTGTTATTCCCCAACCTTTCCCCAATTTCCCGTTATTCTACCAGGTATCTAGCATCAGGCTTCTCCATGTTGCCTTGAGTACACTATCTGCTGTCTTTGGGTGATCTTTTCTATTTAAACATATCCATATCCCAGGCCCTCAAATTTCCTATGAAGTGTTTTAATGATGAAGTAATATGCTGCTGTCCCAGAAGATTCCCTTCTCTAGACATTAAGTTCACATGTGAACAGAATTCTTGCAGAATGAATTTTATGGTGAATAATAGGGGAAATTATTTTGGTTACAGGTGACTTGTGGGGCACTACCTAACACAGATGAGAACCAGAACTTAAATCACACACAACAGCTGGATCCTAATCTGTCTTGACTCTTGATTCTCTTGTGGCCCCATCCTTTTCTAGGATGCAGAGAAAACCTCTTTTCCAAGTCACCTATCCAGTGTTCTGGCAGCCACTGTAATCAATATTAGTAACAACACAACAACACAGATCAGAACTATAGGTAATACTTATTCTGTCTACACTCCATTCTCAGATATTTCATTGGGTAGCTTTTTTATTAGGTGCTTTTATATTTTATTTTTTTATGTGCTTTATTAAACAGATCAATTGTGCTTTCACTTTAAGGATGAGGAAGCTGTAGCTCAGTAAAGTTAGACAACTTTCCCAAGAGTGAAGGATCTGGAGGTTTGTATCTAGTTCAGTTTGATTCTAGAATCTGGGTGGTCATCAGTATATCTGATCTCTAAAATATTATAACATATCCAGAATCTGATAAATGCATGGCAATTAAAATAAATGTGCAAGAGATCATTTACTAAAGCTTCCATGGCTTTATAAAACATGATCTCTTAAACAGAGAGTTCAAGCACAGATGATATAAAAAAGGTAGTTAGCCAAGGCCAAGTCTGTCTTCCTTGTCTTCTTTTTTCTCACCAACAGCTTATGCCCTTTGAATTGTAACAGAAAAGTCAGAAAAGCCCTCAAGTTACAGCTGCTCACACAAATTAAGGTTCTATTCTTTTGGTCGTTGTTAGCAAACACATTAGAGCAAGTATATACAGAAACCGGTTAAGCCCTCACTCTGGTCAGATAATTGGTACAGAATGTCCTCTGCAGTAGCTGCTGTAAATTCTGAGACACTAAGAACTTAGTTTATAAAAGAAATTTCCATTAACATAATGGATTTCTCTACATTTTTAATGGTCACATGATATTTCTTCATGTGTGCCACATGCTATCAAATTACTGTTTAATTATTACGTTTATAGATTTTCACCGATGCACAACATTGAAGAATACCATGTGGCTAAAAAAAGATCACAGTATTATTGAGGTGTTCAAAAAGTATTTTGCCTAAAGTTTAAGATCGTCAAACTCATTTTTTGTAAGCTGCTTCTAATCCTAACAAGGATGTTGGATAAAAGAAAATTGCATAGGAAGAACCTTGCAAGCCAGCTGGGAATTTGGCCATGGGTGACTGACTGTTGATATTACCTAGAAAGCAGATTTTATTTAAGTGATCCTCTCAAATCCTTCTTACCCCAATGGCTGATCTTAGTTCTTTCATATTTAGCAGAAAAGATCTATTTCTTTGAAAGTCCGGAGATTCATGACTCTTGTACCTCTTATCCTCATTCCGATCTTAGGACCATGTCTTTGTTCTCCTCCTACTCCCATTTTATTTAAAAATATTTTTATATAATGGATTTTGATCTGATTTTTCCCCTTCCCTAACTCCTTTCAGATTCTCCCCACCTTCTCACCCATCCTACTTTATGTTCTCTCTCAAAACAAACAAACACCCCCCCCCCCCCCCGCAGCAAGACAAAAACTACCCAAACCATACAGGATGAAACAGAAAGACCATGAAAACCCTAATGAAGTCCCTTTGTGTTGCTCTGCAGTGTGGTTGACATACCCAGTGGCATACCATTAAAGAAAAATGATTTCCCCTCTCCCAGCAGGTATCAACTGCAAATAGCTTCCTGGTTAAGGGTGGTATTTTGCATCTACTTTCCCTTCTCAGTGCTGGTATTTTGTCTCTGTGAGTTCATATGGGCATCGGTCCTGTTGTTCTCCCCCTTATTCAAGGCCATTCATGTTTCAAATCTTTTTTTTTTTCAGACAGGGTTCCTCTGTGTAGCTCTGGCTGTCCTGGAACTCCCTCTGTAGACCAGGCTGGCCTTGGACTCACAGAGATCTTCCTGCCTCTGTTTCCTGAGTTCTGGGATTACAGGCATGCACCACCACAGCTGGACTCAAATCTTTTGGCTATAGAATAAGATTGTAATTTCTGACTCACTCCCTTGCTTCTGCTATTACCCTGAAATATTTTTTAACTATAAAATACTGATTATTTTTAAGAGTCCTAAATACAACATTTGTTTTATGAATGCTGTGGTTTGTCTGTAATTTTATTCAGGAATATCCTTCTTATATCTCCAAATGGTTGGCACCAAGAAGTTATATAATATGCGAAAGGAATGTAGGGAAATCATTATTACCTTCACTGCACTGAAGAACCAAAATAATTTCCTGTTTCTTTACTATGCTCTTTTCCTTATAGATACTACTAATGCTAACAAGAATCACTAATTCTTGTCTTATCATTTTTCATTAATCACAAATACAGCATTTGAGAATAGTATGCAGATGCCCAAGGATAGAGTAGAGGTTAGGAATGTTCCTAGGCTAGATTTAGGAAATGACAAAAATGATTGTCTCTAGATTATTCAGATTTCATAATTTCCCAAAAAGTTAAAAGGAATCATGCAGCTAGTAACATGAATACCCTAAAGCCACCTTTTAAAGGTGTAAAGACTTAAGAATTATTTCTCTTCCATGGAAAAACTGTTAGAACTCAACTGGATATTGCCTAAGCCCTGCTGGCTTCTGAGGTCAATTTACTTAAAGACACTTGAAAATAGAGATATAATCTGTGGTGAGGTCTAAGAAAAGCGTGCTAATGCTTTGATTAATTTTAGCCTGTCCTGTCAATCCTTTACCCTTTGTATCTACTTTGAAAAACATAAGTGCTTTCAGCTTGTCACAGATTTTGTTTTATAACCCCACCTAGTACATTTCCCATTCTTCTGAAGTACTTGGTCATCTATTACATGACTCATTAGTTTGAGTTCTCTGTAGAATTAAAGAAAGTTGCAGTAAAAATAATAAATGGAACCTAAGTTCCGTGCATGTTTTAAAAGCATCTTTCAAAGTCAATTCAAACTCATATACAATGCTAGGGAATGGTGCTCCTTTAACTTCCTTGCTAAAGCCATTGAAGTATTGATGAGTAAAAAGAGAAATGTTTCTTTTTATTGGAATTCAAATCAAAGTATATCACATTGGGTTTCTTCCCAGGAGAAGAACCCAGGGACTACCATATGAAATTCTATTTGAGGATGCTCCCATTTTTCCTTCAAACAAAATTTGTAGTTACTACTGCAGTCAGGACATTTAATAAAATGAAGGTTTCCTGCCTTGGTCCCATAAGGAAAATTTGGTGAACTTCCTTCCTAGTTGCAGAATCTTCTAAAGAGAAGTGACAAGGTTTCCTGGAGATTTATTTGAATAATTACATTTACTAGATAGGGCACTATCAGTACACACTTAGTTTGAAAAAAATCAGAGAAAATATTATAATAGGAAAAGGAAACTTGACTGGAAACTACTTGTCTTATATAGATCTTTTTCCTGCTGAGCACATACATGTCACTAGATGAAAAAATTCATATCCTCCCCAGAGATCCTGAAGTTTGGTCCAAAGGTGTGGAGTGTGGGATAGTGCTATTCTAGGTTTCTGTCTTTTTCATATAAGATGTTTTATAAATGAGGCTAACTTGGTTTGAGTTCTGGATTATTACCTGTATACCATGTGATCCTGAGTAAATCTCTTGCCCTATCAGAATTTCTGTTTCCTCTTGTACAATGGTAATCATAGCACTGTACAAACAAGTGCATTGCTGTGAAGATCAGAGATAGTGTGTAGAAACACCCACTAGACTGAATAGCACACAGTAGGCACTTGGCATGCTATAGTAATGCTTACTGTAATCCATTAGAATCGGAAAGGAGACCATCCTGAGCTCTTCAACTTACATCTGAGAAATTTCATGATCCTGTGTTACAATTCATGCTGTCTCAAAAATAGTTAATGTAATGATTGCCTATTTTAGTGTTGAGGAAAAGGAAACCATGGTAAGTAAGGGATAGTGACATGTACAGCCATTCAAGGAAAACATGGGCATTATATGGATAAATCAAGAAAATTCAGGCTTTCTAGTCTGGAGTTCTCAATTGGCTACCATTTCTCACAAACACAAACAAATGAACAAAACAAAGTGAAATGCAATACATCTTCTGATTTCTGAACTTCAGCTGGTAGGCTTTGGATGGGATCTGATAATTTACTCCAACATTAGGATGAAGGATCGCAAAACACATATTTCAGCTCAGCTTTAAAACAGGTTCAGAAAATTAATGAACTGCCTTGCTGATCAACATTTCCTAGCCTTACCTTGAGTATTTAAGGACATGTTGGAAAGTCTACCTAAAATTGCTATATGTTGCATGTTAAAGTCTTAACACAGTGGTTCTTGATCTTCCTAATGCTGTGACCCTTTAATACAATTCTTCATGTTGTGGTGATCCTCAACCATAAAATTATTTCATTGCTTCATCATAACTGTAACTTTGCTACTGTTAAGAAATGTAATGTGAATATCTGATATGCAAACACTATGAGTGTTGTGACCCACATGTTGAGATCTTCTGTCTAGAGCAAGCTTTCTTTCCTAACTTAGAAATGGTACTCTCCAGATGTACATTTCCATTTTATACTGATCTACAGCTTTTCTATATGAGCTTATATGTAAGGGGGAAAAAATCAAGCCTTTACTTAAACCCATTAAACAGTTGTCTTCCAAAGGAGTGGCAAGAAGGAACTGGTGCATATGACAGACAGTTGTAAAGCAAAACTACAAACAAATTACACTTTCTCGAGAGATAAATAATCTGCAGGAAAACTTCAAAGATGAAATTATCAATTAGTCATAATCTTTTATCAATTTGCACACTGTAATTTAATACCTTCTTGCATGAATTTACCTTCTACAGAAGTCTATGAAATTGCCCTATAGCATTCCATATAACTCTCACTTCTGATTCATTGAGAAAGGCGAGTGCTGTCTAGGTTCATCATAGAGATAGGAATTGCAGCTGGGCACTTGAGTTTTTCACCAGTATGTTCAAGGTGACTGATGTGTGTATTGAGGTCCTACAATCTGAGTGATTTTAAAAAATCACTATCTGGTATCAAACATTGTTTCCATTGTCAAAGGGTTGTGGTAAATCCCTACACAGTATATACCATGACTTTCACAAAAGTATTCTAGATCACTCATTGGATCTGGACAACTATTGAAAACATCAGCTTCAGGAACAGTATGTGAAAGTTGTTCAAATGAGTTCAGACAATCAGCTGTCTGTCTGAGTCTGATGTACACAGGGCTGCTTTGAAAGAGTATTAGACTATGGTAAAGGCCACTTGTGTAAAGAAAGATGAGGAAATCAAGATGAAAGAAAACACACTACCAGATATGATAAAAGGAAAAACTAAGTTTGATATTAGCTTTAATAGATGCATAAATTTTGGCACTCTAATTACTGATACTTTAAGAGTTCTGGCAAATCCTGCTCATCAGGGCTCTTATTGCCACTTTCCAAGCGGAAAAACTATCCCGAACAAATTCTTTGCTTTATTTGGAAAAGCAGAAATAGTCATTATCTATGTGGCAGGTTGAATGTGGTAGGTGAGATGAGCGGTTTTCAGACTAGCAGCAACTCAGGAGGATGTCAATTTCAGGCACAATACAAGCCTGATTCCTCCTTATATCTTATGCAGAAATCTTTATAATACCCACAATAGTTTTAAATCTGTATAAAATGTAAGACCCAACCTGATATATTTTCTTGAAAGATGAGATGATTATGTGTTGCACCTGAGTTATTCATTTACTCTTTGAATATTTATTGTGGGCCCACTATGTAGATGCAATAGGAGTTGGCACAGAGAAGAAGAAACACTTTACTATAATACTTGGAAGATTTAAATTCCCTTAGGGAATACCTGGCATAAGTAAGAGTTATTTAATTGATCAATTATAAAATAAACACATTTGATGGATTCTACATCATTCTCAGAATTAGTAGGGTGATGGGTAAAGTTACAAAATATTAGATGTATTTTCACTTTGCAATGTTTTATAGAAAAATATTTCTATTCATGAAGGAACTGGGAAGCAAAAGAAGGCAAATATATAATCCAGTGTTAACTGCATAGTGTAGACTGTTTAAGAAATTCACGTTTAATGGGCTGGGATTGGCCAGGAGGGTTTTAATAGAGACACAGCAGTTAAAGAACTTGAAGACTTTAAACTATCATAGTAGTTGGAATTTAATTCCAGTATGGCAAATGTCAAATGGCTATAGAATATCCTCTTAATATTTGAAATAGTAAGTGGCTTTCTAACAAATTAAATACATTGGCCTCATAGTATTTACTGACATGGAAAGATACTTTTACTAACATTAAAGAATGACAATATATACTATGAATCTACTTAGAGAATTAAAACATATGTTACACATGAAAAAATTCTAAAAGAATAAATACTATGTTAATGGTGATTTTCTATATGTGATAAGTGTATGCTGATTTTAATTAAAAACATTCTTCCTTTTGTATTTTTCTCAAACAATGGTGTATTATGTTTAATACTTAATACTGGCTTTATGAAATCCAGTGAAATGAATACTTTAAAAAAACTCACAAAAATAAATATGCACACATGCATGCATAAAAACCTGGGAGAAAGAACAAAGAAGAATGCTTGAAAAATTAAGCAAATGAGATAGATGATATATGATGACAGACCATCTGTAAATTTAGTAGTCTAAGGTGGACATATGATTGAATACTGTAAAATTATGAAGTTAATTGGGAGACAGAGACTTGTTCATTAAATTGCAGGCAATTGAGGTAAAGGTTGGTCCTACAAGATAGGGAAGTGAGTTTTAAAATAAGGTTAAGCTCCCACTAAAGGCAAAATGATTAGAATCTTTTATCCTAGAGTTGATGTAAGTAAAAATAGCTTAAAAATAATCTAGAAACTTTTAAAGAAAGTTCATTAATGGTTGTTAAGCAAAAGATAGGGATGCTGTGAGATAGTCAGCATTTTTGATAGTGGTACAAGAAGTTGGGAACAGATCTCAGAGCCAAAGCAGGCCACAGAGCAGAAGCAGGGGACTGGAGGCTCTAGGCTGGGACCAGTTAATTCTTTAAGTGCTGGATTGTGTGGAGTTCTCAGAAACCAGCACCCAGGACAGGTTAGGGATACTGAAAGTCATTCCAATGGCCCTGGGTAATAGTTATTTGTTAACCACAATAAAAGCATACCAATCATTTGATAAAAATTATGATCACACTAAGGTGATCATCTAAAATTTTGTCTTGATGTACCTGCTTTCTGTGACAGACTCTGGAAAAAAAGAGGCAGAATGTTGAGATAGATAGAGTACAGTATGACAATAGCTTTAAGATTCAGTGAAGTCAAACAAAACCTGTAGTCAACTGAAAAATGGAGTTTTATTCATTTTACCTCGAGGGCTGTTCAGTGATGCTTCTGAGGCTTTCCCACCATCTCCGCAATGACTCTGGTCAAAGGGAAGGCACTGATCACCTGTTCCCGCCACCACTTCAAAATTCTTAGACAGATCTTTTGTTTCCACAAGAGATTTCAGTTTGTAGACTTTTCGAGTATTGGTGTCTGATAGGTAGAGTGATTCAGACATAGGGTCCATAGCCAGATAGTACTTGTGTGCAGGGCTTGTGCTGGGAAGGAGGAAAAAAATAAGTTATTAAAAGCAATTTGTTCAACATGTACCCCAGGAGTCTTTCTTTTGTCACAAATGGAAACATATTTTAATAGATGAAAGAAATTATGTACCTTCCTGCTTATGTACCAAGGGTCTAAACATGTATTTTTTTCTATTAATGGTTCTAGGCGTGAGAGAATCCAGTGCATCCAGCTAACCAATGATGCTGCTGACATTTTGATACTGTCCATTTAGAGTAGAAAGAAACAAAAATAGAAAATACCCTAGGAGATAGTTTTCCTATTCCATCATCCAATTGGCAGCTGGATGATGACTTGTTTCACTGTTAACTCACTAAATTTAACACAAGCATTCTTTTTCACTTCCTTTCCAATCTCTCATCAACTTACTCTTCTTTTGGACTTTTTGCCTTCCTTGGGGACACTGCCACCTTCCTAGGTGCCTGTTGTTGATTAAAAAGCATGGTTCAAGCTAGAGGACTGTGTCAGAGGCTTGATCTTGGAGGGCTGTGTCAGAGATACACTGTTAAAATTTCAAATTCCCCCTTTGAACTGACCAACTGACCCTAACACACTTTTCCTCCTGTCAGACACTGATGAAATTGAACATTTCTAAGGTAAAACCATGGCATTCTAGTTTCTTTTTTGTTGTGCTGTGATAAATACCATGAGCAAAGCACATCTGGGGAAGAATGGGTTTATTACCACTTAGAGGCTAGAGTCCACCATTTAGTGAAGCCAAGGTGGGAATTCAAGGCAGGAAACTGGAAGCAGGAACTGAATCAAAGATCATGGAAGAATGCTGCTTACTGGCTTGCTCTCCCTGGATTACTAGGTCTGACTTCTTATACTACTCAGGATGACCTGCCCAGGGTTGAGACTGTCCCTAGTGGGCTGGGCACACCCACATCAATCAGTAATCATGACAATGCCCCACAGATATGCTCACAGACCAATCTGATGGAGACAGTTTCTCATTTGAGGTTACCTCTACCCAAGTGACTATAGTTTGTGTCATGTTGGCAAAAATTAACGAGCATACATAGTCACAAGGTTGTGTACATAGATTCACCGCTGCTGTCTGTCACATAGAAGGTGTTGTTGAAGTTGTATCTATTTTATCCGTAGTGTCTTCATAATTATTCTGAACACCCACTCCTGCAGTGAAAAAATTTACTTCATCTTTTCTCACATGTTTTTAGTGTTTTTAACCAGGTGGCTTCTCATGAAGGAAGCTGTCCCCAGTCTAATAAACTATGAGAATTAAGCAGAAGATATTCCATTTTTTGTTTATTTCTCATATGTTTAGTGCTAAGAACTCTGCTTAGTACCTACTTGTCTATGTTAGAAGCAAGATGTCATTCTTCTCCAACTCCTTTCTACCATTTCTCATATGTACGGAACATCATGTTCTTGTTTCTTTTTACCTTGTAAATTCTTCTCCAGTATGTTTCCTTTATCTCTGCTGTCATTAGTCCAAATGTACATCCTCTCTTACTTGAGCATTCATTGGTGCCATTTGTATGTTGTGTGTTTAATTCTTAATCCATTAAAATATATCTTCTAAGTGCCTAAAATGTGCTCAAGAATTGTGCTACAGTATAAAGACCAACTTGTGTATAAGATACAATCATTTTCTTCATGAAACTCAACAGGTTTGTCATGTAGACTGATAAGTAAGCAAGGCATGACTCTCATAAGTCAAGTATTAGTATAGAAAATGTGAGAAGGGAGAGAAATGATCAGAGAAGAGGGATTAATAATGTAGGAACATTTATCACACTGTGTTAGTATTTTTTAATTATTGACTGAAGTCTGTGCTTTATTTAGATTCCCTTTGTTTATTATTTATTATTTTTATTAATCTAAGATCATTTGCCCATTCCAAGACAACAAATTACATTTAGTCATCATATCTTGCTAGGCTCTTCTGGCCATGACATTTTCTTGGACTTTTCTTGCTTTGATGACCCTAACTGTTGTAAGACTACTCTAGAAGGTACCCCTTTAGTGGAATTTGTCCAATATTTTTCTCAGATAGGAATTGTAGAGATTTGGTAGAAAAGTGTGATTTTAATCAAATCACACCTAGGTTGTAAACAATCAACAAAATTTATCACTGATAGACTTGACCTCAATCTTCCTTACTACAAAAAACATTCCATGTTGTCCTTCCTGAAGGGAAGTAACTATTCATAGACATGACTTAAGGTATCAGGAATTATATCCCACCTACTTGAGAGTGGAGCATCATATAAATTATAATTTTTAGATGGGTGATTTATCTTTTTAATTTATTTAAGAAAGGTATGAGTTTTTATATTAATATGGGCTCCATAGATATTTATTGTATGCTTGCAGCAAATGAAATCCAAAGCTATTTTGTGCTGTGTATGTTGTCCCAGTTGCTACCACTAAGAAATGTTTCTGTTGGATTATATGCATCTTTGTCATGCATCCACAAATGTTTATGATGATGATGATGATAATGATGTTAAGACTTAATTACTTCTGGCACTGCAAGATTGTTCTATACTCATCTTAAATCTTCCCTTTCCTTATACCACATCCAGCCATTTCTTGAAGAACAATAGCTCCTATTACTTGGGAGTGGGATTAAAAAGCAAGAATGGATTGATTGTTCTAAGCACTATGTTTGCATGTAATTCTCTTCCTGAATATATTGTGAGCTCTTTTCAGAGAAAGATTACATCCATCTCTCTGTCCTTAATGTCAAACAGTGCCTGAAAAGGTCAATGTTCATTCACTAAGTGCTGAACAAGAACTGGACTGTGTGACATGAAAGTAAGGCACAAAAAGAGTTCAGGCTTTGGGTACTTGGCCAAAATGGAGGGGAGAGTGCTGTCAGACGAATGAAGTCTTTTAAGGATTGCCATTATCTTAATTTCAATTGCCCTCTAAGCATATTTATGTTTATTAATAATCATAAAGTTTGCAAATGGTAACTTGAAACTTAGTTTACAGTTTTATACTAGAAGAAAATTGGATTCAATTGGAATAGTTGATTTTTTTCTATTTACCTTCTTTGAGTAAGATAAGTCAGTATATTCCAGGGATTTCTTCAACCCTGGAACTACCATGGCAGGTGATGTACATAAATTGTAAAGGATACCACCAGATTCTAAATCTGATTCGGCAGCTTTACCAGCAAAGCATCTCTGTAGCAAAGACTTCTCAAATAGGTGGTTGAGTAAAACTTTTTATGTGTTTAGTTCATTTTTTACTTTCAAAATAATATTTCTCCAACATATATAGATTTTCCTAGAGTAAAGGATGGGTTGCAACCTTTCCTGGAAATAACCTTTCATACTTAGGTAGCCAATTCATGCAGTTTCAAATGAGCCAGATTAATCATGCTTTGCTTAGGTAGGGTCCATGGGCTATTTTTCCAAGAGAAATGTTATACGCACAAAAGTACTTTGGAATGCATTACATTCATTCATTATTGAATATCTCCAATGTGCCTGTAAGCTAAGTTAGAATTAGTATTCACCTCAAATTTCAGCTGGGGGAAACCCAGAACCACAACAGTTCTGTGTCCTTACTAAGATTAGATTAGATCACATATGACTATGTGAAATGCCAACAGAACACTCTTGATCTGAAAGTGGAAAAGACAACCACTGTTCTAATTTTCTCATGAGTAACTTGTCGTATTTGGTCATCAAGGCTGTTTTCTTCAATTTTGTGTACTGGCTTTTAGAAAAGGGAATAATCCAACATACCAAATTCAAATTTGATTAATGTTATTTTCTTGACAGAAACATACCCTGTATTGATACGCAATTTCTTACCATTTCATGCCATTTCTCAAGTACACTTCTCCATTGACAGTGTTTTCTTTGTGCATTCTGAAAATATGCAAACTTGCAGCGCTATATTCCTATTTGCTTCACTCCATCATGACTAAATGTATATCAGTTGGCCAGATGTGAGGATTTCTTTTTGCAATCTAGGCATTAGATCTACTGTGTCACCTTCTGGTTAGTTTTATACTCAAGCCATTGATGTTCAAGTTAACAGTGATCACTTCATTCACACTACTTAAAATCACATAGATTGTTATAATTATTAATATGCAATAGCTTACCAGTAAGCAAAATGGCAATCAAGTGAATTTGCTTAAAGAATCAGCTATGCCAAAGTTGCAAGGCTGATTTGGTGCTCCAGCATTTGGGATGGGGCATCTCCCAAATGCAATGCATATTCCAAACCTTACTACTGCTATTCTGATGACAATTGGCACTTGGGAATGGACAAATTCAATTTTGAACAGTTATGACAAGGCTAATGCATAAATGAGTAGAAATCCTCCTCACTAATTTCTATGTGCTATGTGGCATTGTCAGTAAATGGTCAATTTGGAGCTTTTCAATTACTTCCTTTGGTGAGAGGAAATAGAACCCATTTAGTTATATCAAAGGAAAAAGATGTTATTAAAGAAAGTTATCAAAGCCAGGCCATTATAGTACATGCCCTTATTCCCAGCACTCAGGAGGCAGAGGCAGGTGGATCTTTGTGAGTTCTGTGGCAGCCTGATCTACTGAGCAAATTCCAGGACAGGTGCCAAAGCTACACAGAGAAACCCTGTCTTGAAAAAAAAAAGGTTATCAAATGCAAAAAAGAAACTCTCAGTTAAAAAAGGAAGGACATTATGGTTACTATTTTATAATATAATTGACAACTATATTTTTGAGTCAGGAGAAAAATATTTGCAACTTAAAAACACTAAACTTATTTGAATTTATGGACTCATTTGTGATATCACCTTAGGGAAACATAATGAGACTTTTGGCCTTACTTTCTTCTGACATACTGAACTGTCATCTCTCATTTATCTTATTTTCTTTTCTGAGGATTATTTTCCTCCACTAAATTTCTACTGAATGTACTGACCTTCTTTTCTTTTGGAATACACTTACCTGCACATAATTTCCAAATTCACTTTTATACTATTTCTTTAACTTTATTTAAGAAGCAAACATTCCCTATTTGCATATTATTTGAGGATGGTTTCTTAGGTAAGAGGGTCATTAGGCCGCTTCCTATGTTATTTGCTTACCTATGTCTGGTATCTCTGTTTCTATGGCGCACAAGGTATCCACGAATAGCAAGTAAAAACAAATAGAGAGTCATCAGTGTCATTCAACAAGAGAAATCTCAGCAGACATTCCTGACTCAGCTTGTGGCAATTAGAGAGACTACACTGGGATCAAAGTCCACTTACTCCTTTCATGGTTCTCCTCATAAGATGGTGTCAAGGTGGTTACATGTCTTGCTTTCATGGGTAGGTAAAGCTCTAAGACAACAAAAAAAGCTTCTTCCTGGCCATATGAATAAAGACTATTGGATTATAGCCCATGTGCAGTATTCTGGGAGCTATCCTTTGTCCTACTAAACTAGAATTCTGACACAGGGAAGTAGTGATTGGGGATTTTTATTTTTAATAAATTCAGCTTGCAATTCTGATGCAGAGTTAAGATTTAAGAACCATTGGACTTGGAGCTGAAAAATCAGCTGCTGCAAAGGAACGTTCTAAATTTTAGTTGTATATCTCTGACTACTGTACAGAAACAGAAAAGCATTGCATCTTCCTATCAAGGTATGCATTGGCCATGCATCCCCACCCTCAACTCTAAGCCAGTTATTGGACCTCAGGGATAAGGTAGAGACAACCATGTGCATAGTCATTGACAATATCTTAAAAAGGTCTCTTAACTTAAAAGTATGGGAGTTTTCTCTGCATGCTACAATATTGACCTGCCTGGCAGGATGTGCCCATTGCTGTCATAGTGACAGTTCTGGGGGTAACCAATCCAATTCTGGTTAGATACAAGACCTGTTCCACAGGAAGGATATCATGCCTGATAAAGAAAACTTGGTCTAAGGCCCATGACTAGGGCATCATAGGTCCTAGGGGGGGACCTACAGCTGTTGTTATGTTAAATGGTCATATCGTCAAACTGCCTTCTAAAGATTTATGTTTATTCCACAGGATGTTCTGCTGTGAATTTTGGTTAGAGAAAGATCTCTCTGCAGAGGGTCAAAGTACCAAGAATAAGTGACTGTTAGTGATCAGCTATGGATGAGTTATTTATACTAATCTCCCTACATTCAAGGCTCAGGGAACATCACAGAAGAATGGACAAAGAATGACAGAGCTTATGGAGGAGGAGAACTGTGAAATGCAGACTTTTGACATGATGTGGCTGCTGTACACATGAACTCATAGCACCTGTGGTTATATGCACAAGACCTGTACAATATCCAGATAGACATACTTCCAATACCAACTGGAGAGTGTCCCCTGAGGCCTAGCCTTTGACCGAAGGGCTATTTCCAGTTAATGGTTTCTGGTTGAGGGAGAGTCACTCTTTTCTGGGGACATGGTTGCTAGTGGGTTGCCTATATATCAGTGGATGGCCCCATACATATACACATATGAGCAACACTAATTGGACTCAGGAATTAACAACAACAACAAAAACAACAACAACAACAACAACAAAAGGGGAGCATTATGTTGGGAGACAGGATTGGGAGCACTAATGGAAACTGTAAGGAAGTAACGGTAGATGGGCATGACTGAAATAAACTGTATAAATGTACGAAATCTTCAAAGAATTTAAAAAAAGGATGACTTTCCCTTAGACCACAATAGAATGTCCTTAGCATTGAAACTGCTGCATCAAAACAGCTTCAATAAAACATCATGCCATCAACTATTAAAGCCTTATGTCTTCCAGCCATCTGTGTTCCAAAGGGCAACTGGGGTGGACAAAACAGACTTGTCAGCCACAAAGAAGCAGAACACTCAGTAAGCACTTCATCTAATAGCTTCTTGACACAGGGGATTGCCTTGGATGGTTCACTGGGTGACTCACATGAGGGGCTCAGTCTGTGTGCAGGCCTGACTTTAGGTCAAGTTTGCCTGGAAATAAAAGGCTATAATCATCTGTGAAATATAGTCATTTTAATTTGAAAATCCTTTTAAATCTGGCCCTTAGGTCACTTTGAAGACATCAAGATAATAAACCTTTTTTTTTTTTTTTATAACAACCAGGAAGTGTTCTTTTTCTTTGAATGTCCAGGAAGAAGAAAAGACACAGAATTATTTTACTTGAGATTTTCTGCAAAAATGGATTCAACTCTCTTGAAAAATTATCTTTCCAAGATACGAGCCTGGCCATAGGTCATACCCCATTGGCTCTTCTGTTTCCTTGGCCCATCTCAAAAGGGTAGGTATTCTGTGAATTGCCACAAAGGTCAACCAGTAAGGAAGCAGAGCTCTGATTAGAAACCTGGTCTCAGGCTTTTGTGCTTTTTTCTTTGTCTCTTAGACACTGTTTTTGTGGTCCCTATGAGATGGCTCTTGGAACTGGGTGGGCTCTAATCACTGGAACAAAGTCAATTCTTCTAAAGGAGTCTAGTTGTGAAAACACTAGATGGATCTCATTAAAATATGATTTCATCCACAACATTTTATATTTACGTGACACTGCAAGAACCATTTGTGTGTCTACAAAGTATTTTCAAATTCTTAGGTGATGGCAAGGAGCAGAGAGGAGATGGTTTGATTCTCTCGCAGTTGCTTCTGATCCTGCCAATAATGTCATTCTGCATTTGGAAGATGTCCCATATTATGCAGAGCAGCTTCTCTCATTAACATCTCAGAGGGAGGAAGTGAAAATGATGGAATTTATTTCTAGTGTGTGACCTTGTTCTGTCTTGGAATTACTTGTAGTTAAGGATTTAGGATTGAACTACCACCAAAGTGAACCTGCTGTCTAGCTATCAACTGACTGCATACTGAGCTACCAGTGTGTGAATTCTTCACAAGTGCCGAGGCCCATCAGTGGGCATTACTGACAGTCTCGAGGCTTGTCATGAGTTAAGAGGAGTCACAACTCCTTTGAGAGAAAGGGATATTCCTAATGAGAAGATCTATGAATTAACCCTTGATTTTTTTTTCCAGGACAAAGATTGTAAAAGGGTCATCTACTCTTTTTTTTTTATTGAGATGTGATTTTTATGCTATAAACCTAACTTTGTAAATGTACATTTCAGCAATTTCTAACACATTCAGTTATGCAACCCTTATGATTAGCCAATTCAAGAAGAAATTCTGTACCTATTTGACAATTATCATTCCTCCTCCTCTGCTTTGTCTCAGGCAACCAAAAGTCTGGATTTTGTTTGTGTGGATTTGCTTATTCTGTAATTTCACATAATATGATCACATTGTATTTGTGCCTTTATGGCTGTCTTCTTTCATTTTTCTTGTTTTTTTTTTGGTGTGGTTAAAGATGGGAAATAAGGGTCATGCCAACCTTAGAGCAGCTGTGCAGACTTGGTGTCAGGGGAGCATGAGTGTCTTGCTTGGTGATAGCTACAACCCTCCACACATACTTTACTTTATTCTCTGCTTCTTTCCTTATTCATGACCAGAAGTAATGAACTTCCTACCTTGTTCATCTTTCTGTGTTCTTCTTCTCTTGATGCTTTTGAATTCACACTTGTTTATGACTGACTTCTTGTTTTAATTTAAAAAAAAATTTAAAACTTTTTATTGATTCTTTGCTGATTTCACATCATGTATCCTGATCCCATTCATCTCCCTGTCCCCTCACATCTGCTCCCTGCCCTTGCAAACCTCCCCCCTAAAACAAAACAATATTTAAAAGAAACACCAAATATAATAAACAAACCACAAAGGAGAAGAATCATATCATGGAAGCTGTAGTGTGGCCCATTAAATCACACAGTTTACCCTTTAGTCCATTCAGCTTTACTTGCAAGTGTTCATTGCCATGAGTCATTAGTCTGGCTTCTGCTACACTGCTGATACTGGGCTCTCACTGGGGGTCCTCTTGGATATCCTGTTGTCCTGTGTATGACTGACTTCTTAGAGCTTTCATCTCCAACAAATGCCATCTCAGACTAACTTCTCACATGCTCTGTCTCTGTCTCTGACTATTATCAGATCTTGTCTTATGTTTTAAAGCCACTGCTAACATATGAGTTGAAACTCAGGTGGGGCATACCCATCTATTTTATCTACAGGCAATGCTTCTAGTTTTGTAGTTCCAGTTCTGTGAACAAAATGATGGTTTGTGGCAATTTCTCAGCTATTCATAGAATTCTTCAAAGCTAAGGTTCTGTTTGATCCTTTGTAAGAGTTTCTATAAGTTTCAACACCCCTTGGCATGTTAACTACTCCTAAAAAGGTTCTATACCAAGTCTCCTCCATTTCTAACCAATGACAGGAGTCAAGTCCTATAAGTAATGAAAGAAATATTAACCAGTCATTGGAAAAGAAATGGTAAAATCTCTAGAGAAATTTTCATGTCATGTTGACATTTATCAAGTCCAAATTGCTCAAGGTACCAAGATATATTTTCTAGCCTCTTATTTTCTTTTCTGTTTCATTTTTTAAGGGAAGGACAAAATAAATACCTTGAGAATAACTGAATTTTGAAAAAAATAGAATCATGAGGGCTTTTTATAAAGAATAAATCACTTCTAGTCATGCTTAATGAGTTTTCTAATAGAACTGTAAAATTAGAAGATGAGATGTGAGCAAGGGTACATTACATGTTTGAATTTGTACAAAGTACTTGGTAGGGTGTCTTCTCTTTTTACTTATATAATTATCCTTATTAGTTTTACAAAACCAAAAGTGACCCAAGGCTAACCAAGATCAAAGGAGAAAAGAAGCAGTCATAATTGATGAGAAATAGCTGAACTTGAACATATTGGACCCGAAGAAAAGAAGCTCAGAAATCTGACAGCTGTTTTCATATTTGTGAACATCTTTCCAATAGAAGAAGGAAGTCATTTCTGTGATTTTTCAGATTCTAGAATTTTCTACTAATAAAGAGACATTTCATGAGGTCAGATTTAAGTTTATTTTAAAGAATAAATTCTTTTTTCTTCTCTTTCTTCCTATCACAAATACGTCTAAAGCAGCAGTGGAATTTTCATGAGAGGTATATAACTTTCTGGTTATTGAAAACAATAAGGCAAATTATAAATGAAAAAGTATCAGGCATGTACTGGACACAATATTGTCATGGATTCTTCTAATAAACATTAAATTCACAAATCTGTGTTATCAATTTTCTACTATTAAATATGCAATATGTATTTCTGTACATGTATGTACCTATATATGTATACATTTTAACATGACAAGCAAATCCACAGGGATATCAAGACTCAAACTGTCATAGAAATGAATATATCTTTAAAGGTTTTCAGAAAATGTAATTTTGAAACACTTGTGTAACAGAAGCTTGTAAGTTTCACTTCTTTATTATCTTACTTGAGACTGTGACTGGAAGAAAGCATTCAGAATCATATTTGTAGACAAAAGCTACAGGAAGTTGGAAAGGGGTACTATAGACTTTAATAACAAGAATTAATGTTTCTCTTGGCATATTTGAAACAACAATATCATTAAACTTTTGTTTCTGGTTCTGTTCAGGCAATGATGAATGACCAGGTCGGGGATGGGGATGACTAGCAACCAATGAAATGAAGTGGTTATTGAGATCAGAGAAAAGAAAACTTAGATGCAGATGATTTGGATTGACTGGGGTAAGGTTGGAAGACTACCAGTCTTTGAATTGCCAAGTGGAATCTGAAATTACTCAATATAGTCAAGTATGGAATAAAAGGATAGAAAAGTGGGAAATACAGGAGCTCATCCACTTGGAACAAGTCTTATGTCCTCACAAAATGTCATCAAAACTGAGCCAAGAATGATCCATATGTGAATCTCTGTATGAGACACATAAGTGAATATTTTAATAAAGTTGAATTCAGTTTTACAGGTAAGGAGGTATAGGGCAGTGATAGAGATATGATAGGATGGAAGGGTAGATTATTGAATCTATTTTTAAAGAGTAACAACTTGTTTAAAATGTCTTACATTGCTATAGATTTTAGTCATTACAAATTTAAAGTTAATTTTGTTAAACTGTATGTATATTTCTACTCTTGTTTAAGGTATTATGTTTGTGCAGCTCATTTAAAATTGTAATGTATAATTAAGAAATACAGATTAATAATTATTTATCCATGATAATCAAACTTATAGTCATGTTAGTTAAGTTTTCTAGGTATACATAGATATATTTCAATTAGGTAGTAATCTTCAAACATTTCAAAGACCTATAGAATGTGGCATTTAAAATGTTTTAAAAAGTTAGACTGTTCTGGACAGTGAGACACGTCTGTTCCTGGCAGCATCAATTACATCAAGAAGGATGATGGGCATCGAAGACACTCCATATGGAATTTGCTTTCTTTATGTCAAAAGTTAGCCATTTGGGCAAAAAACTCCCTTTGCCTGGATTGCTTGACAGTATGTTCTATAAACTGGTCATACAGGACCCATAGGAAAATGACCACTGAATTGGCCAAAACAAGGTAAAATGGTCCTTCAGATTCCTGCTTCACAGAGGAGACACCTGACATTCTACAGGACATAGGGAAAAGTGACCGAGAGACTAGGCCTGAAAATGGATGCTCCAATATTGCAGAGGAACTTTGGGTGACTGTCCAGGTAGCCAGCTGTCTCTGTCATTTCTAGAATTTTGGAAGTTGCTGACAAAGCACTTCCTGTTTACTTAGGTAATATTTGATTCTTCTGAGATCTTTGATGGAGTTGAAGACTAGATAATTATAATTATAGTTTTCCTTAGTTATAATGAAAGATAAATTAGATATGAAACTTTAGATTCACAACTCTAGGATATATGGTAGAATATTTTCTTTAACTTTTCCAAATACAAATAGACTAGGTATTGTAACTGTAATTCTTCCTTGATAACTGTTTGTTATATATAATTTTACTATATTAAAGCTAAAACTTTCCTTTTTGATTACATAGAAAATGGGATGTGCTGTGGAATATCTTTCTGTATGCTGTGAATATATGTTGCTCCCATTGGTTAATAAATAAGCTGCTTTGGCCTATAGCAAGGCAGCTTAGAGGCAGGAAGGAAAGCTAAGGAGAGAGATAGGAAAGAGAAAGGTGGGGTCTGGGGAGATGCCAGCCTGCCACCCAAGGAACAACATGCCAGCAGACCAGAAAGACATTGAACATGTGGGGAAACATAGATTAATATAAATGGGTTAATTTAAGATATAAGAACTAGCTAGAAAGAAGCCCGAGCCATAGACCATACAGTTTGTAAATAATATATGCCTCTGTGTATTTACTTGGGACCAAGTGGCTATAGGACACATGTGAGACAGGTTTTTTCCAACCACAGAACTGGGCATGACTGGAGAACCTTCTGGCTTTAGGACAAGAGTAAATAATATAATGTATAATCTGAAAGAGTCAGTATTTAGGAGGGTTCTCTGCCCTTTTCTGTAATAACCCATTGACAGCATTGCTCCTTCACTTACAATTTTGAATATAACATACAAAATGACGGTATTAGTCTGTATTTCCAAGGAAACAAATTACTCAATGGGGTAAAATAACTAATTAACTGATCTTAACAACAGCAACAAAACTGGCACAAAGTGAAGTTTCTATTTAAGCACAGTAGAATTCAATAAGTATTTTTGTTCTAAAGATAGGTAGGCCTCACTAAATAATTTTATCTATTTCTTCCCAGAAAGTTTACATCTTGGAAAGTTATAGCAAATACATAAAGCTACCAATTATATGCAGATGATTTGATTTATATATATAAGTTACTGATCAGTATTTTTTTTAAAAGTGGTGTTTTTGTGAGACCCCTAACAGTGGGGAGTAGGTGTTTCTCTGACTCTTTTGTCTGATCTTGGTTTGCCTTGGAATTATTTTATTGTATCCTGTGTTCTGTTTGTTCATTGTCTCTTGGAGGCCTGCTCTTTTCTGAAGAGGATATGGACCACAAGTGGATCTGGTGGAGAGATATGGTGTGTGTGTGTGTGTGTGTGTGTGTGTGTGTGTGTGTGCACGTGTGTGTGTGTGTGGTGTGTGTATGTGTGTGCTAGGAGTAAAGGGAAAGGAAATTATGATTGGGATGTGTTGTATGAGAGAAGAGAATCTATTTTTAACAGAAAATGATTCTTATATGAACTGCATTGGTTTCTGTGTAAATATGACAGTTAATGTGTACTGACATGAACTGATTTGATGGTTTTGGTTACAGTCAAATAGGGAGTTATTCCATATTATATGCTTAACTATCCTGTTTCTATGATGGCCAACAGTCAGAGGAGTGTTAGAATTGAGAAGGACACAAAAATCTTTCTCCTTGAACTTAATTTAGAAGGAACTATTAATCATGACTCTATAACATGGCTTCACTATAGAAATGGTTGCTGGCAGGCTGCTGGCAGCATGGAGGTTAAAGAAGGGAAAAATATGACCTGCTAAAATATGGGAAAATTTTGGGTGGTGTATTCTTTCTGTGGAGAGAGCACTTAGCTTGAAATAGGTTCTCTGAGAAATCTGAGTTAGACAAAAACTGTTAAGAAACCCTGAAGGATCATATCTCAGAAAAGCCAAATAGAGTGATAGGCTAAGTGAGAAAACCTGAGTGTGTGACTTCACATATGTGTATGCCTCTGTACTTGAAGGTGCATGACAAGGTGTTGTGGGGTGAATACAGGAATGAAGAATAATTACAGGCTTTGGACAGTACTTTAAATGAGCAGAAATGAAATGTATTTTATGCCAGTAGAAATCACTTTGTAATTTGAAGTCAAATTATTTTAATTTATATGTGAAATGACTTTGTGTTGAAGGCCACAGTGTATTTTGTACTAAAATGTAAATTTGTGAATTGTTGAGAATCCTTAACTGTGAATTTCATCAATGAATGATGGTTGTTCCACCTTAGGTAAATTTACACTCAACTTACAAAGGAAAGGACTGAATTCAGTAGGGGCTTCCTTGTATTAATATATTTTTGTTTTGTTTTTATAGACTTTATTATCTTTCCTCTAATGAGGAAGTCATGTAGGTATTACATATGTGGGCTTTTACAGGGTTAACTAGACCAGCTCAGTAAGACTAGGAGTTTTTACTACCTGACAGCCTATATGTTGAATGAATTGCTTAGTGCTTCCATTCATGTTTGGCATCATGTAGATAAAACACCCCTAAGATTATGAAAACATATGTAGGATGTTGTATAAATAGCTTTCAAATCCAGGTATGCACCTAACTTAGATTTCTTGTTGACTTCTACTGATGCCTAAAGAGATTTACTACTAGAAATGACAGCTGTCATTGTGAGGCCCATGGATATTTGATTAGGTTAGGGTGGTATGAATTAGTGCCCCTCTAGACTTTTTTGGATGTGCTTTGTCTTTACAAAGTCTTAACTTCATAGCCTATTTTTTATTAGCCAAGGGATTTAGCAGCTTTCTTCCATATGACAGCATTTGCAATTATAATTAAGAAATGTATTAAAACTAGAGTGAATTAATGTGGAAAATGGATGGTGACTTGGGACTACATTTCCCAAACTAGGTGTGAAAGAATAATTCAGTTTGAGAAAAGGGAGGTGGATTCCAAAGCAAGAATGAAAATGTGAAAATACTTGAGGAATGCCCATGTAAAGTCAAACTTTTATCACAGTGAGCATAAGTGATGAATGAAAATAATGCAGAGCATCTCAATAGTCCTGTGCACAGTTCATTGCTTCACGATGTGTTGGGTCTGTCAGCCACTATTTTTGATGTCACTGAGGGCATGTCCAAAGCAAAAATTATTGTCTGAAATATTCAAAAGATGACAACAAAATCCTTTTGAATCTAGAAAATTTAGCCTTAATTTCCAGAGTCATGTGTTATAGATAAATCTGCCATAACCGATTAGAAGGAAAGCCTTGCAATTTCCTCAAGTGTGAAGCAGCAGTTTTAATCCCTGATGGGATAGGAATGGATGCTGTTTATTTTCATGAACTCCAGAGGACATATAGTTTGTCTTATAGCCACAGAAAGGGGAGTAATAAGCTGATTAAGCCATGGTTGATTTAGTTGTAATATTTATGTAACTTCAGGATATAGCAGAGCAAAATGGTATGAATTCTTTACCAAAGGTATTAACATTCTTTATACTCTCAAGAAAATACTTAGAACAGAGGAAGAAAATCTAAAGATGGATGCTTTAATCATCACTGAATTGCTCTTTCAAAGGTAGAAAGTATCTTCTTACTTCCTTGTGATGCCACGAGAAAACAGACTTCAGTGTTCTTCTATATTAAATGACTTCAAAAGACTGAAAAGCCCTTTTAAATCTGGTGATACTGCTGCCAGCAACAATGGAACAGGTACCTTTTATTAGCTTGACAGTGGCCAGCATAAGTAACTTATGCCAGTGCTTGGAAGTACTGAGATTCACTTAATAGCCATGCAGACAGGGGGAGCCTCAAGTTCAGGAATGGCAGTACTTCTGGAATCTTCAAATCGGTGATTAAAGGTTCCTTTAAACAGGTGAAGTGGGCTTGTGACCATGACGCCTATCCTTCCACATTTTGAAAATTATGATTTTTAAACATTTTCACTATTTAAAACAGTTTTTGAATTTAAATATATTTTGGGGTTTTTAATTGAAATAGAATTACATCATTTTCCCTCTTCCCTTTCTTCTGTCTAGCCCTTCCCTGCTGCTGTCTCTGGAACCCTTCTTATATTCCCTCCCACTCACAAGCTAACAGCATCTGTCATATATATATATATATATATGACACATATGTGTGTGTGCATGCGTGTGTGTATAGTATGTATGTGTTCATGTATGTCTATGCATACATATATACAATACAACTTTCTGAGTCCATTTTTTTATTTGTGTGCATTTTTTTCAGGGTAACAGGACAACAAATAGGGGAGAGATTCCCCCATAATCACTTAGTGCTTTAACATGGAAAAGTGCATTTTATGCTTTTGTTAGCAATCATTTGTCTCTTCACATGGTCTTATTCTTGTTTTATTTTCCTTTATCAATCAAGCAAATACAGAGATGAGAAGAAACTTACCTTAATTCCAAAATGCTAACGGAATTTCCCGAAGGAAATATTCGCCTTACAAAATTGAAGTCACCAACATACACACTACCATCAGGGCCAGAAGCTAAAGCAACAGGCGCAAAAAGTTTGTTGTTGTGGGCTGGGCCATTGCAGTTAGTGCAGGCTACACTCCTTTGGTGTCCATTACCCATTATGGTGGATATGACTGGTGGCTGCTGGGAAATGAACATGTTTTCCCCATTTCCTTTATGTATGATTCCTAGACACAAGCAAGAAAGAGAATAGAAATTAGAAAAGTATTTGCCACAAATTGAGTTTTCTCTCAGAGTTCAAAACAGAAGGGAGCTTTTGCCTAACAGGAGAATCTGTTATTTTCTTCAAGTGTATAGCCATAGCATATAGTGGTATAGCACTTTTCCTCAGTTTGTCTTTCTATGAAGTAAGGAAATGCAAAGAGTCACTTTCATACTGATTCCAAATTCTATAATAAATTATTTGATAGCTAACTTTTAATGGTCCCCTATTTACTTAGCTCTGTGGATTCTATGTGACTAGTTTTTCATTTCTGGTTGACTTTCTTGATGACTTGCTCACATCTACCTGACTCCACTTTATCCTCATTAAGCAACTGGTTTAGGAAAAGAGACTCTCCATTCATTTTAATATTCACCTTAGTGAAACACAATTAGGAAGGTAATATGCTTTTATGAAAAGGAAAGAAATTCAGCTGCTGATATACTAAAGGGACTTGAATTTTCCACTCTTTTGGACCATATCTCACTATCGTCATTGCAAAAACTTGACTCTCATCTCTGTTAGCTGAAACTTTCTCTTGTTTGGAGTCCTTACCCAATATGCACTTTCTTACTCAGGCTCTTTACCTAGATGCTCTGTAGCTACCTTTAATTGAAAAAAGGTTGGGATTGAGCTCATTATACTTCTGTATATCCTACCAAACTCTTCCCTTCCTCTTTTGTTTAAACCCCTCCCACGAGTATTGGCACTGTCATGTAGTTACCTAAACTGTAAATCTGGTCATCATGGTGCCTTTTCATTTTATTTCATTCTTTAAGCCTAAGTAATTACCAATTCTCATTGAAAATGTCTCCTTAAATGTAGTGAAAATTTTCCCCTGCTCCTACTCTTACTATCTTAGTTCACTTTTCTTGGAGTACTCATCTCCAAACCATTATCTCCATCTCTGCTGCAGAGATTATTAAAACCTTACATATCCACTATAGAATAAAGAGTGCATTTAGTACTGATAAGACATCCAGATTACTTGCTGCTTTGGCCTTCCTATATTTCTTCTGATTTCTCTCATATGGCACTTTTGTTTGTATTCCAATATTTGGTCATGACAAAAAAAAATTAGAGTTACTCTTCCATTCTGCTATGATTTTGTATGGATTATTGCCTCTATCCTGAGTACCCTCTCATTTTGTCTGTTTGAGGGAACTAACTTCAGAGCTCAGCTCATGTCTTCCCTAATACTCCATTCAGTCAGAATTAGTCACGCTCTTTGGCGTGTGCCCATTTCCCATAGCTCTATTGTAACACTTACCACACTGTGTGACACAGTTTTCCTCACTTTTCTGTCTTCCCCATTGTAACATGAATGAACTCCTTGAAGGCACATCTTCTGTCTTACTCCTTTCTGTATTTTTAGTGCCAATCCCCATGGCCAAGTCTTTATAAGTGCTCAGTAAATGCTGAAAATAGGCTTTGAGTCTCTTGTAGTTTCCTATTCCAAATCTCAATGATTTTGCAAACCTGCTGTGCCTGGGCAGAAAATCCAAGCAACAAATACTGCTGTGCTAAATGGCACAAGTCAGTCCAGAACGAGCCAGGGCAGGTAAAACATCCATGTTGTGAGAAGGCATGCCAGTGTGTCAGACCGAAGGAACTGACAGCATATGAATGAATATTGCTCTCTTGTCTGCCCTTCTTTTTCCTCCCTTGTTTCCTGCTATCTATCTCCTCACACTATCTGTTATTCTCCTTAAATGCCTCCTGAAATGTCTTCCTCAGTTCTTTTCCAACTTACAGCTCTACAAAAGAAACTATTGATCATTCTGAGATAGGAACATTGCTGGTAAAAATAAATAACAACATAAAATATGCATGCCAAGGCACCAATATATACTTATAAACAGCCTTCCAGGAACTAGAAATTCCATCCATCATATGGCTTTTGGATTTCAAATTTAAGTATTTTTTATGTTCCCTCTCAGAGTGACTCCAGACAGCTTTTTAACACATGGTTTGCAAGAGTAGCTATAAGTTTACACTCCAACAAATTGATCTTTTATTACAAGACTATGAGATAACTTTAGGGTCACTACTTACTTATTATACTGTTGATAACTATACTAGTTCATAAGGGCATTTCTTATGATTTAGAATAACTAATTAAATATGACTAATAGGCCTGAATTTCATTTTCCTCTCAAAACATTTAATTTTAGTGTATCAATACTGCAATTTTAATGAAATGGGAAGAAGTGGAGGAAACTGGAGTGACAGTTATACAACATTATTGAAAAGAAATAGCCTGATGTCTGTTAACCAGACATCAGAAAATGCCAAATATCTGACTGATGAGAGTATGATACATTCTTTAGTTATTGAGGAAACCACTATTTAGCATGTCAGTACTTCAGCAATTCACGATAGGGTATACTATTCAAAAATCTTTCCAATTATTGGCTTGGAAATACCAGATTTGCTATTAACATCTATTTTCACAGGTAGATCTCCATTTTTATATCAATATAATGGTATAGTTAACAACTGCCCTCAAAATGACATGTTATTACCAGGCTCCTGGCAATTTAAAAACTAAAGATGGCTATTCTAACCCATTCTTCTAAGCCTGCAATTCCACAACTCCCCTTTTCGATTAGAAAGCCCAGTACTCCATCAAAAAAGAAGAATGATTAAAGGAAATAAAACATAAGGCAATGTACTTTCTGATTACATCTCTACAATTGATGTCTTGCTTTCATGCAAGGCACTAAAGTGCCCATGTACTGAAATTACCATTTCTGTTTAAAGCTGAAGCAATCACAACAAAAATGGGCAACCCCTTTTGGATTGCCCTGGAAAAATAGATCATTTTGAAGGGTGTTTTTGTTGTTTCAAGAATCTGTTTAACCTTCTATTACACAGAACCAGGCCATACCATCTAGCAACAATGATTTAATACCAAGTCTTCTGCAAAGGTTGCTCTGAAAATATTTTGTTTATGTTTCTGGAAATCTGGATCAATTACTGCTGCTTCTTTGCCAGTTTCTTCTGCCAAGCAGTGCATTTTGAAACAGAACAACACACACTATTTATAAGAAGGCCAACTTCTTGCTAAGGATTGGGTGTCTTGTTTATACTCAACAATGAAATCTCACTGAATGGGATACCAGAAACCCACGCTTCCCTTTTCTCTGCTACAAAGTGAGAGCCAAGTTTGCACTGTAATAAAGTAAGCAAATTTTAAAACATACTATTCCTACCTTTCTGCTACCTTGCTCAAAAGTTCTTCTGAAGCTTATAAACAAGTTCAAAATAAAATTCCCCCTGGAAGCCAGTGGGTGGTGCTTTATGCTGATTTCAAAGAAGAAACCATTTTTCAGACTTATGACCAACAAGGGACGCAATACATATTTCTCTTACTACTTGACTGAGAGGGTATGAACACAAAGTGGGAGATATGCCAGCATGATCAATGATAGTTTACGTCTTCTCCCAGTAAAACTATTTGTCGACAAACTACTGGCCTATCTGGGAGCCTAAGGAAATTCGCTATTTCAGATAGATAACAATGTACAATTAGTACCCTGGACTGTTCTAGTACTGTTTAACAATTAGTTCCTAGGAAACACTAGAGGATGTTAGAAAGATTAATCTCTGTAATGAATAAGATTTTAAACAATTAAAAGGAATGAATATGTACTCTATAATCATCAAAGGGTATATTTGGAGGAAACAATGTTGAAAAACATGCATTTCTAGTGTTTTTATCACAGTGATAGTAGAAACTGCGTATGTACATCAGGGTGAATATTTAGAAACATTTTTCCACAAGCAATGGTTAATTGTCAGGTAAATATAGTGATGGCACCTGAAATGACAAATGGTCTGAATACAGTGCCTATTGGAAACTACCCACTGCATAATGATTTGGGAGCTAGAGTAAAACTGAGAATAGAATGGCAGCAGACATCCAATCTAATTATAGATGTCTTTTTAACCAGTGAGAGGAAATTGCAGGAAGATAGATTCTTGTTTCTAATCTACTATCTGTCTCAGATCAAAAAGGCTGGGTGCCTAAAGAGTTAGGCTTTTTCATGAGAGAAGTGGAATGGAGGAATTCAGAAAGACATCGTTCCTGCCTTAATCAGTCAGAAAAGACCATCTGACCTGAGGGGGAAGAACATTGCTTTCTAAATTGGTGTTCCCAACCCTGCTCCCTTACATTTATCATTCTTTCTTCTAAAACTGTCTTTGTGGGTGGGATTTTGACCTCAGAAGTACCTTAAGACAGGTGTTTGCATTCAAGGTCAAACTGAAAGGCATTGGAAGAGCTGGCTTCAGATCTATTTCCTGGCAAGTGGGACCAGTTCTTGGTGAGAAACAACAATACCTCCACAAATGAGATGCTGAATGTGCAAATGCCCCTTGTGGGGTGAGAAGCTATCCAAAATAGCAAGGTTTCCTTCTCAGAATAAAATAATCAGAAAGGTAGAAACAGAAAGCAGATTTAGTGAGGCTTCAGGTAATGCAAGAGATATTTTTGTTGTGATAAAATATCCTGAATGTGGGTTTTGGTGATCACAGGACAAGTACAAATTTACTAAGCATCATTTAAGTGTGCACTTCAAATGGGTAAGTTTTATGGTGTATGAATTATACTTCAATAAAGCAGTTCAAAATTCTCAGAAGTAACTTCATACCTAATTACCTAAAAAGTAATTATGGGTGAATTAGAGATGTAAGGAATGTGTGGTTCCCAGGGCCAGCTTTCTGAATAGCTCCCCTCTGTTTCAAAGTCTGTGTGAAGCAAATGATAAGAAGATACAAGACCAGGAGCGCACAGCTGGGGGCTGGTTCCATTGAGGTCATTTCCCACTTGGTGCTTAATGTCAATGACAGGCATTTGAAAGAGACAATCCATATACGCCAATAAAAGTGAGTGGAAACGTATCGGCTGCTTTAAATGTCAAACTCTTTCAAATCAAAACAACAACAGCAAAAAACCCCTAATAATTTAATAAGTGGCATCTGCCCTTTCATTTTTGTAGTTCTCCTTTTGACAACTGAAAAAAGTTGACATTCTTTGTGCTTGAAGTTTTACTGTTGAAACAAACAAACAAACAATTTGAAATGGAACTTGGCATCTTCCTTCAAGGGGAAGGGGGAGGTACATTGGTGACATACAGCAATGGACTTGTTCCCCTGTGTCTCATACTGGGGCTAGGACAGGGTTTGCAATTCCATTGGTAGAACAAATCTGGTTATCTTTGCCTATCAAAATTTCTGCGTGGCTGTTTTTCACTATGTATACAAATGAAATAAGATCATGGGCAGAATTATAAAATGGAGCTCTTGGTTTCACGAAATAATTCAGATTTATTCCATAAATGTAGGGTGGATAGAAGGGTGGCTGAACTAAAGACACCTTCATTTTTGCTTTCTGAAAATGCAACCTGAAGTATATGAACTAGTCCAGGTTCTTAGAAACTGCCTCTTTTGACCAAAAGCAATACTGTTTTTGTGGTGAAAAGTTGAAGTGAAACAAGTTGAAGATGTTTGCAGAAAATCAGGATGAAAATTCTAAGGACCAGTTTCTAAGGTGGACGCCAAAGTAAGTGGAGGAGTTTGAATGAAGCTGTCATGACCAGGGTAGAAAAGTCAGCATGAACTCAAGGGACACATGTGATCCTTTCTCATGATTGATTTTCCTATTTATTCAAAGCTTCAACTACAAACTAAAAAGAAGTGAGAACAAGTGAGAGTGTTCTGATTCTGAAATGCTACAAACAATTCAGCATCAAATTATAGTACCCATATGTAGATGTATTAACTTGGACATCTCTAAGTGTTATCCTTGTAGGTGATCTCTTACACTTGACAAATTTTCAACAACAAATGTATACTAAACAGTATTAGGAAACTGGTATTAATACAAGTTTTTTAAAAAGTAGCTCACCACTTTGAGGATTAAAAATATGATGTTTATTCAAGGACCAGCCTCCTAGGTTAGATGCATCCATCTCAAAGCCCTGCAAAACGACTGTCCTTTGTTCCCAGAGAATTAAGTCAGGGCACATCTCATATTCATATCCCACAGACACTGCAAAAAAGAATTAATAACATATTAGATAATTGTAAAGTATTTACTCTATGTTCACACTGGTTGATAATTATATGGTTGTTGTATTTACTATTGATTTCTGACTTGGGGTGAAATTTAATAGCAAATTCCTTTTATCTGGCATAGTCTAGAACTGTACTTAGAATAGTGTTGGTGACTCCAAAATGACCAATCAGTGAATACTGGGTACATTTGTGAAGCATTAAGTGAATGGAAGCTGTTGTAGATTGGTAACATATACACACGAACATTCAGCTTCATTCTGGGCTTTCTGATTAGATTCTGCTCTGTAAACCTGGAGAAAGAGAGATGCTCTCTTAGAATTAAGTGCACACAGTGTAATTCCTCTCAGTGCTTTTTATGGGAGAAGTATAGGATAAAGCTGGTTTCTCACTTCTCTAGAGTATAAAATGCATCCAGGAAACAGACTTTGGAGTACCAAACCACTTATGCAACCCTTGAATACGTATGAAACTAATAAAATTGGTTTAGTCAATTCACGTATTTTCTGTACCAACAGCCTTTACTTCACTGTGAGGTCTGAGTTTGTTTAGAGTGCTGCAACTGTAAATTATACACTTTGTGCACACTATGCTTTTGTTTCTGCGTATAGAGTACCAGTGGGACATCACCCAAGAATTTGGCTTCAACTCCTATGAAGCACAGATGTTGTGCATTAAACGTAGAACCCTAGTATACCTCTAAAATGGGAAGTGCAGAATGTGGTATCTTGGATGTCTCTGTCCTCCTGAAATATGTATAGCCAAACATACCAAGTCATAGCCATTTTCTCAGTGGGTGAACCTGCTTACTTGTCAGAACCCCCGATTTCTGCCTTATGAATTTCAAAATGCTTTCTATCTTCAAAATGTTCTAAGCCTGAGAGAACTGGCTCATTACACTGCACATCCAAAAGGTGCTCTTGCCTCTCTGGCAGCTTAAAATAGACCCAGTTGGTCTGTCTTCTGATACTGCTCTCTAATACCAGCTTCTACCAGATCCTTAGATGTCCTTGGAGAGCTCAGTTCCTCCTTTGCTGTTCGTTTATGAACTGGTAAAGAAAACAGGTGCTTAAGCAATGTCAACATAATGGGTCAAAAATGAAAAATGAAAGCAAACTAGTTTGGGTTACTGACATTATTATATGATCAGAAAAAAATTAAACTGATTTGCTTATATATGTGTATATAAAAGTTCATATGCAGGTAAGTCAAAACATTCCTAAGATTATGAGTATAGAACTTTCTCTAGTTTTATAAACGTATGGCCAATTTCAAGTTTAAAGTTACATTTCTTTTGGACCCTCAACCCAACAATTCTTAGGAGTAAGAAATCACAATAGTTCTCACTGGGTGTAGCTTATGATTAGAATGGCCATACAGTTGACATTAAGTTTACTGTTATTGTTTTGAAACCCTTAATAGTTTTAGGGAAGGGGGTGTGCATTTTCATTTTTGTTTCACTGGGCCTTACAAATTATATAACCAGTTCAGATGTCACTACAGTTCTATCAGCTACCAGCTGGTGAAGACTCACGGGAACTTATTATTATTTTTTTTGGTATGGATACATGTCTGTGTATGTTTGCATGTGTGTGGAGTCTAGAGGCTGACATCTAATGTGCCTTTATCAGTCGCTCTCTACATTATTGTTTTTAAAATTTAAACACTTGTTTGTTTGTGTGTACATGTACCTGTTCCAGATGTGCATGTGGATATTACAGGACAACATATATGAATCAGCTCTCTGTTTCTGCCATGTGGTTTCCAGTCATCTAACTCAGATCATCAGGCTTGCCTATAAAGTACCATTACCAACTGAGCCATCTGCTGGTCCCACCCTTATTTTTGATGATGGGAGCAGTCTATTGGTGAGCTAGAGCTCGTCAATTCAGCAAGACTGGCTGACTAGATAACCCAGGGATCCTCTTATTTATGCCTTCTCAGTTCTGGGGTTACAAATGCATGCATGCCATCACACCTGGCTTTTCCATGGGTTTGGGGACTGAAGTCAGGCCTCCTTGCCCTTTATCTATGAGCCATCTCCCCATTTCTGCAAACTCATTTTTAATTTTATTCTCTACTATGCAATATTATCAAGAGAGATCAGTGGACAAGGACAATTACCAGTCATAAAACGAAAGTAATCTCGAAATGGAAATTATTAAAGGCTCCTCTGTCTAATGCTGTTCTCTGTGAAGATGAGAGTGAATAGGATCTCTCAGCTAAAGGAATCTCAAAGGTAATCCCTGTCACACTCATGTCATTAATCAATGCAGTCTACAATCTTCCTGATATCTCATCATAGCTGTTCTACTGGCTAAAATCACTCAGAACAGTTGATTTTAGGCCAAGAGAGGAAAACCTTTGATTTTCAGATTTGCCATTAAGTAACTTTTGGGTCTCAGGCAAATTCTTCTTCATCTCCAAGTTGGGAGAAGGGCATTGAAATTTGTCCTTCTTCTGCTATTATGGGTTGTGAAGTATTTACTTGTGACTCTTGTGAACAATGTCATGGACAGTCTTCCTAGAAAAGTGCAAATATACACAAAATTTTGTGTACTAACCTAGGAGGTTTGTTGTCTTACTATCCAAATAATACTTCTGGATTGAAGACACATGTATGAAATAATTCTTTTTACTTCCCATTTATCATTAATACTATATGATTTTATATTACACTCCTTTCACATGGTGTTTGGTATGTTCAAGTTTAGGATTAAACCAACAAGCCAAATAGTGCAATGCATCTCATGTTGGAAAGATCAGGTGGTTAGAAAACACATTAAAGAACATACTGGTGTGTAGAGTGACATGATTTCTGCTTCTTTTGCCAATGTTTAAAGTCTTGATTAATAAATAATCACAACAACAGTAATTACCAGTTCCTTCAAAGCCATCATCTCATTCCCCATAGTATGCCTGGCAATTATGGGATCTGCCTTCTGTACATTGGAAGCCTGGTAAGCTCCCGTAGAATCCTTTCTCCGGAAGGTGATTTGTAGTTTTGCAAATAAATAGTGTGCCTTGGTGACCTCTGATGATGGTGTGGAGCCTGCTTTTTCCTCTCAGTAACAGTTAAAGATCATCCAAACTCGGCGGCAGGAAATGCTTACATAAAGCATCAATTAAACGGTTCTCAATGCAATGGTAATGAAACACACATACTCTTTTCACCTCCTTCTATCTGCTCTGTGAATTGCTCTCCAGTCCACAACAAAAAAGTGCATTGGCTGCAAACCCCACAGTTATATTACTTTTTTCTCCCTAGTCACAGTAAATAGCAACAAGGCAACTACTTAATAAGTTCCCTCTAATTTTTATTAGATTTACTTTCTCCTGAGAAAGCTCTATGAGCTAATAAAGTTATAATTTATACTTAAGACTTGTCCAAAATTCCAACTGACTTTAATGAGAATGGCTGTGGGTTGGTGTATTTTTGTGTGCAACTCCTTGCTCAGAGTAACAAGGCAAGGTTTCTTTCTGACAGCAGCCCACTTTAGCTTAATCCTGGAACTTAGAATTGGCTTCTGAGAAGGAAAAGTTTCTCTCCATGATGCTGAACTACTCTCCAAATGCAAGGGGACTGGCAAATGCAATAGCAGCCCAATCTTCAACTTCTCATGGAAGTAGACTCAATGCACTAAAGCCCTAGTGTTTTGTGTAATTAAATAGAGCAAAAGGAGGGTTATATTGGATCCAGTGCTAAAAATGCTAAGCCTTGACACAACATTCTGCTCAATACCATGACAGTTGCTATGCTAAGTAAGCAGAGTGGACCATGACCAGTTTCTGGCCTGTTCCCTATAGCATTTGATCAT
Source organism: Onychomys torridus (assembly GCF_903995425.1). Classification (NCBI taxonomy): domain Eukaryota; kingdom Metazoa; phylum Chordata; class Mammalia; order Rodentia; family Cricetidae; genus Onychomys; species Onychomys torridus. The sequence goes on from NC_050466.1 coordinate 24,104,261, forward strand.
TAATACAGCATTGTATAGTCACAGATTCAGCCTGTGGCACTCTGGAGTAGAGCTAGGAAAACTAGTATAATAAGAAAGCAAACAACAATTCAACAGTATTGCAGACTGTAGAAGTGGTTTAGACTGGCTGTGAGCAGGGATAGGTAGGCAAAGGGTCATGGGCTATACTTCACAGGGGCTGGCAGAGTGCCTCATGATGGTGTAAATATATTGGAAAGGAAACTGGGAAAGAGTCAATATGGAAGAATACTTTTTTTGAGTCATGTGGCATATACAACCTTAATTCCACCTAGAGTTCTGTCTTTCTGAATTCTTTGTTACAGAATTTATGCAGAAATAATAAGTGAATATTTGTTAAGCACAAGCCATTACTTTTTGCAGAGGGCTGTGTTTTCTGATCACAGGTGCATATCTCTGACTTCATTGTTAGTCTTCTTGCAAATCTTTCACTGGTAATATTAAGAAGACTGAATGCACTAAGGACAGGTCCTGGTCCCACTGCCTGGGTGCCTCCCAAACAGTTCAAGCTAATCAACTGTCTCACTTATCCAGAGGGCCTGATCCATTTGGGGGCTCCTCAGCTTTTGGTTCATAGGTCATGTGTTTCCATTAGTTTGGCTATTTGTCCCTGTGCTTTTTCCAATCTTGGTCTCAACAATTCTCACTCACACAATCCCTCCTCTTTCTTGCCAATTGGACCCCTAAAGCTCCACCTGGGGCCTGGCTTTGGCTCTTTGCATCTGCTTCCCTCAGTCATTGGATGAGATTTCTGGCATGACAGTTAGGGTGTTTGGCCATCCGGATCACCAGACTAGGTCAGTTAAGGCTTTCTCTCGCCCTTTGCCAGTAGTCTACAGTGGAGGTATCTTTGTGGATTTCTGGGGACCTCGCTAGCACTTTGCTTCTTCCTATTCTCATGTGGTCCTTAGTGCATGAGCTGGCTGTTTGGAACTGGGGTTTATGCAGGAACACTTTGCTCAGCCTGGAAGGAGGGGACTAGACCTGCCTGTACTGAATCCCCCAGGTTGAGCTGAATCCCCAGGGGAGTCTTGGCCCTGGAGGAGATGGGAATGGGGGGTGGCCTGGGGGGAAGGCGGGGGCGGGGGGGGGGAGGAGAGAGGACAAGGGAACCCATGGCTGATATGTAAAATTGAATTAAATTATAAAATTAAAAAAAAAATTATAAAAGAAAAAAAGAAGACTGAATGCAAAAGACTAGTTTGTTCTCTCTGAGGCATTTGAAAAGAAAACCCTCTTAATGTTTATTTTACTTATGTGGGAAGCATTATTTTTACCACATGTGGACTATAAGAAGGCTAAGGGGCCACACTATCCCTGACATCCAGTTTAATGACTATACCATTCATGTATAATGGCTAGAATAAGGGATTGACATTAAATAGCCAAGGTAAAGATACAATGTAACAAAGCTGCTGTGTAAAATATGACAAGATTAAGCAGATAATTTTCAATAGCTTCAGGCCAGGGCTTCAGAATTCATAATGCTTGCATTTATGAAAGTAATATATAATTAAAAGTGGTCTGATAGTGGAAAAATTTGTGTTACTTCATGAACTCAGCATGCATCTAGAAATAATTTGAAGACATTTAAAGAATAACTAAGAAAATGAAAATTTTTTCTTCAAAAGAAGCCATTCAATAGAACAATAAATATTTTACAGTAAATGTATATTAATGCAAAACCAGAAAACAAAGTACTGAAGAACCAAATGAAAGCCATAACAACAGAACAAAACTCTGTTGAAAATGTTATCTATTGTAAACAAGTGAGTGCTCTCATAATTGTATCTTTTCCTATTCTTGAGTAATTTATCATAGGGTAGCATGACCACAGAGGTTCCTTGATTTGACATGCTGCCTGATTACCTGTAATGCTTTGTTTATCTATAATTCCTAGTTTATTAGGACTGTCTATACCAGGTGGTGGGTTTTGTATTGAGTGCCTTTTCAACATTTGTGGAAATAGTCATATCATTTTCAACTTTAATCTATGATAGTGAGTTATAGCAATAGAATCCTCAATGTTGAACCACCACTGTGGTCCTAAATTAAATGCAACCTGATCATGATACACTATCCTTTTTGCCAGTCAGTGGATTTGACTTGAGCAGTACTAATACTTTACTTAGTATGTGTACCCTAAACATTCACAAAAAAGGGTTATGCAAGATAATATGAAGAGATATGTAGTTGGACAGTTAGAAAAAACAGCATCTAGGAGTGTGAATAGCTATTCAATTGTTTCATATTAGTCTGTGTACTGAAATCCAATGTTGTAAGATTGTTTTCTTGGTGATTTGTTCAAGTCTAGTTGCATAAAGACCAGAAAGATGCTCTTGGATCATATACAAATTTCTGAGTGCCTTTGTACTTACTTCTCTTACTGTGGAGCCGTATCATTCTGCTACACAGTCAAGGCTAAGGGGTCACTTTTGATTTTATTCAATTGTTTGTTCAATCATTCAACAAATATGTAATATTTATCGAGTACCTCCTGTTGACAGGAACTGTATGGGGCACTTGGGATATGAGGATGAATAAAACAGAATAAAACAGAATTCCTCCTGGCTCAGCTTATATTCTAGTGAAAGGAAAAATATGAAAGAAAAATTAACAGCACACTCACACATACATACATTTTGGTAAAGGTTAAAAAGAAGAAAATGTATAGTATTAGGAATGATTCTAACAAGGGAATTTATGTTGGATGGGAAAGACAAAGAGAAGAGGTTTACCTAACTAGGCTTCCTTACTTGTGGGGGACACGTTTTAAGACTATTTACTGGATGCCCAAGACTGTGGATAGTATTAATCCTCTTTGCTGATATTTTTGTCTATGTGCCCTGCAGCATTGTCACAGAGTAGTCAGAGTTAATCTATCCTTCCATGTTTCATGCTGTGGTGTCTCCTTCGTGCAACTATTCTTGTGCTTTGGAGTCATTAAGTAAATTAAGCGTTAACTGAACACAAGCACTCCAATAGCTTGGCAGTTGATTTGATAACTGACACTACTATGGGACACTAATAGGCCATCAGTACATACACTATGGATATGCTGGACAAAGAGATAATTCTTTCCTTGCTTTTGAAATTATTATTGCTATGTGTTCATGCTTTCTCTTTCTCTCTCCCTCCCTCCCCCCCTCTCTCCCTGTGTGTGTGTGTGTGTGTGTGTGTGGGTGTGCCATATTGAACACATGGAGGTTACAGGACAACTTTGTGGAGTCATCTCTCTCCTTTTCCCTCTGCATGGGTTCTAAGGTTGGAACTCAGGTCATCAGACTTGCATGTCAAGCAGTTTACTTAGCTGAGCCATCTCACTGGCCTGAAATTATTCTTGTCTCGGCAAGATGGAATGGTGAGAGATATCATTATGCTGCTCAGAATGGCATGCAGCCTAAAACTGCATGGGGTAGTTATTTCTAGAAAATTTCATTTAATATTTGCAGACTTCAGTTCACTGAGTCACTGAAACCAAGAAACGTGAAACCTTAGAGGAGAGGGACTACTGTATAGAATCACCTTGACTAACAATGGGCTTGTGTTTGCAAGCTGAAAATATTTGGAGTAAAAATGCATTTAATACACTTAACCTTCTGTACTTCAGAACTTAGCAAGACAGCTCTTTGTATAAGATCAGTTATTTACTCTTGTAATTCAGTGACTGACTGGGAACTACAGCTTTCTGCTGCTTCCCAGCAACACCATAGAATGTAGTACTGCACATCACCAGCCAGGGAAAACATCAAAATTCTAAGTATAGCTCTTACTAAATCCACATTACTTTTATGCTACTGCAAGATCATGAAATAGAAAAATTGTAAGTTAACCTCTCATGAGCTTGAAGGGATCTGTCTGCATAGGGAAACCATTTTAGGTAGAAAGAGTAACATGTTGAATACTTTGATACTTGGCATTTATATGAAATTTAAAGAAGGTCAGATTGGTTGGAGTCACATTCTCTCCAATGCATCAAAAATAAAGAACCTCAATTATTCTCAGTCTCATTTAGTAAAAAGTAAAACAAAAGATTGCTATCCTTTATTATCATTTGGACAATTTTGTTTGGGTAGGTGTTTCAAGAGAGAGCCTCACCTTGGAAATGGGCTTTTAAAAATGTGCTTGAGTTAAAAGGATGTAACACTGCAAAGAAAAGAAATATCCTTTTACTCTCAAAAACACCTAGTTTTGATTGATAAATTATAATCTCACCCAATCTTGAAGAACTATTATTGTAATATCTTGGGATGAGTTGGTAGAAAGGAGTGGAAGGCAAGAATCGTTGTAAAGGCTGACTTGTTCATTAAGTTGTATGTTTTGATAAATCATGATGTTTTTGTCTCTAGATTCTATCATCTTACAAATGGTTTTCAAACTTTTATTTCTGAATGTCACATGAAAGAGTTTGTTGATTGTGATCCACCATCCATATATACATATGGTAAAACACACATACACACACACATACACACACACACACACACACACACACACACACACACACACACACTGAAATAAAGTGTTCCTCTCCAATATTCTCTTATAGTATCATATTTTGATACTTTCTATTGTGTTCTGTCACTTTTGTCTTATTATTAGCAACTCAATCATATTCGATTATTCCAAAAATGTTGCTAGACTCATGAAATGAGTTTTACAATCTAACCATGAGTTTGACCAGACTGAAATGGACACATAGTACTTCCTTACCAGAGTATTAATTCATTTAAAAGCCTCAGGAAGTCTGAGACTCTCTTACTTTAGAGATTCCATATCATATTAAAATGAACACAACTTATATCCCACACTAAACATTTCATATATATTTAAGTCTGAAAACTGAACAGCAGCCGAGAAGCTGACATTAATGCTTGGTTTTTCAGACACTCAGTTAACATTTATTTGTGGTGATTTTTCTGGTTTTCTTCTCATACTTTGCTTTAAGGTTGCAAGCATGTAATTGTTCCTTAAGAAATTTAAAGCCTAGGCACTGTGCCTATAAAGTTGACAGTCTAATACAGTTCTGCTCTCAGTTAACAATTATGAATTCATCAGTGGAAAGAAATGATGAAAGATTATTATCTCTGCTAACTTTCCTGACAGAAAGCCATTGGGGCATAGAATTGGGTACTTGTTAAGGTGGGGTGTTCCCTCATTGGGTCAAGAGTGACAGCAGAAAAAGACACACAGGGTTGGGAGATCTGAGTTGGAATTCCTGCTCTATACAGGCTTTTAGGCTCTTTTTGAACCTCAGTTTCTTCCTCTGGATATTGGAGGTCTTATTAATTGGGCCATGCCTACCAAGCAGGAATGCTATATGGATTAAAATGAAATAATGTATGTGAAAGTACCTTGCAAATTGTAAAACACTCCCCATTTATTATTAAAATATTCAGTGGGTACTGTTCTCGTGACTGCCCAGCTTGCTTAGGTTTTACTGAAAGAAAATTTATGAACACTAAAGCATCATTCTCAGGAATGTTTTGTGTGCACAAAGCAGCCATAGCTTAGCACCTATTACTATTAATGTTCCCCTGTTTCTCTCTAACACAATTTAGACAGACTTCTATGCATTCGGAACCTTTAGGAAGTCTAGTTCTTGCAGAAACACCACTCTTTCTTGCCAAACTACTGTACTAAATAATTTTGCAATCATTGTTGCCAATAACCTTGAAGAAAAATAGGATTGTTTATAGCAGTGCTACTAAAGGCGGATGGCTGATTTCCTGAACTTCCAGGACTCTAAACCGCTGCAATTTAATTTAATTAAAATGAAGACCAGGCAAAATGCATTATTATACATTGATAATATATGCAGACACAGGCGGACATAGGGAATTATTTTGACAAAATTCACATAATGGATGCAGATCAGAGGCCCTGAACAAGCCAGTTCATCAAATTAAATACGCCGTCTCTAGAATTTTAATGGCATTATGAGCTTAACAATAGTGATTTTTTTATATTGTTTTGCAAGCCATAGAGTTGGGAAAGAAACTAACTAAATAAAATACAATGATTTCCAGACATTATACTTTATTTAGAGCCAGGGAATGAAACACTAAGGCCAAATCATTTCAAATGCTCACATGGAGTTTTCAGCAGGGCAGCCTTGTCCATGAATCAGACAACAAATTCTTTAAGCTGGATGAACTACTGATTGCAACTTTTGTAGTGAACCTTAGGGTGAGTGTTACTCTTCTTCTGCTTGATCAATAGAGTACTTGGATTAATAAATTTTATCAGTTGTCACCAACACTTCTTTTAGTAAGGACTCCAAATAACCCCTACTGGTAATTTATTCACTCTTGTGTTATACCAGTTGCAAAGTCTCTTTCATTACAGAAAATGATGGGATAACCTAGGATTTTAAATATCCCCGTTTCTGTCAACACTTCAGTCTTCTTTCATGACATTCTGGTACTTAGATACCACACCAATTCCCCACAGCTTAATTACATGGGAAGCAAGATTGCCACATTTCAAACTAAGCAGCATTTCAACTTAGATATTCTCCATCATTTCAAATTCAGCTTATTTAAATTTGGACTCCTCTTAGTCCATCATTCTGAAATAGGTGGGTCAGAGATTGACAGTTCATCTGTCTGAGAAGGAACAGAGTTAAGTCCTTCTTGGCCATAGTCTTAATCAAAATCCTTGCTATGAGTAGAACATTAAGAGTGATGGTTAAGGCTTATATCAATTTCTTAACGCTGCTGTGAAAAGGTGTCACACACTGAAAGAATTCAAATAAAATAATTTTGTCATCTTACAGTAGAAACAGCCATGAGTCTCAAATGGTTCTCAATGAATAAAATCCAAGGTGTTAGCAGAACTAAGCTAACATTCACAGACTTTAAGGGTACATCCCATATTTATGTTTGCCAGCTAGCTATGAGAGGTCACTCATATTCCTTGTTTTGTGGTTTCCATGCCCCTTCTTAAAAATTGGCACTGTTTATCTGTCTCTCTGTGTCATTATTACATAATTGTATCTTTCTATAACTCTGATCTCTCCCTCTGTATCTTTCTTACACTTTCAAGGCCTTTCTGATACTATGGAGTCTAGACAAAGTAGAGCAATCTCTAATCACATATTCAAAACTAATCAGCAAACTAAAATTTGTTTGTAACCTTAATTGTCTTTTGTTATGCAGGAAAACATACTTAGAGGTGACAGGTGGGCATTTTAGAGAAGGGTGGTTATTTTTATGTTACCAAACAGCTACATTAAGAGTTTTGAATTTAAAAGCAATCTGAGCAATGTCATATATAACACCATGGTTATTATTTGGTAGAAAACTTGGTCTATTTCCATTCAGCAGTATACTAATTATAAAATACTGCCATATTTGCAAGTAAATGTTTGTGCAGAGTATGTTCTAGATGTAAACATTTCATCCTAATAATCATACATTTAGTACCAATGCCTCCACACATTTATCACTTGAATTTTTTAGTGTGTATTTTAGGGGTTCACAATCCTTCAGAGTAGTTGATTCCCCAATTTCATTACATCACGTATTTAGGTGTTTTACCATTATTAGAAAATTATCTTAGTCTCTAGGATGGAAGGAGAATTTACTTGTTCTAGGGATAAGGCTGTCCCCATTGTTTGCCCAATGCAGAGTGGTCAGCCCTGAAGCCATATACACACAAACAAAAAAAATTGATTTAGAAAATTGTGTTTATTTGTATTGTTTGATTGCACAGTAGTAATTAAAGAAAAAAAGAAGCTATTAACTTGAGTGTGGGGGGCATGGGAGGGGTTAGAGAGTGGGTAGGAGGGGCTGGAGGGAGGAAAGAGAGGTAAAGCTGATCTAATTATATTTTACTTAAACATATTAAAATTATTGTAAGGAAAAGAAAACACAAATAACATATTAGTTTAAGTCATGAACATATTTAAGTTATAGATAAATGCTAATGTATATTATAGATGAGATCTACAAATATAAGACAAACTGGGGTTTTTCTTTAACAAAGATTGATGTTTTCTTTTTACTTATTTAATAACCTTTTTCTAAATCAAATACTTTCAAGATGTGTTAAAAATGTGGTGAACACTAAAAATAAACAGTCAACCATTTTCCTTTTCAAGCTAAGAAAAAGGAGATGGAGATAAAGAATATGTAGTAAATAAAGTCTCTTTAGCCACCAGTCCCTTAAATCATGGCTAACAGGGATATTTCCTACAAGGCAAATAATCCATATTTTAGCTTAGTGAAATTATTTTAGCCTTTTCTTTTGGAGCTTTGCCAGTTTTCTTGCTCCACTCTAAAATTTTCCCTTAAGTATATAAAGAACCATTGTCTAACCTTATACTTGGGATATTTCTAAGACATTTCATTACCTATTGCTTTTATTATTATCCAATCCTTACAAAAGGACCAATAACATATATTAACATTATTTTATTTTAAAAATTCGAGATTATATGTACAAATTTCTGACCTTCCCTTTCCTCCTTCCAAAACCTCCCAGATGGCATTTTAATTAATGCTGTTTTACAGTCAGAATGACAAACACAGGCAAACAATAGGAATGAAGAAGTCAATATTAGAGTATACACCTTATTTTTTGTGCTTATATATGTGGCTTACATGTTTCCTTAATTATAGATAAATGTATTAGCGGTTCCCCTAATTGAAGATGACTAACTAGAACAAAGATGGGTTAGCATATTTAGTAATGGAGATATTTAAAGAGAAGAAATGCAATTCATGTATAAAATGAGGTTGGTGATGTGGTACAGTCAGAAGCAAGAGTGATACTTCATTCAGGAAAATGCTCACTGTGCAAGCACAAGGATCTGAGTTCAATCCCCTAACTCCATATACAAAGCCTAGTGCTATAATCACGAAGTTGGGAAGCAGAGATGGGAGGATACCTAGGGCTTACTAGACAGCCAAACTAACCAGATCCAGGAGTTCTAGGTTGACTGATACATACCATCTCACAAAAAGACAGATAAGGAATTATTGAAGAAGACACTTGGCATCAATCTCCACATACATTTGTACACATGAATACCAGCAAACAAATTGTGCAGTCACTGAAGAAAACAATAGGGGTATTTCTCAGGAATTTAAACATATTATCCACACTATCCATATATATATACACACAAAAGAATTAAAATCAAGTATTGAAATAAATACTTGTATACAAATATTTCTAGGAACACTACTCAAAATAGACAAAAAGTGAAAATAGTGCCTTGAGTTGATAAATGGACAAACGCATGGTATATGTATGTACTAGAATATTATTCAGTCACAAAATAGGCGAAAGCGCAGCTATACGTGATTACATGGTTGAGCATTGACAATGTTATGTCAAGTGAAAGAAGCCAAAATCAAAAGACCACTTGTTGTATGGTGCTATTAGCTTGAAAAATACAAATTAGGGAAACATGGGAAGAAAGACAGGAGATGAAGAGATTCCAGGTCCAGAGGAGAGAGAGGTGTGAAGAGTAACTGCCAATATGAGTGGAGTGGCATTGTGAGGGAAATGACAAAAATGTTCTGGATTTAGATATTGGTAAGAGTTGCATAACATTTTGAATTGTGTTGATTGCCTTCTCTAAATGTAGGGAAGGTTTTATGGTATGTAAATTATGTCCCAACCAAAGCTGATATTTTTTTAAAACAGGTTCAGCTTCATGTGTATAAATCTTGTGAAGATATATTAGAAATTATAATAGTTAGCTCTTCATTGGGCTTTTGGATAAATTTGTACATGTTACAGCTTAAGAAAATAATAACCTCGGGAGGCAGAGCCAGGTGGATCTCAAAAAAAAAAAAAAAAAAAGAAAAAAGGAAATAATAACCAATGGCAACACCAACAATTAATCTAATCTCTAAATCCAGCAGAGGACTAAGAAAGTTCCTAAAGAATTGGAAGATAAAGAACCGGAGAGAAATGTAAGAAATTTTGGGTTGTTCTGCCTAGCAAAACACACTAATATCTGGGGTTGGAAATATGGGGCTTTGAATATATATCTGTCATGATCACTGCAGGATTTGGGCAATGCTTACTACGAGTTTGAATGAAAAGAAGTGGAAGACTATCAGCTGGGCAGCACTGGGCAGAACTGGGCAGCACTGGGAGGTCTTCTTGTCTTATAGGAGCAAGGGAGAGAATGATGACACAGAGATCAGAGAGAGCTTTCTAACAGGTGACTACTCACAAGGAAGGTAGTCTGAACCTAGAGAAGGAGTCTGACTCTAGAACTTTCTTATAACTGCTCCACTGGCCAGTAGCATATTGGAAGTTAGCCTCATGGTAGAGTTCTGAGTTACAGGGTTTTTCTATGCTGTACATCGACTGGCTTACATAATTCGATATTCCTTCTAATTGGAATCTGAATGCAAGATAAATTAAGTCAGCAGAATAGTAGGAAAAGACCTGAGAGAAAGGGAAAGTCGTTAGCATTATAGTAGAGACACACTCACTAATAAGTAAGATCCAGTCCCTACTGGGCCAAGCAGTGAAATCTTGTTTAAGAAGGGACTGTAGGGATCCAAACATGCCCATGTTCCTTTTATTCTAATAAATTCAGCATAGATTATATTGTTAGTCAAATATATGAATCTTAACTAGGCAGATACAAGACACTAGATCTTTCATTTTCCACTGGAAAAGAGAAGAATTTGATACACTATAGTCTAAAAAATATTGCTTAGCTATATGGGGCTATATCATGGCAAACATTTCCAAGGAAGGATGTGGAAATAGCTCCTTCAGAGATTCAGCTTCTAATCTGTTCTTAGATTTCTGGACAGTATGGTAATACTCTGTGTCAAGCTTATAAAAAACAAAAGTAATAAGAAATTAGGATGATGTTTTTTATTTAACCTACTAAAGTAATAACTTAATGGAGTCTAACCATCTTAGACATAAATGATAATAAGTAGAGATGCTTATATGTTAGAATTTTGTAGTTTCTAAGTGGAAATGACAGTCTAAATGTCAAATTCAAAAACAAGGCCTGCAGAACAGCACACCAAAGGTCACTATTAGAAGGCAACATTCAGTTCTGGAGACAGTTATAAGTTAGATATTGTGTGATTCCTATGGTATGCTACTTTCATGAAATTAAAATAATTTTTAAGCAAAATTATATCAAAGTGGAATTCCAAGCAGGTCCAAAGTATGTGTTTACATTAAAAAAAACCCTTATGTTCCTTAACTGGAAGAAAAAAAATCAATAAACATTCCAAATTCAAATCATACACATCTATTATTTTCTGTTTCATAAGCAAAAACATTGCTATTTATATAGAAAAACTTCAACATACCCAAAGCTTCTGCCAGGCCCCAAACTTTCTGCCCATAGACGTCTGTCTTATTCCAAGCAAATGTGTAGACAAGATTAATTGCAGCAGGAAACCACTTCTGTGTGAGTCGCCCTTCCACAGCTACTGTAAGGTGTACTTTAATCATGCCCACAGGAATCGTTGAATGTGTCAAAAGGATCCGTAGCAAAGTTTTATATCCAGGTGTTCGACTGCTCAGGTAACTCAGCCTCACAAAGCTGGAAGGAATGGGTATTTCCTCTTGTACAACCTAAAATTGGAACACACACAAAACAAAACAAAACAAAACAAAACAAAACAAAACAAAACAAAACAAAACAAAACAAAAATTAGCTCTCCATTGGTCACAGGTAGAAGAAGCCATGCTTTGTTGTCTGAGAAGCAGACTAAAGGACAGTGAATACTGGGATCTACTGATGTCAAGTCATGTGTTCCCAGATTTTTATGAGACTGGGACACCAAAGGTTTTGAATTTTCTATCAACCAAAGGTTTTGAATTTTCTATCAAATCTGAATGAGAATGAGAAACATAGCCAATGCTACAAATTGCTCTCATCTTCTGCTATCAGGAATGATTGTAAAGAACAATTTTATTCTTTCAACAGTGTTCCAAAAAATTGCTTAACAAGAGTTGGGAAAGATCACATTGCTGAATGTCAAGCAATTCAGTGCTCTGGGCTTTGTTAAGGGGTTTTCTTTTTTATAAACACACACACACACACACACACACACACACACACACACATACACACACACTTGGTGTTATGTCATATATCTAAAATTCATTGCTTATTTAGGCTGGGCTTTCTAAGAAGAAGGATTTCGGAAGCAGGCTCAGCAAGTGATATTTAATGACAAAGATTGTGGGATCCCTGGAATTAATCTTTACTGAAGTTATCAAGTTTGTTTACTTTTGAGCTTTGGAATGATCTAGCAGGTCAAATTTTAATCAGTTTTTTTTTTTCACATTTTTCTTTGTGACTGTATGTACAAATGGCTGGATATAAGTTCTCCAACTTGGCACCAATGGGAAAAAAGAAAATTCCCACTAATTCCTCTGTAAATCTTGTAGTAAACATTGGTTTCAGAGTGAAAGTGCCATTTGGCTTTGTAAATTAATTGCTATTATTTGTTTATTACTGCAGATGGAGTTAAATATCAAAAACTGGTAACTAAAACTGAATCTTATATTCCATTATTTTCATTTTTCAAAACAAAATAGCTGAAGATGCCATTTTATTCAGTATATTTAACATAATGTGGAGTGTGTAAATATTTTTGTGTTTTGTTTCATTATTAACATAGAACACTTTATCCTTCAAATTCTTTATAATTGCATGTAAAGTGGTTCACAGAACTGACTGTTAAACACAAAACAACACATACTTTTCCACGTTTGGGGGATTTTTTGTTATTTCTAATCACCCAATCTCTCTTGTAAACCCTTTTAAAAAGATTTGTTTATTTTTAATGATTTTTTTTGTGTGTACCTGTGTGTCTGTGTGTCTGTGTGTCTGTGTGTGAGTATGAACATATGAGTGCAGGTGCCCATGAGGGCTAGAAGAGGGCATCTGATTCCATGAAGCTTGGAATGAGACTTGGATCCTCAGGAAGAATAACAAGTGTACTTAACTGACGAGTCATCACTCTAGCCCCTCTTTTATACTCATTGTCCATTACTTTCAACTCTACACTATATATTAAAACTGTCTACTACCTTTTTTCATATTATATCTGTAGTTAGTGATAACACATTTGTTACCTTAGTATTTCATTTCCACAAGGAAATAATTCTAATTTTGAAAACCTTTGTGTTAAACAAAGACCTATACTTTCTAGTGACATCTGTGAAAGAATTAGATATATTCATTACTTTCCTGCCTTTCTTATTTCCTAAGGAAAAGTGTTAGAATAGTCAAGACAGCCAATACTCTGAATTACTTTTTCCAGAGAGGGTTATTTTTGTGTGAGGTCTTCGTTTGTAGGGAGTTCTGAGAGCTTTGGGGCTGTTATGATGGAAGTAAAGTCAACTCAATCTTGGAGTGTCTATTAAGTTCTTTTAGGAGTACACTTCTTGATTTTTGGATATGTAAGACTTACAAGTCCATTTATGTGACATCCACTTTTACATATCATTAGAATGTTTCTTTAATGTTGTATAGGACCAGTGCTATGACTATCAGAGTGGCTTAAAACTGAATTCCAATAAATAATAATTCTCAGCAATGCTGAACTATAAAGGACAAATACTTAGAAGTAATGTTGTGTAAAACACACTCCCTCCAGGCTTGAAAACTATCTTCATTAAATACAGATAAACAAGAACTTCCATGCCTTCTGAGAACAACAGTAAATACAACCTTCACAATGGAAGAAAATAGATTTTTAAAGCATCTTCAATTTCAGAACCACAAACATTCCAAGCTCATTGATTTTCTGTTATCACTATTAAGGCAGCTCACCCTGTTTTTTAGGGCACTGTGTTAATTAGGTCAAAGTTGAGCATTTCTCTCGACAGCTAGTTTATCTTGCTATTTGATGGCCACATATAGCGCCCTAATATCCTTGTCAATAATGTACTAGAAAGACTTCATTTAAATGCTTCTTTTGAAAAATAAGGCATCTATAATATAGGGACAACAAGAATGATTGAAAAAACCAGCCATAATACACTGCCAAACATCCTAATGACTCTAACTTTATACTTGTGAAGCCCAATATGCTTACCTGCAGCTCAGGAACAATAGTTCCCCTTTCTGGACAGGATCCTCCAAATGATGTAAGTGGAGAAGGAAGCACAATAGGGTTTGGGCTGATGAAGTTGGAAATATCACAGGACGGTGTGTCTGATACAGTTCTCTGCATGATTACTTTTTCCACCACAATAAACTGATTCCAGGGCAACCAGAGTGTTCTCTTTTCAGACAGGAAAGGTGAACGGTCAAAGAGCAAGATGACAGAGATACCACCAATGGCTACGAGGTCAAAGCTAAGAAGAAAAAAAAAAGGAGAGGAAAAGGAGGAAGAGAAAGAAGACGAGGAGGATGGAGAGGGGAGCATGAGGAGAAGGAGAAACATCATGAATGACATGAGCAGTCAAAAAACCCACCAAATTTTAAAATAAAAATAGGTCAATGATAGCTTTCTTTATTACTTTTGGGAAATTATATCCACTTTTATTTTCTGTTTTACAAATTTCCAATCACTTGGTGTTCATTTCATGGATGATTTCTTTTTATCATTCAGTAGGCTTTTGATATCGGATTTTGTACAGGTAGTTGATATTCACCAGACTCAAAAATAACAATTTTCATATTGTCTTAAACAAAATCATTACATGTATTTTTTGTAAAGCCAAATCTGACAATACTGCTTCCCCTTGTGTTAAGGATCACACAAAGATGACTAGCTAATATTTTTCAGGATTTTAAATAAGCATATTCATCCTGATAAACTCTATAAATAACTATATATAGTATATAGGTATATTTACAAATATGCATATATATGTATAAAAGGAAAGAGCCAAAGGTTAAATGTCTTGTCCAGGGTCACAGACACAGTGTCAGAAACCATACAGTGTCTCTAACATAACTTTGGGAGAAACATACCAGCACAGGAAAAGTGTTCAGGGAAATTAGAACTAAACCATGCATGAACCTCCTGCAGCTAACAACCATCTTCAGCTACTGATTGTGCTTGAATTCTATATTTAGGATTTCTGATTCTGGCTTCTTACTGAAAGACAATTGGTAACTCTTCCTACTCATCTCTGCCTCCAGCTCTTCTGTATCTCTGACAAAAGAAGACTATCTCTTCTGTAAGCCAACTATGTCCTGCAATAGAAGTGTTCTCTGACAAGACTATTGTGTTGGAGCATAAAAGCCTCAGATTTCATTTCATTCTGCACTGATGGTTCCACCTCACTTCTTTTTTAAGTATAATGATGTCTTTGAGGTAATGTACTTGAAAACACTCAGAAAGACAGAATATGATAAAAAGTAACAAAATGATGAATTATTATCATTATATCTTAAAAATGGATAAAAGACAATATGATGCTCCTTAATATTCTAAGCAATCCAAGTCCTTAAGAGAACAATATAAGCACATCCCTACATTAGAAATTGTCCTTCAGTAAAAACACTTTTTCAATGCTAAAAAGCCTGATAGGGAAGCCAATCAAACTATGGACATCTTACCACTTCCTTTATATGACATTTATTAGGGTTAGTCAAGTATTATCATTCATTTTTTGTTGACGAAATTTTCCAGGTAAAGATAATGAATAGTAGCAAAGGATGGATAATATTATATTGTTATTGTTGCCTTTTTAGTGAAGTAGCAGTAATATTAAGATGGATCCCAAAAGGAGAATTTTATGAACTGAATTAGGAAATAATCTTGGTTTGAACTCAAAAGTAAATCCAAACAGCTTGTAATTTTAGACAGAATGGTTGAATTCATGATAGCATAGGAGCAGTTTAAGACAAATGTCATGGTGGAAAGTATACTATGTGTCAAGAAATCTTTCTTTTGATCACCTTTTACAAAGACATGATCTCATGTACTTTGTCAAATTCATTTGCTTTGTACGAACATTAAGCCTTGACTCCTTAAAATTAGAGTGCTTATTTATTGAAAAAAGAAACAAACAATGACAATAACAAATATGAAGACACAAAAGGTCAATAAATCATCCTAATAATAACATACCTATCTAGGAATATTCATGTTTCTACAAAGATTAAGCAGACAGAGCAGTCACTATTTTTGTGTGGGAAGAGTGAGTTTGACTTTAAACACATCTCAGCTTGAGTCTTATTTCTATCATATTAACTTTGTGTCTGAATTAGTTTTTTAAATATCTGTGAGCTGTAGTTACATATTATTAATAAGAGATCTACTATTACATGTTTATATTTACAGCTATATAGTAATGAACACATTACTTCTGTAAATAAACAAGGAATGTATATATATACATAACATATATAATATATATATTATAGAAGTTAGATCTTGTTGTCTAAATACCTACACTTAACATATAAATGTTCTAGTTTCTCTATCTTCTTGGAGAGCATTGACTAATGCTTCTTTTTTTCCCACCTGGTTGTACATAGGAAATATTGCCTGGCTTACTCATTGACATGGAAGTAGAAGGCAGATTTATGCAATAAAACTAGTGTCAACCATTGCAATGCCAAATAGAATGGCCTCAGAATGACTTGTTCTTTAACATTTTTCCTGTCATAAATCCCCTCCATTTATATATTAAGAATATGTTCTCATGTTATGTGACAGGGAGTATAAAAGCCCCAAGAAGGGTCGTTTCTAGACTTTCCCCAATTTATAAGATGTCAAACCAGTCCAGTACATAGGTGGAAAATTACTGAAACCTCTCTGGTACCTTATGATATCCATCAATAGGGATAGATCAGAGGAAACTGTCTTTATCTTCCAGTCTTTAGAGAAGGTTCCTGAAACACCTAGTATTTCTCAGGAACCTACTTAATTTTTTTTATTATTATTTTCTTAATTATTATGTGTTTTAAATTTTATACATCAGCCATGGGTTCCCCTATCGTTCCCCCTCCTTGCCCCACCCCCACCTTCCTCCCAGCCCCTCCCCTCCATTCCCATGTCCTCCAGGATCAAGGCACCCCTGGGGATTCATTTAAACCTGGTGGATTCAGTACAGGCAGGTCCTGTCACCTCCTTCCAGACTGAGCAAAGTGTCCCTGTGTAAGCCCAATGTTTCAAACAGGCAGGTCATGCACTAAGGACAGATCCTCGTCCCACAGACTGGGTGCCTCCCAAGCAGATCAAGCTATTCAATTGTCTCACTTATCCAGAGGGCCTGATCCAGCTGGGGGCTCCACAGCCTTTGGTTAATAATTTATGTGCTTCCATTCGTTTGGCTATTTGTCCCTGTGCTTTTTGCAATCTTGCATTCAACAATTCACGCTCTTGCAGACCCTCCTCTTTCTCGACAGTTGGACACCTGGAGCTCCACCTGGGGCCTGGCTGAGGATCTCTGCATCCACTTCCATCAGTTATTGGACGAGAGTTCCAGCACAACAGTAGGGTGTTTAGCCATCTGATCACAGGACTAGGTCAGATCAGGCTTTCTCTCCACCATTGACAGCAGTCTACAGAGGATGTATCATTGTGGATTTCTGGGGACCTCTCGAGCACTCTGCCTATTCCTGTTCTCATTTGGTCTTCATTTATTATGGTCTGTTATTCCTTGTTCTCCCTTTCTGTTCTTGATCCAGCTGGGATCTCCTCCTCCCATAAGCTTTCTTTCCATCAAATCTTGCCCTTCATTACTCCCACTGTCGTCCAGGTTGTTCATGTAGATCTCATCCATTTCTCTGTCATTGGGTGATCCCTGTGTCTTTCCTAGGGTCCCATTTTCTAGGTAGCCTCCCTGGAGTTGTGTAGCAGTCTAGTCATCTTTGTTTTACATCTAGTATACTCCTATGAGTGAGTACATACCATGTTTGTCCTTCTGAGTCTGGGTTACCTCACTCAGGATGATTTTTTCTAGATCCATCCATTTGCCTGCAAACCTCATGATGTCATTGTTTTTCTCTGCTGAGTAGTACTCCATTGTGTATATGTACCATATTTTCTTTATCCATTCTTCAGTTGAAGGGCATCTAGGTTGTTTCCAGGTTCTGGCTATTACAAACAAAGCTGATACAAACATAGCTGAACAAATGCCCTTGTGGTATGATTGAGCATGCCTTGGGTATATGCCCAAGAGTGCTACAGCTGGGTCTTGGGGGAGATGGATTCCCAATTTTCTAAGGAAGTGCCATATTGATTTCCAAAGTGGCTGTACAAGCTTGCATTCCCACCATCATTGGAGGAGAGTTCCCCTTGCTCCACACCCTCTCCAGCATAAGCTGTCTTCTGTGCTTTTGATCTTAGCCATTCTGACAGGTGTAAGGTGGTATCTCAGAGTCGTTTTGATTTGCATTTCCTGGATAATTAGGGATGTTGAGCAATTCCTTAAATGTCTTTCAGCCATTTGAACTTCCTCTGAGGAGAATTCTCTGTTTAGTTCTATAGCCCATTTCTTAATTGGACTGTTGGGCATTTTGATGTCTAATTTCTTGAGTTCTTTATATATTCTGAATATCAGCCCTCTGTCAGATGTGGGGTTGGTGAAGACCTTTTCCCATTCTGTAGGCTGTCGCTTTGTCTTGTTGACCATGTCCTTTGTTCTACAAAAGCTTCTCAGTTTCAACAGGTCCCATTGATTGTTTCTCTCAGTGTCTGTGCTACTGGTGTTATATTTAGAAAGTGATCTCCAGTGCCAATGCGTACAAGAGTACTTCCTACTTTCTCTACTATCAGGTTCAGAGTAGCTGGATTTATGTTGAGGTCTTTGATCCACTTGGATTTAAGTTTTATGCATGGTGACAGATATGGATCTATTTGCAGCCTTCTACACATTGACATCCAGTTATGCCAGCACCATTTGTTGAAGATGCTTTCTTTTTTCCATTGAACATTTTTGGCTTCTTTGTCAAAAATTGTATGTTCATAGGTGTGCGGGTTAATGTCAGGGTCTTCAATTCGATTCCATTGGTCCACATGTCAGTTTTTATGCCAGTACCAAGTTGTTTTTATTATAGTAGCTCTATAATAGAGCTAGAGGTTGTGGATTGTGATGCATCCAGAGGTTATTTTATTGTACAGGAGTCTTTTGGCTATCCTGGGTTTTTTGTTTTTCCATATGAAGTTGAGTATTATTCTTTCCAGATCTGTGAAGAATTGTGTTGGTAATTTGATAGGAATTGCATTGAATCTGTAGATTGCTTTTGTTAAGACCGCCATTTTTACTATGTTAATCCTGCCTATCCATGAGCATGGGAGATATTTCCATTTTCTGACATCTTCTTCAATTTCTTTTTTCAGGGACTTAAAGTTCTTGTCATATAGGTCCTTCACATGCTTAGTTAGAGTAACCCCAAGGTATTTTATATCATTTGTGGCTATTGTAAAGGGTGATGTATCTCTGATTTCCTTCTCAGCCTGTTTCTCTACTGTATATAGGAGGGCTATTGATTTTTCTTAGTTGATCTTGTATCCTGCAATGTTGCTGAAGGTTTTTATTAGCTGTATCAGTTCCTTGGTTGAATTTTTGGGGTCACTCATGTATACTAACATGTCATCTGCAAATAGGGAGAGCTTGACTTCTTCCTTTCCAATTTGTATCCCCTTAATCTCTTTATGTTGTCTTATAGCTCTGGATAGAACTTCAAGTACTATATTGAATAAGTATGGGGAGAGGGGACAGCCTTGCCTTGTTCCTGATTTTAGTGGTATTGATTTGAGTTTCTCTCCATTTAATTTGATGTTGGCTGTTGGCTTGCTATAGATTGCCTTTATTATGTTTAGGTATGTTCCCTTTATTCCTGATCGCTCCAAGACCTTTATCATGAAGGGGTGTTGGATTTTGTCAAATGCCTTTTCTGCATCTAGTGAGATGATCATGTGGTTTTTTCTTTGAGTTTGTTTATATGGTGTATTACATTAACGAACTTTAGTATGTTGAACCTCCCTTGCATCCCTGGGATGAAGCCTACTTGATTATGGTGGATAATTGTTTTGATGTGTTCTTGGAGTCTGTTTGCCAGAATTTCATTGCGTATTTTTGCATCAATGTTCATGAGGATGATCGGTCTGTAGTTTTCTTTCTTTGTTGCATCTTTGTTTGGTTTAGGAATCAGGGTAATTGTAGCCTCATTGAAGGAGTTTGGTAATGTACCTTCTGCTTCTATTGTGTGGAACAATTTAAAGAGTATTGGTATTAAGTCTTCTTTGAAGATCTGGTAGAATTCTGCAGTGAAACCATCAGTTCCAGGGCTTTTTTTGGTTGGGAGACTTTTAATGGCTGATTCAATTTCCTTAGGGATAATTGGACTATTTAATTGGTTTATCTGGTCTTGATTTAACTTAGGTATGTGGTACCTATCCAGAAAATTATCCATTTCTTTTAGATTTTCCCATTTTGTGGAGTAGAGATTTTTGAAGTATGACCTGATGATTCTCTGGATTTCCTCATTGTCTGTTGTTATGTCCCCCTTTTCATTTCTGATTTTGTTAATTTGGATGCTCTCTCTCTCTGTCTTTTGGTTAGTTTGGATAATGGCTTGTCTATCTTGTTAATCTTCTCAAAGAACCAACTCTTTGTTTCATTAATCCTTTGTATTGTTCTCTTTATTTCTATTTTATTGATTTCAGCTCTCAATTTGATAATTTCCTGGCATCTGTTCCTCCTGGGAGACTTTGCTTCTTCCTGTTCAAGGGCTTTCAGGTGTGCTGTCAAGTCACTAGCCTGAGATTTCTTCAGCTTCTTTATGTGGGCATTCAGTGCTATGAATTTCCCTCTTAGCACTGCTTTCATAGTATCCCGTAAGTTTGGGTATGTGGTGTATTCATTTTCATTGATCTCTAGGAAGTCTTTAATTTCTTTCTTTATTTCTTCCTTAACCCATTGGTGATTCAGTTGAGCATTATTCAGTTTCCATGAGATTGTAGGATTTCTGTAGTTTTTTCTGTTGTTGAAATCTAACTTTAAACCATGGTGGTCTGATAGAACACAGGAGGTTATTCCAATTGTTTTGTATCTGTTGAGATTTGCTTTGTG
This sequence comes from Onychomys torridus, assembly GCF_903995425.1. Classification (NCBI taxonomy): domain Eukaryota; kingdom Metazoa; phylum Chordata; class Mammalia; order Rodentia; family Cricetidae; genus Onychomys; species Onychomys torridus. The sequence goes on from NC_050466.1 coordinate 24,125,273, forward strand.
GCCAAGTATGTGGTCGATTTTAGAGAAGGTTCCATGGGGTGCTGAGAAGAAAGTATATTCTTTTTTGCTTTGGTGGAATGTTCTGTAGATATCGATTAAGTCCATTTGAGCCATAACATCAGTTAAGTCCATTACGTCTCTGTTAAGTTTCAATTTGGCCGATCTGTCCAGAAGTGAAAGTGGGGTGTTGAAGTCTCCCACTATTAATGTGTGGGGTTTTATGTGAGTTAAGCTTTAGTAATGTTTCTTTTACATATGTGGGTGCCCTTGTGTTTGGTGCATAAATGTTCAGAATTGAGACTTCATCTTGGTGGAGCTTTCCTGCGATGAGTATGTAATGTCCTTCATCATCTCTTTTGATTGACTTTAGTTTGAAGTCTATTTTGCTGGATATTAGGATGGCTACACCAGCTTGCTTCTTAAGACCATTTGATTGGAAAGTCTTTTCCCAGCCTTTTATTCTTAGGAGGTGTCTGTCTTTGAATTTGAGGTGTGTTTCTTGTATGCAGCAGAAAGATGGGTCCTGTTTTCGTATCCATTCTGTTAGTCTGTGTCTTTTTATAGGTGAACTAAGTCTATTGATATTAAGGGATATTAATGATGAGTGATTGTTCGTTCCTATTGTTATTTTTATTTTTTGGTGGTAATGTGTGTATACTTCTCCTCTTTGGGGTTTACTGCTGTGGTGTTATCTATTGCCTGTGTTTTCATGGTTGTGTCTGCCTTCCTTAGGTTGGAATTTTCCTTCTAGTGCTTTCTGTAGGGCTGGGTTTGTGGATAAGTATTGCTTAAGTCTGGTTTTGTCTTGAAAGGTCTTGTTCACTCCATCTATGATGATTGAAAGTTTTGTTGGGTATATTAGTCTAGGCTGGCATCCATGGTCTATTAGTGTCTGCATTATATCTGTCCAGGTCCTTCTGGCTTTCAAAGTCTCCATTGAGAAATTAGGTATTATTCTGATGGGTTTGCCTTTATAAGTCACTTGGCCTTTTTCCTTTGCTGCCCTTAATATTCTTTCTTTATTCTGTACGTTTAGTTGTTTAATTATTATGTGGCGAGGGGACTTTTTTTGGGGGTCTAGTCTGTTTGGTGTTCTATAGGCTTCTTGTATCTTCATAGGCATTTTCTTCTTTAAGTTGGGAAAGTTTTCTTCTATGATCTTGTTAAATATATTTTCTGTGCCTTTGAGTTGGTATTCTTCTCCTTCCTCTATCCCTATTATTTGTAGGTTAGGTCTTTTCATGGTGTCCCAAATTTCTTGAACATTTTGGGTCATGACTTTGTTGGTTTTAGTGTTTTCTTTGACTGATGAATCTATTTCTTCTAACGTACCTTCAACACCAGAGGTCCTCTCTTCCATCTCTTGCATTCTGTTGTTAGCCCAAGATAGTGATGCTGCTGGTGGGAATTGTAAGCACTGCAGCAGATTCTTGGGACAGACACATGGAGACAGAAAGCCTTCTCAGCACCTGGCATCTCCCACTCTGTCTACTTGGTATCTACATGTTAGTACTGGCTTCTCTATAGACTTTTTTTTTTGATACAGGGTTTCTCTGTGTAGCTTTTCACCTTTCCTGGAACTCACTCTGTAGCCCAGGTGGGCCTCGAACTCACAGAGATCCGCCTGGCTCTGTCTCCCGAGTGCTGGTATTAAAGGTGTGCACCACCTCCACCCAGCTATAGTCCTTATTTTTGGATGTATTTTCCATATGATATTTTACTTTAGGAATGTACTTAGTCTGGGGTAGCAACAAGTAGACATATAAAAGAAAAATCTTGTCACAGTCACGTTATGTCTAAGAAATGCTAATGGGACAGTCTGGATGGCATTTAGGGTACATATTTTGAACGTATATACTCTTTACGGATCCCAACAAGAATGTCATTGCCAGAGGCAACTCATGCTAGTATCTCCCATTTACATAAACCAGTTTTCCACAGAAAGCTCATCAGAGTAAGGGCTTGGCATTTTAAACACAAAGTGTACAAATGTCAACAAAATTATTGTCTTTAATGTGTTCTGTAATCAGGAAATAGAAGCTTTTAGACATTTTAGACATTAAGATTCTTTTACATTCTTTTATAAATATACAATGAAGCATTGATTCAAATTGAGGCCTCCATCACACCCCCATGACAGGTCATAAAAAGTTTAAGAAACAATTCTTTTCTTGATTAATACACATGGTACCAGATACTGGCATGGCAGAGGGTAGTTTTGTATATCAGTTACTGATGAGTGAATGTGCAAAATTCTGTCATTCAATCCAAATGAGAGAAAGGTCCACTTGAAGTAACAGAGAGTTCTAATTATGGAATATTTGACAGGAAATATTGTTTCCCTAACAGCTTTGTGAAGCTTGTTATAATAACTTGATAGCTGGTTAGTAATGTAATTTACATATAAATAATTTCTAAAATCTCTAAAACCAGTTTCTTGTCTTAAGTAGGTTAAAAACCTCTTTATGGTCTTTAATTTTTACACACATTTTCTTGACAGCCAGTTGGAAAAAAATAAATTCAGCACAGCTCAAGTTGAACAATTAGCATTTCTGAAGTGGGTAGGACTAATAAGGGTTGATTGTAGGTTCTTGAAATAAGATAGTCTCTCACACTGTGATAAAGCTCTGAGCCAACAGTTCTTTTTGTGAGTACTGAAGTGGTTTGTTATGAGTAGGACGCATCAAGGGTAGCCACCTGGAGACTAGGGCACCCCAAGGCTATTATTATAGTGTTCCCAAGTGTCATAAATAGCTACCTTCAAGATGGACACATGGGTCTATTGACTCAAGGATTCTGAATAAATGTCTATTGAAGTGACAGCAGCAAAAATGTTTTGGGGAGAAAATCCTTTTCTGGAGAGAAAAGGCTTAACTTTGAGGTCATATTTCCCAGGTCTCAGAGAATCTTGGTGGTTGATACTTGACACTAACTCAGTATAGTTACATGGGTTGGCTGCGCTTGCCATACATCAGGTGAAGTCACTACAGAAACAGGTAACTTGGAAGGGGGCTTTGTTTTTGTGATGCTGGGGATCAAACTCAGGCCCTGTACATGCTGCTCTACCATTCTATTCCTCAGCTACACTTCAAATATCAGGGAAGACACATTACTTTTGAACTTTTAGAGGAAATCTTTTTACATGGTCATTTCTAAAATATCTGAAATATTTTTAGGCTTATTGGGGAAGAACAGCTTATGTATTCCATACTTCATCATTTATTATTGGCATCATCTCACTAAACTTTGAAGTTAAATTTATAAATGGAATTAAATGACCACATGCCCAGTGTTTCAAACAGGCTTGAAAATAATAGTGAAATGGTAGAAATGTGGTTTGACTTAAATTGGTAATAGAGGAAATAAATGTCACTATTTACTTTTCTGGATACAACTAAAAGGAAGATGTGCTTAGTATTGCTGTCATATTGAGTCCTGGCTTTACCTATGGCCAAATGTCAGTACTCTGCTCTTACAATCATCAGAAGCAAAAGACATACCTTCCATCTTGCCGACTGATGGTAAAGCCATAATCACTGTGATGCAAGAAACTGACATTGACTCCCACAAGAGGGGTTCCATCCATGGCCACTACTTGGCCTCGAATCACACAGGCACGCCTGCAACAAAAGATCAAAGGAAATCAAAAAAGCATGATAAAATAAGAATGTAGCTGTCAGGTTGTAGAAACTTTGGAAAATACACAAGCCTAGAGAAGAAAACAATAATTTCACCAACCACAAATAAGTACTAATAATATTTTGTGGATAGTATATTTTTTATGCATCAACATTGGGATCATATTAGTTATCATTTGCAATTCTGACATTTTAAAGTTAACATTATGTTATTAATATTATCTGATGCATTGAGAACATGTATTTATGTTATTACATTATTTATCCTTAAAGCAATATTCCATGGCTTATTTAATTCACCTTTTATTTGAAGACATGCTGTTTCTTCATTTTTTTTTCTATACTCCTTTCTTATCTCCTTAGGAGAGTGTTCTATTTGTGCAATTATACTTTTTGGCTTGTCAAAATTAAAATGAATGGCATTAGTTAATATACAAATACCTTCTAGCTATGACTGAAGTCCCTGTTGACCCTCTTCTTTCTGGTATTTTCATCACAGGTAATCAGCAGTATCACTTTTTGTGTATATTTTCTATGCAACAACTCATAAAAGAATGAATATTTTAAAGCTCATGATACACACTGCCAAATCACTGTGTCTAGAAAATAGAACCAAGTGAGCAAACTTAGTTGGGTGACACAGTGCTTGCATATACTGTGTATAGGTATGGTGCATGTTATACTTGCATGTGGAAGTCCAAGGATAATCTTGGGCATTGGTCTTCTACCTTTTGTGAGACAGTGCCTCTAGTTGACTGCTACATATATTAGACTAGCTAGAATGCTAGCTCTTGTGAATTTCTCTATCTCCACCTGCCCTCTTGTTAGAAGGGAACTGGGATTATAGATGTGTGCTATGTTGTCTGGCTTTGCATGGATTCTGTGGATATGAACTCAGCTTGCAAACTAAGTGCTTTATCTACTGAGCCATCTCTCTACCTCCTAGTTGGGTGATCTTGAAGTCTACAGTGAATATATGGTATTCTATAATGATATTATGCTTTCCTTCTCTAATTTAAGTAAAACATTTATTGATACTTCCATTTTAAATGCATAAATTTCATCTTTGCCAAAATGATATTTTATTCTAGATCCTAAACAAGACTGTTGCTGAAGGACACAGTCCATAAAAGTTCCCACTGCTTTCAGCTCTAAATTGAAAAACTGTAACATATTTTAGGAGTGTGTACCTTAAAAAGGAGGGCCATGGAATAGAATCAAAGCAAGAATTTCCTACTGGCCTGTCATTCACTGGAGGTGTGGGCAGGAGGGGAGTTTTCATCAGACTCTAGTCCTGGTTTTGGCACTTCTGAACTCTTGTTTAGGAATTATGTTCAAGGAGACAAGGCCAAAGAAATGGAATAATGTAAATGACTTTGCTAAAGCATTGAATATTATGGTTTCTTTTTCTTTTAACTACATAGGGCTCATGGTATGCTGGGAAGATAAATCTCAGATTCAGAAAGGCTATGATTTTTGGACCAACAAAGATTTTCTGATTAACTCTAATAATTTTACTCTGGGATTTTATATTCTTTCGACATAATCAACATTCAAGGCAAGTATCTGAAGGCTAATAGTAACAGAAGAGACTCTGAGAGCAGAAACTTCACAATCAAAGCATCTCCAGATGAAGACAGGTAGCAACTACAGTTTGTTTTTTTTTAAATTCTATTGCAGTTTGAGCAACTGGTTCTAATTTAAGCTGATAGGACCTATTTGGAGTTCCCTACGGATAGTGCTTAACATGAATTACAAGACACAAAATGGAAATAGTATAATTAGTGCTACCAGCATTTCTGTATATTTCCATTTTGTGATACAGATCATTGACCTGTACATTGAACACTGACACCTGCTTTGCCATGTCTGATTTTCTCAGCCACTCTCACATTACAATCCTATTGGTTCTAACATAGAAGAAACTTACAGTCCTTGTGTTCTAGATTTTGAACTATGATTGACAAATCAGACAAATCTGGTTCTAAGCCAACATAACAAGAAGGAAAAGTAAAGAAAACCTCTTCATTTCTGTAATAACAGTTTACTTTAAATTTATAATTTTTATTTTATGTATATCAGTGTTTTGCCAATATGTATATAAATGTACCACATGAGCACAGTGCCGATGGAACTGGGGTCATAGACAGTTGTGAGCTGCCATGTGAGTGCTGGGAACTCGATTTTTGTGCTCTATGAGAGCAGTGAATGATCTTAACTGCTGAGCCATTTCTCCAGTCCCTATAGTAACACTTTAGAAATCTTCACAAAATATTCAATAAGATAAATAGGGGTTATGTTGAAGAGAGTTGTGAAAACTCTCCACAAATTACTTACAGATTGGAGTTAGGAGCCTGAGGAGAGAATGTACAAGTATTGTTGGTCACTTTTGGAGCATGTATGGGTTATTTGTGAACTTGCCAAGGTTCTGTCAGTCAACTTTGTTGAGGGCTATGCCACAGCAATGCCGAACTAGTGCTTGCTGACTCTATTTAGGTAAAACAATTCTACACTCACTCATTTGATTTGCCCACATTAATCTAGATATTGTGTCTTTCTACAAGTGTACTAGACTCAATTATTTTTGTTTTTATTTTGTCAAGCCTGGTTGGCATTATTGTCTCATATTTTATGACAGACACGGATCTGTCCCTTCTTTTTTGTTGCTCTTTTATTTTCTATATGGCTTATATTTATGAAGGATCCAGGGCAGTGAGTAAAGAACTCATAAAAGCCATCATTATTCTGCACATTTCCCTGGATTCTTCTCTTCCTTCATTCTGTATCTCAGTCTGAGGAGACTTGTCTTTTGACTCTTCTGCTCCTTAATATTCCTCATATTTTATGATGCACACAGATTTGTGTGATAACTACTCATCAAAGTCATCATTATTCAAGACATTGTCTACTTGTTCTTCTCATTCATTTCAGTCTCCATCCTCCATAAATAATGTGTGCACACTTATCTTTCAACTCCCTTACTTTTTTCTCCTCATATTTTATGATCCACACCAACTTACAGAATATGATGAAACTCCATCAAATGTATTATTCTACATTTATCAATATTGAGCTTTTTTTTGTAATGGATTAGACTTTAAATGCTCTAAGCTCCCCTGTATATTGTTGTATTTTTCCTCATTATTCACACACTACATGCCATCCACTTTTTCACAGGAATAGCCCATAGTTCCTTTTATCCCTGAGTTGTCAGTACTTACTCTACTCACTGACCAATCTCAGCCATTCAGTGTCAGTGTAAATTATCTAAATTTTGGGACAATGTTAAAGTATTCTTTTTAATTTGCAGCAATTTTGACTGATATTACATATAGAAACCTAGGGGAAAATCTTCTCAGGCACACTGTTTCAAAACAAAAATTGTTGAGTCCAATCTCTCCCCTAGGGTACCCCAGTTTTAATGGCCAGTAGAGTGGATTATACTCTTTAGTTGCCATTTTGTGAACTTCAGTTTCTAAATTTAATTTGCTTCCTAATCCTAGAGGCTATCGTACATCTGTCCCCCTTTTACTTATCCACTCAGGACATTTAATTTCTGTACCATTTATATTACTTGTTTGGAGCATTATTTTTAGCAGCCTGTGTAACCCATGCATTTTCAAGACTGTGGTTGAGGAGTGAGGTACACACAGTCATGATGTATCTTTGATAAGCTCAATGCCATTCTATATACATTTGTTTATTCCCATTGTGGTATTACCCCATTTTGTATCCCAGAGAGTACCCAGATTTCTTCAATTGTATCTAATATAGGCAAATTCACTTGACTTGCCCTTGGCACGTTAAACTTGTCATATCAAAATTCCCATCAAGGTCGCTGTGGTGGTAGCATCAGCCTCTAATTCCAGCTACCCAGGAGGTTGAAGCAGGAAGATCACAAAATAAAAGGCCTGTTTGGGCTACACATTGAGTTTAAGGTCAGCCTGGTCAATACAGGTGTGGTCTTATCTCAAAATGAAAAATATTAAATGAGATGGGGGTATACATCTGGTAGCATTTATAAGGCTCTGCGTTTAATACCTAGTACCACAACAAAGCAAAATGAAACAAAATAAAACCTCAAACTATCTTAACCTCAAATCCTGGTCCTTTAAGGATCCATCCTTTCCCCCCAAACCTTGATCGTCCAATACCATAAAGAAATCTTCAGATTCTTTAAGTCAGAAAAATAAAAGATAATGTCTGGACTGTACCTATGCTGGTCCTGCACTAGCAAGTATCTGCCCAGTATAATCATGCGTGTGCGTGTGCATGCACGTGTGTGTGTGTGTGTGTGTGTGTGTGTGTGCTTATGTACTCTCAGTGTCAGGAACTGCATGCTTTGCATCTTTTTTGGGGGGCTTTCCCTTGATTGGAGACATTGATGGGATGCCTTGCTTCCTTAAATCTTCAACAAGAACATCTCCTTGCTGTGCTTGCTTAGAACAAGGTAAGTTGAATTTAGATGGTATGTCCACTGTGACTTTATAAACACATGTGGAGAAGATCATCCCTCACAAATGTCTCTTTTCCTAGTCTCTGGAGAATATAGCCTGCTTCCAAGCTATCTACCTGCTGTTACTATGCTAAAGCAGCAACCCCAAGTGAATTCTTTCTTCACTTTAACTAAATGGTGACTCTTCTAAGTGTTTGGAGTTGTATTTGAAGAACATACTTTACTGAGAGCCTTATTTAACTAACAAGCTGCTTGTTAGACAGCGCTGATGCAAAAGGTCTAATTCATTTTGTATCTGCTATTTTCATGGCACAGTCAAATTATCTCTAGCCTTCAATCAACCCTTGGTTCCATTCTACTCTGTCCTTATTTGTTGTCTTTTGTCTTCTCTGTCAAATTTCCAATATCCATTCAACACCTCTGGCAACAACATTAACCTCAAGTATAGAAGTTGGTTTGAACAGCAAGGTTGAAAACTAAATTGCTGAAAGAAGATGTAATTTACTGCATTATATTTCTGATTAAAATCTTTCACAAGGAAAATGAGGTTTAGGGCCAGAGAAGTTATAGCTATTTGCTTTTGTTGCTAACATGAGCATAAGCAATCCTTCAAGTATAACATTCCAAATAAAGGACCTCTTCAGCTGGGGGATGAAGCAGCAGGTGGACAGGTTAGGCGACTTAGTTCTCCATCGGAAGAGACAAACAGAGTCCTTTCCACAAGCTGAACACTGCACAGTAAAAAGCATTGAGAGCGCCTGGGCTGGGAGAGGTCACGTGGCTTCTTTGCTCACTAGTGTTTGAATTTTGCCCTGTAAATTCCTGAATTGATTGTCACTTTGTTCAAGTCTTCATGGGACAGAGAAAGACTGCATAATGAGGTATGTTTTGAGCATTCTTACAACATCTTATATAGGGGTTAATAATAGCATAAATCCTGCAGTTGGAAACTGTGTCATTCAGGGCAAAACACTGCTTCTGGGCCTTATTGGAATATAAACACCTCTGAGTGGTTGTAACAAAGATTTCATAAGGTTTCCATTATTCATTGCCGTCTCAAAATAAATAGGAAGGTCCTCAGGGTGCAATTTGAGATGTCAGTCCTTACGCCTCTGTGGTAATCTTTCTCTCCATAAGCCAGTGATTCTCAAACTTGATGGGATGTATACCTAAATCCCCTGGAGGGTTTGTTGAAGGAAACATTGAACTTCATTGGGCATGTCCACAGACTTTCTGATTTGGTAAGTCTGATGTGGGACCTGAAAGCTTACAGATTTAACAAGTTCCCAAGTGCTGCTGATCCTGCATGTGTAAAGGCCAAACTTTAGTGAAAGCAAGACTATCACCTAATCAGCCAATTAAGATGTATGAACTCCTGGGGAAGGAGACAAGAAGCATAGAACATAAAAAGGCAGGAAAATAAACAAACAATTAACAATCTTACTACTCTGAAATCCTTGAATTTTAACTCTTCCATAAAAGCTTCTGGGACAATTAGCATTTGGCAAGTCATGTTGAAATTGTCGTGACAAAATGATAGGTGAACCATCACATGAACTGTGGGGTACGTTCAAAACCAGAGATTGTAAAAGAGAAGTATGTTTTAACCCAACTTATCAACTCCAGATAAGTTCAAATGTTTCCTGGCCTATTGTTCTCATTATACAGTCTTCATACTCATGTCGTTGCACTTGTCATAGCCTGCCTGGAAGGACAGTTATAGATCACTTGCTCTTTCCTATTAGAGAGCCACACTGAGACCAAAAAACTATGTGATTTTCTCCACTGTGCCCTTCTGTGTACCTGGAGTACACAACACATGCTCAGGAACAATTAATAGAACTTCAGCTCTTTAAAAAAAAAAAATCTAAAGTTGTAAGGTGCTTGCATCATATCCTCAAGGCACTGCGTCAAGAATTTCAAAGACTACTTTGAGATTCCTATGTGACAGATGCCTTACAGTTCATTTGTTAGAAGCCAACATGCTCATCACAGGGATTTTGTTTGATAATTGACTGCTTTAGGGAATTAAACAATATCTGCACCATTAGGCAAAATGAATGAATAGACCTTCTCAAATGCTTAATTTATGCACACTAACCCTATTATTCATTTATATATTATCATATAATTACTATTTGATATTTCCTAATTTAAATACATTTGAAGTTTTTAAAATACAGATTTTTTTAAGTGGGAGGAGTATTTCAACAGAATACATGATGTTTTTGATAAGTTATCTAGGTCAATACAGCATTATAAAATCACTTAATGAAGTATAAACCTATGTTCATGTTTAAAAACTGTGACTGTCATGCATATTCATATGAGAGCCCAATAAATTTCGTTAGTTTTTGCTTAAATAGAGCAAGATGACTTACTCCTACTCCATTGATCACTAGCCCAAATAAATAATACTTACCAAGTGGGTAACATTCAAAGCAGCTGGGAGTATTCCCCATCTGCATTCTAGGGCAGTGGGAAAGGTGTACTATTGAAAATGCAGATAGCTTTTTAAGCAGAATTATTTTCCTCATGGCTAGTGATGTTTCAAGTAAAACAAAATGGGGGCACTCACCCTGAGGTAGGGTGGCTATTTTCCCATCTGCCCTGGTAATTGCTTGTCAAAAGTAGGCTTGCTTTGGAGGCCGGAGATCCCCAAAGTAATGGGAAAAAGATCAAGTGTTTTGAAGCAATAAGAACACTGACGACACAGTTACATTTTCAGTACTGTGTAAGTGCCAGTTTGCTTCATTTAGACACATGATTATTTTTGTCTAGAATTTGAATCCTGAAATATTTGTCCTGTAAGCCCTTGCAGCAAGTCTTGAATAGTCTGAAGTGCATTTATTTTATATATATATATATTATATATATATATATTATTTATATATATATATTTTGGTTTTTGGTTTGCTTGCATTTTGCTTATTCTAAACGTGACTCAAATGGTCTACCTTTGTAATCAGCCTTATGAGGTTTTGTTAACCTCATTAACCTCTCTTGTCATTCTCTGTGGACTTGCCTTTCATTTAATGGATAGTCATTAAATATAGGGCAGGCCCTTCTTGTTGGTCATCTCATGGGCATGAATTATTTTTCTGCTGTAAAGAAAGCAGGGCCTCGCTATAGGCACTGCTATGCTCTAGCTCTGGCTCCTTAGTAATTGCTACTGCAAATTTTCCTAAGAAATGGAATTATTTTTGGCTTTATTTAGCAGTTTTGTAAAATGGCAGTCACACTTTTTTCTTGTCTTCTTCCCTACTACCTCACGGAGATTTTAGAACAACAGTATTGTCCAGGAAAATGATGACTTTTTGAGCTGGAATTTTCAAATTATTTACTCATATGGTCTGTTAGTAAATATACATTTTATATAAATAAAATACTAAGCACTTACTATGAGGCAAGTACAGACATTTTCTTCATCTCATTTCATTTAATATCCATATAACCTTGAGAAATTTTGACTCTTAAGTTTATTATAAAAATGTAGGAACTCACTTGTGGTGGCACACACCTTTAATGCCAGAACTTTGGAAGCAGAGGCAGGTGCAAGTCTGTGAGTTTGAGGCTAGTTTGTCTAGAATTAAAAAAATAAACTCATTCTATATAGCACAGACAGTGATAAAACTGTGACAACCTCTAGATTTGCATCCAAAAGAGCCTTGGCTGTAGCAGACATCTTTCTGAGCCAAAGTGTAAATAATGGGGCTTGAAAATGAAAGTGCTCACCTGTGCAAGTGGCATAAACCTCAGGAAATCATTACCTGTATAAATAAACCAACTGCTGATCACTTTCTACGTGTGGTTCATGTAGTGGAAATTAATTACAGAACATTCTTTAAAGATTTTAAACTAATTTTTTGGGAGTGTCTCTAACTCTTTGGTCTGCTCTTGGGACCCTTTTCTTCCTACTGGCTTGCCTTGTTCAGCCTTGATATGAGGGTTTGTGCCTAGTCTTATTGTAACTTGTTAGGCCATGCTTGGTTGATATCCCTGGGAGGCCTGCTCTTTTTTTGAAGGGAAATGGAGCAGCAGTGGATCTGGGGGAGGGGAAGTGGGGAGAGTGGCAGGAGTGGAGGGAGGGGAACCTGCCATTGGGATGTATTGTACAAGAGAAGAATAAATAAATTACATGTATTTGTTTATTGTATATGAGGGGGTGAGAGATGAATGTCATAGTGTGCATATGGAGGTGTGAGCAAAGTTAGGGTTATCAACATGTGGGGCCCAGGGATCGAACTTATGTCATAAGGCTTGGCAGCAAGCACCTTCAACTACTTATCCATCTTAACTGTGCAGCTACAGAACATTCTTTCACTGACTAACCTCTATAAGGACAAAATGACTTATTGAATCAGCCAGAGAGTGACCAAAAGCACATAGTCTGACTCAGACATCGTAATAAAGATTGGAGCCTTTGGATTTCAGTCAGATAAAATACAAAAAAAATTCTTTTTGTACTCAGATGAGTTATAGTTACTGATATTCCTAATTAAAAAAATTAATTATCTCAGAACATTTGAGTTTCAGATTGTCATAATAATCCGTTAAATGCCATTTTGATAACTGCTCTGATTTCTTTTCATCCCTCCTTGTCCAAGAACACAATCAAAGAAGTGAAACTCACACTTTTTTTTTTCCTTTTTGGTACTTTTAGGTGTCGACTGCTGATTTCAGTAGCTAGTCAGCACTGTAAATCTGGGAACCTTCAGCACTTTGTAATTTTATAAATCTGTCTTGAACATGTGTTTCCTTTTTGAAAATCAGGAGATCCTGCCTTCACATGCGTAACACCTTCCACACAAATGAGATCAAAGTGCTTTATTTGCAACCATCAACAGCCTGGCTTCCCACTTAGGAAGATAAACAAATGAGGCTGCTCAGGAAAATGAAGATGAAAAGATAGAGTTCCAAGGAACCATACTCCAGCACAAGCCGGATGTGGGGATCTTCCCCGGATGTGGGGAGGTCTTTGGTAGTGCCTTTTTTTTTCTTAAAGAAATGAGGGTGAACAGGTGATATATTCGAGGATGCCAGTACCCTGTGTTCTTAGACTTCTCAGTATATTCAGTAATTGTTGTCTTGTGTGTTTATCAACCACTACTTGCATATACAGTCTGATGCTTTTTGTGTTCCTAGATTAAAAATATGTGAAAACCTGCCATTAACAAATAGTTCTTTCACAACTAACTCTTTAAAAAGTTAAACAGAAAGCATATGGATTCAAATTTATACTTAGGCAAAATTACAAATAACTATATTGTGGACATTCTGGGAGAAATTTACTTGTGAAATCTTAAAACTGAATGGTAATTCCATGGATGCTTGAATGCTGTAATAACATTGTATCTCATTTAAAAAAACTCTGAAGTACTGGCTTTCCTAATCTCTTCTTTTTAAAAATAATTCTAAATCAGTAAATGTTTGCTACCTATTGGATTCCTTTTGAGTTCAACTAATTAACTAATTGATGAAGACTGGCTATAGTTTTCCTTCTTTCATGATTAAATGGTCTAGGGCTACAGCTTATTTTCTTTCTCCAAAGCCTATTCAGTTTGTCTGAGGGATTCAGATTTTCCCAATGTACTCCTGGGTAGAGCCCTTAAGCATTTATTAGTAAAACCTAGTATAATAATTGCTAGGTAGTAATTCCTTGAGATAGTTTTGTTTTACCTTCTCATTGCACATAATGTCACAGAATCTTACTTCAAAGGCACCTAAATGTCAACAGCAGGCTCAGCTTGTGTGAAAATCTATTGTATAAGAGTCCAGGTGATAAGAAATATTCATGTACAAATCATCTGGCATACAGATGAGTGCTGTGAAGGCTCTGATCTAGTGTTGGCTCCTGAGGGATGATTCTCTGCACCACTCTGTCAAAAGTGATCATTCTCGGTCCCTGACTTTTTTTCTTAAATCTCACTTGACAGTACTTATTCCTTCCTCAATTTCTTTTTTTTTTATTACAGTCTGTGTTCCTTGCCATGCTGAAGAGATATTGTCCCCTATAGCCTAGAGCCTAGAAGAGTGTCTATCACTGGATGAACAAATGAACCACGTAAATGCTGTAATGTTCATAAATCGAAACTGAGATGGTTATCAATCCTGTGAAATTCGGGTTACCTTGAAAGAAACTGTAGGATCTATCATGATAAAATGACTCCAAAGTGTAGTTAGTGGGATTTTTTATTATGGGAAATGGGATTTTTTTCATGATTGATTTTTGCTTTGAATTCATTTACTTAGTACAAAAACTTAGTAAAAGTAAGTAAAATTTATAGCCCTAATCACCAAAGGATGAAACTGCTAGTGTATAGGCAAGCCAGTGTCTGTCTAAATATTCTTTGCATTTTTCTTGGCTGTGTCAATTTTAGCAATTCTTTGTGTTCAGCAAAACCATTTAGTCCCTTCTCTGGGTTATTGCTGAAGACCTGTTGGTTAATCTCATTTCTGTTATGGTTTAATGACTTTGTCAGATCTGCTAGGACACCTCTTGTCTTATATCAAGCTAGGTTACCTGTCTCTTCCACAAAATAATTTGAGCTTGAGAACACCGAGTTGATAAACAACAGGTTCTTTGAAAAACCTAATATTCCAGATCCACCAGACTTATTATAATTATTTTAAGTAAATATGTATTTATTTGATACTTTTTGCAGAGGATAAAATCTGGGGATTTTAACATGCTAGTGAAGTACTCTATCACAGATCTATATGCCCAGATCATTATTTCTTATTTTTAAATGGAACATAGTATTTTTGTATATTTGTGGGATACAGCATGATACTTATATACGTATAAAATGTGTAATGATCAAATCTTGCCTCTAGAATACAAACTCTGTGATTGAAAATACTGTGTTATTTATGTTTATGACCATCTATACAATTTTTGTTGCAGAACAGTTTCTCAAGAAATATTTGTAGAAGGAATGAGTGAATACAAACCTTTGCCATTCTTAAAAAATGAATCAATATTAGGACATTGCATTGTATTAAGAATGTCAGAGGGATATGATATCATTGCTATCTTCTTCTGAAGAAGAATGAAGTCATAAATTACTCTGAAAATATTAGTTTTCATAGAATATATGCTTAAAAATAATGAGTACACACCAAATGTGGTTCCTGTTAGTTTTTAGGCTCCTTTAACAGTCAACAACCTCACTAACAGTGTTCCTCTTCCTGCAACTTGCCTTTAACCTCTGTCTTCAGTCAATAACTTGTTTAGCCATTAACAAAACTTCAAATGGAATGCATCTTCAGTTCAGCAAGTACATAAAAGCATGTTTTATTAAATAAGCCATAGTAAGTAATTATGGCTATTACCAAGTATTGTGACTAATCAAGATTTTATTATTGAATGGGATACAGTAAAAGAGAAAGACAGCTTGGTTAAGAAGAGTTTTCTTCAATTTCCTATTTAAGGATGTTAAATTGCTGGGGGTTTGTCTTTTGTTTTCCAGTGAGTCAGAAAAAATAATGCATGCTAAAGTGAGTAGGTTAACAGTAATATTGATGTTGCTCCTTATTTTTAGCTTTTTTTCCCTTGGTACTAAATCTTGATTATCTAGCCCACTGAAGGTAGAAAGAATTATTGATGCTTATATATAGTTATGAATGATGTCAATTATTGGCAGCCTGTGACAGTGGTGGAAGATATTATAAGATAAAAATGAGTGATTACTTTGGTACTGCTACATAATCACTTCATCCTTTATGAATTTTGCTTCGGTGCTGTTTGGAGATTTGGAATCTTACCTTTAGGCTGGTTTTACATTTGAGAATTGGTTTACTTAAGTACTTAATAATATCTGTGCATTCTATACAACCAATATTGGCTGATTTCATTGGTAAATGTGAAAAGAGCACCTGTATTTCAAGATCACTGCAAGTAGGCCAGAAATAGTGCTGCATGCTTTTAAACCCAGCAATCATGAGATAGAGACCAAGGCATCAGGAGTTATAAGCATTCTTGGCTATGTGAGATTATGTTTCAAAACGAAAATCATTGCAGCTAAGCCACTCCATGGAACTCTCAATTTTGAACTTGCTTGTGAGGCAATATGTTAGGGAACATAGTGGCATGGTATATAAAAGACAGTTAAATATTCTTTCATATTTCACTCATCAAGAAGTGGGACCTGGGCTGGAGAGATGGCTCAGAGGTTAAGAGCACTGGCTGCTCTTCTAGAGGTCCTTCCTGAGTTCAAGTCCCAGCATCCACATGGTGACTCACAACCATCTGTAATGAGATCTGGTGCCCTCTTCTGGTCTGCAGTCATACATGCAGACAGAACACTGTGTATATAATAAATAAATAAATCTTAAAAAAAAAAAGAAGAAGTGGGACCCATACCCTCTCTTTTGAATCTGGGTGAGCTTTGTGATGGCTTTGTCCAGTAACATATAACACAAATGACATTTGGAAAATTTCTCTGCCCATTCATTAAGAGACTGGCATCTTCCATTTCTGTCTCTTGGGACATTCATTCTTAGAGTGCAGAGACATGTTATAAGAATTGTAACAAACACAAAGCTGGTTACTCAGCATGCTAGCCGGAAACTCAAATAGCTTATAGGGATGCTGAAGGTACACAGAAAGATTCCCATTGTTGTCCTATTCTTTCTAGCTGAGGCTCCAAACATAATGGAGCAGAGAAAAAAGCCATCTTGGCCATATGATATCTGAATTTCTAACCCATAGACTCATGAGATAACAATAAGAAAATATTTTAATCCATTACTAGAAGTAGTTTGCCAGATAACAACAGGTATTCAAAACATGGAGAAAGGAAATATGGCTTGACCCTAACCCTTGTAGAACTTGATTAAGGAATGTGATAAATCAGAGATAACAATATACATCCCAGTATGAAGCAAAACAAACAAACAAACAAACAAACCCACAATGTAAAAAAAGAGGTAGAAGAAATCTATCATTTTGTTTAACTTCATTTTTCTTTGTAGTTCATTAAGATCATTATGTGCTTAGTGCTGTACTGTTTTGTCCCAGTCCTAGAACTTTTCAACTAAGTGTGGATATTGCAAGAGGCCTCTCCAATTATCTTCAGAGCATTAATGTGAAATTTTAGATTCTAAATTTTTTTTTAAATTTTTTTGAGAGTTCAAAGGAATTTTATTAAGGTCAGGCAAAATTCATTTTTTAAAAACTTTTTATAGATTTAGTGTGTGTCTGTGTGTTCGTGCATATGTGCATGCATGTGTGTGTGTGTGTGTGTGTGTGTGTGTGTGTGTGTGTGTGTGATAAATATGTAGGTAGGAACAGTTGCCACAGCACATGTATGTAGGTCAGAGGATAACATTTTGGATGTTGTATCTTTCCTTCCACTTTTTTTGAGTCAGGGTTTCTCTAGTGTCTGTTGCTGTTCTGTGTACACAAGCTTCTGACCACAGCTGTGCTAGGATTACAGACGCAAGTGACCCCATCTGAACTTTTACATGGGTGTCAGAGATGAAACTTAGGTTATCAGGCTCACACTGCAAGTGCTTTAACCTGCTGAGGTATCTTCTAGGCCAAAATTACAGATTTTAAAACTGTATTTGAAATTTATGCTAGGTGAGAAATACAATAACAATATACTCTCATCATAAAAGTAGACCTTTTGTCACCTTGGTCGGACCTGAGTTCTCTGATATCATGTTTGGTGGTAACATAAGACACCATAAATCTGGGCACCTCTCTTTATATGAGTTCATTAGCCTAATGTTTGAGGAAAAGTGTGTAGTACTTTAGCCATGAAGTATATATAGGTGCTCAGTAAACTAAGGGTTAGAAATATTGTTTCTCCTGTGCTGTGGATATAACTCTGTATAAATAAAATACTGATTGGCCAGTAGCCAGGCAGGAAGTATAGGTGGGACAAGGAGAGAAGAGAATTCTGGGAATTAGAATGCTGAGGCTGAGAGACCTGCCATTGGCTGCCAGGACAAGGAAGATGTAAGGTACTGGTAAGCCACGAGCCACGTGGCAAAGTATAGATTAATAGAAATGGGCTGAATATAAGAGTAAGATCTAGACAATGGTAGGCCTGAGCTAATGGCCAAGCAGTTTAAATAATATAAGCATCTGTGTGTTTATTTTATAAGTGGGTTGTCCGACTAACAAGGCTTGGCAGGGGCTGGAGAGAAGGTCTCCAGTTACACTTCTGTTAATGCATTTTTTTTCTCTTTGAGATAGGGTCCTGGAGCTGGCTCCATAGACCAGGCTGGCCTCAAATTCAGAGATCTGCCTGGCTCTGCCTCCTGAGTGCTGGGATTAAAGGTGTGTGCCATCACCGCCCATTTACTATTTCATTTTTATCTTTTCTCTATTTTAAAGCCAAAATGAAAGTTCAGAAATTAAGTAAAATGATAACCAATATATGAAGACAATTGGACAAAGTTATCAGCCACATAGTCTTTAAATCTTTTCAAGGAAAGCCACAGAAATTCTGTAGATCAGAGGTGACAAACTCAGAGGCCAATAGGAAAACACGTCACCAGGAAAGTGGGAAATGGCCCACGTCTAAGGGAAACAGTGATGAACTAGACAGGCATTGCATGTCCTATCCTGAGGAACCACTGTCCCTCAGCTCCAGACCATCTATGCCATAATTATTTGCCTGGTGGTGCTTAGCTTTGTGAATTTTCTAGAAGCATTTTATATTCCAATTTTTACATTTGGTCTTTCACTTCATAAATGTTGGGCTAAACAAAATACAACTGTGGAATAATTTTGAACAACATCTGATAAAGACACTTGACAAAGACTAATGTGCGAATCAACCTCTCATAGTTACTAACTAGATAAATGAGTTTGGCCAGACCTCCTGTCAGTGGTTTCACTAACCCTGGTAAGATGTTGTTTTTAAATGCACTTCTCCATTAGTGATGGTGAGTGAAATGTCTGGCTTTGCAAATTACTGCTGTCATTTAGTTTAATGTACTCTTGTTTTTACATATTTATAAAAACCTTTTACATTATTAATAGTGATTAAATGCTTAGACACTAAAGATCAATAATGCTTCTGTTCACCTATTTACACTATTAAAAAGTAATAAGTAATACAGGGTGCATAGACTATGTGGTTGACTTTGTAGTCATGTTTGGAGCAGATTGAAGACAAGAAAGAAACTTGAGCTACACGGTCAGTTGTATTTAGGGGAAAAAAAAGAGTAATTGAGTTAGCTTTCCTAGAGACTTTTCTGTGGTCAATTTGTGTCTTCACAGACATTATACCATCACTGTGTGGAATAGAATATTTGCTTAACTATGTAAATATGTGCTGCATTTGTTTGTGTGGCAGAATAATTGCTTAACTCTGTAAAGATGTGTTGCTGCTTCACCTTGCCTGCCTAAGGCAACTGATTCTTCTAATGAAAAGCTGGACAGTCAATAGGTAGACAGAGGAGGGACAGACAGGGCTGGCTGGCAGAGAGAATAAGTAGTAGGAGGAATCTAGGCTTGAGAGAGAGAAAGAGGAAGAAAGACAGGGAGATGCCAGCCAGCCAGACAGTGAGGAAGCAGGGAAGTAGGACATACAGAATGAAAGAAAGGTAAAAAGCCGAGGCAAAATATAGATGAAGAGAAACAGGTTAATTTAAATTTAAAAAGCTAGCCAGAAACAAGCTTCAACAAAAGCTGAGCATTCATAACCATTAAGTCTCTCTGTCATGATCTGGGGACTGTTGGTATGAGAAAGCCTGCTACATTTGGTGCACAATGCAAATGTTATTTTACCTTAGCACAGTGGCTGTGCCCTAATCTACTGCTATCTCAGTCAGCAATTGCAACTCCACAGTAACCAGTAAGCAGTGGCCTGGAGGCTCTGGAAACAGCCTGGAGAGAATTCTGCCCCTGTAGGCACTGGCCCCATCACTGCTGCTAAATCTCTATCATTCTAATTATGAATAAGACTCGAGACTCAAAGGCTGGGATGAAAATCTGCCAGCTAAGAGAGCTGAGTTGTAACTAGCTAACCTCTCCTTGCTGGTGTCCATAGTAGACCTGTGCTTCCGTTTCACCAAACTGGACAAACCTATGCCACTCTAACTACTTCATGTTTCTCTATCTTTCTGAGGCTCTATGATGACTTTCTTTCAACTAGTTTCTAAGGCAACCTCCTGACCCAAGGTTAATTTTATTTAATTAACACAAATGCAAATTAGGGGTTCACAGTGTGATCAAATGTCCCTCAACACATCACAGGGCACAGAAAGTACATATCCCACATGCTTCTTTGTGCCAGTGTAGCCAATTGAGTACAGCAAAAACTACTCTCCTTATGATACACAAGGGTGTGTGCCCTTGCAACCCTTAGAAAGCTATATACTGCTCTCTGTAGCTTTACCAAATGTTCTGATTGTGGCACAATGTGCAGCAGGAAGTCAGCTGTTGGGTCATGTTTTGCTAGTAGGGAAGTGAGGCCATTAGCAATGCTTTTCTTTATCTGTCTACTGAGCTGTCTCCGAGTTATGTGACAAAAGGAAAAAATGTGATTTGGCTAATTATAGCATTTACATATCTTATAATATCTTACATATTTATCTGAGGGAAGCTAGCTTAAAGTCAAGGTTGTGTAAGAGCTATGAGTTATTTTAGAGCCACATGCTCCAGTTTTCTAACTAAACCACCATGGCTCGTGCAGTGATTTAAAGATCAGGCTTTCAGTATTAGTGTCCTTGGGTTCAAATCCAGGTTCTGACATTTATTATGACTTTGTTGAAGCCTATTTCTTAACACCTTAATTTCCTCATTTAAAAATAAAACTTTTAACAAATCACCCATGAACAGTTTTATGAGAATTAGATGAAATAACAGATCAAAGGCTAGCAGATGTCAAATACACAATAGGTACACAGTAAGTTTTGCTGTGTAACAAAATGTCCATTTCATGACATTCAATTGTGTTCATCTCCAAAGTACTTCATTATCATTAATAAAAAGTTTGTAACTCATGCTATTAAGATATTATAAAACAAACTTGTTTTTTTTTTTTTCTTCAAGACAGGGTTTCTCTGTGTAGCTTTGCACCTTTCCTGGAACTCACTTGGTAGCCCAGGCTGGCCTCGAACTCACAGAGATCCGCCTGCCTCTGCCTCCTGAGTGCTGGGATTAAAGGCGTGCGCCACCACTGCCCGGCCCAAATTGAAGGACAAGTGAAAATGGAGCAGCCAGCTGTGCTGTAATGAAAGGTTACAATACAAACTTGCTGTCTGGGTGATGTAGTCCCTTAGAATATCAGTTTCCTCATATATGAAATCTACTAAATACAACTACCCCATTTCAAGGGATACTATGAAAACAAAATGAAATAGTACAAGCTTGGCTGTTTTGCAAACTAAAAAGTATTATATGGGTGTACCAGAGAGATTGTAATTGTCATTTACATATGTGATTTAAAAAGGGACTTATTTCACCCAAAGGTAAAGCAAGGAAAAGTGAATGCACTTTTTTTTTTTGTCAGAGAAAAGACAGTTGGATGGCTTGTATTCATGTACTCTCCCTGGACATCTTTTCTGACAGCCAGGACTCTAATAGTAGAGACCACTGGATGGAGACCCATCATTTTGAATTTAAATGTGACTTGCAGAGCCAAATGATAACTTGGAGCCTTTTACAAAAGAATGGGAAAACTCAATCAAACCAGGAGGAGGACAGGGGCATTAACTACTAAAAGTAATAGTTTTCTTCACTGTGTGAGTGCCTAGCAAGCATTGCTGAAGCGTGAAGCTGAACCACAGGGGTTTAAGTTTGTTTTGACTTTTCTAAGTTTATTGCTCAAATGCCCTGCTCTGGGTCACTTGTCTGCTGTCTCTCTCAGGTCTTGACTTTCTCTCCTTATTGAATCCAACATGTTTTTCAACACATCTCAAGTCATGAAGGTTATTTTTCTCTTAATTCTCACCCCCCCCCCCTTTTTTGAACTGAATTCTCCTCAAGTATGGAGAAAGCTATAGAGTTGACTTGCCCTCTACCTTAAATAGGAAAATGGAGATAATGACTGCTTTCAATTATTTTTGTTCTTTTGTGTTCCAGAAATAATTCTCCAATATCTAAATAATTCCATTGATTACATCCATCTGAAAGAAGGACCAGAGTTGTTATTAATCTAGGAAAAAGTTTCAAATCTTTTGGTGGAAGACAACCTTTGTCTAGAGTCCCTAGAAGAAAAACACTTCCTTGAGATATGTTGGCATTGGATTTAGGTTATGTTGGAAGCTGAAAAGTCAGAATGACACAGTAATAAAATAAAGAAAAAAAATGGCTTCAATGAGAGTTCTAGTATTCAACTGAAGAGAAGGGAACTGAATAAAGTTTTTATGTACATCTTTATTTTTCCCCTTCTACTGTATAAAGGTTAACATTGATTGTAATTTTCTTATATTTTCATGAGTCTGAAATTCTTGAAATACTGCATCTTCAGGATGTAGTATTTATGACACGCACATGTGTGTGTGTGTGTGTGTGTGTGTGTGTGTGTGTGTATTATGTGCCTGAGTGTATGTTTGTGTAAAAAGTGTATGCAGGAGCCTGTGGAGGTCAGAAATTGGATCTCCTGGAACTGGAGCTACAGACAGTGGTGAACCACCATGTGAGTTCTGGGAGCTGAACTTGGGTCACCTGAAAGAGCAGCAAGTGCTCTTAATCACTGGACCGTCTCTCCTGCTCCAAGGAGGACACTTTTGTGATCATAAATAATTAGACCTACAGACTTACCTACACCTAGTGATAATTATTGAAGTTTGTCATTAATAATCAAGTTTGTTATTACATTTTAAATAAGTGAATTGATTTAAATGGATTGGGCCTTGTCAGATCTTAAGAGCTAACTCATGCATTTGATACTTCAGATATTTCTCATTAAGATATTAAATCACTCAACCTTTTGATCTGGTAACACTTTTAATCATGAAGCAGAACCTAAAATTTAGCTATTGAAATACAAGATTAAAAAAAAAATCAGAAGTCAAATAGCAAGTTTGCAAATTATACTTCATTTTGTCATCAAATACTCATTTCCATATAGATATAGACATGTCCTATAACTTTTGTGATATAGAATCTAACTAATTGGCTTTTAGAATCAAATTAGTAACAGTGTAGGCATTCCAGAGAAGTCATAAGAAAGATAGCAATACTGTTGGAAAGAGTGAGAAACCACTTGAACTTTAGAAGACAATTTTAGAAGGAAAATCATGAGCACTTTTAGTAAGGACAAAATAAAGTTCTATGTACCTGCTGTCAAATGAGATCTCTTGAGGGATGACATGAGTACTGTCCTTGCCAATAAGAAATTTGATTCGATCATAGAAGAGTCTTGAAGTGTGCTGAGAGAAGAGGGGCTGGCTTTGTTGAATGAGGTCAAGAGGGTCTGGTGAGCCCTGACAGAGTGGGCTTACATAACAGTTGCTTTGTTGACAACAATCTGGGTCCACACAGTCAGTCAAACCATCTAGAAAACAAAACAAATCAATAGTGATATTTATCTTCAAGGAAAACAATATAGTAAAAAATCTGCAGAAAGATAGTAAATGCAGTTAACCAGTCATATTTGAGATGATTACATGGTTATATTTGCATGTTTCTCAGCAACTGTTACTCACTGAATTTATAGTGCACCTTAAGGAAATTCCAGCTATTTTGTTCATAAATCTTCCAGTTTTGAATTCTCTAGCATTTGTTAACTAGAGACTATAGTTTATATAGCTACAATGTATCTTTCAGTTAAAGTATTCTGTTATGTATAGTTTGTTATACTTTTCCATTTTCAACAAGAACACTGAGTCAGAATGATAACTATTTTTGTTCCTTTAAAAGTTCTATCTGTGAATATACAATTAACTAGTACCTGACAACCTGATTTTAATTGCATTTAGGATTTTCAAATGTGCAGCCAATTAACTGTGGAGCTTATTAAGTTTCCATATACCTGAATTCTACCTACTGAACTGGAATTTCTCTTTGTTCCAAGATTGTACACACTTAATATGGTGATTCTGAAGCATATTAAAGTAGCAGATTATCTTTTTATTTTATTTTAGGAATTTATAAAACAATGAGAGTTTATGCAATTACTGCCAAACCTAATATCCGCCAACATAACGAGTCACTTTTTTCCCTCTGGGGGCCTTCACCATTTTCAATGGACTCCTAAATTCATTGTTGGATGAAGGAAAAATGAGTCACATAAAAGTTTCACTCTTTGAAAAGGAGTGATGAAGGACACAAGACCTATGGAAGTGAGGACTGACTATTTAGAACTGTAATACGTACAAAATGCTTTGTTAGTTTATTGGGGAGGTAATGAAAGAAAACGACCTCTATTCCGCTAGAGATTCTGGACTTAGTGGAATAAAATAGGTGTTTAAACAGCTGACTCTGATACCAGACAAATATGAGAACTCTAGTTCTAATCGACGAAGTGGTTGGAATGATTAATTGAGCATATGGCCACTTCATATCTAATAAGCGAAAAATTTAAAGTCTTTCCAAGGTCCTTAGGGCAGGCAAGTGGCTCTAATTCAGTTGTTTAACAAGGGTAAATATAAAGACGCTAATCTTAGCTTGCAGTGGAACCGAGAGGTTCAGGTGGATTACTGGCTCCTTAAGACTGATGATTAAAGTTACAGGTACTGATTTCCTACAGCAATTTGGCTTGCTCTCCCTCCCTCACTTGGCTGCTCCAGTTGAACTACAGGAGGACATCCCATAGCTGGGGGCAATGAACATGAGCAACACATAGAGAGCAGGCATTTGGAAGAGTAGCTTTGGGGCACCTAGGAAGATATTTTCCCCTACATGTAGTCTTTTCAAATTCCCTGTACCATAGACAATACTTCTTTAAGAGCATGAATTGTTGAGACCAAGATTGGAGAGGCACAGGGACAAATAGCCAAATGAATGGAAGCACATGAATTATGAACCAAAGGCTGAGGAGCCCCCAGCTGGATCAGGCCCTCTGGATAAGTGAGACAATTGAATAGCTTGAACTGTTTGGGAGGCACCCAGGCTGTGGGACCCGGACCTGTCCTTAGTCCATGAGCTGGCTGTTTAGAACCTTGGGCTTATACAGGGACACTTTGCTCAGCCTGGAAGGAGGGGACTGGACCTGCCTGGACTGAATCCACCAGGTTGAATTGAATCCCCAGGGGAGTCTTGGCCCTGGAGGAGATGGAAATGGAGGGGAGGGGCTGGGGGAAAGGTGGGGGCGCGGCGGGAGGGGGGAGGAAAGGGGAACCCATGGCTAATGTGTAAAATTAAAACACAACTATAATTTAAAAAAAGTTAAAAAAAGATATTCACAAAGAAAAAAAATAAAATGAAATTTGCTTTTTCCTTGTTTAGTCAACTTTTGACATACTTTTTTTCTGTTTCTCCATGAACACATTTCTTTTTCACTTATGACTAACATGTAGCTTTGTTTCAAAAAAATAAGTCCTGTTCTTCCACAATTTATAAAAATCTATTAGCAGACATTCCCTGGATTTTAGATGACATTACTACCTCTTTCTTTTGATAAGATGTTTTCAGTCGCTTATTGGCACATTATCTCTTCTGCTAATTAAACATCTGAATGTATAGAAAAGTTGGCAAAAACATCAGATGGATTAAAAGTGTTTTTCTAATGTTTGCTATTGGTGTTTCATACTCCAAATAATGAAAAATAAGAGTGCCAAATGCAAATTCATCTTTATCTTACATTTTATTGAATAGCGATTTTTTTTATTATTGGCATAACGTACATGGAATCACCTAATGTTGTGCTTGTTAAATATTAACAAATGCACTGATAATAGTTTTGCACAGTGACAGGCCTCATCCAATCAACTATGATTCAGACTTATTATGGAAAATAAATTGATTTTAAATAAATAGTAATGTCATAGTAATCTTCAAAACTGGATTCTGAAACTAAGCATTGAACTAATTTAAAATTGGTAATGATATTTACATCCAGTTATGTGATATAGAATTCAAGGTAATCTCTTATATTTAGTAATTGCCTATTGTATAAAGAGCTGACCCTATGAGATTTCCTTTTCTGAAAACAATAGTAAGGCACTGTTGAATTTAGAAAAGTAGCAGGAAAACAGATCAACAATGGCATGAAACCCTAAATTATAATTTGCAGGCAAACCCAGCACACGAGCAAAGATCTACTTACCAATTATCACATTAGATAACACCCCATAACACCCCAAACTGTATGTCTAGACTGTTACAAAGAAGTGCAAATGACAGTCACACTGGATGTGTGTATTTTTTTTTTCTTTTGGCTATTAACAGTTCTTTTATTGTTCTGAATTGGAAGCTGTGGCACCCTACTGACAGCCAAGCTCAGGGTGTCAGGTACGAACATATCATATGTTAGCTTATTTTATTTTCAGAGATTGTTTTCTTTAAGGGAATAAAAATAAAAGAGAGCAAAAAAGGGAGGTCACATTGTCTTGGAAGACTAAACATGATGTTCATTGACCCTAAGTTTGCTAACCAATTTGGGTCTATTCCAATTGACTCAATTCATGCTGATGAAAAGCAAGGATACTGTTTGTTTCTATGTGATCAAGTAATCACTAGTAAATGTTTGCTTATAGATGTGTGCCCTTGATTGGAAAAGAGAATAGAAAAGGAGACATGAACAATATAGGAGAAACTCATGTTGGCCTAAACTCTAATTAACTTACTCACAGTACCCATACTATTGTTTTGATAATAACGAACAACTAAGTTTTGGTGGGGTATCCCAAAGAATTTTCAACCCTGTGTGAACTAGTTAATATTTTCTAAGTATTAGTTACTTTCAAATGTATCATCTCAGTTAACTTCTGCAACACATTTTTACATAGATATTCTTAAGTTCATTTTACAAATAGAGGAAAAGAGGCTGTTATCCCATAGTTTTAAGGTATATGGGAGTCAAATTAACATATAGTGTTCTGTTTAGAAATCTTAGTTTAATGTTACCATCTAAGCATCGAGTTGTAGCATGAATCTTTAAGAGTCTTATTAATAAAATCAAACCTAAGCCAGGTATTGGTGTGAATGCTGAATGATCAGAGAAGCAGAACAAGCCACAGCTATCTCACCTCGACAGTTCTTTAGCTGATCCTGTTTCCTCAGACTGGAAGCCTCTGAGTCCTCCTATCCGAATGGATGTCAGCTGAACTGTACTGCTCAAAGCCTAAAAGCTTAACCAGCCAAACGCTTCTAGTTTTCACACCTGACATACCTTTCTGCTTTCTGCCATCACTTCCTGGGATTAAAGGCGTGAGTCACCAAATTTGGCTGTATCCTTGAACAGATGGATTTCTGGCTCTGGAATGCTAGGATTAAAGGTGTGTGCTACCTCTGCCTATCCTCATGTTTAATATTGTGGCTGTTCTGTCTCTGACCCCAGATAAGTTTATTAAGGTGCACAATATTTTGGAAAACACAATACCACCACATCGAGTATTACTAGAACTGACATAGGCTGTAGGATTTCTAAGTCCCTGACTATATATAGCTATTCAGAGCATGTGAACCAACTAAGCTAAAAAACTCAGACAACTTTGATTCCAAAGTATACTTTGGCACCTACAATCTATATGACTCTGGATAATGAAATTCTACTCCTGGACTCTCAGTTTCCTTACCTATCAGTTGTGGGGAACAACGTGTTCCATAAAGAGTTGCAAGGTTCATATATTGTAATGATTCTAAATACAACACTATATGCTTTCAGAGTAATATGAACATAGCATGAAGGATCTCATACTGAGGTTAGTAAGAAAGGACAAATACTTCATGATTCCTCTTATATGAGGAATGTAATCAAACATAAAAGTAAATGACATAGCTGGGTGGTGGTGGTGCATGCCTTTAATCCCAGCACTAGGGAGGCAGAGGCAGGTGGATCTCTGTGAGTTTGAGGCCAGCCTGGGCTACAGAGCGAGATCCAGGAAAGGCACCAAAACTACACAGAGAAACCTTGTCTCGAAAAACCAAAAAAAAAAAAAAAAAAAAAAAAGTAAATGACATAACAGCATTTTC
Source organism: Onychomys torridus (assembly GCF_903995425.1). Lineage (NCBI taxonomy): Eukaryota > Metazoa > Chordata > Mammalia > Rodentia > Cricetidae > Onychomys > Onychomys torridus. The sequence goes on from NC_050466.1 coordinate 24,153,411, forward strand.
TAGAAGATGTGACATGCAGCTATATGGAGTCATTCATTCAATGCTATAAAGTTATAGATGATGAACAGTCTCATGTGTATAATAATATGCACTCAAAATTTCATTACATGGTAGATCTTAAAAATTACAAAGACAGAAGGTAACTTTGGGGGTGTTAGATGTGTTTGTAGCCTTGATAATGGTCGAAGTAACTGAAGTATATATAAAATCATTAAGACTTTTAAAATTATTTTGTTTTTTATGCCATTTGAAACCCAGTAAAGTTGGAAAGATAATTACGAAGAATTTGCACACTGTCTAGTTTGTTGCTAGTAGTTAATAAATGTTAGCTATTATTATTATTTTTTTTTTGAGGCAAGGTTTCTCTGTGTAGTTTTGGTGCCTGTCCTGGGTCTCTCTCTGTAGGCCAGGCTGGCCTCAAACTGATAGAGATCCACCTGGCTCTGCCTTCCAAGTGCTGGTATTAAAGGCATGTGCCACCACTGCCTGGCTAGCTATTATTATTACAAGTTCTGGACTATAGAGACTACAAGGTATCTAGGCATAGAGTCTTAGAGGTGGGTGCCAATGGTTTACATTAATAGTTTAAAATGAAATAGCCTTAATACTGTTCAGTATAATCAGTTCATTGGAATGTGTTCAATTACAAACAAACTTTGAGTAGATAGGCCCCTATGTGATGCTCAGTTGGTAGACACTATATTAATATGACAGAAACTATTCATTCATTAAATCTTATTGATTTATGGATTTGTTATCACTTGGATACAAGCTAAATTGACATTTAAATTTTTCATGGTTATAGAATAAAAGATCTGTAAATGCTAAAAATTCCTACTTTTATGACAATTGTAAATTCAGCTAGAGATTAACAAAACCTCAAATAATGTACCTAAATATATGTTAATGGATTTTCACATATTATCTTAACTAAATTATTTTATTTTAAGTAATATTCATTTCAACACTGAAAACTACATATACGAATATTGAGTAGCAGCCTTAGTGGGTTAGACCCAGACACAGAACTCATAAAATACAATTACAGTTTAGATTTTCCTCCTTTTAATTCCATCTGGAAGTATATGCAATCTAGGCTTGCTATCACAACCAAGTGATGATTATTAAATTAACTGGTTGTTTGTGAATGCAGAGGTATAGTCAAAAAAGAATTATTAGGAATGTCTTTTCTGGTGATGCATCTTTTGTTCCCAAGCAAATCTTCAGACAAAATGGGAGGACCTCAACTAGAACAAATGCTGTCAATTCGTTGCTTCTTGTCTTTTATTTTCCTACATACTAAATACTGCAGCATGCTGGTGATATTCAAAACATGAGGTTCTTTGATCCATGAGCTTATGTGTGTTCATAACTCACCCATGATGCTCTTTTCTAGATATAGAAACATGACTATAAAAGAGCTTGTGAATAATTACTAGTTTTAATTGTGACTTGTTATGAAGAACACTTCCTGGAAAACCATTCTCTTTTAGGAAATTAACTTACTGATTTTGCCAACAATTATGAACACAGACCACTAGAACACTTTCTACAAGAGTAGCTGTGGCAAATATGGAGAAATATTTAAAAGACCAGAGAAAAGTGTCATTATGATTACACATCCTTATTCTACATTTTTAATAGTCTGCCATAATCTTTTTACAATACAGGTACCACTTTGCTTCCTTTAAAGTAGAGTGAGCCAGATTGTGGTTGCACACACCTTTAATCACAGTCCTCAGGAGGCAGAGGCAGGTAGATCTCTGTGAGCTCAAAAATAAATAAATAAAAAGAAAAGAAAACATTTAGGGGGTGGAGATTTGGCTCAATGCTTAAGAGCACTGGCTACTCTCAGAAGGCCGGGGTTCAAGTTCCAGCACCCACATGGCAGCTCATAACTATCTGTAACTCCAGTTCCTGGATATCTGACACCCTGATGCAGGAAAAACACCAATGCTTATAAATTTTTAAAAAAGTTTTAAAAAAAAGAGCACAGTGAAATCTTTACGATTTGACTGAAGTTCCTACAAACACGGTGTTCTGTGTGGCCTGGTCCCTGTCCACCTTTGAGTAGTGCTTGTCAACCTCCACGAAAGCTCAGTGTTGGACATGTTAACCTCAATGTTTCTATTGTTTTCAATATCCTTCCTAGAACCATGTGAGGACTTCCTTATTTCCCAGATTTGGTTATGCCCTCCATGCACATTTATTCACTCTCAAATCTTTATGACACTCTTCCAGTTTTAAAATATGTAAACATTTGTTAGGATCTTTGTTTAGTATCTGTTTGTTGTTGGAGCACAAGCTTCATGAAAGCAGAAACTTACCTTGTTTGTTGGTTGCTTTCTAATACTAAGAAAACACTTGAAAAAAAGGCAGTAATGAATGAATGAAAATCTAGGTACTCAGCATGGAACTTTTGACTGAAAGGTAGACATTTGATATATCACGTGGATCCATGCTAAACAATTTAACTTTATTCAAAGCTGGGAGTCTCTAGTTCTGTGTTCTCCAGTATGTAGCCTGATGTGGCAATTGTACATTTGAGATGTTACTAGTGGGATTGAAAACAGCTGGATTTTATGTTAAAATACATATGGCTACTGCATAGACAGTGAAAATTTAATGTTTCCAAATCTTTTGATATTGGATGATGTTTAAATTAACCCAAGCATTATAAAATGGTTTAAATTTTTTACCATCAGATTTGTTACTTTTTTGCCTATTGTACATTATATCATTGATTTTTATAGTTAAAAATTCCCTTTTCATTGTAACATTTGTAATTTGTGTTTTCTTTTGCATTGAATTTATTAATCCAGCTGGGGTATATTCATTCTTCTTCTTGCTTTTTTTTTTTTTTTTCTTTTTCGAGACAGGATTTCTCTGTAGCTTTGGTGCCTGTCCTGGAACTCGCTTTGTAGACCAGGCTGGCCTCGAACTCACAGAGATCCACCTGCCTCTGCCTCCCGAGGGCTGGGATCAAAGGCATGAGCCACCACCGCCTGGCTTTTCAGTATTCTTGCTTTTTTAGGTACATGGTATAAATTAAAAATCTAAGTTTGTTTCTTAATAGTTGTCGCAATACCATATATTTCAAAATGATTCTTTTTCCTGCTGACAATTTTTGGGTTTGTGTATGTGGTGTGCATATGTTTGTTTGTATTCATGTGTCTATGTGTACATATGTATGGGTATGATTGTAGAGTCCACAGGTTGATATTGGCCGTCTTCCTCAATTGTTCTACCTTATTTAAAAATTATTTGTTACTTTTTAATGTGTGAGTGAGTATGTGTGTGTGCATTTGGTCATGCTTGTGCACATATGTTGTATGTGTGGGGATATGCATGCTACACTGTTAATGTGGAGATCAGAGGACAACTTTGTGGCATTGGTTCTGGGGATTTGGAGATTGAACTCAGGCTCTTTATGGGCTGAGCCATCTTATTGGATCTCCTCTTTTTTGTTTGTTTGTTTTGTTTTCATTTTTTGAGACAAGCTGTGTCACTGAACCTGGAGTTCATGGAGCAATTTGGCTAGGCTAGCTGGCTAACAAGTGTTAAGGATTTTCCTTTTTCTACTCCAACAGTGAGATTTCAGGTGCCTGTTGCCACTCTAGGCCTTTATGCTTTAGAATGGGTACTGGAGATCGGATTCAGGTCTTCAGGCTTCTGTGGTGAGCACTTTACTGAGCTATATCTCCAGCTCCTTCACACTGACTTTTGGATGCTGATTTAATGATATAATAAATTTAAATTTGTGCCTGGGCATGTTCCCAGGCTTTTATTTGGTTGTGTTGATCTGTCTATTCTTACATCAGCACCGCTTTTATTTTTTTATTATTATTATGGGTGCTTTGTAATAGACTTTGTTGTTGATAGCTCCCCTTACTATTTGTTTTAGTTATTTGGATGCAGCTAATACATTGCTTATTTTTTTTCTCCCTGGGCTTGTAAAAGTTGGTGATCATATTTTCAAAATTTCAATTCAAGACACATGACTAACAAATCATAAAGCGAACACATGATGTATGTCTCCTGTATGAATAGGACTCTGCAGATGCTAAGTGCTTAAAGGGATAACTTTGGTCACAGTATTTGAAAGAGTTGTGACTTTTATAGTAATTAGTACTTAGAATAAGAGACATTTCTTTCTTTTTTTTAATGTTAGGAAAAAAATCCAAAGTTTATTTGTTCTCAGCTTTTACTCTTTGAGGACCTCTTAGGTAGCTTATGGGGAAGCTGTGTCACCTACATATTCAATGCAGCCCAATTACTTACTAAGAGTCACAATGCATTGAAATCAGAGTGTAACTAAAGTCAAAGCTGCAGGATGTAACAGTGGTTCTAATGAATATTCAATGGTGATTAGGATGCAAGAAAAATCCCAAACAGTTTTAAGTATCAGGTGTAATATGGAGTAATCAGGTAGCAGCTACTTGAAACAACTGCTTGAAAGTGATGTGTTTTTGATTGGAAGATTTCTTTAGAATTGCATTTTAAAAATTAGGATTACTTTTTTCAGGAATGTTCAATTGGCACTTTTTGATTTAATTAAAACACATACAAATATACAAACAAAGATACTAATCATTTGTCATAGTCAGCTAAACAAACTCTGTCATTTTGAGAATCTGGAAAGCTGAGATCACCAAACAAAGGACCTTTAATGTATTCTTTGGGTTAGTATATAAATATTGAAGAAATGGAATTATAGGTTTAAAATCCTAGTCATGGGACTTTTAGTGTTGCTCAATGTATCTTTCTTTCTTAAAGTGGAGGCCAATCTATATTTGTCATCAATATTATCTTAGACTCACTAAAAGAAAAATGGTAATTGAAACTCTCATGGAGCTTCTAACCTGAGTCCCTAAAGAGACACTCATCAGCTATGCTTAGCTCTTATCAGGCTTTTGATTTTCAATTTGCATATAGATACACAGTTTGAACGAATGTTCAGAGGTCAACACACATTCAGTAAATTCTTCTATTTTTTTGTAACCACATATTCCATAGACATTGAGAATTGGTGATTCAATAATTCATTAATGTTTAATTGATCCATTCATTAAACATTTTTGGCTGCCTTCATGTGACCTTGAAGCCATAAAGATGCTTGATAATTAAATATTCCATTATTTTTATTACTTGATAAAGTCAGGAAACTTATTTTGGTCTGACTTTAATTGATCCAGAAATTATAAATGCATAGGTTATTAACATATTTTGTGAATATATCTCTTCAATCAACATATCAGATAGTAAATCTCTATCAAGTATACCAATGAGGTGCATCACCTGGCTTTACACTCAAAATCTCTTGGTTCCTTGCTATATAATCTTTATAAACTTATTTTATTTTTTGGTGCCTAGTTTGATAATTTGTAAATATCATCAATTGAGGTTCCTACACCCAACAGGTTACATTAGATACCACATATAAGATTCTTAGCATAGTTCCTGGTTCATAGTAAATTCTGTATACAAGTGATTTACTGTCCTTATCAAATATATTTGGCAAATAGCTATGGCACGTGTGTCAAACCTGACACATATCAAGTAAAACAGAAAGATATATAAATAAGTATGCAACTGTATGGTGTATACTATAAGCACCAGGGGAAATGGAGGAAGCAGAAGTCAGAGACTTCATGGAAGATGTGGGCAGAGAAATATGAGTGAAGAGAAGGCATCCCAGAAAAGATGCATATAATGAAAACAGGGAAAGTAAACATGAGTCTTAGAGGGCCAGAAACCTTGGCCAAGCAGATGAAAAAGAAAAACTTATTCTGCATCCCAAACGAGGTTTTCAATTTATATAGGTAGGAAATAGTATTTTTAGAAATAAAGTTGTACTCCCCCAATCTCTCCCCTCCCTCTCTCTGTTGTCCTCCATTATATTTCTTGTGGTTACTTTAACTATCTCATTTAAAACTTATAACCACATTCTATGCACTTAATTCTAATTTTCCCATCCATAACATATAAAGGAAGAAACTTCTTTTGCTTGTGTTTGTGTATATGATGTGCATGTGTACGTATACGTGTGTGTGTGTGTGTGTGTGTGTGTGTGTGTGTGTGTGTGTGTGTTTAAGCACATGTGTAGAGGACTGAAGATGACATTGTATGTCTGCCTTAATTACTCTTCACTTTATTTATTGAGGCAGAGTCTCTCAAACAATCCAGACTTGACCAATTTGGGTTAGATTAGCTAGGGAGATTGCTACAGGGATTCCTATCTTTGCCTAAACACGAACTGGTCACTTATGGGCTTAAGTTCATTATTTGGATAGAAATAATAAGAAATGTAATTGTCTCACAAATACAGAAAATAAGACCCACATTTAATAATCTACTTCTTTTTAACCCAAAGTATTGTAATTAGAAAAGCATTTTGTTAATTTCTTCTTTTCTTGCCTAGAAAGTATACAAAAGTTATGTCAAACTGAATTATCACAATGATCTTAAGTTGTCAGATGTTAATGTGACAAAATGAAATATGTTCTTTGTTCTTAATTACTTAATTATTTAGAGCCCCCTCTCGTGTCTCTTAGTAATACTTGATGACTTTCAGAGGACACATACAATTTCTAGTATATTTTTGTAATTAAGAACTGAACATGATGTTTTATTTATTAGTTTTGAGACACACTCTGTACCTATTTATGGTTTACAATTAAATGAGATATAATACATGCAAAACATTTGGAACATTGCCCAGCCGTAGTATTTTTCCATAAACAATATCTCTAAAGTATTATTGAAATTTAAAATAGTATAACTTCATATACCTCAATAATATTGATACTTAGGATTCTTAATTTTGTCCTTGGCCAGATTGGTCAACGCTGTGCTAGATGCAAGTCTGTTGCTTTCTTACATGAATGTTTTGTAAGTGACTCACCTCCATCATTGTCCAAGTTGTCTCCACAAAGCATTTCCATGACAATGTTGCAGCCTGTCCCACTCCAACCAACCTGACACACACAGTGCCAACCATTTTGATCCAGGGTACATCGTCCATTTCCAAAGCAGAGCCCTGGACAGCCATCTGAAAAGACAGCAGGGAGTAACAATCACAGAGATATCAGAATGGGATTGGCCAACAGTGATATATCTGCCCACAGGGAAGAATCTAATCATCTGGGCTCCGTTCAGATGAGGTGCTGAATAAATGCAAGAGGAGCTTGCTTACTTGCAACACCTTCCCAGGGAACTTGTTATCCCTGACTTTGCAGTGTTTTTCCTTAGAGAGCCAATTAAGTGTTATTAATGCTAACCCCAATTCCCAACCTCTGGTTCGGATAGGAGGAAAACTGTGGTGGGGACAAGAGATGTGTTTTTTGTTTCTTTTTGAAAAACGTATCTCCTCATCTCTATCAAAACTGGATAGATGATGCTGTATCTAGTTACGACCAGTAAGTTGTAGAAAGACAGCAGTTTCTATGAGGAGAAACTTTTTTCAACTACTTCTAGCCTGTGATGATTTCCCCCTGTGATCTAGTGCTTCAGGACATGGGTATGTTGGGTTGTAATTCAGATCACACCATGGTGTATTTGCTTATTCCTTAGAAATGTGCTGCACTTGTTTTGTGTCTATTCAGATTTTCAAGATTATTATTGATCTGAAGGCTAAGCACTGGGAATTTTACTTCTGCAGTATCTCTTGTAAAAGCCAGTATATTACTGTGTTTATAATAATAATATTAAGTACTCAGAAAATGTTTATGGGATTAAAATATGCTATACATACACTTTCATAATTATAGAGAATAACTGGAAAAATATAGTCAAGAGAAAGTATAGTATTTGAATATTTATTTAGTTAATTACTAAAGCACAAACACAAGCAATGATACTTCTTTTTTTTAGTACCTGATGAAAACTGTCTTACTCTTTCTATGAGTAGTTCAGAGGTAGGCTCTATTAAAAGGAAACTGTGCATGTTCTAAGTGATCAGTGGCAGATATATGGGCACAATAATAACAATAATAATAATGATATACATATCTTGAATATTTTCCCAATAGTCATACAAGACCACACCTGGCTTTTACTAGGGGTAGTCCAATCAACATTCTTTTTACTATATGTCTTCAAAAGGAAATTTCAGAAGGATAAATATAAACGTAGGTTTAAAAATATTATAGAAGTAACCCCATCTTCTTTTCAAATGGTTTTACAAGTAATTATCAATAGCCCAGAGGAAGAAAATAATACTTTAAAATAGCAGATTTCAGACAGAAAGAATGAAAAGTTTTATGAGTATCATATCTCCAAGTCATGACACAGAGTGAGTATACGTAGCCTTGAGAAAGGAATTTCTCTACTTCTTTTCTAATGGGTACTCAATGGAGAAAATAAAACTCAAGGTGATTTGGGACAGAAAAACACTACACATCTGACAGAAAATCCCTTGTTGTTTCTGTCAAAGGCAAATCCCTGGAGGGACAAAGGATAAGGCACTTGTAAGGGGAAAATTCTGCCCTTAGAAGGACAGAAGAATTTTATATGTGGACAGAGAAATATATTGTTTTGAAGAATACTTCACCTGTCTATCTCAACACACCTTATTTAATAATTGTCTGTAGACATGTGTGTGTATACGTGCAACCCTTCCCCACAATTTTTTTAACAAAAGAATGCATAAAAAGAGTCCTTAAAAATTGCCAGTTTATTCTATACTGTAGCAACAGTGACTTGGGTGTTAGAAAAACAAGTTATTGTCTAGTCTCATTAGTATAAACACAGCAGTATTACATTTAAATAAAGTTACCCAAAGTAAAAACCAGAGACAAACTAACCAAGCAACCAAATGAAACAAAGAAACAAAACCAAGACACCACCCTTGTTCTCCCACAGGCACATTTCTTTGAAAGCACATTTTTGCTATTAAGAAAAAGTCTTACCTCGAACAGCATCTAAGTAGTGAGCTAAAGGGTAGGGAAAAGAATGATTGAATGAATTTCTGGGAGACCAAAATGATACAACATATACTAATGTTTTACCATCTGTTGTCTGCCTTGTTGAAATGCCTACAGCTCAAAAATTGGTACCCTGCCCTGTGTATTTTGTGAATAATATTTTCTGTGGGAAAATTATTAATATCTTTTCTGCAAGAAACACTATTAGGCTTCCTTAAAAAGTGTCATATTTCACTAAAAGTATAAGAACTTCATTTCTCACATTTCAGTAATAACTTCTATGAAAGGGACTAACTTTATCTTCTTATTAGGAATGTCTTTAGAAGGGAGTTATGGAGCAACTACCTTTGGTAATTATCATAATATTTAGTCTCATGTGAAGGCAATAAACTTACTATAGTACAGACTGTAATTACTTAAGCTTCATAAGAATCACCCATCACCACCTTTTTAATGAATCTTAAATATTTCCACAGTCATAGAACAAGACTTACTGCACCTGTAGTAGAATAGAATGCAATTTATTTAAATCACATGTATGTATATATTACATATACATATATATTATGCATTGCTTTGACAGATCCAACCATTGCAACAAAATCATATCACCTAGAAGTGAAAGCCATAGTACAGTATACAAGGGGGAAAATGCTGACAATGAACTGCATATCAAAAACATTACTCAAGGCAGGCTAATGTTCAGGAGTTCATTAACACAAACATGAACAATATCTTTTTGTGTAATTTTATGTATATATTTGAACTGTCTTTTTTCTCTTAAGAGAGAAAAAACATGAAGTTTGGTGAGTAGGGAGATGGGAGGTTATTGAAGAGTTAGGAGAGGAGAAAGGATATGATAACATATATTATACAAATAATTTAAAAATAAAAAGAAATTACCCAAAACAAAGGATAACTGTAGCCTTTGGTTGGTGCACAGTTTTTTTTCTAGTCATGGAAATGCCAATGCAACACTGTGATCCATTTCCTTAGTAGAACAATGGGAATTGTACAATTGTACTTATTCCATTGTACATGTACAGTGGTTAGTTCTGAATGTAACTTCACACATCTTAGAATTATCTGGGAAGAGAGTCTCAATAATGTATTTTTTGGATCAGGTTGGTCTGTGGGAATGCCTATGGGAGATTATCTTGATGACATTAATTGAGATGGGAAGATTGACCTAATATGGGTGGTATCATTTCCTATGCAGGACCCTGAACTGTATAAGAAAGGAAAAAGTGAGCTGAGCACAAGCATGCATACATTCACTGTGCTCTGTTTCTGACTATGTATGTGATATGCCTAACTCCTAAAAGCTCCTGCTAATGTGAATTCCTTAATATGATAAATTGTAACCTGGAACTGTGAGCGAAAATACAAGTTGCTTTTCTCAAGGTATTTTATCACAGAAACCATAAATACTATTAAGGCAAAATATAAGAAACCTTTGTGGCAGATATGTACACAAATAGAATATTTTGATTAAAAAACTATTTTACATTAGAAATCTTAATTATTAGTAATATCTTTTATATTGTGAATATCACATGATATATTAATTATTACATAGGTATGCCCTGTCTACAGAGTGTTCTGTCTGGCTACAGCTTGAAAATTTGTAAATTTATGACAAGGCTGTGAGAAAGGGTCAATAATCAGCATAAACTCTGTACTACTGAACAAAGATAGACAACTGAATACAGATATTCTATTGATAATAGGTCAGGAGTGCCTTTTCATATACATTAAAGACAGCCTCTAATGATATCAAATGGGTTCTGATAAAGTAGTCACATTTAATGAAATTTGTCTGTAGGTGCTTTCAACAAAAATAACCTATACTTTTCAAAAGGGAAAATGGACAGTGAATGTTAATGTCAACAAAAGCACTTGTCTTATTAACTAATGACACTTTATTCCACTGTATCATCTTTCATTTGAGTAACTCAAAGTGGTTGAAAGCAGACAATATAAGGAACACTGAAGTAATCAGTACAATACTATTAAAGAAGAAACCTCCCAGTTCACACAAAAAAAATGTACCAAGTGTTTCTTTCTCCCCTTTTCTCCAACTTCAAATTCTATGACTATCATGGCAACTAACTCACTAGAATTCTCTTACTTGTTCAATTATCCAAACTTACTTAGTCAAAGTATACTGATACTTACCAATTGTGCAGTGGTCGCCCTCCCATCCAGGGCTACACTCACATTTTCCATCTTTGCACTGACCATGCTCAGCACAGTGAGAGTGACAGGAACGTTCTTCACATGTTGGTCCTACCCAGCCTTCTTCACATTGGCATATTCCCCTTGAGCAGACACCATGGCTACCACATTCCATGGTACAGAGCTCTGTGGAAATTCAAAGAAGGCATGTTAACACATTTAGTTAAAGTGAACAACCATTCATTTCTAAAGTTATCAGAATGAACAACACATCACAAGCTACACTGATAACAAAATATCACTTACATTTCTTGTATCTGAGTAAACATACAAGGGACTTTCCAAAGAAGGAGAAGTCTATAAAATTATGATGTCATCAAGACTTAGAAAGGAAGTGTATGTCCAACAAATATCTGAGAGGATTCCTTCAAAGTTCATTAGATAATATTGAGTTATTTTATGATACTATATGCATTCACAGTGGATGATGACACAGTAAAATAGTATTCTCAGCTTACTCAGGAAGACAACATTGAAAAAAACTAACATAATAAAATTTATAATACACAAAATGCAAAGCTCCCAATGACATCAATCAGCTGGTTTCTCTGATCACACAATCAATATTTGTATTTATTTTAAGCATATGAAATGACTCCTGGTTGATTAAAGTACACAGCCTTCTTTTCCTGAAATGCTATTCAGTGTTTAGCCAATATAATGACAGTGTGTGCTGTCTTTGCTGAAGTTGTCTGCTTTGTCTCCTTGACTTTTTGATGAGAAATGTTGAATATTAATAAAATCCTGACAGTAGATAAACCAAAATAAGTGCTTGGCAAGCTTCTTTCTTATCTAATTCTTCTACTAGAGGAAAAGGGACAAAAGCTTATTGAAGGAATCCAATATGTTTGGGTTTTAATGGTCATATGTCCTTGAAAGGAAAAAAGGGTATTCTGGAAGTTGAGTTGTCATTTTTATAGCCTAAAATTTAAAATTAATTTTGATATTAAGAATTATTCAGTTCCAATAATATTAATAAATTCGATAGATATCATGATAATTTTCAGGATGGGATGATATCTTTATGATAAAGCAATACCTGTAGAGATTTTTAATCCTCAATTGATTTGTTCACTAATTTATTATTATGTTTTGTATATGTAGTATGTGTGTTCACATGTGTGTGGCTGCATATATGCAGGTTTCCATGCACATGTGTGTATCTATGTGTGGAGGTCAGAGTTTGATATTACATAACGTTGTTGATGGCTTGCTACTTTCTTCACTTTTGCTGAACCCCCAGCTCACCATTTTGGCTAATGTAGTGATCCACCTTGCCCCAAGGATCCCCTGCTTCTGCTTCCTGAGTTCTGTGGTTACAGGTGGACTAGCACACCTACCGTGCTTTGTTATGTGGTGTTGAAGATAGAAACTCTAGTCCCCAGTCTTGCAGAACATGTAGTTTATACACTGCGCTATCTTTCAAGCCTCTGATTATTTTTTTTGCATGCTTGGGATTGATGGAAAGTAGGGGGTTTGAAATATGAAATAAGAATGTCTGAGCCAGGTGATGGTGGCACATGCCTTTAATCCCAGCACTTGGAAGGCAGAGCCCAGCGGATCTCTGTGAGTTCAAGGCCAGCCTCGTCTACAGAGTGAGATCCAGGATAGGCTCCAAAGCAACAGACAGAGAAAGTCAGTCTGGAGAAAAAAACCAAAAAAAAAAAAATGTCTGATATCTCTGGTTAATATCTTTGAACAATTTGTTAAATTTGTTAATAACAATTTGTTATTCCAGAAGGAATAACATGTACATCTCTAGTGGCTGGTGGACTGATTGGAGATATATTTTAAAGATATAATCAATGGGAGTTTCTCAAGTTTTAATATGCAGGATAAAAGAAAGTTTAAGTTAATAAAAATAGCAATAAATAAATTGATAATGCTGCTATGTATGAAATGAAAAATGTTTGGGAACTCACAAATAGAACACAAAACATATTAGCTTTATGATATGTATACTGAGTTATGTGAAAATATCAGTTAATTACTAGAATATATGTGTTTGACAGGCTAGGTCTGGAGATATAAATTTGGCAATCTTTAGTATATAGGTAATGGAAATAGTTGGAACACTGAAAGAGATATATGATAGCAGAACCTCTGAAATGTACTCTGAAACTAAGTAGGCTGTTATGGAATTGACACAATTGTTATTTGCTAATAAAAATAACGTACAAAAATATCATGAAGAAAAGGAAGCACTATTGAAGGATACTGAAAAAAAATGCAATGTGATTTAGGAAGAACTCCAATGGGACTGTGGTTTAACTTTTGTCAGACACAGTATGAGAAGTGCCCATGAGTCTAGAAAGAGTTGTCCTGATAAAGTAGTAGCTGTAGGACTAAGTAAAAGTACCACAAGGGCATTTGTTAAACTATGTTCATACCAGCATTGTTTGTTATAGCCAGAACCTGGAAACAACCTAGATGCCCTTCAACTGAAGAATGGATAAAGAAAATATGCACATATACACAATGGAGTACTACTCAGCAGAGAGAAACAATGACATCATGAGTTTTGCAGGCAAATGGAAAAACAATATCTTATTTGCCTAGATCAATAAAGTTGATAATTTCTTTGTGGTGAGTGGTCAATCAAGCCCCAAATACAGAGGGAGGAGTCTATTAACTAATATTGGGATTGTAAAGTAGGAAATTAGTACAAATGTGTTGGCTTTTTGTCATTGCATTTGAACATGTTATGAAATAGGCAATAACTATAAAACCACAACATGTATTTATAACAACACAAATTAAAAGAAACTGGATAGCGTATAAAGAGTTCTATCCCACAGCATATAATATTCTCATAAGGAAAACTCTAGTCTCAGATGGCTATACTTGTAAATATATCAAAGTTTGAAGGATGAAAAGATTAATAAACCTGGGTTGGGGATTTAGCTCAATGGTAGAGTGCTTGCCTAGCAAGTGCAAGGCCGTGGGTTCGAGCCTCAGCTCCAAAAAAAATTAATAATCCTGAATCAAATTTCCCAAAGAATAGAAGAAGAGGAGATTATTTAAAATGTGTCCTATGAAGTCACTATAAACTACATGTAAAATTCTAGCAAAGTTAATATATAGAAAATGTAGAATAACATGACATACTTCAGAAGACAGTATGGGAAAAGAAAAATTCACATGAAATGAAATGAATGAAATGCATGAAAATGTAATTACCACTTATCAAAACTAATGTAATGTAATTAAATCTAAAACATCTCACAAAATATGTTTGAGCCCTCTATTGAAACCAAAAAATGTTTGAAGTGAAATGAGATATGACATGAATAAAGGGAAAGCTATATGTTGTTCATGGACCAGAAAACCCAATTTTTTTTTCTGAACAGCTTTCATTTCACAGTGAAATGAATGAGTACCTTAGTATCTTTGTCTATGTGTACATTGTGTAAGTGTTTACATGTTTGTGAGAACACTGAGGAAAGAAAGAAGTTGAACAAGTTAAAATGATGCAGTGCAGTTGACAGCAGGACCAAGTATCAAAATACTACTTACTACTTATTATTACCAGGCTATACACACCCTAATCCACACAGAAAGAACACGTGACTATGGTGAGGGTGATCCTACGGACATGCAGAGGGAGTATGATGTTAAACTGAATATTCATCACAAAATCTACATTATCATGTACATTAAATTAATTTCAAATCATATGTGGAATGCTGCTGGAACACAACATTAGGAAATCATTTCAAGATTTTATGGTAGAAAATAATTTTTAAAGGAATCATCAAAATACAACTTTGAGAGTAAATTCCACTAATTTTGTGTCCATCAAAATTAATAGTTACCTACCAAAAGACAGAGAAAAGATATTCAAGTGGGTAGAATATATTACTGAAAAAGATCATGTATTTAGAATAATTTAAGAACTTCAAATTAATAATAAAAAGACCAGAAGTATGGGCATTATATAAAAGCATAACTAGATGGCCAAATTCAAATATTATCATATATCAGGGACATAAACATGAAAATAAAGAGGAAATACCTTTAGAAAAACATAATAACAGTTAAAAGTAAAATGAACAACACAAATAGTAATGTGTTACAGATAACTTGAGTGAAAAGAAAGTCCATGCACCACAGAAGGCTCTGTAGATTGGTGTGATCACTTTGGAAACATATTTGAAATTATCCACCAAAGCTGAATATATGTATATTCTGTTATGTCACAGTCATACCATTTAGGATTTTCTTGGCAGGCTGAAAACAAACACATGCTTTTCAAAAGGTATGTATAAAAGTGTTCACAGAAGAATTACTGGTGCTAGACAAAATGTGGACACATTTCAAACACTCATCAGCAATAGAATGAATAATTAGTTGTAGCAATTGTGTGAAGAAATGATAAACTGTAAGAAAATAATTAATAGCAAAATGCCACGATATGGATAAATCTGCAAAAGCAATGTTGAATGAAAGAAATTTTTAAAAACCATATATATTGTAAGACTTCATTAAGATTTTATCAAAAGCAGGCAAGTAATAGAAGTTGGGATTGTTGAATTTTGTGGCTCATTAAGTCTAGTGAGGCTGAGATAAGAGGAATGTCGCTTGAGCTATTCTGCGACACTGAAAAAAAAAAGAAAAAAGAAAAGAAAAGGAAGAAGAGCACCTATGTTCTTACCTAGGCAAAGAGAGAAAGATGGTGGAAACTGGGAATGGGTAGTTAAAGAAGAGCACTCAAGTTCTAGTCTGTATTTTTGACTTGCATGGGAATTACAAGACATTTTATAGTCTGATAAATCATAGAACTGTATGTTATGAGTTTTGTATACTTTTGTCTGGGTGGCACATTTTAATATGTTTAAAATTAAATGTAGCCACTAAAAACAGCAAGAGAACATTTCTTTCTAACTGGTAGAGTGGGGGAAAAAAAGAACACATTCAAAGTAAAGACAGAAAGGAGAAAAGTCAAAGAGAAAATTATAAATTAGAGAAACAAAAGATTATAGGATGTAAATCCAAACACATCAGTAATCCTAGTACATGAAAAATGAATTGAACTTGAATTTGAACAAGAGTTTCTGTAACTGAATGAAGAAGAAAATCTAGTATTTTCTTTCAGTCAAGAATAGATTGCTAAAACATACTAATAAAGAGAAGTCATAAATAAAAGGAAGAAGCATAATAGACAGCAACCAAGAAAAAACTGATGTATAATTTTATCAGATGATGTAGACTTCAAAGCATAAACCATTATCATGAATAAATCCAGTTACTATCTAATGACAAAAGTAAAATTCACCAGGAAGGTATAGCAATCCAGACTCTGAAAATACAGATTCAAAATACGTAAGATAAACTATGTAAAGCTTTTTGGTTTGTTTGTTTGTTTTTCAAGGCAGGGTTTCTCTGTGTAGCTTTGCGCCTTTCCTGGATCTTGCTCTGTAGACCAGGCGGGCCTTGAACTCACAAAAATCTGCCTGGCTCTGCCTCCTGAGTGCTGGGATTAAAGCTGTGTGCCACCACTGCCCGACCATAACTATGTAAAGCTTCATAGAGTTGGAGCAAGGAAAATAGATAATTTTGAAATCAGTCACGAGAAATTGAAAATTGGTGAGGATGTAGAAAATTTGAATAGACCAACAAATGTCTTTAAAATACCAGACATAAATGGAACTATGTACTATACAATATGTATTGTTTTAAGCACATGAAGAAGAATCCTATAAAGGCTGCAAAAACATTTGTCCACAAAGCTGTCTCATGTGCTATTTCAGCAGAATGCAAGAAATTTAGAAATATATAACAAAAAGGTATTACAAAACTAACATTTCAGAAAAGATTTCCTTAAACACTTTAAAATAAGTCAGGGGTTGTATCCAGAATTTGCATTGGAAATTAGAAGTAATAAAATGAAAATCATATTTTTTAAAACCTTATGAAGATAGAAAGCAAGCTGTAATTGAGCTAAAAACTTCTTCCCACGTGACTAGCTTTCCTTTGCAAGCTTCTGGGGTAAAAAGACATCAATGTACTTACCTAGCTATGAAACTTAAGAGTTTACATGGTGGTGGTGGTGGTGCACACCTTTAATCCTAGCACTCAGGAGGCAGAGGCATGTGGATCTCGGTGAGTTTAAAGGCCAGCATGCTCTACAGAGCAAATTCCAGGACAGGTTCCAAAAAAACTCTATCTCAAAAAACCAACTCCCATCCCCCCCAAAAAAAGGTCTAATACCAGTCCACATGTCAAGATTTGCCCACTGGTGATGCAGTGCCACAGTTATTATGGTGGAAACAAAACACTCTCTGATTGGATTTTAAACCTGCTCTGCAAGAGGAAATTCCTTCTGTGTACTGTAAATTCAGTCAAAAGCTCATGGCTGACGAGGCTTTAGACACTAGTTTGGATTGTACTGTATTTATTTAGGTAAAGACATGGTACCACAACACCCTTTTAAATATTTATAATTATACCCATAAACAAATGCTCCATAAACTTTAATCAGAGAGCCTTCTCTTTGCAATAAACTGCAGCAACTACTAAGAATCATGGCTATTCAAGCTGTTGCAAATGAGTGACAGTGAAGTGCTCATTCCAAGACAGGGCACTCATGTCACCCTCTCTACACTCAGGCAATATTTTAGGAAATGGGGCAGAAGGAATGTAAGTTGGGAGACAGAGGGAAAGTGTTCAAAATGCTATCTTCTGGATATAACATAACCATTGCATCATTATCTCACAGCAGCTGAAGTTGACTGGACTAGGCCTGCACAAGACTGGGTATGTCATTAGTCAATCATGATTTGGGGAGGGACTTATGAAACCACACCCCATCTTACTGATTGATTGACTACTGGTGGATTCTGAGGGAGATGCAGTCATTGTCTTCACTTGTGTATCTTGTAGGTGAGCCTACTAATTCCACACCTAGTCACACAATCTTGCTTAAAACCAGTGAGTCAAAATACAAGATAAAAAATAGATGTTTGAAAGGGATTTGTAAGGAATGAGAAGTTGTCAGGGGTAGGAGAGAGCTAGGAAAATGTGGGAAGTAACAAGAATTGATGATGTACATATATGAAATTATCAAAAAAGAAAATAAAAGTTAGAGTGAAAGCAAAAAAAAACCCTTGTAAAATGCAAATTAGGAACTTTGAGAAAATTTATAGATTCAATACATTTAGTATAAAAGAAGACCAATTAAAATATAGTATACAAAAGTGCTTGTCTCAAGAATAGAAAGCAGATAACTTTGTGTGTTCATTTCCACCTCCGTTACTGCTTTCCATCATCCTTCCACGTCTTTACCACAGTGTTCATGAATGTCCTGGCATATGCTGTCAAGAGCGTTGACAGTGCTGAGAAGAGAGGCAAACACCAGGTTCCCATCAGGGCATGCTCCAAAGTCATTATGGGTTCCTAATTGTGATGATAAAGTGTGGTTACACTGGAGACTGTGAAAGCATTTTTGACTATAGAGTTGAGAAAATTCTTGTGAACCTTACAGGCAGGTCAAACAGATGTGGAACGATTAGCTTTATATTCTGTGTGAAGCACAAAGACCTAGAAAAATGGCAGAATAATCTGCTCCTAACTTGTTAGCTTGGTTTCATTGTACTGACAACCTGAGTTTGTATCATGGACCACAAAAAAGCCATATGAAAGCACACAGGGGGAAAAATTCTGGGATTCTTTTTCTATAAATGTAAAACACATAAATAGAGAGCCTTAGTGGGCGTGGGAAATAGAGAAAGCAGGGAATACACTTGAACCTAGTGACACAGGAAAATAATTTCTGAATAGGGCCCGGATAGTGTAAGCGTTAAAACTAACAATGGATAAATGAGACCTCCAGAAACCCCCCCCCCCCCCCCAAAAAAAGTTTCTGTACAGCAAAGAACACCACCACTTGAGTGTAGAGGCAATCCATAGTACAGGAAAAATGTCTTTACATATGACAGAGGGTTAGGGTCCAGAATATATAAAAGAACTAAAAAACAAGAAAACAAATAACCCAACTAAAATTGGGCTGTGTAACTAAACAAAATTCTCACAAGAAGAAATGCAAATAGCTGAGAAACAATTTTTTTTTAAAGTTCAACCTCCTTAGTAATCAGGGAAGCACAAATTATAACTACTTTGAGATTTCATCTTACCCCAGTTAGAATGGCCGAGATTAATACAACAAATCATCAAAGATGCTAGCAAGGAAGCAGGGAAGAGGGAGCATTTATTCATTACTGGTGGGAGTACAGCCACTATAGAAATCAGTGTGGAGGTTTGAATTTGAAGAAATATGGGAGGATTTGAGGGGAGGAAATGGAAGGGAAAAATGTTGTATTTATATTTTAATCTCAAAAATAAGACAAAGAAGCTGAAAATAGATATCCCACATGACCCATCTTAGGCATATGCTCAAAGGACTCTAAATATTACTGTGAAGATCCTTGCTCATCCAGGTTTGTTGTTGTATTTTTAATAGCCAGAAATTTGAAACAGCTTAGATGTCCATAAACTGATGAATAGAGAATACGTCATACATTTATAGAATGACATATTAATCAATTGTTAAGATAAATGATATTATGAAATGTGCATGGAAATGGGTATATCTAGAAACAATAATCCTGATTGAGATAACTCAGACTCAGAAAGACAAACATCATATATTTCTTCTTTCTTGTGAATTTTAGCTTTAAATCCTCAGATGTGTTTCATTTGGAATACCCATAGAGGTCAGAAAATTACTAAGGGGCTACAGGGAATGGCTTCCAAGAGAGTGGAGAGGGATTGCACTAATATAAAGGGTGAGAAGGGAATAATTGATAGAGTTAAATTGGGGTTGGAGAAGGAAGATCAGGCTGGAGGAAGGAATATAGGGTGGAATAAATAACATTAAAGACCTTGTGAAAAGGTCACATGGAAACCTACCACTGTAGATGTTTCCTAACACACACACACACACACACACACACACACACACACACACACACACTCAAAGTTAAGATGGAGTGACTCTATAACAGGGCACTAATATCCCTACTAGATACCAAAGACTAACAAATAAAAAGCCCATTTTCAGAAATGGGCAACTTTTCCTGAAGTTGTTGGCCAGTGAGATCCCACAGACCCCTAAGCATTACAGGATGTTGCAAACTCTTGATTACTCTCTAGAGCTTGACAGTATGACCCTATTGTTGAAGACACATATAAACCTGAGTCACAGAAAATGAAAAAATCAATCTGATCTAGAAGCTTCATATCTACTGGCTAGCTTTCATAGTGGAAGGTAGTAAGTAATCTGCTGGATTTGAAAAGTGATAATGAACCTTCCAGTATTGTACTAGAGATCTTAACTAGCACAATAAAATAATCAAAAGTGTGAAAGAAGTAATGGTTGCAAGGGGAGATAGTGCTAAATATAAATGAAAACTATGAAAGATAGAAGACAATATAAGAGATTCTAGATGTGAAGTCAAACAAAAATTCCTCATGTCTATATATCAGAGATAGCTAATAAAGATGCAATTTGTAAAAAAAAAAGCCCATTCACAATAATAACAAATATACAAATATCATTACTTTACATAACATTTTTGATGATAAACTGTAAGTACCCAATGAACCAATTGAGAAATATATGTTCTATGTTCATAAGTTTAAAGTCTCACTACCTTTAGGGTATCAACATTTGTCTGTTTAGTTGTATAAATCCATATAATTCTTGTCAACATGCCAACATTTTTGTAGCATGTGAAAATCTGATCTTAAAATCCAGAAAGAATTCTGGGCATGGTGACTAAGGCCTGTAATTCTAACACTAAGGTACAAAGGTGGCTGTGGGAGATTCAAACTTCCAAAGCTACTCTGGATGGTGTACAGAGTTTTAGGCCAGAATGTGATACATGAAACCCTGTCTCAAAACACCAACTCCCTTAAAAAAAAAAAAAAAACAACCTTGTCATCCTCATGGAAAAGGAATAACCAAGAATAAACCAAATCATTTTACAGTGTGTTAGTAGGTGAGTTTAGGGCCCAACTTAAATTTTCATCAGTAGGAAAATGGATAACACATTTTAGCACAAAACTATACAAGTTAACTTGAATAATGTAGAGATACATGACTCAATATGGGGAAGCCTTCAAATCCTGATGGAAGAAGGTAGAACTCAAACACAAGATAATACAAAAATAATCTATACATATTTGCAAAGGCTAGACCTCTGTAAAAAGTGGCTAAGTTTAACATAGTGGTTTCCTTTTATACATAGATTACATTTTTAATTTATTAATTAAAGTTTTTCATTCATTTTGCATCCTGACCACAGTTTCCCCTACCTTCTTTACTCTTGCTCCATCCCACATCCACCTCTCCTCTACCCACTCCTCCCATAGGCAACAAGAAAGCATGGCACATCAAGTTGAGGCAGAACCAAGCTCCTCCCCTGCATCAAGGCCTGGCTAGGCAACCTAGCATGGTGAATAGGTTCCCAAAAGCCAGCTCATGTGCCAGGGATAGGTTCTAATCCCACTGCTACAAGCCCCACAAACAGACCAAGCTACACAACTGTCACACACATGCAGAGGGCCTAGGTCAGTCTCATGCAGGTTCCTTAGCTGTTGGTCCAGAGTGCATTAGCTACCAGAAGCCCAGGTTAGTTGTTTCTCTGGGTTCCCTTGTGATGACCTTGACCCCCTGGCTGTACAATCCTTCCTCCCTCTCTTCAACAGGACTCCTGGAGCTCAGCCCAGTGCTTAGCTGTAAATCTCTGCATCTGCTTACACCAGTTACTGGATGAAGGGCCTCTGATGACAATTAGGGTAGTCACCAATCTGATTTACTGGAGATGGCCAGTTCAGGTACCCTCTCCACTATTGGTAGGAGTCTTAGCTGGAATCATCCAAATAAAAAATGGAGGACAGATCTAAACAGAGAATTTTCAACAGAAGAATTTCAAATGGCTGAGAGAAACTTAAAGAATTGTTCAACATCCTTAGCCACCAGGGAAATTCAAATCAAAACTACTCTGAGACATCATCTATACCTGTAAAAATGGCTAAGATAAAAACATTAATGACAGCTTATGTCGGAAAGGATGTGGAGCAAGGGGAACACTCCTCCACTGCTAGTGGGAGTGAAAACTTGTACAGCCACTTTGGAAATTGATATGGTGGTTTCTCAGGAAATTGGGAAATATAGTGGTTTCCGATGTAGGGAAAGTTAGTAGAGGGGGTCATGCGCTAACTACTCTGAACATTTTACATTCTATACATGTACCAAATTACTTCAAAGTGCTCCATAATATGCTAGTAAAAATAATGATTGAACACTTTATTGAAAAAATTATACATAGAGACACTCTCTTATATTACTTATTAAAACAGTGTAATAGCTGTTTTATGCAATTTCACATACCCTAAATATTTAATAATGATTTTCAAACAAAAAATGGAAAAATGTCTTCGGGAACTGTTCTCTTGAATTAAAGAAGCAAAACCATGTCTCATTTTCTTGTGCAGTCCTTAACACTCAGCACTTGCCAGACAGAAGCCACAACTACCCGTCTGATTTACAGTTTCAGTACCACAAGTATCCAAGTGGGAAGCAATATCCTCACGAGTAAGGGAATCATCTAAGAAATAAATTACTACAAATGGAGCAGCAGATCTTAAACAATAAACATTCCTCATTTTGAAGTGCATCAATGTTTCTGCAGTTGTATCCAGTTTAAATGGGGTTTCTGGATGGATTCTGAGATGTTCTTCAATCCCCATCTACTTATAATCAGTGCGAGGGTTGGGGGGAAAACAAACACAAAATAGATTCTGGAAATTGTGTAACTTATAAACATGATAAAAATGATATCTGATCTAATATATTTGTTGCACAAAGACTTCTATTCCATGAGCAATATTTTCATCTGGTTGAAAATATATTAACATTATAGGCTGCAAAAGATGACAAAGGGATGCTAAAATACAAACATGCTTCTGTGCAAATGTATTGGAAAACAACATGAAAAATATAGGCAGACACTTTAAAATTCTATTGAGACATTTCATTTTTAATAAGTTTCTTTATGCATGTCAGCAATGAACACCATTTGGATAAATTGGACTAGGGTACAGCCGGAACACATCTTTGTTACATGCTGACAAAGAAAACTTGATTAAATAGTAAATCCTTCAGAGCAGCCCTCCAAACAGTTTCTCAAATTTACTTTTTAGATAGAAGTTCCCAGTAAACTAAACTCTCTTATTCTTGCCACCTCAACTGTGCCTTGTGTTGTGTAATCATACTATCAGGCACCCCCAAAATATTAAATCTTGTTATCTTGTCCATAACATACATTTATGTAAAAAAATGAATGCTACACCATAGCATCCTAAATAAGAATATTTCTGATATAAAGATTTTTAAACATTAATAAATTGCCCAGTATCTAGTAGAATCTGTTAAAGATCTAAGGGTATGAAGCTGGAAGTGGAAAAAAAGAAATGAGGAACTAAAAATGGGAATGAACAAACCTGAATAGATAATTACTCTCTGTTCAACTTTACTACAACTTTTTATTACCGAAGCTGTGAGAATTTTCTCAGTGACTTATGTCAATGATGCAGGAAACTGTAGGTGAAAACATTTGGCAAGCAAAGATGGACTACACAAAGTTTTTTCTTAACAATATGTATTGTTTTGCTTGATTAATTGATTCTGGTGAAGAATTTGGTCTATATATTGTACACAAAAAATACCCTTTACTGGCTCTTAAGCTACTTGGGTTGCCATTGGACCTACTGGTAAATGAATCAAGCAAGTGCACTACCATGCAGGCCCAAAGCAGTGAGGACAATCAATTACAGATGGAAACTCCCAAAACTGTGAGGCAAAATAGGCCTTTTCATTTTTACCAGTTGACTGTTTGTGGTATTTCTTACATGTGGAAAGCTGACTAACACACTGGACTTGGAGCATAAAAGCACATCTTATTTTAACACAGAAAATCTAGGATACACAAATAATACTTGTCCCTCTGTCTCCACATTACAATTGCACATCAATAAGGTTTGTTAGTCTTAATTTCATTTTACATCAGTACAATCTGACTGAAGAGGCTAGAAAACATGATCTAGCTCTGTACAATGACAACATTACAATTACAACAATTTAAAAGTATTTTTAAGAGTTATAATGACAGGTTGGGATTTAATTTCAGTACTTGGGAAGCAGACGCAGGTGGATCTCTGTGAGTTTGGATCAAACTTGGTCTCCATAGCAAGTTCCATGTCAGCCAGGGCTACATAGAGAGGCTTTGCCTCAAACAACAACAATTCTAATGATGTTTGGCTTAAAGTTTCATAGATCTTGTTTATTACAGATAGCCTTGGATTTCTCTTATAAGGTGGTTAACTGTTCTTTGGTAGAAAATTTGATGACAGAAAAATGCAAGCCTAATTTGAAACACTGAAGTCAGTAATAAAATGGTCCATTGAATTGTCATTCTATGGGAAATTTCCTTTGGAGTGATTCCTGATTCTGTGATTTTTAAGTAAAATATTCTGTATCTCTAGTAAAAAAAAAAAAAGGATAAAAACTTCTGGACTCTAATACTGGTCAGAGAATGGTAGCCAGCTCATATCTCTGGCCCTGGGAGGAGACAGGACCACCTCAACTGTATGGAGGGTCATTAATTGATTACTATCTAAACCTAGATTTAGTGTAGGCTTTTTTAAAACAAAAATATTTATTTTAGATCACAATATTTTTTATATCCTTTCTTCCTTCTCTTTCTTCTCTTCAAACCCTCCCATGTACCCCTGATGCTCTCTTTCAAATTTACGGCCCGTTTTTCTTTAGTTGTTCACACACACACACACACACACACACACACACACACACACACCTACTTGGTCTGTATAATGTTGTCAGTTTGTGTTTTCAGGGCTGTTTGATTCACTCTTCTGTAACAAGAAATTCCAGTGGGCCTATCAATTACCTGAGTAGGAAGAAGCCACCAAGGAGAAGCTGACTGTTGTAGAAGTCTTCGAAATAAATTGTATCTTGTTTTTCCTATTTTGGTATTGTCTCTTGGAGGCCTATTCTTTTTTTAAAAGGAAATGGAGTAGGAGTGGATTTGAGAGAGAGGAGGGGTGCAGGAGTGGGGGAGCTGGGAGGAGTGGAGGGAGGAGAAACTGTAGTTGAGGTGTATTTTATGAGAGAAGAATCCATTTTTAATTAAATAATAAAGAAATAAAATGTGCCATCTTAAGTCATCTGATTCCTAGATAGCATTAGAAAGTATGACTATTGTGTTAGCCTCCCCTGGTATAAATGGCATGATTCATAGTCAATAACACTTATTCTGATAGAGATACCAGATGCATCCTTGTATTCATGTCCTGGGACCCACTTTATGACATATTCATGGTAGTATCTTGACATGTTCTGACACAAATAGCATTGCTAACCATCAGTAACCTTTTTATGGACAGCTTGGTCAGTAGGTAGTAATAGCCTTTGATAAAGACAACATGTGGTTTTCTTGTATGCTACCAGTAGTAAGAAGAAAATATAACTGAGAAAGACTAGCCCAAAAAGTCATAGGTGAAAAGAAATATAGTTAACTTGAAGATATAATAAGAAAATAGAAAGAAAACTTGTCTTCTCAATGAGGAATTTTGTGTGTGTGTGTGTGTGTGTGTGTGTGTGTGTGTGTGTGTGTGTGTGTGTTTTGCTGGTGATTGAATATAGAATCTTATACATTATAGTCAAACGCTACCACTGAGCTATATTTCTAGCCTTGAGATACGTTATCAACTTCCAAAGCCATTCTCTCAGTGCTTATAAACTGTTGAGCATGTCAGCTTTCTGAGTTCTAACTCAGAAGGCAAAATGTTTGCTTCCTCCCTATTCCATCTCCTTTATCCAGATAAGTGCCAAAAACCTAAGCCTGCATACCATGACATTTTGGCCACCATTACTCTGAAGATACAAGGCCTCCACCCCACATATCTCCTCTGGAAGTGACTAATAAACTCTTATTGTTGGGCCTGCCTATTTTCTTGTTGTCTAATTCTGAAAACATAAATTTCTCTTTTCACTTTTTATCTGCCTCTTCCTAGCAGCTGCAAGATTTTCAGATTGTGTTCTCTGGTGTTGGCTGGTTTCTGCTTCTTCCAGGCTGCTGGGCATGTTTGAGTCTTTAAAGACTGATTTGTCAGAGACTGATTATCTTCAGTTTTTATTGATTATATACTCTTGTGAAGGGAGATGTCCTAGAGAATCATGTCAGTTTCTGGGTCTTCCTGAAGCTATTAAATGAGCTTCCCTATAGCATGGAGTATTTCAGTCTGGTAGGAAAACTGTTACACAACAGTCATCACCTCAGATTTTTGAATAGAGTTATTTAAATTCAGTTATGATTTATCTTGTATCACTGAACCATTCCAGTGTCGTATATATTACCTCTATGTTACTTTCAGTTGACAACTTGTTTTCTCCTTCATTGATAAAGCATACCTTTGGCTACACATTGCTATAAAAATACTTCATAGTCTCCTAAAGCATACTATAGTCAAAACTCTCATATCTTGGAACTTTAATCACTTCTGATGCAACTTCTAATTATTAGCTTTCTAACTTTGGCTTTCATTATTGCCATATTTGTATTCTTCGTATAGACAGTTTGACTACCTGTCTTATATAGGAATCATCTTCCTTTATATGCATGCAAGGCGCCTCCCTCTTTCCCCTTCCATTTCCAATGCCTTTCCTGCAGTCTTTTTCTGTTTGTCTAAATGGTACTTCAGCTCTCAGCCTGAGAAGTCCATGGACTATGATACTGTAAGGAAGGAATTGCACTTCCTCTTCTTTAGTCTTCTCTTCATATATACACCTATCATAACTGTCATACAGTCTTTCACTATAGTGTTCTATAAATATGAATTACATACCTTGAGAAAGGAAATAGTTGCACATTTTTTCCTCTTCACACATTTCTTCTACATGATAAACAGTCAATAAATATTTGTAAAATTATTTTGTTAATACATTTAACAAACTTTTATTGAGTAATCCATGTATTCTACTCCCTTTCTTGCATTCAGGCTTCCAATTTCCTCAGGGAAAATAATATTTAATATATGTTGACTATATAAATTATTGATAAACATAAAAATGCCTGAAAATTTCAAAGTTAGCATTTAGAAAATTTTGACATCATTAAAGGAAATCAAGAGGTCTAGGAGATTCAGTGGTTGACATTTGGGCTAATATTCTGTTATTCTAGTGAGAAAGCTTCTTTCTAGTTCCTATCATAGATACAAAAATAAGGCAGGAGGGTGTAGTGGATAGCCATGCCAGCATTGGCCTGGAAGTTCCAACCCCCATTGAGGCTACAGTAATGATCACGCCCACAAGGCGGGGCAAGAGGTAGACCGAGCAGAGTTCTCCAGAGAACACCACCAGACTGCACTATACCTTTGCCAGACCCTGCAACCTACCCCTTCATTTGTAAGTTACACCACAAAATAAACCTCCCTTTTAACTATGTGGAGTGGCCTTAATAATTTCACCAGTATCTGGCACCCAACGTGGGGCATGAACCCACGACCCTGAGATTAAGAGTCTCATGCTCTACCGACTGAGCTAGCCGGGTTTAGAGATGGCTCAGTGGTTAAGAGCATCGACTGCTCTTCCAGAGGTCCTGAGTTCGATTCCCAGCAACCACATGGTGGCTCACAACCACTTGCAATTAGAGGAGGGAGTTGGAGCAAACTGGTAGCAAAGCAAAACTCTCCCAAAACATCAATTTGTAATCTATTCATGCTCTGAACTATCTTCATAAGAGCTACAGAAATCAGGTGAGGGACCACAGTACCCAACTGTAGCATAATAAGGGTAGATACATTGAAAAAAAGACAGTAGACAGACAGGAAAGGAAGAGTTGTATGTCTTCCACTCCTGGCTCAATTCTAAGCAATCCATTGTATAGAGAGACAAATCATGCTTAGGGGAGGAGGAAGGAATGAACTTCAGGCTTTCGACTTGACACCAGTACTAGGCTCACCACTATGTAACACAGTATCGGGTAGAGCCCTTATATAGATAACTAATAAAAAAATCAAATAATCCTAATAAAATTAGCTAAAGACATCGACAGATATTTATCATTTATTATTACTCTTGGGTCTATCCCCAAGAGAAATGAAATCAATATGTTGATGAGACATCTGTACTCTCACATTTATTATAGAAATGTTGACTATAGCCAAGAAACTGAAAAAACCATTGAATATTTAAAAAAATATTTAACAACTGATGAAAGGATGAAGAAAATGGGATGTGCTAGTGGGATGTCTCAGTGGGTAAAGGTATGTGCCTCTAAGCCTGATGGCCTGAGTTGGATCCCAGGAATCCACATAGAGGAAAGAGAGAACTGACTCTCACGAGTCATCCTCTAACCTCCATATGCCAATTCTACCATGCACATAACAGAAATACAAACAAACAAATATGAAAATACAATAAGAGAATATGTGGTGCATATATAATAAAGCCACAAAATGAAGTCCTGCCATTTATGAAATTGTGGATGTGATTACAGGTCAATATATTAAGAGAAAAATTCCAGAAGAAATAAAAATACTACATGATCTTATTCATTAGTGTAATATAAAAATTGACTTAACAGAAACTGAAAATAGAATAGTGGTTAGCAGATATGAGGAGAAACAGTTGGGAGGGAGAAGTGGGAACTCATTGCACATTGAGGACTGGCTTATAGTTTGGAGGAAGGAAGCCCTGCTCTAATGTTACACAGAAGAGTGACAGCAAATTGTGTACTAACTAGTTAGAAGGGATTTTGAATGTTTTCACCATAAAACAGTGGTAGGAAATATATCTGAGAAGATAGATATTTATGCTGTTCTCATCATATATGTACAATTTTATGTGCTGATTAAAAAAGGAAGGCAGGTAAATGGGTAGTGTTAATTCTCTGGCACTTGTCTGACATTAACACTAAGTCAAGGTAACAAGATGAAAATATGTGGCTGTAAGATTTGGAAACAAGCTAATATGGATGATGAGTGTATAAAGTGAAAATATATTTGTCTTAAATAGTGGAATATTAGTCTATAGCAAAATCTGCTTGGTGGTGATGCATACATTTAATCCCAGTTCCTGGGGGGCAGAGGCAGGTGGATCTGAGTTCAAGGCCAGTCTGGTCTACAGAGCGAGTTTCAGGGTAGCCAAGGCTACACAGAGAAACTCTGTCTTGAAAACAAAAAAAAAAAAAAAAGGAAATTCTTTAATATGAGCTGGCAGACAGTGTGCTAAATAAAACAGGCTATCATAGAAATAGTATTACATGATCTCACTGATAGTGAAATCTAACATACACATACAGAGGCAGTGTAAAATAATGGTTGCTAAAGCCAAGATAGAGAAAGAAACATAGCAATAGGTTAAAAAACTCAAAAGTAGTGGACATGTAGGATGAACAAGTATAAAGATTTTATGTACCACATGAAGATTATAGCTATTTGAATCATATTAATGACTTTTGTTATATAAATAGATTTTAATTGATCTTGTAATAAAAATGTAATTATGTGAAATGACAAATATGTTTTACTTTGCTTCAGTATAGTGAGCACGTTATTACTAATATACATCCATTGCTTTATGTTGTACACCTCAAGTTGGAGCAATAGTAGCACTGTTGATAAAAAACACCAAACAAATGTACTAATGCCTATGAAATGCAATATCCTTTCTTATGTAATTTCGGAAATCTTCCCTTTTTGAGTATTTATGTCTGATACTCAAGAATAAACATCTGAGTTCATTTTTCATTATTTCATATCTTTATTCAGTGAGGAATTTGTTCTATAGTATCATAGGTTTAACATGGGTAAAAAAGGGTAGTAATCTAATTCTTTCTTGGTATTCCAAGATCAGTTACCACAAGTTATAACTCTTGACTACTTGTACATTGCTAATGAACATGCTAGACAAATAGAGCTACTCCTCTGAAATACAAATGTGGCATGTTCCTTTGATGTTTTATTTTCAACTTTTAAAATACAAACACAAGAGTGTCTTTTCCTTCCTTTTATTGAAAATCGATTTTTTTCTTACATAATATAACCTGATTATGGTTTCCCCTCCCTCTATTCCTCCAAGTTCCTCTCCGTCTCCCCTCCCATCCGCATCCACTCCCTTTATGTCTCTCAGAAAACAAATAGGCCCCTAAGGGATGATGATAATAATATAAAAAACTAACATAGCAGAATTGGACAAAATAAACAAACAGAAGAAAAAAGACCCCAAAAGAAGGCACAAGAATCAGAGATACACTCTATTGCATATTTAAATTCAAAGGGCAGAGCTGTTTCTTCCACTTGATTACCATTTATCTCCTTGGGAAAATTTTCCATGGGTATTTTCTGGATCATTGTTTTGTTTTACTTGCAGAGGTGTGATATGTAACACAGAGTCTTGTACATACCACACAGGTATTCCACCACTGAATTACAGTCTCTAATTTGCTTTAGGATTTGTATGCACCTCTAAGCCAATTGCCACAAGAATTCTTTAAATGAAATTAGTGAAAGTGGACTTGAAATTTGTTGAGTAAATCTTCAGTGTTCTCATTCCATGCACAACCAAGATGTGACACGATGAGAGACTAAATAATTTGATTGCAATAGTGTATATGTATAGCAAATCATCTGATTGTTCAAATTACATTATTTTCAAATCACTTCTCAGTAAAACTGGAGCAAAACAGAACAAAAAAGAAACAATTTGAAATGTAAATTTTCAAATAAGAAACTCCAGTCATGCAGCAGGCTTCCTTAAAAATCATGGAATGTGTTCACAATAAAACTTCAAATATGTTGATCACTTCTTTTAGAAATAAAAATATCCCTTTAATCTTTTTCATTTTAGCATCTAAGTCCAGGCTAAGGTTGATTTTGTTGGATCTCACAAAAAGGAATGAAGTCAAAACTCTTATTTAGGCTTTAATGTATTCAACCTTAACAAGCTTAAATATTAAAAACAGCTTTTAAAAATGAGCATATAAAATAAACAAATCATCTTTATCATGAAAGCACTCTGATTTTATGTTCCCTGCATATTTAAATGATGATCTTTTTAGAATTTTCCAAACCCTGTAACTGTCAAAATCTTAACTTTTCACTTTTTAATAAAAATGATTTCCATAAAGATTAGAAATTAATCTAACCTGGCCCTCAAACTTAATACACTTTAGTGCTGGAAGCTATAAAAATTCACCTATCTTGGTTTAATAAAGAAAGTTTTTTCAATTTAAATATACATTGCATTTAATAAGCTTGCATGATAATTTCAACAATGTTCATGGGCTCTGCAAATTGCCTTCCTGCTGTGTCCAGGATACAATCCAATTTCAGTTTTGAGCAACCAAGTTAAGAAATGGTTGAAAAAAATCTCAAAATCAATTTCTGAATGGCACAAAGTGAAATGATTATAAGCTAGCCAATCACATTGCTCTGATGCCTGACTTCAACAAAAATAGTTTGTTTATATTGATGTTAACTAAAATATGTGAGCACATATGCAGACCTTAATTTTTGGCTGAATTTTTTATCTTTAAACCAAATATTTGTTATTGTAAGGATTAGCATGCTCTTTTATTCCCTCTATGTCTATTCATACATCTTATTGATATGAAGTGTATTCCAGTAGTTGAACACTGATTTAAATGGTAGGAATATTATAACACACACACACATACACACACATACACACATACACTGGAGAGACAGAGAGAGAGAGAGAAAGAGAGAGAGAGAGAGAGAGAGAGAGAGAGAGAGAGAGAGAGAATGAGCGCATGTATTTGCCTTCCCAGAGTGTGAACTTTGTAGCATAAATAAATCAAATAATATGTAACTACAAGTTGTGAAAAGTGCTCTAAAGGAAAATTCAGAGTGACTTCTTTTGACATTGGCATTTAAACTGAAACCTGTATGATGAATGGGCAGATAAACATACATGTATAGTGATGGAGGAAATTAAATGAATAATACATGTTTGTAGCAGAGAGAGAGAGAGAGAGAGAGAGAGAGAGAGAGAGAGAGAGAGAGAGAGAGATTTGTATGGGATTGGAGAAATAGAGTATAGAATATTCATTTGTATATCTTGATGAAAATTTTTGGGCTCATGGAAAAAACATTGAAAGGCAGTAAAGATTCACAAAAAATATATTTGGACATAATATAGAGAATAATGGTAGAGGGGGACTTTCAGAGATATCATTTATGAGACTTTTTTTTGAAGTGTCTGGAAAAGGCAAACTTTAGCCTTGATCAAGATCATATGCTCAGGATAGGTATGCCTAGACTAATTTTAAGAATCTAGGTAAGAGAAAAATGGTTGCTATGGCTAGGCAGACTGAGAAAAATGAATATATTCAAAAATATTTCAGGAAGTAGACTTATAAGACCTTGTGGTTGATTACAACAGCAGAGGTAAAACAGATGGAGATGTCATGAATCATGTCTAAATTTGGCATGGACAACTGTGTAAAAGGTTATGCCACTTTAAAAAATCAATATAGTGACTGTTGAAGGAATAGCCGGTTTTATGTGGAAGATTAAGAGTTCAGCTTTAGATATGTTAATCTGAAGTGCCCATGAGAAATCTAAGTAGGGCTGTCAAGTAGGCAGATTGTCAATGGATTGAAAATGAAGTGAAGGCATCAGGAGTAGAAACCAAATTTATTTGTCTTCATTGAGAATCATAAATA
Organism: Onychomys torridus; assembly: GCF_903995425.1. Classification (NCBI taxonomy): domain Eukaryota; kingdom Metazoa; phylum Chordata; class Mammalia; order Rodentia; family Cricetidae; genus Onychomys; species Onychomys torridus. The sequence continues at coordinate 24,186,343 of NC_050466.1, forward strand.
AAACCAAGAGATGACAGTTAACTAAGCATATATACATATGGCTCCTAAGATTGAGGACTTTACCATTTAAAATTAAGCTAAGACGGAAGATCAAGCAAAGGAGGGTGAGATTTGCTATGGCTATAAAGAAAATCAAGAGAGTGTAGTATTATAGAAATGAATGGCAAAGAGTTTTCTGTAAATCTTGAGTATTTGCTGATCCCCAATACTACTAAAATTCAGTAGAATGAAGAATAAAACATATTCATTATATTTAGTATAATGGTGATTACTGGTATCTTAATGACATCTCTTTTGGTAGAATGATGGGGAATAAAATCCAACTTAAAATAGGTTGAGAAGTGACTGGAGTAAATATATGAAGAATGAGAGATTCAGGTTTCACACTGCCAGAGAATAAAGTTGGAAATATGAAAACAATCAGAAAATAAAATAGATACTTGGGGTGTTGAATTAGAAGTAACAATGGATATTCATGGTTTTCTACAGATACATAAACATTGAAATATGTATATAAATGTCCCTATGCGTGTTAACAATAGTACCTGGAAAAGGTTATACCATAATAACAAAATAAAATTAAAATAATTTAAAAAACAAAAGCAATAAATAAGCAAACAAAACATCTGTGCTATGAACTTGGCTTCTAATTCCATTTCATCGAAAAGTATCAGTCATATTGGAGAAATTGCTAGTTGCATGGAGTGGACATCTTAATATGACAGAAATGAAGGTAATACAGATTGATGAAGTCATGTCAAATGGAGGGAAAACTTATCTTGAGGGGATTGTCACTGGCTAAAACTAAATCTGAGGGGTGAAACAAACAGAGAAAATAGAACATTGTGTATTCTATAGGGAACCATGAGCTATTACATAAGTAAGTGAATGGATAAACTGAATTTTAAGTGATTCTTGGAAGTTATGTAACTTCAGTGTTTCTCCTCATACAAACTTGTTAATATAAGTCAAAAGGAGAATAAAATAAATAGCCCTTAAGATGCCATCTTAAAGGATCAAAGTTGACATTAGCTATAGAACAAGTCAATAATGGCACCCCTTGATAGGAAACAAAGGGAAGAATAAAGTATTAGCTTTGTTATATTCTTGTCAAAGATGGATAATATGAATCAAAATCTGAAGAAACTTTAGATTGAAGAGTGCTCTATAAAATAATTGGTATATAATATTTAGGACATGAGAACTACAGAAAGATAAAAACAATATTATAAACTGAAAAAGACTATAGGATGTCACAAAAATATCTGTGGTTGGTTCTACAAGAGATATTTTTGTTACAATGGACATTATTTTACAGATAGAAAAATATGAATGGAATCTGAGCATTAGGAGTGCTTTATGTACAATAACTTCTTGACTTTGTTAGAGAACAGTGTTCTTTTCTTTATAGATAAACAAGGGATTGGGAAGAAATGAAGCAACAATTTATTGCTAACTATTTATTATTTATACTTTTTATTAATCCTGTGATTGTTTTTGGAATGACAGATACTGAAGAGAAAAAAAGTGAAGAACTGAAGTTCAATCTTTAAGTAGGGGCAAGAGATATTTTGATAATGAGACAATAATATGAAGTTCAATAAGGTATGTTTTTCCAGTAGAAGTGTCAAAATCTTATTAAGAAGCCATTTTTAAAGATCTAATAGGAACACTGTTGTTAGACACAAATGAGAGAGAAAATGGGACAAGGGTGTGTTCCAGAGCCTTGTGTAAGGGAAGTGAAATGTAACAGTCCTGCTCATGCATTCTTTTTGAAAGACCTTCTCACTACAGACACATTTTAATTTTATATTTCAGGACAGAACACTAGAGACTTCTCATGTGATGATTATCAAAAATGTACAATCATGAAATGTTATGATCCAGTGAAAATGAATCATAACATAGAGAAATACACTAATTCTGAAAAAGTAGTGAGGATACAGCAGCATGGATGGGCAATGATGAAGGCAATGCTTGGGTTAGCTTTGTGACTGCTATGGTTACGATAACTGTCCATCACAGGTACAGACATTTAAGGTTTTGTCATCAGCCCATGGCACTCCTAGGGGTGGTGAAATACTTAGGTAGGGACTAATTAATTAATTAAGTATTGTGGTCATTTTGAGGCAAGCCTTTGAATGACATATTGTGATTCTGGCCTCTCATCTTCTGTTTTGTTCTGACTGTGGGGTGAGCAGCTTCCTATGTTGCAAGCTCTTTCCATGATGTGCTGCCTTGACACAGGCCTAGAAAGAACAGGGTAAGGGAACATGATTATTCCCCAACAGGGCTTTGTCACTTGTATTCTCCAACATGCATGGGCAATTCTGACAGTGCGAATGATTCAATGTTTGAGTTTTGCTAGGGAGATAAAGGATTTTAGAATGCTTGTAAGAGAGATTGAAATAATAGATTACTTGCATTAGAACTTGGGAAATATGTTTTTCTAAAAATTACCTCTTAGCAATTCTTATATATGTAGAAATTATATAACCTTTCAGCAATTGGAAAATCAATGAACCTATAGCTTAGTAAACTTGTGAGGTGTCAGAATAAATCTGAAGTTGAATACTCTCCAAGCTAAAAATACCACTCTTCTTAACAAATTGCAATGGTGCTCTTGAGTTTTCTCATCATTTGGAATCATTAATCAGAACTTTAAAATACTGGCACTTAATTACAGATTTTAGCTCCATGTCAGTAAAAGTAGGATAAATATATAGATTTTGTGCTAAAAATATAGATAGGGTATAGTGTCTAAAATCTTAACAACTAAAGTATTATTTTATTATAATCCTGACACCTGCACATACATATGAAAAGTTCTGCTTTTATCTATTTTCACTGAATATTAGAAGATTTAACTGGAACTCTCTGCTGTCAAAAATGATGTTCAAAACTACTGGATGGTCTATTGAAAACCAATACTATAATTAGCCAGTGTGTCAGGCTTTCCCTTCAGATTTCAACCATAATGTCTTTTAAGAAAATTTACTTACCAGCTTTTTGGCAAAATGAGCTAATAATGTGACACCATTAACATAGACAGGATTATTGGGAAGTTAAATACAGTCCTAAAGTTTGAGGTATTTTCAAGATAAATTTGACATGGATGCAGTGGATGGAGGGAGGTTTTCTATACAAAATAAGGGTGCTATGTGCAAGGAAGAGGAGCAAGGAAATTCTGGAGAAACTAGGAATACAGGGGGTGGGTAACAAGGGAAAAGAAAATATAGACTTTGTAATTTTCATAATGCTGAGAGTATCTGATTAGTCCTGATGATATTTGAGATAAAATGATAGAACTCTTTCCCAGGGTTTTATCAAGGAAATAAGAAAGACAAAAGAATTGAAATTATGTATACTTTACCAAGTGTTAATGGGTCAAATGATATGTCCATGTCACAATCCTTGGAACTTGTATATGAGACCTTACATTGAAACAATAGCATTTTTAGATGTAATTAAGATGAACATCTTGAGATGAGATCATCTTTCATTAATCTAATACACATTAAATCCAACTACATGTATCTTTTTTAGAGGAAACCACTTGAAAACTGGAGTCATATAGTTCCAAGTCAAGAAAAACCACCAGCCACCTTTGAATCTGGTTTTTCCTCTTAGGACCTCCACTGGGAGAACAGTCCTAATTCCTCTGTTTATATTTCTAGTATGAAGAATGGTGGGAGAGGGAATTTCATTGGTGTTAAGCCACTCATTTTGACATAATTTGTTATAGTTACTCTAGAAATCAGATATCCTAAACACACGATTTATATATATGGTGGTTCCACTGCCATAAGCAAGAATGTATGCTGAATTCCAAGCCTGTAGATCTCTTGGCATTGAGCAATAGTGACAGTGGACAGTGGTGTAGGATATTATTTTAAGATGTGTTACATTTGTTTATGCTGTGGAACCTTGTTTTTACAATGCAAAGATGTGTTACATTCTTTCATGTTGCATTTATTTAACTCTGTGAAGCTGTGTTTCTGTGCCTGTCTAAACCACCTGGTGGTCTAATCAAGAGCTAAATGGTCAATAGCGCAGCAGGAGAAAAGATAGGTGGGGCTGGCAGTTAGAGAGAAGGAGAAATCTGGGATGAAAGGAAGAACGTGCAAGAGAACAAGGAGAGGAGGATTCTAGGGGCCAGTCACCCAGCCACATAGCCAGCCATGGAATAAGAATGAAAGATATATAGAAGTAAGAAAAGGAAAAAGCCCAGAGGCAAAAGGTAAATGGGATAATTTAAAGTTAAGAAAAGCTGTCAAGAAACAAGCCAAGGTAAGACCAGGCATTTATAAGTAATAATAAGCCTCTGCATGTGATTTATTTGGGAGCTGGGTGGCCCCCAGTGTGTAAAGGGCAAAAAAAAAAGCCAACAACAGGACATGGCTAACATTTCATGGAAATTGTAGACACTACACTCTATACTCAGTAATATGAATGAGTTATTATCCCTAGGCCTAACAATAATTCTATGATAGATTATTATTATGAACCTTACTTTACAGATGATGATATCAACATTAAACAAATTGCTTAACAGCTCATAGTAGGCAATAGAATTGAATTCATACAGCCTATCTCCAAAGCCCATCCTTTTAATGTCCCACTGTCAGGAGTACTTTGGATGTGTTATAGTTATGGAAAGAGCTTATGTACTGAGTAAATCTGATTGTCTGGTCAACCAAGGGGATTTTGTTTTTAAGTTCAGTCTAAATTCCCAGTTTATACATTATAAGTATACAGTTTACAACAGGACAACATTCTCTTTTCCTTTTTCAATATCTTGATTTTGCTGTTTGATGATTTCATACATGTATATAATATATTCAGACTACTTTATCCCTTCTACCATCTGTTATCTATCCCATCAATACCAATGAAGCCATGTATTCTCTCTCTCTCTCTCTCTCTCTCTCTCTCTCTCTCTCTCTCCCTCTCTCTCTCTTTTTGGTTTTTGGTTTTTCAAGATAGGGTTTCTCTGTGTAGCTTTGCTGCTTTCCTGGAACTCTCTTTGGAGACCAGGCTGGCCTGGAACTCACAGAGATCTACCTGCCTCTACCACCCGAGCGCTGGGATTAAAGGCGTGCACCACCACCGCCTGGCCATGTATTGTATCTTATACTAACTAGAATTGAATACAATTGATGTGTTCAGTGCTTCATCTAATATTTTAATTTGTGATGTTGCTCTAAGAAAAATATGAAGATTTCTTCCTAATGCTTCAGCTATTTGCTAAGGTGCAGAGGATACTAAGGTCATTAGACTTTATGAACTGTTTTTCTCCTTATCAGAGTAGGAGATTTTACCCTTTAATTTGATATACTCTCCTCTAATATCTCTGTACTAAATTCTATTCTAAACTTAGTTCTTTTATATAAATTAGCCAGAATAATATGAAATAGTAAAACAGTACACCTAAGAATTAGCAAACTCCTCTTCATAAATGAATGAACTTTGCTATGCTTTGACATTTATACTGCTTGATCATCATAAGGAGCTCTTCAATATAGATACTTCAATTCCATTTCACCTGAAACCATGCCTTCTCTGCCATGATGGATGGTCTCTCCAGGTGGTAAGTCAAAATAACTTTCCTTCCCAAAGTTGATTTTGTAGATGAGAAAAGAAGTGATGCAGATATAAACAGATTTCAACTGTGGATCTGTAATCTATAGCTGTGTGGTCATGGGGGGATATTTTAATCTAACAAGTGTTCCCTAAACTATCAAATGAGATAGCTATTTAGGAGAGGTCCTTTGAATAGGTGACATCCGTAAAATACTCTAGCTGGCAGGTTATTCCCTTTCACTATTCCTCTCTCTTATGTCTTTTCTGTTTCTGAAGAATCTCTTTAGGTCTAGAGAAAACAGAGATCACTTAAGACCAACAGTGTGCTTCTCATACATGGAAACACTTAAAAATGCCCCAAGGATTGTTGGGAAGTCAGTGTCAGGCTCCAAATTTTCTCAGAAAAATACATTTGAGTTCAGCCAAAAGGAGGCTGTATTTCAGAAAATTGGAGTTTAATATCTAGAATACAAGTTTTTAGAGTGTTCTCTGAAGTTCAATACCACTTTCACTATACTAGATGGGCTTTTCTTTCAGTAATGATAAAAGGGACACTATTCTTGTCCAGGTGACTTTGTGTATGTAAGAAGGAGTTTGTACTTTTCTATGTCCAGCAGAAAATTTTACCTTAAAAATAATTTTAAAAAATCTCCTTTGGTCCATTCCCTCTACTGACTCCAGGACCTTTTGTTACACATGGACTCAAGGGACAAGAACATTGTAGGCCAACTTTTGGAGTGAGTTTCATGCTATAATCTCTAGTATTTCCTCCAGTATTGAAAGCACCATTACTAAAATTTGTAAATATATTTCTGGATTGGCTTTGCTGGCTTCATTTTCAGTATTGTTTGCTTTTCAGCACTGTCTATATTTTCAGCATCTGAGGACTGCTGCTACTTGTCCAGTAACCTAACAATGATTTTAAACTTGATGTTTTTCATAATGAAACATTATTAATCCTTGGGGTATTTACTACTATGCTATGCATTGGATAATATAGAACATGATCTATTGTTTCACTGGAATGCCAATGTCATGCATCATTAATAAGTGCACTGTTCCCATTAAGTGTGAAGCTTTTAATTAGCATACATATTTTTGTCATCATATATCAAACAAAGCTGACTTTTTCTCATCTTGTGTTGCTTCTGCTGACTTGAGAAGTTGAACTCTTACTGCAGCTGTGTATACTAAATTGTGAACTTTGCAAGGCATTCCAAATGATTTTCAGTATCTAAGTAAAAATGACATGAAGTTTTTCTCCTTTAAAATAATGTCTTTGGCACCTTCACAAAATCTCATGCTATTAATCAAAACTTAGCATGTTTGCATGATACAGAGGCTTGCAATTTAGGGCCCACAGACTACCTGATATAAATTCTTGGGTCCTACACCAGGCCTATTAAGTAAAAATGTGTAAATATTGTCTAGGTAATTTTTATGTTCTGGATCTTTAAACTCACAGAAAATGGTTACAAGGAGAGTAGATACTCCTTCATTTCTCTTCTCTTCATTAATAACCTTTGTCATTCTCTTAATCAAAAGTCTTTCTCAGTAACCCAAGACTATCTTGTTGACTAGGGAGCAGTAGTTGTTCTATTCAGAGTAAAGAACCAGAATGAAGTTTCTAGTTTTCATATTGTCACTTACATTTATATGGCAGTGGGTGTGTATTAGGATTGCAGAGCTATATTTTATAAACTGCAATGCAAACAGTATGAATGAAGATGGAGGAAGGAACACAATTATTAAGTCTTAAGATTTTGTCTAGTTCCAGCATTTTTGGATTTTATCAATGTCCCATGTGCTGCATGGAGAATAGCAGAGAGGCAAAAGAAGGTAGAAGACTAGTTGAAGAAATCTCTAGGTTTAGAAGAATAGAATAAGTCTAAGGTTTAGAGCATGGCTCTGATACTAATTATGCCATCTTGAACAATTTAAACACTTTTAAGATGCAGTTTGAGAATATATACTTTATAGAGCTCTTTTTTTATTAAAAGAGATGTACAGAGGCTGGAGAGAAGGCTTAGCATGTAAGAGCACTAGTTTTTCTTCCTAAGGACCCTGACTAAACTTTCAGGATCCATGTGAGACCTCACAATTTTCTGTAACTTCAGTCCTAGGGGATCTGATGCCCTCTTCTGGCCTGCCGGGTACTTGCCATGCACATGGTACACAGATACACCCATAGGCAAAATGCTCCCCCATACATAAAGAATAAAAATTTAAGACAGATGTACAGGTTGTGTATAAACAGCTAATAGCAGGTGCTTAATAAACAATATACACGATCAAGGAGAAAAACAAGAGTAAAAGGAAGAATAAGAAGGGGATTGAAGCCTCATGGGCTTTTCCCCATTGACTTTGTCATGTCTATTGGTGTCATCCTTGTTCAGGTCAAGTTTAGGCAGCCATGTTGGCGAGACTTTATAGCTTCTGACATTACTAGGAGATATAGACTAACAGTAACACCCCAATTCTTTTGCTCTTACAGTCTTTTTGCCCTCTCTTCCACTGTGTACCCGGAGTCTTCTGTGATGTAGTTGATTTGTAGATGTACCTATTGAGACTGAGCTTCACAATAGAAGACACACATGCAGGTAACATTATACAGATTGAGCAGGTAATATTTAGAAATATACACATATACATATATATTTATGCTTGTAATAACAATGAAAATAGAGGCCATGTGTGGGAAAGCAAGCATGGGAGGTTTTGGAGGATGGAATGAGAAGGGGAAAATGATATAATTATATTTTAATTTCAAAAATAAAAGACACAGGAAAAACAGGGGGAAGGAGGAAACAGCAAGGTATGAGACAAAATCCTGGGCATTCAGTGTACTAGTAGATTTGAAGACAACTGGATGTGGGGGCTATCATGTTCTAGATACTGTTCTGGCATGGAAGATACAGTGGTTGTCTTCTTAAGAGGAATTTATGCAGATGAGGTTTGAACATAACATAAACTTGGGCTCTTTGTTGGTGAGAATGACTATAAGGAAAATTAGAATATTTAATAATGGAAACTAGCAAGGGTTAGAGAAAGCCTCTCTGATAATAGATCAATATATCTGAGACTCAAAGGGAGCAGGGGGAACTTACAGAAATTTGAGAGGGAAGCAAAAAGAATAGTACGTTGAAAGGTCCTGAACTGATAGTATTTGCATTTAAAAACAAAAAAGGAGTTCAGAGTATGTGTCTGGATCAGAGAAGTTGATAGGATTAGGAAATCGTGTGTGAGGAGGTTCTGAGGTAGGAAAGAACAGACTAGGGAGGGCCTTGTGGAGCATAACAAGACGCCATCTTTTACTCTGAGGGAAATGAGAAAACTATGAGAAGTTCTGAACATAGGAGGGACCACATCTGGCTTTCAAAGGATCACTTTTGCTACTATGTTGAAAGACTCTAGAGGAACAAGAAAACAAAAATGAAAGCAAACAAAAACCAAAACAGTCACTAGATAGGAGGCTGGTGTAATGGTAATCAAAGCAAAAGGTGTTGGGAGACAGGGAATGGAATGATACCGGTATAGATTATTGTCAGGTTTTGGGTATATTTTGAAGATTTAGTCAGTTTGATTTGTTCACTGATCAGATATAGGTATGAGAAATAATGATGACCTGTGTTTTAGGGTCTGAAGAAATGGAAGAATGGAGTTACATTTTCTGAGATGGGGAAGCTGTAGCTGATACAGGGAGGGGAATGGGCATGCATAATTCAGCTGAGACAATAGGAAGGCACCATTAAGCAGGATTGAGTGAATACTTTCTGTGTGAGGTACCCTGTAACAGGTGCCCTGAGACTATCTACTTACATGCTTTTGTTAGCATTACAACGATGCCAAAGAATACTGTCTTAGTTTTAGTCAAGTGCTTGTACAATTATTTTGGGAATAAGCTGTGGTCTTCCTCATGCATGGGAAGCCCATATTCAGAGTTAACACACATCACTTTTCAGCTTTCCAAAGCCACATTCATTATCTTGGAACTTCAGCTTTAACCAAATCAAATGAAACTAGTACAAGTTGAGGGGCTGCAACTTTGCTATTTGCTTACTCACAGCAATGCCTTACCACCGCTCCAGTAACTGCCTTAATTGCTTTCTGGAAATAATCCTACCCCATCTGGTGGGATGTTTCTAAAGCATTAAGTGCTCCAGGAAAAAGAGCTTCTGTGCTTTACAGTAAGCACACAGCCTTCAGGAGCCTCACTGGCTGTTTTGTGCTGTTTCCCAAAGAGCTGAATGGAATGCTATTGTGTCATTTCAATCTGAGGAAGGCATTTGCACGCTGATGATGTTATCTGACGTCCTAATTTGTGCAAACATTGATCTGCTTGGAGCAGAAAATAAATTTCCACTTAGACTGTGAGGGCTAGGCTCAGATTGATAGTCAGGGGGGAAAAGACTGAAGGACCGGGAATGGTAAACTCTTTTCCTTTCACTTTAGGATGCTTTATAAGATTTTCTTTCCAGATTTATTTTTGCTTCAACAAAGAATATTCTTTTTGAGCTCAATCCAATTTGTATATAAAAAATATACACCCATATTGATTCCACCCTGGTTTAAAATGGTACTTTTGCAGTACAAAAATTTAATCAATACAATCTTATGAGTTGGACCGGTAATGGTAAACATACTAACAGATATTTCATTTCATGGGGCCAAAGCTCTGGAAATTGATACTACAGAAAAGGATTACTCATTCACCATTGGGTATAACTTTGTTTACCCAACCATGATATAGGTGTAAAGCAGAAATACAATTATGCTGTGGCCAACACACAAGGGGTTTTTGAACAGTAGAACTTGCCTTCCCAGTTCCCCTTAAGGCCCATAGATTGTACATGTTGGCAGATCAAATAAAGATATTGTGGGAAATCGTTTACAACAAATGAAAACCAGCTTAATCTGATAGGTTGGAAAAAATTAGACTGGCATAGTTTGTTAAGAAATAAAAGTCTCTAAGATCATGTCATTAAAAGTAAAGCATTTGAAGAAGACAGATTTCAGATTCTCAAAAAAAAAAAAAAAAAAAAAAAGCAGCACTGTCCCTAAGGATTATGACCCTTGAATGTAAGGTTGAAGTTTAAAGTCAGGGAAGCATGAAACATATGGCTATTGCTATAAATATATTGTCTTCGAGGTAGCTACTAAAAGTTGAGGTGTACATTTATCTTAGCATCATTCAAGGACAGTGTAGGCAATAAAGATAACACCAGCATGTTCTATACTGAGATCACTAATTAATATTTCCTATAATCAGTCCTTTCTTACAATAAGTCACACTGATTTCTGACTTACTGGCTTGCTTATAGAGAAAAAAAACATCACTCCAGTGAACATGGAAAAGACAGATAACGACTTGTTTTGATAATTGAGAATCAGAGGAAAGAATTGTTTGTCTTCAAATCATATAGCATTCTGGTTGTATTACTTCAAAGTCCCTCAGAAAGCTGACAATGCATAGGCTCTCAATATGAGGTAAGACTTCAGTAATGACTATCTTCCATGTGATATAAATTAATATAGTTTAGAGAGCATGTGTTAACTCTTCTAAAGTTATTGTAAGAGGGACATGTGTTTCAAATGTCAAAATTTCATTGTTTTTTAATAAATTGTGTCAAAATACAGAGAGTTCTGACTTCTACTTTATATTTCGAATCTTTAATGTGCAAAGTTCCTGTCATTTAAACTCTTCAATTGAATGTGACACTTTTTCTAACAAATGAATGCAATCAGATTTTCATAAGAACAATATCTTGGTGAATATTTACTCAGTAAAAGGGTAAAAGCCAGAGTGTCAAGATGGGCCAGCTTGTAGACATTTGTCAGATAGCCTGACAACCTAATCTTGTCACCAGAATCACATGGTGGAAGTAGATAATGGACTATACAAATTGTCTTCTCACTTCTATGTGCACATGGTGTGATCTTTATACTCACACATTAACACACACACACAGACATTGACAGAGACAGAGATAGAGAGATGGAGAGGGGAAAGGAGAGAGAGGAGGGGATGAAGAGAGGGAGGGAGAATAAATATAAAAATGTTGAAAAAGGAAAAGAATCAGCTGGATTTATGCACAAAGTCTTTGCTGCCAAGGAGGTACTTAGGTACTTGTGAAAGAAAATTTAGAAATTTGCTTGTTTATCTTCCTCTTCCTAGAAAGTTTTAGGGTTATGTTTATTCAAGCATTTATATTGGTTATCATTTCTACATCAATATAAAACAAATCTTTTCCTTCATCTCAAACATAAAATTGTCATTTTCTAGGATGCATGCATATTGTTTATTTCTGCATTGAGAAAGAGGGAAAAAACTCATAAAAGTCCCCAGGCTTGTCTGTAGCAGAACCACAGATATACACAAGGCTCCTGGCTCAGTTTCAGATATTCCAATATATCAGCAGCTTTGGAAGGCTACTGCCCTAGTCAGTATAGGTTAGATTAGGTTAAAAAATATCTCTTAATGGTAGTAGCTGTATACATTAGACCTTTATTTGTCCTTTAGCTACATGACTATTCTGGCTCCAAAGGAAATGCTCAACATGAGATTTGTAGTGTGTGTCAAGGTAGTCTAAAGGAACATGAATAATTCTTCAATGCTTTTAAATGCTTCCACTCAGATGCTACACATAACATTTCATGTTTCATTGACAAAACAAGTCATCTAACAATCTTTCTAAGTACAAAAGAGGATTGTATTCCAAAGGTGAAAACAATTAGAATCTTAGTATATATTCCATAAAATATTTGTTAATATAAAATCATAATTTTATCCAATTACAAAAACTAGGTTTAAGATTCTTTAACTTGCTTTTTTCTTCCTTGGAAGCGCCGAAGGCATCTTTAAAGAACGTCAGGATTTAGAGAACACCATTCAAACTCAAGTGTCTCAGATATACATGTAAAGCAGGGATTCAGCATAAGAATCTTTGTTATATTAAAGATAAGAAGACCGATAATCTCTTTCAAGGTCATGAAGCAAAATAGAATCTAAAATGGGAACACATCACAGAAAGATCCCTTCTTTGTTTCTCCTACTAACCAGGCTTTGGTTCGCCCACTGTGATACAGAAACATTCTCAAGAATATTGTGACTTTTCATGTCACAATGTATTAGGTGCATATAATGTTGCCCATAATGAATACCAAGTCTCAGGTGCACAGCAAGCTTTAGAAACTAATTTTTAAAGTAGGTACACATTTTTAGATTCATTTTGAACTCCAAAGCTGCCTCTTTACTGCTAAGCAACTTGACTTGCATGCAAGAATAAATGTTTTAATATAATGTGCCTCTAAGTTTTCAGCCTTGCTGAGTTTTAAAATATAATTTGTTCAGAAAACAAAAATACTGTTTTTCTATCATGGCCAGAAGGAAAATGATCGTTTTGGATGTGACAAAGGTCATTCAGTGTCACTAGACTTTCCAAAGAACATTTTTTTTAATGAGGATAAAAGAATAGAGTTGTATGCCTTGCTGAGATAAACTTTTAAGGCACAAACTAAAATTTATTTGAACAGCAACGTTAAAGTGTTAGCCGGTATGTGTATGTACAATCTAAATCACTTACAGGGAATTTTCAAAGTATTTATATGGCATTTACTTTCATTACAATCCCCTTAAATGAGAATCTAGACACTTCTTAAAACAGTCAGCCTCAGATAGGAGCCCATTAAAGACTTCAAACAGATTGGAATCCATTGGTTAGGTAGTATTCTGAAGCAAACGTCAGTGGCAACACTGTATTTCTTATAACAAAACCCAAAGTCTTTTGCGTCTAACAATAACATTCATTCTAATTGTGACTGTAAAGTATGTTAAGCTTTTTCTATCCAACAAATTCCCAAGAAAGAAGAGATCTGTTATTGTGCTACATATTTGGTTATGCATTACAATAGGACACATAACTACAGAGAGAATAAAAATGTTTTTGTTTCCATGTTGGGAAGTGGAGACAACAGAAGACCAATGGCCCTTCCTCCCTTCCATCCTACTATATTCCCTCCCATATATCTACTATTCTGTTATCTATCTCTTCATATATGTTAATGTCTATCTAACAGCTTCTCATTGGAGACAGGCAAAGCAATTCCATGTTTACATATGGATGATAAAACTTTTGAAGTGTTCTCTTTTCCTGGAGGATAGCAAATAAATTAACTGGTTCTATAATAAAATTTTCCTACAACCTGAACAAAAATAAAATCTATTTTCCATTTAATTAGGTGGATGTTATTGGTCTTTGTCGTCTATAGTCTGTACAAAGTAAAATCCCTGTTCAAACTTCCC